>NC_050198.1:101299298-102499298 GCF_004126475.2 Phyllostomus discolor
AGAATGGGTGCTCTCATTCAGGTATGGTGGATAAAAATTGGGAGGGACACCTGGGGAGTGAGTGATCCCAGCCCCAGGCCAGAATGCACAGCCCAGGGTTCCAATGCTGAGAAGATAAATCCCCAAAACTTCTGGCTGTAAAAACCAGTAGGGGTTGGGACAGTGGAAGAAACTGCCAAGTTTACAGGAGAATCCGTTTAAAGGGCTACATGAACTTACAACATAGGCAAACCCACCCAGTCTGGGACTCACCACCAGGGCAACAGCTGGAAGGGCACCAGTTGCATACAGGAAGTGGATGAAGTGACTGGAAATGGGGTGAGTGCTGGGAAAACCTCCAGGACCCAGGCAGTGGCAGAGTCCCCTCTCTAAGCCCTCTCCCCACACAAAACCACAAAGTGGTGAAGCAGGTTGTCCCACCCTGGGAAGTAACTAAGGCTCTGTCCCATTTGCAGGTGCCTTTTCTAAGACAGGGAGTCAGAGCAGCTCTACTTAATACACAAACACAAACACAAACACAAACACAAGGAGGATGCCAAATTGAGGAGACAACAAATTATGGCCTAAATGAAAGAACAGAACAAAACCCCAGAAAAAGAACTAAATGAAATGGAGATAACCAACTGATCAGATGCAGAGTTCAAAACACTGATGATCAAGATGTTCAAAGAACTTATTCAGTATGGCAGAAACATAAGAGAAGAAATGAAGATTACACTAAGTAAAATAAAGAAAAATCTACAGGGAACCAACAGGCAAGGATGAAGCCAAGAATCAAATCAACAATTTGGTACATAAGGAAGGAAAAAAGATTTCAATCAGAACAGCAGGAAGAAAAAAATTAAAAAAAAAACACACTCAAAAACAAAAACCACGAGGATAGGCTTAGGAACCTCTGGGACATCTTTAAATGTACCAGCATCCAAATCATAGGAGTGCCAGAAGAAGAAGAGAAAGAGCAAGAAGTTGAAAACTTATTTGAAAAAATGATGAAATAAAACTTCCTGAATTTGGTGAAAGAAATAGACATACAAATCCAGGGAGCACAGAGAGTCCCAGACAAGTTGGACCCAAAGAGGACCACACCAAGACACGTCATAATTAAAATGCCAAAGGTTAAAGATAAAGAGAAAATCTTAAAACCAGCAAGAGAAAAGCATAGAGTTACCTACAAAGGAGTTCCCATAAGACTATCAGTTGATGTATTGAAAGAAACTTTTTAGGCAACAAGGGACTGGCAAGAAGTATTCAAAGTGATGAAAAGCAAAGACCTACAACCTAGATTATTCATCCAGCAAAGCTATCATTTAGAATGGAAGAGCAGATAAAGTGCTTCCTAGATAAGTTCAAGTTAAAGGGGTTCATCATCACTAAGCCACTATTACATGAATTGTTATAGGGACTTAAGAAAAAGAAGATCTAAACTATGAACATTAGAAAGGCAACAAATTCATAACTATCAACAACTGAATCTAAAAAAACACACTAAGAAACTAGAATAAAACCCAGAAATGGAGATCACATGGGGTTTTATCAGCAGGAAGGGAGAAGGGGGAGAATCAAGGAAAAGGTACAGGGGATAAGAAGCATAATTGGTAGGTACAAAATAGACAGGGGGAGGTTAAGAATAGTATAGAAAATAGAGAATCCAAACAATTTATATGCATGACCCATGAACATGAACAAAGGGGGTTTGCTGGAGGGAAGGGGGGTACCAGGTATAGAGGGCAAATGGGGAAATTGGGACAACTGTAATAGCATAGTCAATAAATATTTTTAAAAGACATGCTATGGAGAAAAGCTACAATTCTATTAAAAGACAACCAAGAAGAGCACCACAAATTTTCCAATCCCTTTGTGATCCCAAAGAAAGTACAGGTTTAGCTAATCAAAGGACATGAAAAATAATATTTCCAAATTTATGATAATGTATCATGCCAGGAACAAAAAGATCAGTTACCCAAGTCCGGTGTGCTCTAGGGCAACTGATCTGATATTCTTGAAGGCATCACTATATCTGGAACAGAGTAAGTAGGCAAGGGCTATTTAAAAAATGCTAGTGAAGGGGACAACTAAGATTAATGTACTCTGAGACAGCTGGGAAAGAGTGCTTGTCCTCTTACTTTTACAATTAAATTTACTCTAGAAAAGGGGCCTCGAATGAGGCATGTAGTCACTTGCTAGCTACATATTTGATAATTATCAATAATTATTATTACCCTTTAATACATGTACTTCAGAGCCAACCATGTTTCCTTAGAATTAGTAAATACTGGAATTTTTCCCAATAACGTTATGTCATTATTGTCAACTTATAGATAAGTCCACTAAGGAGAAACAAGGTTATTTGGTTTTCCCTGCATAGTAGTATAGATTTGATGATGATGACAATTCTGGTAGTGACATAACATTTACTAAAATCTTACTATCTTTCTTTAGACCAGCTATATGTATTATTTCATTAAATTCTCCCGTGGCTTTGTGAGATACAGGTTATTACTATAACCATTTCATAAATGAGAAAATTGAGATTTAAAAAAGGTTAGGTCATTTTCCCCAGGTTATGCAACCATGAAATGCAGAGTTTACATTAATATCCCAGGCATTCTGACTCCAAAAATCTGTAGAGCTTCCTGGATTTTTTATAATAATTCAGTGGAACAGGACCTGAGAACAAGTTCATAACTGTAATGCTAGTGTTCTTTCCATCGTCTCATATGACCCACTACAGAAGACTCCTTGCACCATCAAATAAGCTGGGAGGCCACACTTATAAAAGATGATAGTCAAAAGAATTCAGTCTTTGTGGAAACAGGTGGGTAGCTAGAGACTGCACCCAGAAAAATTGGCTTATAGCCCAAGTACTCAGAACCATCTTTTTAAGCCAAGAGAAAGGTTGTAGCTCAGCCGCTGAGTCTGTTGGAAGGAAAATTTGAAGGCGGCCCTCCTAGCCCCAGTTGCAATTTGAGAAATGCAAAGAGTTATCACTTGCCACTGCTGGAGGAGGCTGGAGTTAGCACACCCCCTTTACAAGTTAGTTTCTTTATGTCTCATCTCATAATCACTTGGGCCGCTGTTTCCATAGACACCCACACTTCAGTTTCCCAGCTTAACCACATTCAAACAAAAATGCAGACCTTGGGTGCAGCAGCTGTGAACTATTTTACCATGTATCTAACAGGCACAGCTTATCTCCTTTCCTCTATATGTGCAACAGGACAGTGGGGAGGGTGTTCAAAAAACAGTAATAAAACATTGTCTGAAAGACCCTTATGAGTTTCAAAGCTTAAAAAAAACATATTTTGATCTATATGAAAGAAGGCAAAATCAGAAAAGAAAGGAGGAACAACTTTTTTCTGCACTTGGCTTTTGGGGGCAGGGTGGGGCAATAGTGGCTTTTGCTATTCTGTTTCGCATGTGCAAGATAAAAGTGCACACCTTTCTTTCTATGAAATAGAGAAGTGGGTCCCTGGGGACCCATAGGGGATGGCAGTGGGGTGTGGAAGTACATGTTGGCACTAAAGAAAACATAAAAATAAGCTAATAATATTCACAGGCCACTACACTATGTTTAATTTGAACTTGTACTAACCACAAGCAAAAAAAAAATAATTGAATGAAATTATATTTAAAAGCACTTGCCTGCTAAGAATCTGGAAAAAGAACGTGGTAGTAGAACATTCCATAGAGAGAAAAAAGGGTAAGAATCATCTATAATATTTACTCTTATGAAAAAGATGAATAGCAAACATTGCCAGTTGGCCTAAAATTTCAGATGTAGACATGCTCAGAGAGGGAACATTCATATACACAAACAAACACACATACATTCCTATATGAGGACCTTGTATACATGCAATAGACAAAGCTTTCTGGCTTGCAAACATCCCACTCAAACAAAATATACATATAAACATGCCTCACATCAAGGAGTACTTTGAAGTTCATTGTAACCAACCAGACAAATAAATATTCTGGGCTTAGATAAAAATGGTAGCAAGGAAGGCATGATGAGCAATTCTGTGTCTTAAAATAATGTTAACAAAAGTATTTCACCCCTCTTAATCATCACAGCAACCCTATGATACAGATTCTATTATTATGTTATATGAATGAGGAAACTAAGACAAAAAAAACATTAAACAACTTGCTAAAATTCACATTGCTTATAAGAGGTCACACCAGAATTTGACCTTAGGCAGTCTGGTGCCAAAGTCTGTGCTCTTCACCGTTGTAGTTACCAAGTGGAAAGAAGTGCTCTTAGTCCAGTAGGAAAAAGTGGGTGCTGACCCACTCCTACTGTTCTCCTCTTCAAAGCATCTAGGTATTTTTTGTGAGTTGCTGTTCTATGTTAGTGGGTGGGTGGGTGGGAATTTAAATGGTACAGATATTTTAGATGGGGAGGGATGTGTGGTTTGAAAAGTAATTGCTATTTGATGAGAAAATGAACTCTTTGTAGTGAACTCAGCAGTGACTTCCCCTCCATTAGGCTGTTACTGTCAAAACTGTGCATGATCTACATCTTGCCTTATATTTAATTTCCTTAAAAAGAGAAAAGATATGTTCAGGATGATTTTTGGTCAACAATATTTCAAGCAAATATTCAAAGTCCCCCATCCCATCAACCTCATCTATCATTTTCTGTTTAATGAAGAAAACTGGTCATCCAGCACCTTCTGTTATAATTTTCTGTAACTGTGTTTTTACTGTAATATTTATATCTATAATTGAAATGGTTAGTGTATCACCATACATGTAGACATATTAAATAAGTCTTTTAGCCAGTGTGTTTCTTATTCTTCTGTGCTCAAGCTTTTTCCAGCTAGTTGAATCTTTACAAATGGTTGTATCTTTCCACTTGTAAGTAAAACTTTTGACAAGAAAATGTTTTTCACCATTCTTTTTTTTAATCTTTTTTTAAAGATTTTATTTATTTATTTTTAGAGAGGGAAGGGAGGGAGAAATAGAGAGAGAGAGAGAGAGAAACATCAATGTGCGGTTGCTGGGGGTTCTGGCCTGCAACCCAGGAATGTACCCTGGCTGGGAATCGAACCTGGGACACTTTGGTTCTCAGCCCGCGCTCAATCCACTGAGCTACGCCAGCCAGGGTTTCACCATTCTTTAGACTCATCTTCTGGAGAGATTTGATTCCAGTAAGCAGGCTGTAGTCCATTAGAAATGTGTGGACTAAGCACACAGATGTTTTTCTTTAAATACCCACCTACATAAATACAGTAGGATAATGGACTGGACAAAAACAATATTCTAAAAATAGGCAATTCTGGTAGTTATCTCACTCATGTTAATTACAGACATTATGCACACAGTAGTTAGATTAAGCTGGCTTTGCTAAGGGCCAAATATATTATTAATTATTCCTTGTTCATGTTGTTTTATTTTATTGTAAGGAATAAAGATAACTAAGAAACTGTAGAGGCATTGCTTGTTTTTATATAGTCATGAGATTTTAATTGAGGCCTAAGAGGAAGAATTTCAAAGGTAGTATGATCTGCTGGTTAAACATAGAGCTGGATAATAGGCACATCCAAGTCAGTAGAGGCAAAGGAATGTCTCTGGTGCTAACGCAAAATCCTTTCATCATTTTTTATGAGAGTAGTCCTGGACCTGCTTATAGGTGCTGAGGATTAGTAGGTGAGATATAATCCTGGCTTAGCAGATTTAAGAGCCTTGCAGTTACCAAGGAGATTTGCCTTCAAGATACTTAATATATGGAAGTGGACACAAAAGCACTTACTTACTGAACAATTTAAATTTCCCAGATAAAGTGTTTAGCATATTTCCTGTAAAAAATAGTGACTACATGAAATCTTTGAATGCAAAGTAATATAATTAATAAGGTTTGAGTTAACTAAGCAACAATACAGAGTTATTTTAAGTCAAAAGTTAGCATTTAAAAAATACCTAGATATGAAGTAGAATTATTGCAAATATTAAAATTTAGAACCAGTAGCTTACAGATGGTTGGGAATTTGAAATTTAAGTAAAATTATTGAGATCCTTAAATAAGCAAGTGAATTTCAACAAACAGGTGCCAATAAATTGCATTTGAGGATTACTAGTGATGTGAAACACATATACATTTCTAATGAAAAAAAAAAAAAAGCCATGAAATCCCTGGAGGATCCCCTTATAAAACTCAAACTAAGACAAAGTTAGCCTCTTTATGAATGCATCGCATTCTCTGACACTACCCACTGCTGCTGATGAAATATGACCTGGTCAACTGCTTAGGCCCTGGACACGTTTCACCCCAGGTTGGGGGATTCTATAGATTCATATTTCAGCCACACTTAGTAAAGGAATGGGAACTGGCAGCCATTGAAAGGCTATGATTCAACTTGGGGATTAAGCCTGAAAAAGAAGACAGGGAAATGCAAGGAGGAGAAAGGGGAAGGTGTGAGATGGGCAGGGAACTTGAGACTTTGCCAACAGTGTTAGTCAGACTTTCCCTGGGTTCTCATTATGAACAGGTTGCTATTTTGAGAACCCCACCACTGACTACTACAGAGAGAAGCTGCTATGAAATATTGTAAAAATAAAGAAAAGGCACACACTGTATATGAATAAACATACAAAGGCATGGATTTATAAACAACTGAAAATATTGAGTCCCAATTGGAAATGACTATTTTTGTCTCTGGACTATTCATTAGTCTCATCAGCACTTACTATTTCTTTCCCTGAGCCACCTGTCTTCACTGAAACTTATAAACAGAGACAAGTAGAGGGTCTTTAACAGGTGACATAAATGGCTAGAACATTCACAAAGTTTTTTTTAAAAATAGTACCATTTGAACTAGGAAAATATTTTCCCAGAGTCAGGAAACAGTATGGGTGGCACTACTTTGTCTTAGTGGAAAATGAGGAAGACAGTACTGGGATATATAGTGGCATGCCATGCTAAAGTGGCAATGAACTCACTTCTCCTTTCCCCTATGTTATAAGCAAATGTGAAAGTACACACTTAGGTGTTTTTGTTTACTGACTTAAACTTACTAACATAAAGATAGGCAAATACAAGCTATATGGATTTCATTGCTTCATCTAACAGCAATTTTGTTTTGATTTTTAAGGTACAAAATATTTATATATTAGACATGGCAGACTTCTTTTTCATTAAATTTAAATTCTGTTTTTATACTTTTTCACACTCAAATTTTTACTAAAAATGAACTTTACCTCCTGTACCCATATCTTTATCTCCCAATTTCTCTTAAAACCCCAACTTCCCATTTTGTAATGAAAATATTCTTCTAAATGCCATTAGTGACCACCAGTCAATACATGAAGTGGTATTGTCTCAAGTCTTTATTGTCCTTGACTTTTTAAAGTGTCTGTCATGCTCCACCACCACTTTTTGAAATTTTATTCCTTTAGTTTTCTTAAGCCAATAGCTATTCTGATTTTCTTTCTACCTCTACGTGTATTTCCTTTTGTTCTTTTGCTACAACTCTCCCTTGCTCAGGCATTAAATATTGTTCTTCACCAGGTTACATCCAAGATTCATTGCTCTTCTCCTCATGCGTCCAACTCATGCTAGGCAAGTACATCTACTTTTATGATTTCAACTACTACCTCTACACTGATTATTCCTAAACCTTCAGTTTTGGCTTCTTGTTCTCTTCACTTTCATTACTAATGTTATTTGAAAATCTGTCATAATCAGAGACAGAAGAATAGCTACAGACATACTGTTCTTAGTTCTGTTGCCTTTATCAATGTTTAGAGGAAATTTTTATGGCTAGGCAAAATGTTGCTTTAAAGTGAAAATCAGAAGTTTAGTCACCTAAAGAAAAAGAAAAAGAAAAAAACCAGTGTAAGTATTGATTCAGTTGTTCTCAGACAGGGCAGGTCAAAAGTCATGCATATTAAACATACCTCAGAAAGTTTCCTTCTACACATTTGCACCAGGGCACCAGAGCATATTCTTCCAGGGATACCCAGCTCTTGGGATAGTTCAGGAGTATGGGTCTGTGCCTGCTTTTCAAGGTATCACTGAACATTGAAGGGAGAGCTTAGGACCATCATCTCTACCTTTGCCTCATCACCTAAAACCCTTTATCACTGCTACCTCTAGTGACAGCCTAGTCTACATAGAGGCCAAAATGCCTTGGTTATATAATTATGCTGCCTACTCTGTCACTAATGTATGATGTGAAGCATACGGATCAGAATTGCCTTCCCTGCTAGATAGCTCTCAGTGGTCTCTCCTCTAAAGAGGTCAATGTCATCTGTTCTGCCTACTTTCATTAGGTTGTCTGAAATTCAAGACCCTAATGAAAGTATAGGTGCTACTTATATAAAAGACAACTTCACTAATTGCTATAGTATGTGTATATATATATATATATATATATATATATATATATATATAATCCTGCTATGTTGCTTCCTTTGAAGGAATATGAAATTGCTTTTCCATGGTTACCATAAGAGATGGTTCTTTTGATTTTATTCTGAGTTGCAATGTTCAAATAACTCCTTGCCTTTCATAATGCATATGTCCCACAATAGTAGAGAACCTATACCTCAGCATGTAAAACAACCATGCAGCCCCCAAATCTAGTCTGTCATTTGAGGTTTATTCTGACCATCAGCTACAGATGAAATTTTTTAAATTAATGTTTATTGGTGAAATGAGAATCCATGGCTTAGCTCTCTCACTGTTCTGACAGCTTTTGAAAAAAGTATATGTGTTTATAGACTTATAATGATTTCCGAGAAGAACAATGTCAACATGTGGTAAGACAGCCTTTCATCTAGTAGGCAAGTTACTCTTCCTGAAGATAACCTAGACAGTGGTTATGCTTTTGGAACAACTGAGCACTCAGCAGACACCAAATACTAAAACACATGGCACTGTCTGGAAGGAGGAGGATAAGGAGGTGGAGAGGAAATAATTTCATAATTTAATTCTTCTTTTAGTGACCACTGATTAAATCACAGAATCAGAGGGCTGATGGCAATTTTGAGGTTATCTGGTCCTGTGTTTCCCAAAGTTCAATCATTGGTTTACCTACTGCATGATTTTTCAATACCTGCTTTTCATATATATATATATATATATATATATATTCTTTAGATAGATATAATCTATTTAAATTTAATTTTATTTAAAGTTATTTAACTTTATTTCTTATTTAACAGGAAATGTTACATTGTTATATGTTTGGAAAGCAAGTCACACCTGACACAAAAATATGGTAATTGCAAAAAATAAAGAGTAATCCATTATAAAAATTAATTAGTTATTAGAATAAAATTTTTGCCCATAAATCTCTCAAAATTATCTTGTATGCCATTTGTGGCCAGTGGGTTCAGATCTATACTTGCTTTGTATCCATAGAGTATGTAACAAATAATTTCTTTTTCCCAGAAGGGCTGGCTCCTGTCTGAGGTCACACAACAAAGCCATAGAAAATACGAGACTGATATGGTTACAGGAATGTTACACTACCTGAGAAAGGTAACTTCTTTTCTGTACACTTCATGGAGACAAGTTTCATATTAAATTGTCTTTTCAAAGAAGAGCTATTACTTGAGGCTTAATAGATTGTCACATAACTTTTTCTTCCTAAATTTACTGACATACTTAGACTTGCACTCCCAATTATGAGAGTTAAAGGGAAGAATTTAAATATGGGAAAGAACATCCCCAGAGTTGGACCAAGAAAAAAAAATCTTGATATAGATGGATTCAGATGGTCAAAGCCTCAAGCTTTACAGACAAAAGGGGAAATTAAACATTGATTATATCTCCTAGCAGCTATATAACATTCACTAGCCAGCTACAACTAGAACACCAGGTTTAACTGGAAATCCTACTGGCCAAGGAGGCATTTGGAACACACACACACACAAAGACACATGGTCTGTCCAGAAAGTACCCATCCATGTACTATGAAAAATAGAGACATTTATTGAAAAAGATATAGGAAACATTGTACATAGGACAATTATACCTCAATGCCTTTCAAAGTAGGCATGTTGGGACCTCACACAGTTCTCCCAATTGCCATCAGCTGCTCCATTGTGTATTTTCCTGAATCTCATGGACAGTCTGAAACTTCTCTTTCAAGGGTGATTTTAGTTTTGGGAAAAGCCAGAAGTCTCAGAGTGTCAAATCTGGGCTCTTGTGGATGATTTGATGTTTCACAAAAAGCTCTGCATGAGACATGATGCATGAGTGGGCACAGTGTCGTGATGAAGCTGCCAATTATGAGCCTTCTGAATCATCCAAATAGCTTCTGCAGGGGAATGTTCAAGCTTAACACAAAATTGGATGCAGGTTCATTGCTCTGCTCTCTCAGCCATTTTGATGCAACAGCCACACAGTACACATGCTCACTCAACAGCATCTACCATCCTCACTGACTAGTACAGTGAAGTCCTCATTGTTCATGCATGTGCATTTCCAGTCCACTGCCCATGGCTGCCAGGTTACATTGATGTCGCACAAACTGTTCTTGTTATGTTAACAATGATTGGACTTTTTCCAGATAGACTTGGTATATATACACACACATACATATGAGCTAGTGTCAGAGATTTCTTCAAATCAGCCACTTTCAGAATGTGTTTTAGTGGATTCATTAAAGTCAGCCCAATTTCCTATACTTTCTCTGTTTTTATCTGTAGACATAGTGAGACATGGTGCTAATTATAATGCTTCAAAACCAAGTATTCCCCTTCTTTATCATCAATATGAATGGTAGCAAGAGCCTCCAACTAAAATTACTATCAATATATTAGCTTATTTAGCTTTATTAGTTGCTATTAGCTATAAATGAACACTAGTAAAAACCTAACATATATGCAGTAAATGATTGATTCTAAATAACTTTAACCAGATATGCAAAATTATAAAGGACCTGGAAGGCCATTTTTTATAATCATCTTAAATAATCAGCTGAAGGAGCTAAGACTCAGAGAGGGATGGAACTTGCCTACAGTAGCAAGTTAGCACTATAAATGCTGTTAAAATCCAGGTGTCCTGAATGCAATTATAATCTTATTTCTAAATAGCATATTCTGTTTGGACATAAGCTTTTTCCTCTCTTTCTCTCACTTCCCACTTATACCCTTGCTTCAGAAAGTATTTATTCTTGCAAGTGCAGGGCATTTTTAAGTGAAAATCCTCTCTTTTAAAATCAAAATTGCAGTGCTCCATTTAAAAAGTTACAGTGAGTTTTTACTCAAAGTAAAACTCAGTCTCTAAGTTCATCAGACTCATTTAGCTTTTGCCCAGCCAAAACTTCATATTTTGGCCCTATTCCCTCATACCAACTCAAATCTAAACCGGACTCCCAAATGGGTAACTCGACTCTAACCCAGATCTGACATCTGTCTTTCTTTCATGCACCTGGCTTCATTTATCTTTGTACATTTCAACGTTTTTACACTGCCTGCACAAGCTAGATTTTCTAAAGCCCTGTGCTCCCCATGACCTTTACTTTCCCATATCTAGACATTTTTCTCAAAATGTTTTCAAAATGTCAATTATTTGCCCAGAAACTTCCTTCAAGGAGAGAAAGCAAGACTTTATAAGAAGACCTATTGTTTGCAAATGCTCAATACTAAGCCAGTGCCTTTCTTGGCAAATTGCCCCTTATGCCTCGTGAAACAGAAATAAAAATTTACAGTATATGAAAGTTGAAACAAAAACTCAGGGCGAAGTAATAGAATCTCCTGTACATTTGGAGAAAAAACAGTATCAGTATGTTTGAATGTTAGTATATTTAGACCAAATTATCTATTTACCTTAGTAAATCGAAAGTGAGAAGTACTTTGCAAATCATGAAGCAGAAGCCATTCTTAGTTACTCTCCTATCCAGTGGTCTTATGGAGCAGAAAAATTATAGAAAAACAGTTCCAAAAATGCTTTGGAAAGTATGGTCCCCTCTCACCTCTAAATTATTTATTTATTTATTTATTTATTTATGTTTGCTAGCTTCTTTACTAAATAACAAAAGGGGTTTGCTTATTTATCATATTGTGTTTGTTTATGGTTTTTCTGAAGGGGTTTCTGTATATTGCATTAACTTTTTGATTAGTTGTCATCTGTGCTATGCAAACAGAAGGTACATATGATCTTTGTCTACAGGTATTAAAAGATATTGTCTCTTCCAAGAAAATCCAGTATATTTATATGTAGCCAGAGTCTCATCTCTCCTCTTCTTGATCCATTTCACTGATGCTCCCCTGCTGATGATTCATCAATATTCGGTGTCTGTGTATCTATAGAGTGAGTGATGATAGAGGAATTGTTTTGTAATTGATTTGTGCTCCTTGAAAATTAAAGTTTTAGTGCACAGATTATCAAATTGTTTTGGAAATGTTCTTTTGAATCAATCATTGTAGAATCAAATTGTACTGAGAAGCATCCTACTCCTCCTGCCCCCACATTCAAAAACATATATACCCTACCATAGATTTGTTGGTTTTGCTGAGTATAATGGAAGGAACCAACAGATGAAATATAGTACAAATAATAAAGTTATAGTCTCTGCAACTATGAATTGAACATATTTATCTTAGAAGCAAAAGCTCCCATTTTAACACATGATAGTGTACAGTATAAACAGGCACACTCTATTCTATTGGGGTTAAGACGTCTTTTACAAGAAATTCTTGAGCATGTTCATGATCTTGGGTCATGAAAATTTATAGATTATATATATGTAATGGTTTAATTTTATGCTATATAGGCTTCCCCCAACATGTTACTTTTAAAAATACTCTTTACTATAGAAATATTCAAACATGCAGAAAAACAGAAAGACTAGTGTGATGAACCCTAATGCACCCATGACACAGCTTTAATAATTAAGAACATCTTGTAAATCTTATTGTATTTATCTGCCTTCCTTCACAATATTTAGTAAAGCGTTTTAAAACATACTCCACATGTGATGTCATTTTATTAATAAATGCTTTAGTAAGCATTTCTAAGTGATGAGGACCATTCTTGTTTTAGATTACTACCATATACATAACTTTTTACTGGGCGTGTTATCTTGCTACATTACAGAGGGCCCTACGGAATACTTGGAATCTTGAAATCGCATCCTAACTCTGTCAGATCCAAGTGTGCCTCCCAATGACCTCAAGTTTTTTTTTCCTGTCATATAAGAGAGTTAGAGAAGATCTCGAAGACATGATTGTTCTCCATGATTCTGGATTTAAATAGCAAAAATTATTAAGTTTAAGGTGCTACCTTTTGTTATTCCTTTATTAGGTAGGCATACAGAAAAGAACCTGGCATTTTAAACATTTAACTGCCTTAAGAATTTGAGTTCAGGATAAAAACTTTTAAAAATTAGTGAAATAGGTTTCAAACATGATTATTTCTATCTTCTGAGGAAATGCTTCCTTTAAGGGCTCATACAGAAACACCCATTAGTTATTTGAAAACAATAATAATGTGGTTTCATCATTCTAACTAACTTCCTCTTTCAAGGGCTAACACTGGCTTGATAAAAGTGCTCCTAAAGGCTGTGGCGCCCTCTTCTGATCCCTCACCCAACAAAGTAAGTCATGGGTTTTGTTTCTGAACTGCCTTTGGGCTTTTGGCTTTCTCCTTACCTCATCTGTTACTTTAGTCTTGAAGTATCATGCAAAATTTTATATCTAACTGGTGGAAGACACAGTTCCTATGATAGAAATCTGACTACAGCTCCATGGTGGTTGCTTTACATGTTCTTCCAGGTTTTCATTTTGAAATTTGAGAAGAAGGGGAGAAGGGGTAATATGAAATTTGCAATATAGAAGTCTCACTCAAGCAAGAAGACTATAAAAAAACTCAAGAAAAAATGAGAATTTTCTGCTAAAACATATAAAAGAGTTACTTATTAAAATTCAAACTTCATGTCATTAACTGTCTGCTTTATAGCAGAGAATAGAGATGGGGTGCTCTAAACAATATATACTCTGTACATTAAAATTACTTTATGATTCCCCATTCAGAAATTTTGGAAACTTCTAATATTCTGTCTCACTCCTCTTTATTATCCACTCATGCTAGTTTCCTTCCCTATCCCTCATAAATGTTGTTTCCTAACCCCTTTAGTAGAACCCTTTAAACAAAATGTCCTCCTCTCTACTTGACATTCATCCAAGCAAATGCCATCCCCATTGTTTTCAAGCCCATCACAAATCTTGTCTGCTAAGCAAATCTTTCTTGAATATTTCACTTAACATGCACTTTTCTCCTCTCAATTTCTATATCTGGAATCCCACTATAAAAAACTCCCTTTATGTTCTAATATGAGACTGATTTTATAATATAGTCCGAACAAAAATAAAAGCATCTCATTATAATCATCCCTTGATATTCTCTATTTTATAATTGCTAACATGCTTAAATTTTGATTTGTTCTTCTATCTGGAGTTCGAGCTTTATAAACATAGAAGCATACTGACCTGCTTGAAGGTTTCTCACAGGACTGAGCTCACTCTGTATTATCTCTAAAGTCTCAAGTTCTCTTGTTGGATATTCTAATGGTGAATCTAGATCAGATTGGGAAGTAAAACTTCTCAGCTAAATAGAACACTCAACTAGCCAAAGTAACTAGCTTCATGATCACCTCTATTAGATGGGTTCCATTTCCATGCCCCAGCAATCTTTTGCTGGCTGCCTTTAAAATTCATAGTAAAACAACTAGTACTTTTGGCTGCACATTTACTTTATATAAAAATTTTCCACAAAAGCAAGCATTAAGGACTATAGAAGAGGACTGTTTTATTTATTGAAAGCCATTTGTATTTGCTGAAAGAGCCACCTCCTGGTTGAATTTTGCACTGGAGCCAACAGAATCTTTCACCAGTTTGGAAAGATTAAATTGAATTATCAGGATAGCTTCAAACAAAGGATGCAAAGTAGAAAATTGAAAATTAATGCTAAATTATTAATTTATAATGAATTCAAATGCAGGATGAAACTGCAGGTCCCTGCTATGCATCTGCCATATTTATGGAAAAATTGTCTTTAGTATCCTGGCTATGGTTTTGCCCCTTGCTGTTAAAGAGTACAAAAAGTGTTCAGAGACACTGAACTTTTATACACATTAAAGACTATGACAGGAGGCAGAATGTTTTGGCATTTCATAAGAGATACATATGGGAAAAATTTATTTTAAATTGATCACTGATGCCTATAAAAAACATGTATTTGTATGATTGACATTTATTTGTTAGAGCATCAGGCCCGGTGATCTATTTTGAAGGTATCCCTTTCCCTCCTTTGAATGCTTCTTTTGTTTAGCCTACCCCTGCAGGAGTACTACCTCAGTGCTATGCACCTTATCTCCTTTTTGCTCTGTGACATGCTTGACTTCCAGTCATCTATACAGATGCCCTGTTCCTTGTTTATTTTTATTATTGACACTATTATAGATGCCCCCCATTTCCCTCCTCTTTCCTCACTTCCACTCAACCCTCACCCCCTTTCCCTCTACCCATAACCATAATCTCTTTACCTTCTTTTATCTAGTCCCCCAACTACTCTCCCCTCTGAGATCTGTCAGTCTGTTCCATGGGTCCCTGTCTTTGTTTCTATTTTGTTCATTAGATTACACATATACATGAGATTATATGGTATTTTTATCCTGACTGGCTTATTTCACTTGGCATAATAATTTCCAGGTCCATCCATGCTGCCACAAAAGGTAAGAGTTTCTTTTTTATGGTCATGGAGGATTCCATTGTATAAATATACCACAGCATTTTTTTATCTACTCATCTACTGGTGGGCACTTAGGCTATTTCTAGTGTAGGGGACTGGTTTTTTTTGGTCTGGCAAATATGACTCAGCTCTGTATGGAAAACCTACAGAAGTGAGGTGGTAGGCGGGAGCCAGACCTTCAAACTGAGTTTTCCCATGGGAATCAGGCCTAGAAAATGCACACTGACTGTTACAGCTTGCTCTTACCAAAACTCCCTCACCCTGGTCTGAAACAGTACATGTGTATTGTTTATCTTCAAGGTAATTTCCAAAGCCTGTGTGAGCTTTCCCAAGGATGGAACTAATCAGCTTGCCACCTTTCCCTTCTGTATGTGTTATTTTCATTTCCTTGATTGTACCTAAAATGTAGACTATAATATGCTATGTAGTAGATAATAAATCCTTTTTTGATGTAAGACCCAAGAAAAACAATAAAAGCCTGTCTAGGCAAGTGTCGAGGTGCTCTGCTCTTGAGAGAGTGGCCATGCCATTCCCTTTTTCTCCACAGGATTGCTGTAGCCTGTGCATTTGTTCTCATCTTCAGTCACAATAGGTGGACTTGGCCACATCCTAGCACTTGGCTATTGTAAATTTTGCTGCTATGAACATTAGGGTGCATAGGCTATTTTGAATTGGTGTGTGAGGATTCTTAGGGTGTAATCCCAGCAGTGGAATTGCTTGATCAAAAGGCAGTTCTGTTTTTAGTTTTCTGAGGAAATTCCATACTGTTTTCCACAGTGGCTGCACCAGTCTGCATTGCCACCAACAGGACACTAGGGTTCCCTTTTCTCCACATCCTCTCCAACATTTGTTTGTTGATTTGATTATGATGGCCATTCTGACAGGTGTGAGGTGATATGTCATTGTGGTTTTAATTAGAATTTCTGTGATAATTAGTGATGTTGAGTATTTTTCCATATGTCTCTTGGCCATCCCTAGGTCCTCCTTGGAGAAGTGTCTATTCAGGTCCTTTGCACATTGTATAATTGGATTGTTTGTCTTCCTGGTGTTGAGTGGTCTAATTTCTTAATATATTTTGGAAATTAACCCCTTATCAGATGTCTCATTGACAAATATGTTCTTCCATCTAGTGGATTCCCTTTTCATTTTGTTAATGGTTTCTTTTGCTGTAAAGAAGCTTTTTAGTTTGATGTAGTCTCATTTGTTTATTTTTTCCTCTGTTTCCCTTGCTCTAGGAGATACATGGGCAAAAATGTGCTATTCAATATGTCTGAGATTTTACTACTATGTTTTCTTCTAGGATTTTTATGGTTTTGTGACTTACATTTAAGTCTTTTATCCATTTTTGGTTTATTTTTGTGTATGATGTAAGTTGGTGGTCTAGTTTCATTTTTTGCATATGCCTTGTTTTTAAATGATCTGCATTCTTTCTTTTATGTTGTCTTTAGCATCTATCTTTATTACTTCAGGTCAAAAGGCCTTATAAAGTTCAATACTAAAGCCTCAATCACAGCTCATCCTGACCTTCTTTTCTGAGGTTCTTCAGGTGTAACAAGAAGAAAAATTAAAAAGAATGCCAGAAACTAGAAATTACCAACTTACTTGTGTGTGTGTGTATGATATTTCCTTAGATATAAAAACCTAGTATATATTTAACACGTTTAGTAGATTAACACAAAAACACTTGTCATGACATTAAAACAGCTTTAATTCATTTATTCAGTTATGTTTACATTTAATATTGAGCACATTTTTGAATACTTACTATAAGCCAGGTAGTCTGAGTGGAGATAATACGGTAGTGAACAAAATATGAACCCAATTCTTATAGACTTACAGTCTATTGATGGAAGACAAAGATTAAAAATAACATAAAAATATTTAAATTAAAATGTGTAGTGAGTGAGTTTTTTAAAAATGTTTTCATGAAAAAGGCCATTGTAGTGGGGTGGTAGCTACTTTGTACTGGGTAATCAGGTAAGTCCTGTCTTAAAAAATAACATTTAAAGTCATAGCTGAAGCATGATAAATATCTAGGCACATGGTGGAGGTGGGAATGGAGAGTAAGAACTTCACAGAAGGGAACAGAATATTTCAAGGCCTTGAGATGGGTAAAAGTTTGGTCATAGTGAAATAGAGAAGAAGTGGTACAATAAGAGTGGAGAAAACTGCAGAGGAAAGAGGAATTTGGCCACTTTTTTCTGCTTCACTATTTTAGTTGGGCATCCCATCATATTACCTCCTACATACAAACTAGGATTTACAACATTTGTTCCTTTGGTTCTCAGGTTTTTGAACTCAGAATGAAATCACACCACCAATAGGATTAAGAATCTGAGGGTGGGAATGGGATGTGATATCCATTTTTAACATGGGGGACAGACAGATCTGATACCTTATAAATTAATTTAAATGTGTGGAAGTGAAGTCAGAACTGGCATACAGATTGAAGAGTCACAGTTTGGTATTGAAGGATGGAAGTGAATAAGACCAATTTTCCATTACGAAAATAGAGATAAAGTTTAAAGAAAAACAACTTTTGACAATTGAAATTAAAGAAACTATTTGGGAATCATTTGCGCCTATTTTTAATTATCCTTCCTCTAATTATCGGTCAGTGTTTAAAGTCATTAGCACTTCCATTAGAAGGCAAGCATGGAAAAGAACAAAAGGGTAGCTGTCCACCTGACACTAAAGTTTCGATTCACAAATAAAGAAAATTGACAACCATCTGGGTATTTCCAAACTCGCAGATGTCATCTAAGCAAAACATTCAAATTATGTAATCTAAGTAAAACCTAAATTTTTATGATTTCCATCAAGTTGCTTTTTCTTCTATACATTTCACATTTAACATATTTTACTTATTAATACTTCCAATACATTTCTACTTATTTTTTATTATTTCAGAATTTTCATTTTCAAGCTCTCCCTTTTCCTCATTATAATCATTCAAGAATTTATCTTTAAATGATAAAAAAATATGGGTGAAGAATCTCCAAACTAGGAAATAGTAAATACAGATTTTCCAAAGAAAACTAAATGCAAATCCACTGGAAAAAGTAAGGCCTTAGAAATGATAAGGCTGATAGCTTGATTTAATTCCTTGGGAAGTCATTAAGTAATTATGAGGCAACAGATAATCATTCTTTTTTCCATCAACAAAATGCAGATAATTTCCTCATCTGGTTGTTGTGGAGTTTAAACATGGTAGTACATGTAAGGCTCTTAGGATAGTGTCTGCCAATGGGAATTACACAACAAATGTCACCTATTACTATTCATGAATATTCACTTTATTAATAGTTTTTCACTCCTCCAAAACATAACTGGCAATCTGACTTGATTGACATGTAATGATTGAAGACATTCAGTATATGCTTCTTTGAGCATGTGTGTGAACTGGTTTTTACAGCAGACTCCAACTAAGGAAATTACTGAGTTACAAAGCATTTCTATAGCTCATTTTGTTTTAATTTGCATTTTCTTGATAATGAAAGAGGTTGTGAAAAATTTCAAAGTTTATTATTTCCAATCACTTTTTTCTGACTTGCCTCTCCATATTGTTTGCCAATTTTTTCTCATTGACTGTGTAAAAACTTTAGAAATGTTTTCTGGATATTTTATCAATTATATACATTATGAATATCTTTCAGTCTGTCACACATTTTTAAGAAATAAGTTTTAAACATTTGATATAATAAATCATTAATTGTTTTCCTTGGCAATTTTTACTTTATTAACTGAGTCTTTATGACTATTCAAAAGTCATATCACATCCTTCTATATTTTCTTTTATTATTTTTATTCTTACTTTTTAAACATTTACATTTTTGAAAGGCAAAAAATGTATTGTTAATGTGTAAGCTAAAAATCTAACACAGTTTTCTCAATGAATAATTGATTTTCCCCAAAACATTTATTGACAAGCTTATCCTACCCTTTGATTTAATATGTATGTTTTATTTTATACTAAGATCACATTACTAATACAGTATCATATTATACTCAATATACACATGGATATATTACCTGGATTCTCTATTGTTTTCAAATATCAGTAGTTTATTTTTTCAATTACTAAAACTTCAAGTTAAATTTGGATGCATGACAGTGCAACACTAACCATTTTGTTAACCTCATTCAAAATTATTTTAGCTATTTTTTAATTTTATTTTAATCATTGTTCAAGTACAGTTTTCTTGATATTTATTCTTTCTTATTAGAATAAATGTAACATCTTTCATTAAATATCCCACTCAATTATTTTGTTAGTTTGAGTAGTTTATCAGCTAATTCTTCCAGAGTTCTATACAGAAAAATATTTGAACTGAGTTTAAGATGATGGTGTGGAAAGATGTTGAACTCATCTCCTCCCATAAATAAAACAAATTTCTAGCCACATATGGAATCAGTTCCCTCTGAAAAGGACCTGAATGTGAGATGAACAGTGCCTCCAAAACAAAAGACAGAAACAGATGCATCCAGAAAGGTAAGGAAGACAGGCACACACACGATCTCACCCAAGACCTCACCTCAGGTCTTTTTTCATTTTAAATGCTATTTTGTCCCTATCTTAATTGTGTTTTCACCCTGCACTCTTAGTATTCCTTCTCTCTCTATCTTCTCAAAATAGCTTGTCTTTCCTCTACTCATCTCTTAAGCTCTTCTTTCTTTCCTCATGCCTTCTTATCCCCATTACTCCTATATAAATATAACTCTTAGCTCATTGATTATTGATATTTCTGTATTTCTGTGGTGGAGATTTTTCTACAATTAGGGCCTTAAAGTGTTGGTTTTAACCTAATGCTGTATGCTTCTCCTCTCTTACACCATTCCACCTCCCCTCCCTTTTTTTAATTACAAAGTATTTTTTTTTTATTTCCCACTTTGCCTTGTCTCACTTCCCTGCTCTTATTATTGCCCTTTCTTCTACCCTCACAGAATTTCTTTTCTTTCAGTTAGTCAACTCCTATTCATTTTTCCTTTCCTATAATAATCTTAATCTCTTTAAAACTTTATTAATATTGGCACATTTGTTGTTGATAGTGTAATTGTGGATGGGGGGGTATCTTTGTGTGTGTGAATGTGTCCTGGGCTGTTTGGTTTTTGTTCTGGCAGCACCTGTACAACAGTATACAAGACATGGAGGATGGAGTGACTCTCATTCAGTAAGCTGGAGGGAAGGGCCTCAAAAGAATGACCAACAATAACCAAAACCCAATGACAACCACATAAAAGGCATAAAGGGCAGCAAAAGAGCATCAAGTTCATAAGATCAAAGAGACTGCACCACTGAGTACCACAGAAGTTCACACCATGGAGACGGGGAGTCAAAGCACATAAATCTAATACACAGAAACAAACAAGGAGAGTCACCTAAAATGGGGAGACAAAGAAAGAACCCCCAATCAGAAGGAAAGGAAGAATCCCCAGAAAGACTGCTAAATGAAATTGAGGCAACCAAACTATCAGGCATCAAGTTCAAAATAATGGTTATAAGGATGCTCAAGGAGCTCAGTGAGAACTTCAAAGAACTCCAGGGAAGCATCAAGGAACTTACTATGAACTACACCAGCATGAAAAAAAAGACATAGAAACTATCAATAAGACACAGGAAGAAATGAAAAATACAATATCTAAAATGAAAAACACAGTAGAAGGAATTAAAAGCAGGTTAGATAAGGCAGAGAAATCAGAGAGCTGGATGAGAATGGGAAAAAAAAACTCCCAGACAGAGCAGAAAAGTGAAAAAGACTCAAAAAGAACAAAGAGGGGTTAAAGGAGCAGGTGGAAAGCATGAAACATAATAATATCTGTATAATAAGGATGCCAGAATGAAAAGAAGAGGAGAAAGGAACAGAAAACCTGTTTGAAAAAGTAATGACAGAAAGCTTCCCTAATTTAATGAGAAAAAAAGTCACATAAATCCAGGAAGCACAGAGGGTCCCAATCAAGAGGAACACAAACAGGCCCATTCCAAGACACATCATAATTGAAATGGCAAAATTTCAAGGCAAAGAGAGAATCTTAAAGGCAGCAAGGGAGAAGAAACAGGAAGTAACATACAATGGAGCCCCAATAAGACTAGCAGTGCACTTCTCAATGGAAACGCTCCAAACCAGAAGGGAATGGCAAGCAATATCCCAAGTAATGAAAAACAAAGACCTGCAACCAAGACTACTCTACCCAGCAAGGCTCTCATTAAAATTAAAGGGAAAATAAGCAGCTTCCCAGACAAAATAAGGCTCAAAGAATACACCTCCACCAAACCAGTACTGCAAGATATGCTAAAGGGACTGCTTTAAGAAGAGGAAGAAAATAAGTGTGAGAGAGAGGAACACAGGTATGAAGGTGGTAAAATGGCAATGAATAAGTACCTATCAATAATAACCTTAAATGTAAATGGTTTAAATGCTCCAGTCAAAAGACATAGAGTAGCTGAATGGATAAGAAATCATGACCCACACATGTGCTGCCTACAAAGACACACCTCAAAATAAAAGACCTACACAGGATGAAAATGAAGGGTTGGAAAAGATATTCCAAGCAAACAGACAGGGAAAAAAAGCTGGGGTAGCAATACTTATATCAGACAAAATACATTTCAAGACAAAGGCCATAAAAAGAGACAGATAAGGTCATTTCATAATACTCAAGGGAAGAATCCAACAAGAAGACATAAGCATTGTAAACATATGCACCCAACATAGGAGCACCCAAATATATAAGGAAAATCTTGGAAGACTTCAAGAAAGATATAGAAAGTGACACACTTATAGTAGGGAATTTTAACACCTCACTGTCAAAAATGGACAGATGTTCCAAACAAAGAATGAACAAGGATATTGTGGCACTGAATAATACCCTAGATCAAATGGACTTAACTGATATATATAGAAACTTTCACACATTTATAGAAATGAAATCCACACATTTATAGAAACATATAATCTTCCAAAACTGAATGAAGAAGAAGCAGAAAGCCTGAACAGACCAGTAACGGCTAGTGAAATTGAAGCAGTAATAAAAAACAAACAAACAAAAAAAACCTCCCAGAACACAAAAGCCTTGGACCAGACAGTTTCACAGGAGAATTTTAGAAAACATTTAAGGAAGAGCTAACACCTATCCTTCTCAAAATATCCTAAAAAATTCAAGAAAAGAGGAAGACTCCCAAACTCTTTTTATGCAGTCAGCACCATCCTAACCCCAAAACCAAATAAAGACACTACAAAGAAAGAAAACTTTAGGCCAATATTGCTGTTGAACATAGATGCTACAATCCTTAACAAAATATTGGCAACCTGGATCCAGCAACACATGAAAAAGATCATACACCATGATTAAGTGGAATTCATCCCAGAAATGCAAGGATGGCATAATATTTGCAAATTAGTAAACATAATAGGTCACATAAACAAAAAAAAGACAAAAATCACATGATCATATCAATAGATGTGGAAAAAGCATTTGATAAGGCATGCCATCCACTTATGACAAAAACACTCAGCAAAGTGGGAGAAGAGGAAGCATACCTCAACATATAAAAGCCATATACAAGAAACCTACAGCCAACATCATACTCAACAGGCAAAACTAAAAGCTTTCTCACTAAGATTGGGAACAAGACAGAGATGTCTGCTTTCATCACTTCTATTCAACATAGTATTGGAAGTTGTAGCCACAGCAATCAGACAAGAAAAGGAAATAAAAGGCATCCAAATTGGAAAGGAGGAAGTTAAATGTCACTGTTTGCAGATGACATGATAGTGTACATAGAAAACCCTATAAACTCCACCCAAAAACTACTTGAGCTAATAAGTGACTTTTGCAAAACAGCAGGATACAAAGTCAATATTCAGAAATGGAAGGCATTTTTGTACACCAACAACAAAATATCAGAAACAGAAATCAAGAAAGAAAATCCCATTTGCTATAGCAACAAAAAAGATAAAGTCCCTAAGAATAAACTCAACCAAGGAGGTAAAAGACCTGTACTCAGAAAACTATACAACACTGAAGAAAAAAAATAAGGAAGATACAAATAAATGGAAGCTTATACTGTGTTCATGGATTTGGAAGAACTAACATCATCAAAATGCCCATACTACCCAAAGCAATTTATAGATTAAATGCAATACCTATTAAAGTGTCAATGGCATATTTCACAGACATAGAACAGACATTTCAAAAATTTATATGGAACCACATAGAACCATAAAGTAGGAGGGATCACAATACCTGACATCAAACTATATTACTAGGCCATGGTAATCAAAATAGTCTAGTACTGGCATAAGAAAAGACACATAAATCAATGGAACAGAATAGAGAACCTGGAAATAAACCCATGTCTCTATGGTCAGTTAATATTTGATGAGGGGGAAGGAGCATAAAATGGAGTAAAGTTAGCTTCTTCAACAAATGGTGTTGGAAGATCTGCACAGGTATATGCAAAAAAAATGAAGCTCGACCACCAATTTACACTATCCATAAAAATAAACAAAGATGGATTTGTTCAATATAATCCATGACACTATAAAAGTCCTAGAGGATAACATAGGCAGGAAAATCTCAGATATTCTACACAGCAGTATTTCACTGATATGTCCCCTAGAGCAAGGGACATAAAGGAAAAAATAAACAAATGGGATTTCATCAAAATAAAAAGCTTCTGCATAGCTAAAGAAACCATCAGCAAGATGAAAAGAGAACCAACCATATGGGAAAATATATTTTCCAATGATACCTCAAACAAGGGTCTTATCTCCAAAATATATAAAGAACTCACACAACTCCACTCCAGAAAGACAAACAATCTAATTAAAAAATGAGCAAAGGACATGAACAGGCACTTCTCGAAAGGGGACATACAGAGACCCTATTGACATGAAAGGATGGTCAGCATCACTAGCCATCAGAGAGATGCAAATTAAAACCACAAAGAGATACCACTTCACACCACTCAGAATGGCCATAATAACCAAATCAACAAAACACGGTGCTGGATAAGTTGTGGAGAAAAGGGAACCCTAGTACACTGTTGGTGGGAATCCATACTGGTGCAGCCACTATGGAAAACATTATGGAATTTCCTCAAAAAACAAAAGATGGAACTGTCTTTTGACCCAGGATTCCACTGCTGGAATAATACCCTAAGAACCCTGAAACACCAATTCAAAAAAACCTGTGCACCCCAGTGTTCATAGCAGCACAATTTACAATAGCCAAGTGCTGGAAGCAACCTAAATGCCCACTAGTAAATGAGTGGATCAAAAAACTATGGTACATTTACACAATGGAATACTATGCAGCAGAAAGAAAGAAGGAGCTCCTACCCTTCATGACAGCATGGATGGAACTGGAGAGCATTATGCTTAGTGAAATAAGCCAGGTGGTAAAAGACAGATACCATATGATCTCACTTGTAACAGGAACCTAAACAACAAAACAAAGAAACAAGCAAAATATAAACAGAGACAGTGTAATAAAGAACAAACTGACAGTAACCATCAGGGAAGATGGGTAGAGATAATGGGGGGAAAATAGGGGATGGTCTATCAAGGAACATGTATAAATACACATGGACAAGCCAAGGGGGGTAGGTTTGAGGGTGTGAGGCAGGGATGGGTGGGATGGAGGTCATGGTGGGGTGAAAATGGAGATAACTGTACTCGAACAACAATAAAAAATGTCAGTAGTACCCAAAGCAATCTACAGATTCAATGCAATGCTTATCAAATTTCCAATGGCACATTTCACAGAGCTAGAACAATCTAAAATCTGTACTGAACAACATAAGACCATAAATAACTAAAGCAATCTTGAGAAAAAAGAAGAAAGTTTCAAGTATCATGCTCCCTGATTTTATTGTGAAGTTGTAGTAATCAAAAACAGTATGGTATTTGCACAAAGACAAAGGCACAGAAAAATGGAACTGATTTGAAAGCCCAGAAATGAACCCAAACATATATGGACATTTAATTTACAACAAATGAATCAAAAATATACAATGACAAAAGGATAATTTCTTTAGTAAATTAATTTAGTAAATGATGTTGGAAAAAGTGGACAGTCACATGCAAATGTGTCAAAATAGATCACTGTCTTGCATCATACACAAAACTTAACCCAAAATAAAGACTTGAATGTAAGACCTGAAATAATAAAATTCCTAGAAGAAAACATACACCATAAGCTCCTTGACATCAGTCTTAGTGGTGTTTTTATGGACCTGACTCCAATGTCAAGGAAATAAAAGCCAGGAATGAAGAGATGGAGGTGGGATTGCACTTCTCACTACTATATCTAATAAAGCATGGAAGGAATGCTTGCTTCTTTTTACCTCAGTATTGGCTGTGATTGACTTGGAAGTCCTACTACTCAAGAGTAGAATGTTTCCACCAGGGGAACAGGGTCATGCTTTTAATAAATTGAAAGCTGAGACTAATTCTTAGCCACTTGTGTCTCTCCATGAACTAATAGGCACAGACAGATCATGGTACTTGCTTGGTAATTGATTCTGATTATCAAGGGAAAAATGGGTTGCTGCTGCACAATAGAGCCAAGAAGGATCATTACTGGAACTCAGTGGATTCATTGAGGTGCCTCTTTATTATCTTGCCTAATATCCATGATCAGTGAAAAACCAAAACAAGACTGTCAAAGACTCAGATCCTGCAGTGATAAAATTTGGAATATTCCACTAGGCAAAAGAAAACACACTCAACCAAGATGCAGCACAAGGAATTGGCTATAGAAAAAGAAAAAACTATGATTATCAAACTTAGGACTCATAAGAAGCTAGAAAATCAGGAGCTGAAGAAGCTATGTTTTACTTTGTTTTTCTCTTCTTCCCACCCCCATTTAAATAAACAGTAATGGTGGCAACTGACATTTTATTTTCCAGTGGAAATATCATTGAATTGACGCCAACCTTCAGCTAGATGGTAGCCAATGGGAATGTGTGTGTCCTCTTTTGGGGACACAAATATTTTATCTGGACAAACAATGATTGGATGCTGAGGAGCAAGGGAATGGGCTGTGCTGGACATTCCCTTCCTTCTCCAGGGCCAATCTTTACACTTATCCATTTTGCATGCATCCAGAAGTTTAACTTTTGTGGACTGTATCAGTTCACTACTTTCTCTCTGGCTTGTAGTCAAGTTTGGCCCATGGGGTAAACCAGCAGGAAGTTATAAGACATATTGGCTGGATCCTTTTACCAAAAGTCACAGCTACTGTTAGAGAAAATCTTCTTATCTAGTCTTTCCAGGTTCTGGGAATCATTCTTTCATTTTGTATCTTCAAAGCTAGGGTTCATAAGGGTTCTTGAGTGTTTCTAGTCCCAGTGAGCTTCACTGAGAGTGATTATGACTAATAAGCTTTGTTACACCTTAATAAATTGTCCCTTTTTTAATCTCTTTTCATTGTCCTGTTTGGGAGTGCCATGGGTTTTCTGCACATCAAGTATTAATTTCCCACTACCTACCATGAGCAAGTTCTGAGATCTGCAGGGCCAAGCCATGTTACTCTGTATACAAGTGTATAAACCAAAACCTGGGAGACATCAATGACAAACTCTTTGACACTCTTTACATATCCAATTGACAATCTACATGCCAATTTTATTTCAAAAATATATCTCAATTTCCTGTATTTATTACTTTTATCATTGTCATTTTCCCAGTCCAATCTATTATTATCTTCTGATTGGACTATTGAAAAAGCATCCTACCAGGTCTTATTTACCCCCATTTTGTCCTGCTTTAATACATTTTTCTCACTGCAACCAAAGTGGTCTTTTAAAAATACCAATCTGTTCCTTTCCATGGTCGTGATTAAAACCTTTCCATGGTTTCCTATTAAGAATTACAAATTGGGAGTTACAAAATAGTTATGGGGATGTAAAATATTGCATAGGGAATATAGTCAATGTTATTGTAATAACTATGTATGGTGCCAGATGGGTATTTGAAATATTGGGAGGACCATTTTGTAAAGTATATGACTGTTTTACTACTATGCTATACACATGAAACTACTACAAGATAATATTGAACATAAACTATAATTGAAAAATAAAATAAAAAAATAAAAAAATAACATCAATCTTTTGATATAGTCTATAAGGTCTCACATGATCTAGACTCTATTTTTCTTTTTTTAAGTATTTTTTATTGATTATGCTATTACAGTTTTCCCATTTTTTTCTCCCTTTATCCCCCCTCCACCCTGCCCTCTCAACCCTCCAGCATTCCCCCCTTAGTTCATGTCCATGGGTTGTACATATAAGTTCTTTGAGTCCTCTGTTTCCTATACCATTTTTTACCTTTCCCCATCTATTTTATGCCTACTAATTATGCTTCTTCTTCCCTGTACCTTTTCCTCCCTATTCCTCCCTTCCCAATCCCCACTGAAATCCCTCCATGTGATGTCCATTTCTCTGATTCTGTTCCTATTCTAGTTGTTTGCTTAGTTTTTGTTTTCATTGTTTTTCTTTTCTTTTAGGTTCATTTGTTGATAGTTGTGAGTTTGTTATCATTTTACTGCTCATATTTTTTATCTTCTTTTTCTTAGATAAGTCCCTTTAACATTTCATATAATAAGGGCTTGGTGATGATGAACTCCTTTAACTTGACCTTATCTGGGAAGCACTTTATCTGCCCTTCCACTCTAAATGAAAGCTTTGCTGGATAGAATCATCTTGGATGTAGGTCCTTGCCTTTCATGCCTTTGAATACTTCTTTCCAGCCCCTTCTTGCCTGCAAGGTTTCTTTTGAGAAACCAGCTGATAGTCTTATGGGCACTCCTTTGTAGGTAACTGTCTCTTTTCCCCTTGCTTCTTTTAGGATTCTTTCTTTATATTTAATCTGTAACTTAATGATGATGTGCCTTTGGGTCCCACTTCTTTGGGACTCTCTGGGCCTGCTGGACTTCCTGGAAGTTATTTCCTTCGCTAGATTGGGGAAGTTTTCTTTCATTATTTGTTCAAATAAGTTTTCAATTTCTTGCTGTTGTTCTTTTTCTTCTGGCACCCCTATGATTCTGATATTGGAGTGTTTCAGGTTGTCCCAGAGGTTTGTAAGACTCTCTTCACTTGTTCGAATTCTTGTTTGTTCATTCTGTTCTGATTGGATGTTTATTCTTTCCTTTTGTTCCAAATCATTGCTTTGCATCCTGGTTTCCTTCCTGTCACTGTTGGTTCCCTGAATATTTTGCTTTATTTCATTTTGGGTATCTTTCATTTGTTTTTTTCATTTTTCGACCAAGCTCAATCAGACCTGTGAACATTTTGATTACCAGGGCTTTAAATTCTCCATCAGATAGGCTGGCTATGTCCTCATCCTTTAGTTCTCTTTCTGATGTTATGCTCTGTTCTTTCATTTGGGCCATATTTTTTGTCTCGGGGTACCTGATAAGTTATAAGGGGGCGGGGCCTTAGGTATTCACCAAGGCAGGGCAACCCTCTTTGCTGCACTGCAGGGCTGCCTGTGGGGATGGGACCAGAGAGGAAACAATGTAGCTTGCCTGTTTGTCCTTAGTGCACTATTCATGGGACTCTTGTAAGACTGTGAATTTCTCCCAATGTAGCAGTGCTGTATCAACGCTGAGTCTGTTTCCTTTTAAGTCAGCCTCACCTGCACAGCTCTTGCAGCCCGCTGCTTTCCTGCAGCCAGTGGCACCCCCAAGGTCTGCCCACTCACTGTGGTTTTTCCTAGCCGGCCAGCCTGAGTCTGCCACCTTACCAGTCTGTTTGTTCTGACTGAATTTTTCTTTAATTCCTTGGTTGTCAGAGTTCCATGCAATTAGATTTTCTGGCATTTCTGGTTGTTAACTGATTTTAGCTTGGTTGTTATCCTCCTTTTGGTTGTGTGAGGAAGCAAAGGGTTTCTACCTATGCCTCCATCTTGGCTGAAACTCTGGACTCTATTTTTCAAACTTCTTTTCATACTATTTGGTCTAGTCAGTGACCTCCACCTTTTTGTTTTCCACTTTCTCCAACAACCACACTTTTTCCTGTCTCAGGTACTTAACTTGCATTTTCTTTTGACTGAAATGTTCTCCTTTCACTTGCTTCAGTTATACTACTCATCTTTCAGCTCTCTGCTCAAATTTTACTTTCTTAGTTAAGACTTCCTTAATAATCCAGTACTGCACCCCTCTGGTTATAGACTCTCATAAGCATTCTCTTTCTTTTCTTTATAACAGAATAGTGCAGTTATTTGAAAAAATAGGATCTTTCTGCCCAGAAGACTAGAAACTCAATGGGTGGTGCCTGTGTATGTTTTGTTCACAAGTGTACATATCCCCAGTGCCTACAATAATGCATGGCAAATGAGTGAATGAACAAATAAATAAATGCAATCAATTAACATGCATGGGTGGATAAAGAGATAGAAAAGAAAAATAGGACAAGATGTGAAAACCAAACCTGTGCTGCACACATCATCTTTTAGGTAGATGACTGCCTACTTTTCTGGTTCATACAGACCCTGAGTTTTGAATGAGTAGACAAATAATGGAAGAGAGCTAGTCTCTGTCATGTATCAATTGCTCACAAATTCTAGCATCTAGTTTTTACTCAGTTATATTTTTAGAACCTCTGAAGGTTTTCTATTTTTCAAAATATTAATTAGTTGTAAAAATTTATAATAGGTTACACTTGGGGTGCTAGCCTTGTGTTATTTCATGATGTAACAACAAAGAACTTTGCTTTATTTTTTTTTTATTTAGTCACTTTTCCCAACACAATTTGATAAACAATGCATCTCACTGCATGGAATTTCCTTTATAATCCTGTTCTTTTACATACCAGGTCTCTTTCTTGGTACCATATTCTTTATCTTGTGTGAATGTCACCTTTAAAATTATTGTAAATTTGACTGTGGTTTAAAGTTGTTCATGGAATAAAACCCTGCCTTCAATTACTCTGTTGTTTCATTGCTCTCTTTAGCTAGTCTCATCTATTTATGCTTCTGGATGAACCTTCAAATGATTTTCTGAAGTTCCAAAAACAATTCTTTTGGTCTCTTGATTGGGAGTGGGGTAAACCAATAAATTTAATTGGTGAACTATTTATCTATTTGTAATGCTCTTTCTTCCCACTCCATTTACTCAACTCTTATAATTCTTAAGTTTTGTGGCTCTGTTCATAATAATTTCACACATTTCTTACTGATGTTATTTTATGTCTCTGTTGCTCGCATTAGTAGAATATTTGTTTTACCTGCAATAACTTTTTAATTGGTTGTTAATGACATTAAGAAAAATCATTGGGTTTTGTTTATATTATACCAAATCTTCTTATTGATTTTTAAAGTTTTCAATGAATCCATTTGTATTTTTATATAAAACTTATGGTAATAAACATAATTTCACTCCCCTTCCTTAAAAAGCAATACTTATTATTTGTTTCCCATTATTATATAGGCTGTAATATCTAAAACAACATTGAATACTGCAATATCCAGTTTCCTTTCCTTGGTTTCACCATTATCCATGATGGTGACTACTTAAGATAAACTTGTAAGAGCTGTATCTCCAGTTTCTTAATTTTTATACATATTTCTTTTTTTTAAATATATTTTATTGATTATGCTATTACAGTTGTCCCATTTCCCCCCTTCTCTCCCCTCCACCCTGTACCCCCCTCCCGCCCACATTTCCCCCTTTAGTTCATGTCCATGTGTCATACTTATGAGTTCTTTAGTTTCTACATTTCCCGTACTATTCTTGCCCTCCCCCTATCTATTTTCAACCTACATTCTATGCTACTTATTCTCTATACCTTTTCCCCCTCTCTCCTCCTCCCAACCCCCTGCTGCTAACCCTCCATGTGCCCTCCATTTCTGTGGTTCTGTTCCTGTTCTAATTGTTTACTTAGTTTCTTTTGGTTTTGCTTTAGGTGTGGTTGTTAATATTTGTGAGTTTGCTGTCCTTTTACTATACATGTCTTTTCTTTATCTTCTTTTCTTAGATAAGTCCCTTTAGCATTTCATAAAATAAGGGCTTGGTGATGATGAACTCCTTTAACTTGACCTTATCTGAGAAGCACTTTTTCTGCCCTTCCATTCTAAATGAGAGCTTTGCTGGATAGAGCAATCTGGGATGTAGGTCCTTGTCTTTCATGACTTGGAATATTTCTTTCCAGCCCCTTCTTGCCTGTAAGGTCTCTTTGGAGAAATCAGCTGACAGTCTGATGGGAACTCCTTTGTAGGTGACTGTCCCCTTATCTCTTGCTGCTTCTAGGATTCTCTCCTTCGTTTTTACCTTGGCTAATGTAATTATGATGTGCCTTGGTGTGTTTCTTCTTGGGTCCAACTTCTTTGGGACTCTCTGAGCTTCTTGGATTTCTTGGAAGACTGTTCCCTTTGCCAGATTGGGGAAGTTCTCCTTTATTATTTGTTCAAATACGTGCTCAATCTGTTGCTTTTCCCCTTCCGATTCTGGTACCCCTATAATTCGGATATTGGAACGTTTAAAGGTGTCTTGGATGCTCTTAATCTTTTCCTCAATTTTTTGAATTCTTATTTCATCATGCTTTCCTGCTTGGTTGATTCTATCTTCCTTCTGGTCCACTGTATTGTTTTGAGACTCAGATTCCTTCCTTTCACTATTGGCTCTCCTCCGCGTGTCTTCCTGCATCTGTTTTATGGTAATCTGCATTCTTTCATCTAAATTTCGTCCAAAATCCACCAGTTCCGTGAGCTTTCTGATCACCAGTGTTTTGAACTGCGCATCTGATAGATTGGCTAGTTCTTGGTTGCTCAAAAGGATGAGTCCTGGGGGACTGACCTCCTCTGTTGAAAACATAGTTTTTTTTTTTCGTTTTTTTTTTTCCCCCTGTCTCTCCTTTTTTTCTTTTTTTTTTTCCGGTCTGGTTGCTCTTGTTACGGTGGGGCAGGGGGTGGAGCCTTAGGTGCTCACCGGGGCTGGGCACCCCAGTCGCTAGATTGTGACGTTATATGTGGGGGCGGGGCAGGCGCGGGAGCGGGGTGGGAGAAAACAATGGCGGTAGTTCCGTTCCCCTGGACTCAGACCCTTGCCTGGGCTTCCAGGCCGCGAGTTCTGCCCGGGTCCACAATCGCTACCCCTCTGGGTCTGCCAGCCGCAGCTTGCGTACTCAGGGATCACCGCTGCCTTCTTGTGTGCCGGATGGCTTTTGCGCCGATTTCGCGCCAAACCTTCCCCCGACCTCCGCGCGCCACCGACCGGAGCCAGCCCCGCGCCCGCCCGGCTGGTCTTCTCCTACCAGTCTGGATGAACGCGTCTACTTCAACTTCTTGGCTGCCCGACTTCCATTCAGATAAATCCTCTGCCGGATCTGGGTGTTATTCTGATAGTAAATTATTGTTGTAAATTATTGGTTTTCTAATCTTGGTTGTGCCAGGAGGCACGGTGTATCCACCTATTCCTCCATCTTGCCGGAAGTATTATTTTTATACATATTTCAAAATAAGAAATGGGTATCTAATCTTATTAAATTCCTTCTAAATATTCTCATTCTTTATGAAGAATCACATCTTGAATTTTTCAGCTACTGTTATTTTTATTGTTTTTTTTCATTCAGCTATTACTGTTTTCTAATCATAGAATCTTTTCTCATTTTTAAAAAATATATTTTATTGATTATGCTATTAGTAGTCCCATCTTCCCCCCTCTATTCCCCTACACCCTGGACCCGCTCCCACCTGCATCCCCCCTTCTTAGTTCATGTCTATGGGTCATACATATAAGTTTGTTGGCTTCTACGTTTCCCATACTATTTTTAACCTCCTCCTGTCTATTTTCTACCTACCATTTATGCTACTTGTTCCCTGTACCTTTTCTCCCATTATCTCCCTCCCCACTGATAACCCTCCATGTGATCTCCATTTCTGTGACCTTGTTCCTGTTCTAGTTGTTTGCTAAGTTTATTTTTGTTTTTGTTGTTTTAGGTTTGGTTGTTGATAGTTGTGAGTTTGTTGTTATTTTACTGTTCATATTTTTGATCTTCTTTTTCTTAGATAGGTCCCTTTAACATTTCATATATTATTTCATATAATTAGGGTTTGGTGATGATGAACTCCTTTAACTTGACCTTATCTGGGAAGCACTTGATCTGCTCTTCCATTCTAAATGATAGCTTTGCTGGATAGAGTCATCTTGGATGTAGGGCCTTGCCTTTCATGCCTTTGAATACTTCTTTCCACCCCCTTCTTGCCTGCAAGATTTCTTTTGAGAAATCAGCTGACAGTCTGATGGAAACTCCTTTGTAGATAACTGTCTCCTTTCCTCTTGCTACTTTTAAGATTCTCTCTTTATCTTTCATCTTGGGTAATGTAATTATGATGTGTGTTGGTGTGTGCTTCTTTGGGTCCAACATTTTTGGGACTCTCTGAGCTTCCTGGACTTCCTGGAAGTCTATTTCCTTTGTGAGATTGGGGATGTTCTCCTTCATTGTTTTTTCAAATAAGTTTTCAACTTCTTGCTCTTCCTCTTCTCCTTCTGGCACCCCTATGATTCAGATGTTGGAATGTTTAAGGCTGTCGCAGAGGTTCCTAAGCCTCTCCCCATTTTTTAAAAGTTTGTTTCTTCATTCTGTTCTGGTTGAATGTTTATTTCTTCCTTTTGTTCCAAACCATTGATTTGAGTACTGGTTTCCTCCTCCTCACTGTTGGCTCCCTGCACATTTTCCTTTATTTCACTTTTCTTAGCCTTTATTTTTTCCTTAGTTTTGTGACCATACTCAACCAATTCTGTGAGCATCCTGATTACCAGTCCCTTGAACTCTGCATCTGATAGGTTGGCTATCTCTTTATCACTTAGTTGTATTTTTCCTGGAGCTTTGATATGTTCCTTCATTTGTCTGATTTTTTTATGTCTCCATGCACCTGTTACATGGTAAGGGGCAGAGCCTTAAGTGTTTGCCAGGGCAGGGCAACCCACCATAGTGTGTTTTGGCACTATATGTGGGGGAGGGATCCAAGAGGGAACAATGCTGCTTGCTTGACTCTCAGCCAGCTTTCAGTCACTTCCTCCTCTACCCACAATCAAATTGGGCCCTTCTGGTGCAGATTCCTGGGTGTGTGTGTGTGTGTGTGTGTGTGTGTGTGTGTTTATGTTCTGGGACTCTGTTAGTCTCTCCAATAAAATCTTCTATGAGGTTGACAGTTTCTCTCACTGCTGGAATTCTCACAGGTATTTCCAGACAGAGGTTTTGAGGCTTTATTTTCCTGTGTTGGAACCCTGGATTGTATAGTCTGTCTCACTCCCAAATTGTTCCTCCCAGTTTATCTGCATGCAAATGTAGGACTGCCCACTCTGCCAGCCACTGCCCGCCTTTGTCCTCCAGCTGCCACCTTGCTGCGTGTGAGTTGTTTTCACACCGGTTGCCCATCTCTACCCCTCCTACTAGTCTGGATGAATGTTTCTTCTTTAACTCCTTGGTTGTTGGACTTCCATACAGTTCGATGTTCTGGCAGTTCTGGTTATTTTTTTTTTAAATATGTTTTTGTCCTTATTTTGTTGTGTGAGGAGGCACAGTGTATCTACCTATGCCAGAACTCTTGGCCAGAAGTCTTTTTCTCATTTTTAAGGTTTGTGTTATTATATTATTTCTAAAATCTTAAAGTTAAATATGTGGTTAATGGAATATATGCACCCCTATGTTCATTGCAGCATTATTTACAATAGCCAAGTGAGAGTCGCAACCTAAGTTCCCTAAGATGAGTGCATAAAAAATTGTGGTACATATATACAGTGGAATATTACTCAACCATAAAAAAGAACGAAACCTTACCATTTGCAACAATGATGGACCTAGAGGTTATTATGGTAAGTGAAATAGCAGAGAAAGGAAAATACCACATGATTTCACTTATATGTGGTATCTAAGAATAATATAAATGAACAAAAAAAAACCCAGAAACAGATTCATAGATACATAGAACTGACTGATGGTTGCCAGAGGAGAAGGATTGGGAGACTGGATGAAAAGGTAAAGGGATTGAGAAGTCCAGATTGGTAGTTATAAAATCATCATTGGAATGTAAAGTACAGCATAGGGGATATAGTCAATAATCTTGCAATAACTGTGTATAGTGACAATTGGATACTGGTAATATTGGGAGATCACTTTGTAATGTACATGGTTGTCTAACTACTATGCTGTACAACTAAAACTAATAAAAATAATATTGTATATAAACTATAATATAAAATTAAGAAAAAATTAAAAGAAATAATTCTAAAAATGTAGTTAGTGTATTTTCTTTTCTGGAAAAAGTATTTAGGGCTATGGCTTGACTAGGTACAGTTTTGGCTACTGAAATTAATCAGTAGTCACAACCAGCAAGTGGTCAATGATATCAGGAATAATTTTTAACCTAACAAGAGACAGAGTATAAAGTATTGGTCCCCTTTGCAGGAAATTTATACTCTTAAATAAGTAATGATCACAGCATGTAAAGTTATTAAAAGTCATCAATATCATCTCCAAAATTATTTCTTAGTGATCTATCATAGGTGTATTTCATTATTTTTTTTATGAGAAAGAAACACATATTAAGAAGTTTGAGCTATTGGTGGCGGTGAAGCTGAGGAGATCCTGGCCAGGCTGAGGACATTGGATCTTGTCCTCTAAGCACTTCGACCCTCAATAAAATGTTTTGACACCCCCCCCAAAAAAGTTTGAAATTGCTATGGTCTTGAGGCTCTTAAAATAGTTGAATTTACATACATGCTAATTATGGGGTATTTACAAAAGAGTACTTGATATAATATCAAAAGAGGAGTAAAATATATATGATTTTATAATTTTAAATGGTAAAGGTGGGAGCAAGGGAAGAGTTAAGCTCATAATTTTAGATCTATTACAGCTACACCAAGCTAAATGAGTAATGCTAATTGTTCATACAAAGTATACTGAAAGTGAGAAACAATGGTTGATTGTGGTAAAATTTATTATAGGGTTGTAGAATTCATACAACCTAAATTCCTTACAGCATTTAGCACTTCTACAGTTTTGTGGATTTCACAATACAGATATCAGAGATAAAGAATAACTGCATTAGTGAAAATGACTTATAAAAAATGTTCACATATAAGTCATACCCATTACTGAGAGCCAAGAAGAAATGCAAAGATGTAATTTTTAAATTCAAGGAAGTTGCCACAAAACTTTTTTGAAACTTAACAATGATAACAGATTTGACATGCTTTACAGAAAAAGGTGAAAAACATATTTAAATATTTAAATTTAAAACATGCTCTACCTTGTGAATGAGTGAAGATCGTACTTAACAAAGAACACAAAGGATGGAATTTATTGTCAGAATGTTAGGTGACATTCATGCTGCTTTCAGAAAACTAAACCCTATAAATTCATAAGAAAAACATAAGAATTATTTAATTTCAGTTTCAAGCAAGCAATGTCAATTACACTAAAAATTGACAAGAGCTTGCAGTGGTTAGTAGGGTTACCCCCCCTTTATTTTAGTATAAGGAATAGAGTAAATGCATGAGTAAATATCTTTTGTATCCGATACAATGTAATGTTGAAGTCATATTGTAAATCTTTGACTTCTCATTACAAAGAATTCTTTTTCTGTCGCTTCTCACTCTTGACAGATCTTGGTCTCAACAATAAATTCATTGGGGAAATGTCTAATCTTCCAGCACTTATCAATGGCACGTTTGTTGAAACCTGTGAGAAAAGGCACACCAAAAAGTAGCTGTTTAATTTTTGTGTGTTAACTACAAACACATGTAGATTTACTCTCCACTTTTTTCCCCACGATCCACCTTCATTTTCCTTCAGTGTCCCAATAACACAGGGTGAAAGAAGGAATAAATTGCCTACCCAGCAAGAGGTCTCTTCGACGAAGGCGGAAGGATTTGCGATTGTTGCAAAGTTGGTAAATAAAGATGCCAAGGTTACTAACATCACGAATCTCCTCCACAGCAACCAGGTCTTCACGAACCACGTAAGTGTGAGGCAGGTATTTGCCACTCTAAAAATAATAAAAAAAAGACTGAAATGGGAAATTCTTTAAAACACTATTTAAATCCTTATCAATAGCAGATATACTTTTTGAAATAAACTATTTTACAGCAGTTTTAGGTTCAGAGCATATTTTTTATTTGAAAATTATTTAAATGAAATAAATTTTTTGGCTCAAATTTTTAATTTTTTAAATGAGGAAGCAAATTATTTGGAAATGCTTATATTAAAAATTGACATCCAAAATACATACCGCCAGTTTGCCAAACAGCTCCACCAGATTTTTTGGAGGCATAACAATGGAGGTATTGAGAGGCATCAGATAGCAGTTCCCCAGCAACAAGTCCAGGTAAGCAGTCATGCCCTGTTAGGGAGCAGGGCAAAGGTATAATTAATGTAAAAAGTATCAATGCTGCAGATTTTCCAAATACCATTAGAATAGGCAGCTACATCTGTTCAAAATTAACTATTGTATTTTTAGTAACAAAAGAACAAACAATGCTTTGTTGTAAAAAAAGATGAAGATGTGCAGTTATGGAAAAATTTAATATTTATAAATGAATTAAGAAAAAATAGAAAAATCACAAATACCTATAGGAATGAGAAACTCACCTTTTCAAAGTCATGAATAATTGCTGCAGGGTCACTATCAGAGAAACTGGGGACAGGCACATCAATGATGGCAATGTTGTCATCCTCTCTAATGTCAGCCTCCTCAGTCACAGGCAGGAAGTAGGGCTCTCCCCCTTGAAGGGAATTTGCTGGGTCCTCAGAATCAAAAAAGCACATTTCTCCACGATAGATGGTACTCTAAAAGACAAAAAGGAAGAATTAAAACCTTCTAATATTCACCACCAAGACATCTGCATCATTTCTCATGTCAATATGAATTTATTGTACTATTTGACAAGGTGAAGGCTGTTGATTACACTTTAATAAACTGAAGGTAATTTGAAATCTTTCCCTAAATCTTCATTTCTCTGGTAAGGAACACAGAATTATTTAAGTTGCTGCTAAATGTATAGCAATTAGCAATCCAAATTATAAGAATTGTAATTATTATTACCTTCGGCATGAAATACTTGTAAATGCAGGCTCCACCAACAATAAGTCCTGCCAAGATGAATGAAAGGCCTAAGAGAGTAAGCATGCATCTCCCAGAGGAGCCATCTTTTTCCTGGGTAGCAACTCGGAGCTCCTATTTATTAAAAAGTGAAAGAAAAACAAAAACCAGATTACGCTTTTAGATACATAGTTGCTATTTTGTATAATTTACCTCTCCTGGAACCCTAGATACTTTTAAAAGATGTTATCTTAGCCTAAAATCATTTCAAGACAATTTCTGATGTTTAATACATATGAAAATCTCTAATTATATTTATTTTCTTCCTGGCATTTCCAAACCCAAATATAAATATTAACTTATTTCAAAATACACACTTCTAGAATCAGCTGAAATAACTATTCATTTGTGCAATGTTATCCTCTTTAAATAAATGGAAGTCATTACTTTTGGGAATTGTACAATGATGTAATCACTCTTTCTGGCATACAATTATGCTTCTTTATTAATTTTTGTAAATCAACTTGGTTGCCAACTTAAATGTAAGTTAATATCCTTTGATCTATTAACTGATTTTCAGGAATCTGCTTTTTTTAAAATTAACTTTTTATAGGAAGAGTTCTATAAGGCAGGTATATGCCATTTGCCCCTATTTTAAATGTTAAAATATTGGAGGCAAGAAACAGTTCATAATGTTCCTAATTTTAATGAGAAAGTATGCTTCTTAATGTCACTCAATGTTTTATAGCTGTGTATTGCATGAATGAAACAATGTTTTCCATGTTGTGGGCAAAATACTCTATTTTAAAATATAGCATTTGGTATAGTGACATACAAAAGTTGTGTGTAATAGTGACTGTAAAATTCTGTTAAATTCATTATTTGTTTAAGAATTGGAACCAAAGCAAAGAAGTAACTGATCAACTCTATACTTTTCCCCAGGCAGTGGACCAAAAAGTCCTCCAATCCCATTCTTAAATGTCACAATATACCCTAAGCAGTGTTATTACTCAAGGGTAGAATAAATGAAGTCAGCAAATCTAGTCTCTGACAATCAGAGGCTAAATCATGCAGACTGGTATGTAAACAGGATTGGTTTAGTTTTTAGGGCTATTAGCTCTATTCCATGACAACTACTATAATATTTATGGGGCCTAATTAATCTTCCATTAACGGTGAAAATAAATGTACGGATTCTAAGGAGAGGCGGTTATTTGTTAACTGGTTTGTCTAAAAATGGTTTTTCTTTAAAATTCAAAGAAACTTGGTATCCACATTTTCTTAAGTAAATTTGTTTAAAGTCAAACCCTCCATTAACACTCTATAAACTTTGAAAGCTTTTCCTTGTCTCAATAGTTTTCAGAAATTTTAAATTACTTTAATTTAAAAAAACTAACCTAAGATTAACATTATAATGACAGAACTATATATTATGATTGCAAATCATTGTAATCTAGAGCTAGAGGCTTAGAAATTATATTTTAGATGATTAAATTGAGATCTAGAAAGATGAAGTGACTTACCTATAAGAAACAAAATGACTTAATTTGCAAATCTCAGAGAAAATAATTCCCTTTTTTCTCATCACTGAGATATGAAAAGAGCAATTTGCGCTGCAATTTTATTTCTCCTTAAGCAAAGTCTAAGTATTAGAGCCTCAAATTCATATAATTTTCTCCCATACTAGAAATAAAGATTTTTTTTTCATTTAAATTTGTAGGGCTTCAAGTCATTGTACATAACTGTTGACCTACTATTCTGTTGTGCTCAGAGCCTGATAAGCTGATCACAATATAATTTGTCAAATATTAAATCAGTGTCTTATAGTGAGAGCTTCTCAAACACCCAACAGAAAAATATAATCATAGTGCAAATGTTCATTTTTGTTTATTCTTCATCATACCATAGACTAGGCAGAAATATTACTTCTATATTAACTGAATCCAACTACAAGTCATGAAGTTTTTGGTGGTGAGGGAAAAAAGAGATTATTGTGTGGCTATATTTAAGTACTGAAGTGTAATTACACCTCCCAAAAATCTGGCCATGTTTCACTTATAAAGTAAGTAAGACAATTACATATTTGACCTGCCATTTAATCAAAACCTCAACAATGCAAAGGGGATGCAACTTTTGAGTTCTGAAATGTATAATACTCAAAAGCTAGTTTGATTGTTTGGTTAAATATTGAAAGTTTCTACGATAAAAATTCTTCATAAGCACACTAGCATTTCAAATTGTATGCATAATCAGTTTTAATACGTGGGTTCTGGATTCAGTCAATACACTTTTCAAATCTCAACTGTGAACACAAAAATTAAAACTTTATGGCAAGAACAAGACAAGTTAGGGCAGATCTACAAAATCCAACACTGCAGATTTTACAGAATGAGAATAAAATACAATTATGTCTTTTAACATTGAGATTTTACTGAGGAAAATGAGGAATAGTTTACAAAGACTGAAAACATATTAGATTTTTAAAGGAACTAGAAATTCAACTAAATAAATAATGGCTAACATTGGAAGGAGAGGGGGGGAATTCCCTCAGTTCCTGGCAATGGCAGAAGCTTAAATTACAAAGTTGGATGTGGGACAGATCTCTCTATGGAGGAGGAGGGCTAGAGGGGATTTTGCTCGAAAAGGAAGCACTGAAAGAAGAAAAAAATATGTATATTAAAAAACTAAATTTCTTTTTTTACATAAGAGTGTTTTTTTGAGGAAATTCCACCTCGAAAACGTACAATAATCTTGCAAATAGGAGGATACTGTGAACATCCCAAATTGTAAGAGCAACCTCAATTTTGACAGCTCCTTCACAGAATGTTTAACACCAGGGAGAAACTGAAAATATACACAGGCGGTCACAAACACATACTACCCTAACCCATTTTGCTTTCAGTCATAGCGGCCTTTTGTCTATCCCATCGTACCCCTACAAACACTCATGAATCCTAGAAAGACAGATACACAGAAGTTCATACATGTCAAAAGGAAAGAAAGAAGAATTAAATCTCTTGCCCTTGATCACCCTGAGTGTCAGCTCCGCCCCTGTGGAGGCTGTGTGGGCCCCTGGAGCTGGGGACTGGGCAGTGTGCATCTCATTGATCCCCAGCCTCTGCGTACAAGTTCCGTAGGGACTTTGGGTCCCAGAGATTCTCGTTAAACTCGCTCCAACATAGCCCTTAGATGTACAGCGTGGGCTAGAACCGACGGAACGTGGCACGACGTGCCGGGATGCTAAGGGGCGTGGGTCATGGCAAGCGGAAGGTGGAGCAACTAGACAGATCAAACTGAGGGAAAGCACAGAGGGGGCGGCTGAGGAACACAGGAGCAACTTTCACTTTGTCCTCTATCACTTTTCCACTCTCTCCCCCCCCCCCCCCCCCCCCAAACCACCCCTTTCCCATCTCCCCCACCCTAGCAGGCAGTCAGGATTGGAGTGGGGACCGCTACCTTGCCGGTCAGGATCTGAGCTCTGACTGTGCGGCTTACAAGGGCCTCCACGTCTTGCCGTGCCTCCTCTTTTTGCACCGCCGTGGGTGTGTTGAAGGCGATTTTCACCATGGTGAATCTTCGGGCTGCGCGGTAAGGCGCGGCTCGAATCAGCGTCCTGGGCTGCAGGTTGGAAGTGGAGAAGATCGCGCTAGACCTAGCAGCACCTACTTTCTCCCTTCTCTGCCTTCTGCTGCTGCAAGCCCAAGTCTGGGGATACTTATGACGCACTCCCAAGCTGGGTGGGAGACCGTGGGCGGTCCCAGGGAGGGGCTGAGGGAGGAGCGGGAGGGGGTCCAAGTGCTGGGATGGGAGTGGGGGTTGTCAGTGAGGCAAGAGGAGAGCCCTTGGCCCGCTGGGGCTGAGCATGCCTCACCTGCACTCCAGGCATGCTCACACCCACCGTCTGCACCCTCAGATAAGAACAAGACAGGAAGGAACCCTGCTTGTCGTGTCTTTCTGCCTCTGTGCAGGTTACAATAGCCCCTAACCCTTGATTATGTTTTCTCAAACTTGGGCCCGGCCCCCCGCGGGGCCGGGAACTCTAACTTGGCGGAAACCCAAGCTTCCTCAGCTCTGCACCCACCCAGGTCCGAAAAGCACAGTTCTATGACTGTTCTCTTTCTTTATAATAATAACTTCCCTTTAAAGAACACACAGAAGCCCGTTTATAGTTACTTGGTTCCTTCTCTTATTTTTTTTTTCTTTCTTGGTGTTTGTTTTGTAATTTTAATTTCCCAAACTAGAACTATGATAAATCATAAATATAGGACTCATACCTCTTCCACTTCCCATTTGCAGACAAGACATGATGAGACACAGAAGACGATGGAAAACTCACATTAAGTCCCTGAAATAATCCAGATCTTTTCACTCGCCCTGGTCAGGGAAACCAAAGTAAGAATTCAGCCCAGAGCTTGTTTCTCTTCAGCCACCAGCTGTGAAATCTGTAGGAAAGAAAGCAGGAGTATGAATGTACCTATGTGTTTAGGGAGGTGGAAGTGTGCAAGAAGGATACAGAATTTAGCTAGATGCTAACCCAGCTCTGATGGAAAACAAACAATAATCTCAAAGAGCTGAATTATAAATCATTATTAGAACATTTACACGTGCAGCCAGTGTAATCATGCTATTTCTTCTCAATGCATTCTTACCGGTTGGTGACACTGATAGAGAACCTCACCCTGTAAAATCCATGCTTTGGAGGTTGATGACTGGGGCTGGTAGTGGTAAAGAGTTTATAAATAGTCCTGCTGCCAAAGACAGGAGAGTGGTCTGTTGTGCAAAAGCAGTGATACTCAGCAAAAAAAGAAAGAAAAAAAGGGTCTACCTTGTGCTAGAGAATCCCACATCTACTTATATACTTATTAAAGGGACTTGAATATCAGAGTCACCACCCATCTGTCCAAGAAATGCCAGGTTGGAGGATTTCCCACTGAGGCTACACTGAAGTCTATGACCTGTCTCCACTGTGGGAGCTTTGTGAAGACAGTCTTCATTTTCTCGGATAGGCCACAGATGAGAAGGTAGTTGGAGGGCAACAGTGGGGAGCCTGTGCTTTACATATGGCCAGAGATTTGAGTTTGCTTAAAAATATTGGTATCTTATGTTCTTTCACTTATTCTTTGTTCCAATATGCCAATTATATTTAACATTTATCAGGCAACCTTTGGTGTAAGCTGGGGAAATCTCAACATCCTAGGATGTTTCTCATTACAGATACCTTCTGTTTTTAATCACGTTTGTGATGTATCACTTTAGAGTCTGTATTAGCCTGGCCCTGTTATCCACATCATACAGATGGCTGAACAAACTGTTTCTCTTACACATTTACCTATCAAATGCAAGGTGCCAGTTGGGGTATAATGTCATATTTTAGTGTATCTTCCCTAAAAGGTGGTCAGGCAGAAGGGCAGGGGTTATATCCATTTTTAAGATAGACCTAAAACTCTGGTAACAATCAAGGACTATAAGAATAATTGCCGTGTATGTGACATTGAGCAAGTCACCTCATCTCCTTGAACTTTAGTTTCTTCTTCAGTAGAATGGTCCAATATTTTTTAAAATCCTTACTTCAGGATGTGTTTCATTGATGAGAGAGAGAGAGGTGGGGGGGAAGAGGGGGAGAGAGAGAGGGAGAGAGAGATTGCCGCCACCTGGGATTGAACCTGCAACTCAGGTATGTTCCCTGACTGGGAATTGAACCCACCACTTTTTGGTGAACAGGATGATGCTGCAACCAACTGAACCACTTGGCCATGGCTAATGGTGAAATAGTTTCATCCTGTTGCTGTGAGGATAATTTAGGGTAATGGAGGAGAATATATCTTTTCAGTTATGAAGGTATAGGAGAGTGAAATGGTTGGTACACTAGGATTCTTATTGTAGTCTGTAACATACCCATGTTTCAAGGTTATAAGAACAATCTATTTTTTAAATTCTTCAATTATTCTTTAGCTTCTAGAGCAGCTTAAGACCAAATATCTGAAGTCATACTTCTTGGGAATAGTTACACCAATTGGCATCTAACTTCTCTGTTGGATTTTGAAAGATTTGGCCATTGCCTGTTTGCTTATGCCATGTCATCTTTTAGGAATATCACCAATATCTCTCTGTGTTTGCTGCCATTGGACATGTATGATGCAGGACATAAGTTAGCAGTTATGGCTGGTGCCCTCTCAATATAAATAAGTAATACTGTATTAGAACCATAAAGTAGCAACAACACTCATTGTTAATGTCCATTTCAGGAAGGGCAAATAGTTCCCAATTTTTTTTTTATTTAAAAATATAATCTGCTACTTGCTTATTGGGCTGAAACCAGTAGGGGACATATTTCCATTTATTAAAACATGATTTTCATGGGCTAAAGTCTTCCTTGTACTCTCTCTTTCCCGGCAACAGATTCTTGTTTCTTAGAATCAATGTCTCTCACTTTCTTGTATTTGGAAACTGTGGGGATCGGGTTGCCATGCTAATTTCAGCTCACAGGGTTGATCGTGTCTGAATGCTCACCATTCAAGTTTACAAATGACTACTTCCCTATTCTCACATGCCAGATAAAAACTAAGTTATCTCAACTTGGGATAAATGGAACATGGCATACAACTGAATGCCAAGCAATGATGTAAACTCTCTTTGGTGATCTGATATTACCAAAATTTTAATCACACAAAAATAAGGTTATTAGTGGCATCTGTGATACCAGCCATCCATTAAATCATTTACTTATTCATAAAATATTTACTGAGGATCTACTGCTTGCCTTGTGCTGTGATTAGCCATGGGAATATGGTGGTGAGCAAAGCAGACACAACTTTGCCCTTACATAGTATATCACCACTGTAGTTTTTGTAGAGGGAACACCGGTCTTGTGTTGTGGAGTGGGATATAACAATTTTACAATACAGCAGAGTAGTTCCACCCACAGCCAATGATACTAAGAATGCTTAAGTTCCCAGCTCACCTACAATGGCTTCAGATCCAGCATTCTACTTAAAAAGGATAGTATGACAGCAAGCTGGATTGGTAAACCAGTTAGGAGGCACTCCCATATTCCACTTGAGAGGTGATAGAATACATTGATGATTTCAATATATAAAATTAAAAGACATATTCCAGAGAGAGTTTGGAGCCACACTTTATAAGATCTCGTGCAGTAATAACTCATATGGAGAAACAAAATTAGAAAAAAAATCTGTTTTGAATAACTGGGAAGATTGAGAAAATGATGATGCCCTTGATAACAATATTAAACCTTTGTTGAACACGTAATAAGCTAGATTTCTGTGCTAACCTGAATAACTTGATTATGTCATTTAATCTTTACTACCACCATGTGAAATATGATTATATCCCTCATTTTACTGATGAAGAAACTTAATTTTCCACTGGTTAGATGATTTGACCAAGATCAAATTCTAACCCAGATGGTCTGACTCTAGTGTTCACGCTCTTAACCCACATTTTGCCTGACTGCTACTAAAAAAAAAAATGGGAAAATCAAGAAGGGGGATGTCTTAAAAGCAGGGAAAATAATCAGCATATCCTCTAAAGAAATGAAGCATGGTTCCCTACCTATATTGCAAATCCCTGCCCAGGGATTTTGTTCAGGACTAAAAACATTTGACACCCTTTTAAAACTTTGCTGGCTATAAGCTACTCATCTTAAAGCATGTTTCTACTGAGTTGTGCAGTCACTTTTATCGGCAGAGAAGCAGACAGGGAGAACTGGCCAGCCCTCTGCTTCTGGTATAATTCCAGGAGTTTGGTTTTAATCTTTAAAGAGCTAGGCCATTTTCTATAACCACTATTTCCCTGTATATGCAGCTCAGCCCTGGGAGCATAGATAGGGCTCCTCACACAAAGTAATAGAGAACAACTCACTTTCTGGAATAGATTATTGCTTCTTGACTCCATTGAAAGTTTTCCTTGTAGGCTAGTAAGCTATAATAGGAGGATGCAACATTTTCTTAAATAGAGGAATAGATTTCCACAGTAATGTGGTCTTATCTTCAAGATTAAGAAGAAGTTTTACCCCACTCTGATTTATAAAAATCACTTTTTTGCCATTTGGGGAAACTTAAAATCTACTGAAATTATTTGTACTTTCAAAGCACCTTTTCTAAATTGTATAAGAATTCTTAACTTATTGCAGAATATCTGGGGAATTTTTAAAATAGAGTTATGAATCAATACCTGAGCATTTCTTATGTTACCAAATTTTACAAAAAGTTCCAGTCCTGAGTACTACAGGAGAAATTCAAATCTAGCCCCAGGAGTGCTTTTGAGAACATCACATCAGTTCAGGTGTTCTATAATACAGGGTCCAGCAGAAGTAATGCCTTCTTGAGTGTGGTTGGTAGGGTAATAATATGGGTGTAATAATTTATAGTTTTAATTTGAACATTTCACTTAAATCGTCATATGGTGTGCTTGAGTGTGATGTTGTTATGTTACAGAACTACATGCTTTATGATTTTGTAGTAAAAAGGGGTATTATTTGTGTTGTACCCTGTATATTACTGATTAGATACTAAGATGTCTTTTTTGATTTTAGAGTTATGTTCCTATTCAATGAAAGCACAGACATTTGTATTTTTATTAATGATTGTTAAACCAGATATTCCTTTTACTCACATGTTTAATTTTATTAGTGTCTCAAAATATTCTGCTCTTAGTTTAGTCTTAAAGAATAAACAATCCTATATTGTCTTATGACACGTGAATCAACTTGATTGTTTTCAAAATGCAATTTTGTTTTTTATTTTTATTTCACTATTTTTAAGTTAACTCCAATACATTCACATTCCAAAGCCTTTAATTTTTTCAAAGTATGGTGGCATAGTCTAAATATTGAGGTTAAAAAAGCATACACAACAAGTTAGATTCTAATCTATCTCTAGGTTAGATTACTGTCAGGTCAATGGCACAGTAAGTCCGAACAAATTAAGTCAGATTATGATTGGAAAATCCTGGTTGACACTTTCCTAATCCAAACTCAAGGTCCACTGAAAGTGCTGCTTATATTTTAGTGTGGTTGCTATGTTTCTATGCTAGTGCAAAAGAGAAATCTTGCATAAAGGAACACTGTAGTGTGTGAGAGTTTCTTTATAGTTTCTCATCAACACATCAATTATATTCTTGACTTGCAAGTTAGGGGAGTTATCTTCTGAGAATTTTAATGTTTTTGTTTCAGCGACTGAAATTTGTAATTGCCTATACCATATTGAGTAGTGTCCTCTGCACAAGTATAGTCTACATAGTCTGGGAAGGAAGGGGTCACTTCTATGTTTTCTTTATGCAGTTGACACAAAACAAGTGGCTTCTTTCCTTACATTTGACATTAGGATTTATAATATAAAAGATCTTATGAAATGGTATAATTAGAATAATGGCATTTATGAATAGAAATAGCTAAGTAAACAAATACCAACATTTATTATAAATAAAGAGCACCTTTTCTTTCCAACAGTATGATATTACCCCTTGACTATTAAGCTATAAGAAGAAACTCTATTTATCTGAACTCTGAAATACTTAATTCCCCACTTTTGTCAAGCTTTCAAGGCAGCTATAGAGTATCCCATCCTGGTATACTCTTACTTAGTCACACTTTCAGCACCCTTTTTGGGTTGAAACTTTTAGTCCGCTGACATTGATATATTATTTGGTAGTTTATTTAGAAAGAGTTTGAGAATAAATCAATTCTCAATTGACAGAAATAATTGCTATTAAACAGCAATGAGACATGCACAAAAAAGAAAAATGCATGTGTATCTTATAGAATTGCAAATGTGGATAAGTGAGAAGAGGAAATAATGACTGATTAACAATAATATCCAACAAATACTATGATAAATGTCATGAGACTGTGTGGGCACAGTATGATTCTGCCATTTACACAGTAATTTCTTCCAAAGACAACTCTGTCAGAAAAAACAAACAAACAAAAAAAACATTTGAATTCCAAATCTGCATCCCACGTATAGCCAGAAATCTTTCCCTGGCAATTCAAAGTAAAGGTAATTCTAATTGGTTTTATAGGAAATTTAAAGAAGGCAAAATAGTGTCCCACAAATGAACTAAGCACATAATTTGTTTTCTCAGTGTATGTTTCAATAAGCATATTCTCTTGAGAATACTTTATCTAAATTACACTACCACCTTAAGCATCAAAAAAGTTTTCATGGAACTCTCCAAAGCACATCTATTATACTTTGTATATTGATGATGTACACCATATGAAAGTTCTTTCCTTAAACAGTGCACCTTAAAAATAAAACAACATTGACACTGCTCTTATTCCTTATTCCCTACAGTTATCGCCTTCATTTTTGTGTTTTCTACGTGCAAGGGTATCTGTTCTTTTAGCTTGCTTGCCTAGTGGAAGAAGGGCAGAACAAGTTCTAAGGGATAAATCAAGTGACCAGCAGTGATTGTGTGACTCACTTTTGCTAATTAAAAAGAAAAGAAATTAGTTTAAAAAATAAAAAAAATAAACTAAAAATGCAAAAAAAGAAAGAAGTAGGTTTGTATGATATATTATTATAAATAGTGTCTTCTTTATAGTAAATTTCATATATATATCTTTTACCTCTATGAGGGTCTCACATTTGAATCCTTGTCAGTATTTAGTCCTTTTCATGTTACAAAGAGAAAGCTAAATAAAATTGTTGAATTCAACCTGAAGTTCATAGGCAAGCATTCAAATTGTAAACATTATTCAGCAAAGCAGATGGGACCAGATCTGCCTCTGTCCATGCACCCCTAAGGATTCCCACATGGTCTTTCTCCCTCAGAGATGGCTCCAGTTGATACTCATGTCATTCTATGAGTTGGAATGCTGTATTTTTAAAACTTGATGAGGCAATGCGTGATATATAGTGCACCTTGCCTTGGAACCATACAGCACCCTCAGGAAGTCTTAAGCACAACCTTAGAGATAAGTATCACAGCAAAATTCTGTTCATGCACTAAGTCTCACTTCCTCCCTGGTTCTTTCCTGGAACACAGTTCTCCTGTTCTTTGACCTCCACTGACACTGTCTTTGTATATTGTTTATTTTTTGTTTCATGCCACAGTTGGTGACTGTGTTTCATCTTCTTTACTATATTATATAGTATTTCTAAAGAGCAGGGCCTGATTTTCATGCTTTATATCTCCACAGTGTCTGTTATGAGTCTGAGCCAATACCTAGTCAATGTTCAACCAGACTCATTGATTATGTTAGTTGTTGACAACTGCTTCTCTTTGGGAAGAAAGAGGGAGCAAGTAAGTGGAAAATTAAGGTAGCATTATACTGCTTTTACAGTCTCATGCCTTCAATCTAGCAATTAACAAATCTTCAGGGATCTTTTTTTATGAGCCCACCTATCTGCTCTTTACAAAAGACAGAAATATAGGAATGCTATCTTCTCTAAAGATGTTTAAAGTCTTTTGTAATAGAAAAGTAATAAATTTCATCAGTATAGGATGAAATCACTTTTACACTCCTTAATTCATTTGATCCTACAAACTTTTATACTCATCATGGAAGAGATTATCAACTTTCAATGATTTTTCACAACCAATAAGCTCTTGAGAATGTGAATGATTTTGGTGGGCCAATTGGATTTCGTGATACACCCCTCCTCTTGAACTGAATCGAACCGCTGGCAGGTCTACTCCATAGGACAAATCTGCCCCAGACCAGATCAAATGCACTCAATCTACATTTCTGAAATTCAAGAAGAAAGAAATGCACCCCTCCTAGATTCACCAGTAGAGGCAAAACTTCCTGTGCTGGTGGTAAAGAGGAAATAGGGGTGGATGAGGGCAAAAGGCAGGAAGTTCTTTTCTAGTCAATTCTGCTTCCACATGGGAGCAGTAGCTCTAGGAAATAAATGTTCATCCTTAAAAATTACCTTATTGTTTATTTTTAAAAATTTTTATCCATGAAAGTATAATTGACATATAATATTGTCAGTTTCATGTGTACAACATAATGATTCAATATTTGTATATATTGCAAAATGATCACCACAATAAGTCTAGTTAATGTTTGTCACCATACATAGTTAACAGATTTACTTCTTGTGATGAGAATTTTTAAGATATACTCATTGACTTTGAAATATGCAATGCAAATTATTAACAATAATCACCATGGTATACATTACATCCTCATGATTTATTTATTTTAAAACTGGAAATTTGTACCTTTTGAACCCCTTCACCTACCCCTTCCATATATCACCCTGCACCTCCAGAAGCCACCAATCTATTCTCTTTATTTATGATGTTTCTCTATTTCACATAGAATAATGCCCTCAAATTTCATCCATGTTGTCACAAATGGCAATATTTCATTCTTCTTTTTGGCTGAGCATCATTCCATTATATAAATATAAATACAGATATAGATATATGAGTGTTCTAGCATATATTTATATTTATTTATATACCACATTTTCTCTATTCATCTGTTGATGGACACTTAGGTTGTTTCCATATCTTGGTTATAGCAAATAATGCTCAGTGAAGATGGAAGTGTATATATTTTTTCAAATTAGCGTTTTTGTTTCCTTAAGGGTAATCACTGAGAAATGGGACTGCTTGGGTCATATGGTAATTCTATTTTTAATTTTTTTAGAAACCTCCATACTGTTTTCCATAGTGGTTGCACCAATTTACATTGACACCAACCGCACACAAGGATTCCTTTTCCTTCTCATTATCTGCAACATTTGCTACTCATTGTCTTTTTGATAATTACCATTCTAACAGGTGTGATGTGATGTCTAATTTTGTTTTAATTTGCATTTCCCTGATGATGAGTGATGTTGAGTGTCTTTTCATATAACTGTTGGCCATCTATATGTCTTCTTTGAAATAAAGTCTATTCAAATTCTCTACTCATTTTTAAAGTCATATTGTTCATTTCTTTGATATGTACTTGTATGAGTTCTTTATATTTTTTAATATTGAGTCCTTATTGGATATATGAATAGCAAAAATTTGTACCATTTAGTAGGTTGTCTTTTTATTTTGTTGATGGTTTCCTTTATTGTGCAGAAGCTTATTAGTGTCATGTAGCCCACTTGTTTATTTTTACTTTTGTTGCTTATGCTTTGTGTGTCAAGTCCAAAAAATTATCACCAAGACCTATGTCAAGGAGCTTACCACCTATTTGTTTTCTAGGCTTTTTATGGTTTCAGGCCTTACATATAACTCTTTAATCCATTTTGAATTAATTTTTGTGTATGGTATATAATAGTGGTCGAGTTTTCATTATTTTGCATGTGGCTGTCCAGTTTTCCCAACATGATTTATTGAAATAACTGTCTTTTTGTCCATTGTATATTCTTGGCTTCTCTGTCATAAAATAATTGACCACATATGCGGGGTTTATTTCTGGGGTCTCCATTCTGTTCCACTAATTTATGTGTCTTTTTAAAGGCCAATGCCATACTGTTTTGATTACTATGGCTTTGTAATATAGCTTGAAATCAGGGAGTGTGATGCTTCTAGCTTTGTTCCATACAAATTTGTTCCATTTATAGCTTTGTTCCATTTTTTTTGTTCCATACAAATTTTAGAATAGTTTTTTTTTTCTATTTTTGTGATACATACCGTTAGAATTTGACGGGAGTTGCACTAAGTCTGTGGATTGTTTTGGGTAATATTGTTATTTTAATAATATTATACTTCCAATCCATGAGCTCAGAATTGAAATATCTTTTCATATATCTGTGTCTTTCAAATTATTTTTATCAATGTTTTATAGTTTTTAATATGAAGATCTTCCACTTCCTTGGTTAAATTTATTCTTAGGTATTCTAGTCTTTTTGATGCAGTTGTAAATGGGATGATTTTCTTAATTTCTCTTGCTGATAGTTCATCACTAGTATATAGAAATGTAGCAACTTTCTTACATTGATTTTGTACCTGCACATTTACTGAATTTATTTATTAGTTCTAATGGCTTTATATGCAGTTTTTAAGGTTCTCTAAATATTATATAATGTAATCTGCAAATAGTGACAATCTTACTTCATTTATAATGTGGATGTCACTTATTTATTGATGTATTTTTCTTAGTTGTTCTGGCTAAGACTTCCCATGTTATATTGAGTAAAAGTGCCAAGAGTGAGCAACATTTACCCTCTTTTTGACCAGTGAGGAAACAGTTTCTAAGGGACTCCTCATAGTCCCTCTGCCACAGCACCAGGATGTGGCAGAGCTTGAGCTGGAACATAGGCCTCTTAACTTCAAGTTTAATTTTCCACCCACCACACCATGCTGCCTTGGGGTACAACAGATGTCCCCTGCTTTTCACCACCAGTATCACATATCATCGGTAGCAGTCTGAAAATATGACCTCTAGTGCTTGCCATTTGAGGCCTTCACTTCACAAAGGGATTTTATGTAAACCAATACCAATACCATGAAAATTTCTAAAGTAGACCATGAGGAAGGTTTCTAAGAGAAATTTCACATATGGGGCATGAGAACACTTTACTTTTCATTACAGCATAGTTACACACAGCATCAGTAGCCAAGACAATGTTCCTTGGTTTAAGTAAAGGAAGATGACTTCAGCCTTGCTGGATTTATCAAGAATAAAAGTAATCGTATCTTGGAAGAAGGACCTAATCAGTTACTCCTCATGTCTCTTCAATCTTTGAGGCAGTGTAGAGTGAAGGCTATAAGCACAAACTGAAATCTCAGCAGACTTTCTGATGTCTCATTGGCCAGACTGCATCATATACTCATTCCTAAATCAATTATTGACAAGGAGAATAAATGGAATTACCACGATGGCTTAGTCTATTCAAAACTCATCCTGGTCTGAGGAGAAACCAAGTTTGTGAGGTAAACAAAATTAAGTTTCTTGCAATTATGAAGAAGGAAAATCACTATAGACTAGGAAACCAAAACTCCTCCCATACTTCTTTCCAGAAAAATAAATGTATAAACATTACCATCAGTGAAATCCTATGGACTCTTATTAGTAAATTATTGCAACTTTGGGACTCTTCAAAGCACAGAACTATTCAGAAATTCTTCTCTTATATATCAGCTGTAGATCTTTCCTTTTTGTACATAGCCACTCTCATTGTAATAATCTGAATTTTAACTGATGTTTTGGTTTTTCAATCCATCAGTCTTTGGCCTTTTTTTTTTTTTTTTTACTACAAATACAGCTATAAAAATACAGGCTCAGGTGCAAGATTGAGGAAATACAGTTGTGCTGAGCTTCAGGAAAAAATGTCCAAAAAGTTTTCAGATTTGAGTTTTCAACAATTTTAGTCAAATGAAATCTCCACTTTGGATTCTGTTGCAGTCAATTTTAAAGCATTGTTTTCTTCAATTATTTTATAAAAACCTTTAACAAAGTGAAAATTTGATCAAGTTTTCTTGGTGTATTAACAACTATGTTAAAACCACAAAATGCTCTATTTAGCTTTAAATTCAGATATCAATTTTATTTCTATAGTTAGCATCAGTACTAGATTCTATTTGTGTTTAATTGCATAACCCAGGAAAGATAAGTTTGTTCTTATTAGTGGTTCAATTATAGCTTCATGTGAATTCTCCACCTTCAAATCTAAGAGGAGTAAAGTGAAAAAGCAGGTTGAGTAACAAGGGATCCAGTGGGGACCAAATTCCCCAAGGAATCAGAATGCTTTTTCTAAGGCGGATCATCCAGCTTGGCATAAGAGGATTTCTACCCAAACTGGGTGGTGAAAAGGCTAAGATGGTTTTTTTCAGTGGAGATTTAACTACATGAATTTTAAAACAAGACCTTTGCACAAACTGATAAATTTAAACTTGGAAGCAAATAGCAGAGACCTGCTAGTAGTAGTCCAGATAATACTAAGCCCAGGTTTAAGGGTTTCTCAGGAAAGCAGATATTATCATTTTAGTATGATTTCTATGTTTTTGCACAGACCAGTGTTAAACTGGTAACAAAATTATGGGATGAATGATAGATTACTCTTGTAATATCTTAGCTACTAACTGTAGGAAAATTACTTTGTATTGTATTTTCAGAATCATCTCATGGATGGACAAACTTGTTGGAATAGGAGAGTGGATTTAGGAACATTCCAAAGTAGACAATAGAAGTCAGACATGTAAGAAAAATGACAGAGGACTGAAACAATAAAAATAGAAGGTCAGATCAAAGAGGTTCGGAGAAGTCCATGAGGAATAGCTACTTGTGTAATTTTTGTTTGTTCAATCTGTACATGAACTGGAATATTGAATAACAAGCTTTGGCATCTTAGGCTTTATACGGTACACTTTCCATGCCATAAGTCAATAATCTCAAATATGAAAAAAAAAACAGTATTTACAGGGATAGGGGAATGAGAAAGTGGCTCAATAAGAGATATAAGAACTGAAAAACAAGATAAGCCTTCCTTGATGCCATTTCACTACATTCTAGCTATTAAATTGATCTTTACAATAGAACCAGAGGCATACAAATAAGGAACAGACTGACAAGGACCAGAGGGGAGGAGGGAAGGGATTAAGGAAGGAAAGAAAGGGAAGGGTCTAGTTAACGAACAAGTATAAACAGCCCATGGACAAGGGCTACACGGTGGGAATTGACTGTGGGAGCAATGGGGCAGGGGTGGGGCAGGGGAGAACAACGGAGGAAAATTGGGACAACTGTAGTAGAACAACAATAAAAAAATTATGTAATCTTATCATGAAAGATACAGTTAAAACAAAAATCATTCAAACAAACTATTTAGCCCTAGCAGGTGTGGTTCAGTTGACTGAGTGCTGGCCTGCAAACCAAAGGGTCACCTGTTTGATTCCCAGTCAGGGCACATACCTGGGCTGTGGTCCAGGTCCCCAGTAGGGGGTGCACGAGAGGCAATCACACATTGGTGTTTCTCTCCCTCTCTTTCTCCCTCCCTTCCCCTCTCTCTGAAAATAATTAAAAGAATAAAATCTTAAAAATAAACCTCAGACCACTTAATATAAGGACCAAGGAACTAAGGAACTTTTTACTTCTTTAACTTTTGTCTCATGAAACCATAACACACGTGTTCTCCTTTTGGCCTTGAAGCCTCCATACCAAATGCAAAAATGAACCTAATTTCTTTGTAACTTATTTAGGAAATATTGCTTTTATTAAAAAGTTAGTGGCTTGTGTTTTTTATATACAGGGTGGAGCAAAGTAGGTATACAGTTCTTTATATAAAAATAATACAATAATTAATAAATGATAATAAAAGAATAAATTGCTTCAATACTCACAACTATAAACTCACCTTTGCCCCACCCTATGTATTTACCATTACACACACCTTCCCTTCCCATTCTTCCCCTACACTCCATTTAGCAAATCCTGATTATTTACTGACATTCATTAGAAAATACTAGTCATGTATCGGGGGGGGGGGGGGGGAGTTGGCCTCAAGGTATAATGAAATCTTATTTTCCCATTTTTTCTCCTTCTTTCTCTAAGTATATCTTAAGGAAGAACCATTTTGTGTCCCTTTTTTCTTTCCAAGCTTGCTACTCCTTGGCTTTGCCTGTTCACATTGCCTGCCTGGGGAGTGCATAGAGTAGGCTTTCTTCTTGTATACACAAGCCTCATTTAAATCACTGAGGGCCCTAGCAGGATTCCAGGCCTCCTTCCCAGTCTCCATTTGCATTTTAAGAAGTTTTTGCAGTTGTGACGAGGAACTCTCCTTCAGAACTACAGGCCTCTGTATTTGCTTGTGTGACTTACGCTTGATGGTTGTCTCTGAATATAGACTGTGATGCTGAGTGACAGGCCTGGACCCTCTAGTCTTTTTTAATATATGCTGCTCTTTCCATTATGGCACCGAGTCAGGAGAGCTAACCTGCTCACAATTTTATGACCCTAAACCTGTAAAGAGTATGTTTGCTTAGCAATGAGGAATTTTCTGTTTTCTCAGTATGTACTTTCTTTCAGAAAAGCTGGAAGCAGATGCTTCTGCTTCTCTACCATCGTCCTGCTCCTTCCTCACTGCCTGATATTCATCAAATGTTATCTCCTTTAAAGAGGTGGTTTTGGGGTATAGAGGAAAGATGTTTGGATTGAAAAGTCTAAGTGAAGAGTTGTTATCAGCTCCCAATTTTATAAAAGAAGAATTCAAACTCAAAACTGAAGGTCCTGATATGACTAATATTTACATAACAACAAGATTATTGTTACAAATATACTTGTATCTTCCTATTGGGACCCCAAGGAAAGCACTATAAAAATAGATATGTTTGAAGGATTTGTTCTTTTCAAAACAAACACAAAAAGAATGAGACCTCATAGAATCATAAAATGTCAGGTATGGAAGGGACTTTGAAAGTTTGGTTCAATTCCCTCTCTGACTGCACAGTAAAGTGCCTTGCTCAAAGTTCATAGTCAGTGCTCAGGAGAGGGGGGCTGGGAGCCCATGTTTGCCTAGCTCTTTCTACTACAGTCTGCTACCTCCTGGGTTTAGCATCTGCTCTTATTCAGCTGTTGCTGATGATTAAACCTATATCCCTCCTCCACAAAAGCCCTTTCCACAGAAAAAATAATAAGTGCCTTTGACAATGTTATGCAGCATTTTCTCTTTTCACAACTAGTTTTTCTCTTGGTACAGACTTTGTGGTCGCTTATTTATTTTATTTGTTCCATCAGAATTTGAGACCACTGAAGTTTCTAATCTGTGTGAAAGGGTTTTTTGTTTTATTTTTATTAGCATTTGCTTCAGCCTGAGTGATACACATAGCTGGGAAAACACACACACACACACACACACACACACACACACACAGTTGCCTGGAGGCTGACTGGTGACAAGAAATGAACAGGTGTGATGGACAGTCATTGGAATCTGCAGGCTGGTCTTCAGGAGGATCCAATATCACATTGTGATGATTTATTCTGGGTTACAATAAGCACAGGTGCTGCAATCATCATCCAGTGTCCTTTTAATATTAATCTGTCTGCAGTTCTCACTAGAAAACATCTGTTTTTTTCCCCTTACCTCCTGCTGGGTGCCCTCCATTCACCCTTCAACACCCCTTTGTTCCCTTTACCACCACAGAGTCTACTGCCTCCTTGTCTTGGTTAGGACATCCTGCCTGTATGGTGAGCACGTGGTACTAACTGTGATCATGTTAAGGTTAGCCTGAGGGTGTGTTCCAAAGCTTCATTATTATGACACTAATTGGTTGATCTTATAAATTAGACGTGAATTCATAGCTTTTTAAAAATATTCTCTCACTGACTGTGCCCCTATTTATTACTGAGTTGTAACAGCAATTTTCACAGAAGTAAATGTTTTTGGTTTACGTGCTTTTGCTCTTTATGCCTGATCCATAAAGAAGGTTTTATAAATCATCATGCCACCTCTTTAAATGCCCTATGGTCATATTTTAAGAAAGACCCTGTGACAAGGGGCCCTAGCACATTGAATGGAAAGACTATAAAAACTTCAGAACACTTAACATAAAACTGATATATTATGTGGTAATGTTTCTAGTAGAAACCAGGACCTCATTCATCATAAAAGACACTCTTTGGCTAAGTTCCATGCTGTATGTTAAAGAACTGTCACTTTCTAGTCACAATACAGATTGCCACTCTTAATCAGAGCTGGACAACCTAGAAATTTTAGAAGAAAATACTGCTGAAAAATGAGTTTTGCCAAACAAAGAACACTAAGGACAACCTCAGGCCGTCAGGACCCCCTCTCATAGCCTTAGATTTATCCTCACAAAACGAGGATATGGGCCTATAAATCTCTAAATCTGTGATTTAATTTACTTTTTTTTCTTGAAGCAAAAGTCTCTGTAGCTGCTTTATGCACTAGAGTTCAGCTTAAATTGGCAGACATTAACTAGGGACCTGGGAGCAATAATCTTTTGATTAGAATGGTGACTAGCTTTGCCACACCCTCATGCGTCTCAAATTATCTCAGAAGGTATTGTGAACTGCTAGGGAGGAAAAAAAGTACAAAACCAACTCAAAATCATTTACACTGAATGTAGGAGCCAACAGCAGTTAGCACTTGTGTCGAGTTTCGAGAAGGAGTGTTAGGAAATCGAACAATGCTTTCACTCTTCCTCACCCTGTAATCAATCAGTCACCATATTCTGCCAAGCTTTCCGGGACAACATCTCTTGCATCTGTTCTTTTCCGTTTGCAGCGCTGCCATCCTCACTGCAGCTTCTTACCAGCTCACCCTTGGTTTACTTTGAAAGCCTCTTGAACATTTTCACTGCTTGCTCCTCTTCATCTTAAATGCAGCTTATTTTAGAAAGAGAGAAAGAAAGGAAGGAAACGTCTTCAGCGGTTCTCCATTGCTTCTGGGAATAAGGAAAAACCTCTTTGTCTTAAAATTACAACTTTTGCTTTCCTATTCAGCCTAAGCTTCTTCACGCATATCACCATGGTCTGTCTCTACGGTTACCACTAGACTATTTTTTAGTCTTTGTAGCATCTTATTCCTTTCACCTCTGCAGCTTTAAGGTATACCTCCAATCCCCAGTCAAAACTGTCTTTTTCTTAGTCATCTCAAGCCACTAAGCCTTAAGGAATCTCTTTTTGAAACTCTTTACCAATTATTTGCTTGGTCATGAATCTTCAACTGCCTTATTTCTCATTAAATTATTTAACTGTTATTTTTACTATAAAGCAGTACAACATGCCCTGGCTGGCATGGCTCAGTGGATTGAGCAGCAGCCTGTGAGCCAAAGAGTCGCTGGTTCGATTCCCAGACAGGGCACATGCCTGGATTGCAGACCAGGTTCCCAGTAGGGGTGCATGCAAGAGGCAACCACATATTAATGTTTCTCTCCCACCCTTTCTCCTTCATTTCTCCTCTCTAAAAATAAATAAATAAAATCTTTTAAAAAATAAAATAAAAACAGTACAACATGAAAGAAAAACTTGAGAAATGGGGAGGTGGATAAGTTGGGGAAGCTGACCCAAATTCCAAGGTCTCTAAATGAAAAAGACCGTATTTCAGAGCGTAGGTTTTCTGTCCCATGTATCACCATTTATGAACTTCATAACATTGAAATAGTTAACATCTTTAAGTCTCAATTTCCCCATTTGGAAAATAAACAATACAACAGTACACAGTGTTAAGTATTGCTAGAATTATTAAATGAGATAACACATGTGAAACAGTCAGAACTGAGTCAGTTACAGGGAAATCAGCAAATTTTCTATTATTGTTACTTTCATGTCCCATTTCAGTCATGCTGTGTGTAGATTTTCATAACAGATGACATGATTTTTTCAATTAACACTGCTTTATAAGCATTTTTGTATTTTTGTACCATCTTCAGAGATATATTTTAATAGTTTTATAACAATCCATAATGTGCATACATCATATTTTACCCATGCATCACCCCATTGTTAGGTATTTGGGTTGCCTTTCCTATTCTTTTGTTGTTACAAATAATGTTTTGACTGATAACTTTATGTATACAATTTTCTTTTCATTTGGATGATTTCCTTAGAATAAAATTTCCAAAAAGAGGTTTCTGAGAAAAGAATGTGTGCATTGCCATGGTTCTTATACCACCAGCAATTCATAGCACCAGCTTTTTAAAGTATATTTTATTGATTATGCTATTACAGTTGTCCCACTTTTTTTCTCCACTTTATCCCCTCTCCACCCTGCACCACCCACCGTCCAGCATTCCCTTCAACATAGTTCATGTCCATGGATTGTACATGTAAGTTCTTTGGCGTCTCTATTTCCTATATTATTCTTAACCTCCCCCTGTCTATTTTCTACCTACCAATTATGTTTCTTATTCCCTGTACCTTTTCCTTCCCATTCCCCCCTGCCCCTCCCCATTGATAGCCCTCCTTGTGATCTCCATACCTGTGATTCTGTTCCTGATCTACTTGTTTGCTTAGTTTTAGTTTTTGTTTTTTAGGTTCATCTGTTGATAGTTGTGAGTTTGTTGTCATTTTACTGTTCATATTTTTGATCTTCTTTTCCTTAGTTAAGTCCCTTTAATATTTCATATAATAAGGGCTTGGTGATGATGAACTCCTTTAACTTGACCTTATCTAGGAAGCACTTTACCTGCCCTTTCATTCTAAATGATAGCTTTGCTGGATAGAGTAATTAATCTAGGTTGTACATCCTTGCTTTTCATGACTTGGGATACTTCTTTCCAGCCCCTTCTTGCCTGCAAGATTTCTTTTGAGAAACCAGCTGATAGTCTTATGGGACCTCCTTTGTAGGTAACTCCCTCCTTTTCTCTTGCTGCTTTTAAGATTCTTGCCTTCTCTTTAACCTTGGGTAATTTAATAGTTTGTGGGGAAGGGGTCAGAGAGGGAGCAATGCTGTTCACTCATTTTGGTTTAGCCTCCCTTTTCAACGAACTCTCCTATGAGACTGGGAATGTCTCCCACCTTCATAACTGCCACAGTATTTTATAGCTAGAAGTTTTGAGTCTTTATTTTTCCAATGGGCCAGCTGCTCCTTGCCTGCATGGTCCACTGCTTTGCTTTGTGTGTTCTCCACCTGCCTGGCTGCCTGTCTCTGCCCCTCCAATCAGTCAGGATGAATGTTTCTTTAACTCCTTCATTGTCGGAGTTCCATGCAGTTTGCTATTCTGGCAGTTCTGCTTGCTTATTATTTTTGAATTGGTTGTTATCCTTCTTTTGGTTGTGCAAGGAAGTGAAGTGTTTCTACCTACACCTCCATCTTGGCCAGAAGTCTTTAGTTTTATATACACATCAGTTTTGTGTATTGCCATCCAATTTTAAAGCTATATAATATTCCAAATGGTATATTTTGTGTTTTTCCCATTTCTTTAAACACTGTAGTAAAAATGCTGTACATGTTTCACATGTTGATTCACTGCTGTATCCTTTTTTATGTTTTTTTAAAATTTTAATTTTATTTTTTAAATTTAATCTTTATAGTATTTTTTCCATTATCATTTAGTCCCTTTATGACCCCCTCCCCCCAGCAATTACCACACTGTATCTTTTTAAATAAATTGTTCAAGTTCTTGGCTCATTTATTTGGACTTTCATGGTTTTAATTTTATAAGCTATTTATATAAAGACTAATCTTTTGTCTGTCATAGTTGCTGCCATATTTTCTTGGTCCATTATTTCCCTTAAAGTTTCTTAGTTTTTTTTAATGTACAGAAGTTTTATATTTGTGTGGAGTTCAGTATGTCAGTAATTTCCTTTGAGATTGCTTTTATTTATTGATTTATTGAGAAGGATTGCTTATATTAAATCTTAGTCTCCACAGTTATTCTCTGATTTACTTGCTTTGACAAGTTTTCTATTGCTATGTTGTAATATTGTTTTAGTCTATTGTTATGTAACTATTCTCAATCTAGATTATATACTCCCTAAATTAATGGATCCTGTTTTATGTTGCAAACAGAATGGAAAGAGGACCGGTTTGTGAGTTCAGTAATCTTTACTTGAGTCTACATAATTACTATGTAACTTTAGAAATTAACTTTAGTTAATTTCTTTCAGCTTCTGTAACACAGAGACTTCCCCAATGCTTTCTTCCACAAATTCTTGGGAGAACACAACATAGTGATATACATGTGAAAGATTTATTAACTGTAAAACAATGTTAAAGGAGTCAGTTGTAGTTCTTCATGTGCCCAACAGTACCTATTACAGTGCTATCTTTATAAGAGGTTCTCAGTAAAATTGTTTAATTTGGATTTTATGGGGCAATCATACATTAAGAAAAGAAAAGAAAGAGAAGTCATTGTATGAGATGCTCACCTTATCCAGGATTACCATCTATACACTCCAAATGTTATAGTATAAAATTAATTACTGTAAGATGTGTTCTAGTTTGATTTGGGTAGTGTGGTGTCCTTGGCTATGATCTTCTCAGTAATGGACTTTAGCATGGTAAAAATAAAATAATTAAGGTTAGCTGCTTAATCTTTAGCCATGAAACATGTCTAGAAATTCACTTTAAGGAATTTTTGCAAACTATGTCTGCTACGAAGTGAATATTACCCATACTTAAGAGTATATGATCTTCTAAATGAAAGATAATCTGGGAAATCAAGGTTTGATAAAGTGTTTAAGAACTCTAGGCCATCCTAGTTTCTTTGCTTTAAACCTCCTCTGCCAAACATAGATATACTGCAATGAACTGGCAGTGGCAACATTTTGCAAATGCTTTCAGTTATGTGAGATTTGAGGCAATAGAAAAACCATGGACTGATATGCATCTCTTAAGAGTTAGAGAATGCATAACCTCAGATAAGGTGCCTACCTTCGTACATCAGAAAATCAACACCGTGAAGTATGAAGCCGTAACAGACAAAACTTTTTCACAAATCAAGATGAAAGGATTCCAGTTATTTTTACTTTCTTAAAAAAAAGAGCACACCCCTACCCTGTATTTCATGTTACTTTAAAAAAAAATTGACAAAGTACATATGTATTACATGTCCAAACTTGGGGAGGGAGATAAAATAAATGTGTTTATATTTTAATGAACTTAAAGTTTGGACTCAGGTTTAGTAGAATATTTTTAATATATTTAGTTTTAGATTCTATAGCAAGATTAGGGAATGATTGTTTAAAAATGAAATTCTTCTAAAGGAAATTCTCCTTATAGAAACTACCTTTCCACATCATGTCTATAAATGGCAAATTAAATGAAAAACAAATTCAAACTCAATATATGCCAAAAATCATGCTAGACAAACTTAAATTTCTGAAATTAGTAGAACTTATAAAGGAAATTAAAAGGGGTGCTTCCAGTAACAAACAATTGCATTGAGCTAAAAAAGATGCTGAGATGCTGAGATGATGAGTAGAAGTATTAATAGAAATGTGAAAAGCTCTAAAGATGATGTATAGATGAGTGAGTGCAGTTTCAATAAAGAAAAAAATAAAAAAAGAAAGAGAAGAAAAAAGAAAAGGAAGTAAGGGAGAGAGAGAGAATGAGAGAGGGAGAGATGAATAAAAGGAAGGAAAGGAGGAAGGGATAGAAAGAGAAGTTCTAAGCACCAAAACCCCAAAATAGTGACTTCATCATGCAAAGTGGCCAGAATTCGTGGCACTTGTTTCACTGACAGTCTCGAATGGTCATACAGGATCTCAATTTATATTTTGTTTTAATTTTATTGTATGTTTAAATTAGAGCTAATGTAAAATATTATATTGGTTTCATTTATACAAATGGGTAGTTAGACATTTATATAACTTATGACGTGCTTACCCTGATAAATCTGATACCCATCTGGCACAATACATTGTTATTATAATATTATTGACTGTACTTCCTATGCTATACTTTACATCCCTGTGACTACTTTGTGACTACCAATTTTACTTCTTAATTCCTTCACGCTTTTCATCCCCTCCAAACCTCCTCATCTGGCAACTGTCAAAATGTTCTCTGTATCTATTTGTCTAATTCTGTCCTGCTTGTTTACTTAGATTTTAGGTTTTACATATAACTTAAATCATATGGCATTTGTCTTTCTCAGACTTATTTCGCTCAGTGCAATACCCTCTAGGTCCATCCATGTTGTTTATGATAACAAGGTTTCATTCTTTTTTATGCCATTTTATTAGTCATGTTTATGAAGTCAGATTTTGTCCTTGCTAAGCAATGGCTTTATTCTTCTACATTTTTTTTAAATTTTAAATATTTTCAACTATAGTTAAAATCAATAATATTTTGTATTAGCCTCGACTAGTGTGGCTTAGTGGATTGAGTGCTGGCCTGAGAACCAAAGGGTTGCCAGTTTGATTCCCAGTCAGGACACATGCCTGGGTTGTGGGCCAGGTCCCTAGTAGGGGGCATGTGAGAGGCAACCACACATTGTTTCTCTCCCCCTCTTTCTCCCTCCCTCCCTTCCACTTTCTCTAAAAATAAATAAATAAAATCTTTAAAAAATAGTATTTTGTATTAGTTTCAGGTGTACACCATAGCAGTTGGAGAAAATCATATATGTCACAAAGTGTTCCCCCTGATATTCCCAATACCCAACTGGCACCATCCATAGCTTTTGGTCTTCTCTTCCTTCTCTTCCTCCTTCTCTTTTTGTTCCTTCTCCTCCTCCTTCTTTTCCTCCTCCTCTCCTTCCTCCTCCTTCACCTACTTCATAAGGATGACCCTTCAACATTTCTTGTAATACTGGTTTGGTGGTGATGAACTCCTTTAGCTTTTTCTTATCTAGGAAGATCGTTATATTTCCTTTGATTCTAAATGATAATTTTGCTTTTCATCACTTTGAATATTTTATGTCAATCCCTTCTGGCCTGCAAAGTCTCTATTGAGAAGTCAGCTAACAGTCTTATGGCAGTTCCCTTGTAGGTAACTAACTGCTTTTCTCTTGCTTCTTTTAAGGTTCTTTCTTTATCTTTAACCTTTGGCATTTGAATTATGATGTGCCTTGGTGTGAGCCTTTTTGGTTTTATCTTGTTTGAGACTCTGTGCTTCCTGGACTTGTATGTTTGTTTCCTTTGCTAGGTTTGAGAAGTTTTCTGTTATTATTTTTTCATAGTGGTTTTCAATTTCTTGCTCTCTCTCTTCTCCTTCATTATGCAAATGATGCTACACTTGAATTGTCTCAGAGATTCCTTACACTATCTTAATTTTTTGGACTCATTTTCTTTCTGCTGTTCTTATTGAGTGTTTTCTGTTTTCTTATCATCTCCTTTATTGACTTTACAGATTATTTATTTCAGTTACTGTATCCTTCATTTCTGACTAATTCTTTTTTAATGTTTTCTATCTCCATTTTTATGTTTTCTATCTCTGTATTGAGTTCCTCTACACTTCCCCTCAGTTTTTTGAGCATCCTTATTACCAGTGTTTTGAACCCTGCATCTGGTAGATTGCTTGTCTCCATTTTTTTAAGTTCTTTTTCTGAAGTTTTGTTTTGTTCTTTCACTTGGGATGTTTCATTGTGTCTTCATTTTGCCTGCCTCCCTGTTTGTTTCTAAGTATTAGGTTGGGCTGCTATGTTTCTTGTTCTTTATAGATTGGTCCTATGTAGTAGGCATCCTTTAAGGTCCAGGGGCACAGCCTTTCCAGTTACACGAGCTGAGCATTCCAGGTGCACACACCCATGTGGACTGTCTGTTCTCTCTTATTTAAAAAATTCTCACCTGAGCATATTTTTATTTGTTTTAGAGAGAGAAGAAGTGGGGAAGAAAGAGAGAAACATTGATCAGTTGCCTCCAATATGTGCTTCAATCAGGTATTGAACCTAGAACCTTGGTATGTGCCCTGGCTGAGAATCAAGCCCCAAACCTTTTGATGTATGGGATGACACTTGAACCAACTGAGCTACCTAGCCAGGGCCAAGTGCACCCTCTTGTTATAGTTGAGGCTTGATTGCTGTCATATGTCAATGGGAGGGTCTAAACCCCAGACTGATCAGTCACAAGGACTGGTTGCAACCACCTTGAAACATCTACCATACAAGGGCTGACCTCAAAGAACAGAGCTCACTTCAGTGGAGCTCAGGTACCTGTCAAGTCCACCCCTTGACTGTGTTACTCATAGAGGTGGTTGGGTGGTGCCCTGGCGTGGTCTGAGAATCTGTCCACTAGGTGTGCTAGCTGTGGGGCCTTCTGGGAGGTACAGGCTAAAATCCCCCACCATCTATGTCCTGCTTAAGGCCACATGGAATGAACTATAAAGTGGTCTGTAGATGGTTGCTACTTCTGTTGGGATTGGAGGTGCTCAGGAGAGGCCAACTTACAAACCAAAACTGGCTGCCTGTGTTGTTGGGCCTGGGAATAGTTAGCAAGATGTATGGGGTATATAGAGGCCACATACTATTTGTTTGAAAGGTTTTTGAACAGCTGGCAGCATAAGCCAAGACAAGCCATTTGTATGTAAAAGCCACAGGAAAAGGGCTTGGATGGGCCCTCAAGTTGGGTGCAATAGGTCTTAGGGAGTCACCAGGGTGGGGTGAGGGGAATGGTGTTCATTAAGTTGATGGAGACTCAGATCTGGTGCCTACCTGCTGTCTCTGTGGAGGGGAGTCTCAGAAAAGGAACAATGGCCTCTGCCAGCACTTATGTCTGGGAGAAAGCTGCCACTCCAGTCCTTGCCCCAAAGCCAGACAATTCAGTTTCTCCCTATATACCCCTAGTGCCTTTCAAACTGCTGTCTCAGCACTAGAGCTCAGAGTGAATAAGTCCAAGTAAGTCTTGCTCTTCAAGAGGAACACTTGAAGATCCTGTCCTCATTCTTGCTCAGTCACAATATCCACAGATTTTTAGAGCCAGAAGTTATGGGGACTTCTCTCGAGTACCAGAACTGTGGGCTGGGGTCAGGGGGGTGGTGTAAGACTTGGATCCCTCATTCCTCAGCAGGACCTCTGCAGCTGAGATATTCCTGTAAATTTTTAACCATCTCATATAGGTCTGGGAATAGACTATTCAGAGTCTCCACCCCTCCTTTAAAGTTTCTTCTTTACTAGTATCAGTGACCCTTTTGCCATCTTGTTTATCCTAAATAAAAAAAAAAATCTTCCACTTGACAATTGTTAGTACTTGAATTAACAGTAAGTTTTAAAATATCTATTCCTCTTTCCTGCAGTGAATTATTGTTAAGAAATCCCACAAAGGGCTGGTGATTGTCTAGGAAATAGTCACAATAGCAGAAAGAGATCATTTATCAATGCTAACATTGACTTCCATAATAGGGAAGTGTTTAAGGATGAGTTGGAATAATTAAACTGAACTAGATTCTTCAGTACCTAATGCTTTAGTGAGGTACCTGAAAGTTAGAGACATTGTAATAGTGAGATGTCAAAAGATTTAAAAATCATGACCAAAGTCATGTTTTGCAAAAAAAAAAAATATGAATGTAAGTAATACTATGATGGAATCCTTTATTTTTGTCATCCCATATTAATATATCTGCATTATACCTAAGAAACATCAAATGTGAATATGGATGATCTTAACATGACTGAATTCTGAGACCACTGTTACATGGAAACACTGGAAGCAATGCAAAAATTGCTTGACATTTGGATATCATCATAATCATCAAAGATATTTCTCTTTGTACTCAATACCCACATACATCATTTTATTACTTCAAGTAATGGAAAAAATTGTACAAATAAAACCTGACTTCTCTTTTAAGTGTTTTAAGGTATCTGTGTCAAGGATTAAATAAAGTTCCCAAAGGATCACAATTTTAGTGTTCATCGGTGGGGTCCAATACAAATGGACAAGCATAATTAAAGACTGATACCATTCTTGGCGATTGGTAGCATGACATAGGAAAAGAGTAGAGAAGTTAGGGGACCTAAGTTTTGGCTCTGCTAGGAAATCCCCTTATAACTTTTGGTAAGTCACTTCTATTTTTTGTCCAGCAGACACAATCTGCTGTCAGCATTAAGTGAGACAATGTGTTTGAAAAAGAAAATCTTGTAAACTACAAAGCACTATCCACTTTAATAAACATATTGTCAATAATATAGTATCCAAATATCATTGAGAGAAATTAAAAATAAATAAATTAAAACATATTCTATCTTTTTGCATCAGAAGACAATATGGTTAAGATGGCAATACTCCTCAAATTCATCTGTTTATTCAAAGTAATTTCTACCAAAATCCCAGATGCTTTTTTTGCAATAATTGATAAGATGACCCTGAAATTAATATTGGTAACATGAGATAACCAGAATTCCTAAAACAATCTTTAAAAAGAAAAAATTTGGAGGACTCACTTCACAATTTCAAAATTTACTGCAAAGCCACAATAATAAAGACTGTAATACTGGCATAAAGATAGCCATATAGATCAATGGAATAGAATTGAAACTCTAGGAGAAAACCCTTACATTTATGGCCAATTGATTAATACAGTTATCAAGGTCATTCAATAGGAAAAATAATATTCTTTCAGACAACTGTACTTGAACAACAATAAAAAAATAATATTCTTTCCCCAAAAACTGATGCTGGGAAAACTATATACCCATGTAGTATATAGAATGAAGTTAAATCTTTACCTTACACCAGGGGTCCCCAACCTCCTTCTTCTCCCTCCCTCTGCAGACACCACTCTGCCTCCTGTCTCCCTGCCTGCCTAGTCCATGGAAAAATTGTCTTCCATGAGACTGGTCTCTGGTGCCAAAAATATTGGGCACCAGTGTCCTATGGCATGCATAAAAATTAACTCAGAATGGATAAAAGGCCTAAATATAACAGCTAAAACTATAAAATTCCTAGAAGAAAAAATAGGAGCAATCTTGATCTCAGGTTATACAGCAGTTTCTTAGATAAGATACAAAAACAGAAGTAAAAGACTTCTGGCCAAGATGGAGGCATACGTAGATGCACTGTGCCTCCTCACACAACCAAAAGAAGGACAAGAACACATTTAAAAACAAAAACAACCAGAACTGCCAGAAAATCAAACTGTATGGAAGTCCAACAACTGAGGATTTAAAGAAGAAACATTCATCCAGACTGGTAGGAGGGGCCGAAATGGGCAGCCTTGGCAGAGAAGATTTGCGGCAAGGTGGCAGCTGGAGGACTGGGGCAGGTAGCAGCTGGCAGACCCAGCAAGGCAGCAGCTGGTGGAGCAGGTGGTCCCACCTTTGCATGTGGATAAACCTGGAGGAACAACTGGGGAGTGAGACAGACCAAACAACCCAGAGTTCCAGCTCAGGGAAATAAAGCCTCAACATCTCTGGCTGAAAAAAACCTGTGGGTGTTGTGGCTGCAGGAGAAACTCCAGCATCACAGGAGAGTTCATTGGAGAGACCCACAGGGTCCTATAACATACACAAACCCACACACCTGGGAATCAGCACCAGAAGGGCCCAGTTTGCTTGTGTGTACAGGGGGAAGCAACTGAATGCCAGTGGAGAGCTGAGCAAGAGGCGCTCTTCCTTCTCGGACCCCTCCCCCACATACAGTGCCACAACACAGCAAAGATGGTTGCCCCATGCTGGCAAACACCTAAGGTTTTGTTCCTTACTATGTAACAGGTGCATAGAGATAAAAAATGTAGCCCAAATGAAAGAACAGATCAAAATTCCAGAAAAAATACAACTAAGTGATGAAGAGATAGCTAACCTATCAGATGCACAATTCAAAACACTGGTAATCAGGATGCTCACAGAATTGGTTGAGTATGGTTGCAAAATTAAGGAAAAAGTGAAGGCTATGAAAAGTGAAATAAAGGAAAATGCACAAGGAACCAACAGTGACAAGAAGGAAACTGCGTCTTGATACAATGGTTTGGACCAGAAGGAAGAAATAAACATTCAACCAGAACAGAATGAAGAAACAAGAACTCAAAAAAAATGAAGAGAGACTTAGGAACCTCTGGGACAACCTTAAACATTCCAACATCTGAATCATAGGGGTGCCAGAAGGAGAAGAACAAGAGCAAGAAGTTGAAAACTTATTTGAAAAAACAATGAAGGGAAACTTCTCTAATCTGGCAAAAAAAAAAAAAGGACTTCCAGGAAGTCCAGGAAGCTCAGAGAGTCCCAAAGAAGTTAGACCCAAGGAAACACACACCAAGGCACAGCATAAGTATATTCCCCAAGATTAAAAATAAGGAGAGAATTTTAAAAGCAGCAAGAGAAAAGGAGAGAGTTACCTACAAAGGAGTGCCCATAAGACTGTCAGCTGATTTCTCCAAAGAAATCTTGCAGGCAAGAAAGGACTGGAAAGAAGTGTCCAAGCCTTGAAAGGCAAGAAGCCACATCCAAGATTATGCTATGCAGCAAAGCTGTCATTTAGAATGGAAGGGCAGATAAAGTACTTCCCAGATAAGGTCAAGTTAATGGAGTTCCTAATCACCAAACCCTTATTACATGAAACGTTAAAGGGGCTTGTTTAAGAAAAAGATGATCATAACTATGCATAGTAAAATGATAACAAGTAACTATCAACAACTGAACCTAAAAAACAAAAACAAAAACAAACTAACCAAACAGCTAGAACAGGAACAGAATCCAAGAAATGGAGATCACATGGAGGGTTATCAGCAGGGAGGTGGAGGGGGGAGAATATGGGGAAAGTTACAAGAAATATAATTATAGGGAATAAGAAGCATAAATGGTAGGTATAAAATAGACAGGGAGAGGTTAAGAATAGTATAAGAAATGAAGAAGCCAAAGAACTTACATGTATGACCCATGGACACGAACTAAGGGGGGTTGAATGCAGGTGAGAAGGGGATGCAGGTCAGAGGGGAATAAAGGGGAGAAAAATGGGACAACTGTAATAGCATAAACAATAAAATATATATTCAAAAACAGAAGTAAAAAATAGAGAAATTAGACTTTATTGAAATTTAAATCTTTTGTGGCTTGAAAGGCACCATAAAGAAAGTCAACTGACAGTGACCAGAGGGGAGGGAATTTCAGGGTAAAAGGGGAAGGGTTTACAGGAACAAGTATAAATGACACATGGACAAAAACAAGGGGGGGTGGAAATAGGAGGGAGGTGTGGAAGGCTGGGTGGGTGGGCAGGCTGGGATGGGAGTAAAGGACAGAAAACTGTACTTGAACAACAATTAAAATTTAAAAAAGGAAAGAAAGAAAGTCAAAAGACAATCTACAGAGTGAGAAAAATATTTGCAAAATTATGTCTGACATGGAGCTTGTATCCAGAAAATATACAGAACTATTACACTCAAGAATAAAAAGACAACTAAACTTATAAACATGGGAAAACATTTCTATAAGATCTCTTAGGAAAATATAAAAATGACCTATAAATGCATGAAAAGAGACTCAGAGTTATTAGTCAAAAGGGAAATGCAAATAAAAACCACACTGAAATATTACTTCACACAGACTAGGGTGACCTTAATAAGATAGGGAATGACAAGTGTTGGTGAGAATGGAGAGATATCAGAACCTAATTACACTACTGGTGGGAATGTAAAATGGTACAGTCACTTTGGAAAATAGTTTAACAGTTCTAGAAAGTTAAACATAGAGTGATGCAGAAATTTCGCTTCTAGGTATATAAACAAAATACTTGAAAATGTATGTTTACCATAAAACTTGTACACAAATGCTCATAGCAAGGTTATTAATAATAGCCAAAGAGTAGAACTGACAAAAATGTCCATCAACTGATAAGTGGATAAACAAACTATGGTATGACCATACAAAGAAATATTACCCAGCCATCAAAATGAATACAGTGCTGATGCATGGTAGAGAAGGGATGAAAACTTTATGTTAAATGAGAGTAGTCAGTTACAAAATATGTCATGCTATATGATACCAATTATATGAAATATCCAGAACAGGCAAATATATTGAAACAAGAAGTAGATTATAATTGCTAGCTGCAGGTATTAGAAGGTAAAGGGAATTGACTGCTAATTGGTATGGAGTTTCTTTTGGGATGATGAAAATGTTCTAGAATTAGATAGTGATGATAGTTGCATCACCAAATGAATATACTAAAAACCACTTATTCATACCTTTTAAGCAATGAATTTATTGTATATAAATTATTTATGAATATATTAAAGATTAATGCACTAACTTATTTTTTAACAGAGCCAGTATGAGCAGCAGATGATACAACTTTACAAGGCAAAGTCACCACAGTAGAAATAAATAAAAGGAGCATCCCTTTTCTGTGCTGGGTCTCACAATTACTGTAGTTTTATATTATTTTCCTAAATGATATTCTTGTCCATACTAGTAAATTGATATTTATATAAGAGGAGGTGAGGCTTTAAAACTGGGGTCAAAGAAATGTGGACATGTATTTATTTTAGCTCCTATTTCCTTGCTCCATTCACCCTATCCTTAATTATTAAGTGATGTCATACATTTGCTAACAACCTAGTGCTGAGTGCATTTCCAGACTCAGTTTACATTCCATACACATGACAATGAGCCTCATTTACTGATAGTTGCATTTGACTTTCACTAAGATCTGAATTAACAACCTTGCCTACCCTTTTTATTTGCTGGCCATAACCCTGAATAATGTCTAATCCTTTTCAGAATCATGAGTGTTTGTCCCCTTGATTATATTAGAAACATTTTACCTAGACATTGAGACCAATTCTGAACAAATGTTAACTCCAAAAATATTATGTTGTCTCCCAGAGTAACTACTTAGGAGACATAACATTCATTTGGATGCATAGATGGTTTAAACTCTCTTATGACTTAAGAGACCTCATGTTTAAGAAAGCCAAGTCATCTTCCATCTTTTTTTCCTTTAATATAAAATGCTGGGAAGATGTACACCCCAATTCTTCAAAAGTTAATAAGCTAAAATGTACAAAAGGAAGAATTTTTCACAATCCCTTGGTCTAGAGATGACTATATAACAGTTATACCAGAAGTGTTCATTATTCATGGCAGCACCTACCAGACAAGTTGAGTATTCATCAGGTCAATTACCCACAATTTCAGATGATAAGGGCAAGCAACAATTAGTTATCTGATGGAAAAAAAGATGTTGTGGCCTTATATTACCAAGACTGGTTTCAATTATTTACAGACTCCTCAATTCTCTGCATTCTTTTGGATAGATTTAGCCACAGGAGCATTGGAATTCAAATGTCATTCATTGATTTGTTTTCAAAAGTAGCAATTGAAACACAAAATGGAAAGGACAAGAAACCAAGAAGTAATTGACATTCTTTCTCCTGATTACACTCAACTTCTTCAGGTAATACATATTTTCTTCTGTGCCACCAATCACAATTTTTCCTTAATATATTTTAAGAAGATTTCCACGTCAAGAGAATGACTCCATGAACGTATCCAACTTCAAAACCCATCAATATTTTGTCATATTTCTTTAACATATTCCCTAACCCTTTTTAAAAGCTGGAGTACTATTATTTTTTCTTTTTCTTGTTTTTATTGTTGCTCAAGTACAGTGGTCTCCATTTTCGACCCACCAATCGCTCCCGCTCCACCCATACCCACCCTCAATCCTACCCCCATTTGTCTTTGTCCATGGGTCCTTTATACATGTTCCTTGATGACGCTTCCCCTTCTTTCCCCTGTTATCCCCCTCCCTCTGCCCTCTCAGTACTGTCAGTTTGTTCTTTATTTCCATGTTTCTAGTTCTATTTTGCTTGCTTGTTTGTTTTGTTGATTATGTTCCACTTACATATAAGTGAGAGCATGTGGACTTTGTGTTTCACTGCCTGGCTTATTTCACTTAGCATAAGGCTCTCCAGTTTCATCCATGCTGTCACGAAGGGTAGGAGCTCCTTCTTTCTTTCTGCTGTGTAGTATTCCATTGTGTAAGTGTACCATCATGCTTTTTTTTTTCAGTTTCCTCATTTTTGATCCACTCATTTACTGATGGGCACTTACGTTGCTTCTAGCACTTGGTATTATAAATTGTGCTGCTATGAACATTGGGGTGCATAGGTTCTTCTGAATTGGTGTTTCAGGATACTTATAGTATAATCCCAGTAGTGGGATCACTGGATCAAAAGGCAGTTCCATTTTTAGTTTTCTGAGAAAATTTCATGTTGTTTTCCACAGTGGCTGCACCAGTCTGTATTTCCACCCACAGTGCACTAGGGTCCTTTTTCTCCACAACCTCTCCAACACTTGTTGTTTGTTGATTTGTTAATGATGGCCATTCTGACTGGTGTGAGGTGGTATCTCACTGTGGTTTTAATTTGCATCTCTCTGATGGCTAGTGATGCTGAGCATCCATTCATATGTCTCTAGGCCCTCTGTATGTCCTCCTTAGAGAAGTGTCTGTTGAGGTCCTTTACTCATTTTTTAATTGGGTTGTTCATCTTCCTCAAGTGGAGTTATGTGAGTTCTTAAAAGCTGGAGTACTTTTGAATGACTCCTAACATAATGTTAATTCTTTCCTACATACGTCAGTGAGGTTTTCAGAAAAGATAAATAAGGACACTTGCATTAAAATACCATGTTCATACCTAAAAACTTAACAATATGTCATTATTTATAATCTAATATGAAGTCCCTACCCAAACTTCCCTGATTGTCTGAAAATGCCTTTTTACTATTTGGCTGTTTGGATCAGGATTCAAACAAGTTCGATTCATGTTTAGAAATCATTTATCTTAAGTATATTTAATTACTTTTATTCTAAAATGCACTTCTCATAAAACCCCCACCCGATTTTGATTTTTATGAGTACCACAATTTTAACCATATGCTTTTCAGTTTAGGAATGTAACAGGTCAGTTTACATATTTTTTCTGAATTTAGGTTTATTTATTACTTAGGTTGGACCACCATACATATGATTATTAATTGAACAGGTTCTTCTCAAGTGCATATTATAAGCCAGGCCTATTTTTGATGCTGGATATTCAGTTGTGAAAATGACAGATATAGTCCAGGCCCCTGTCATGTAATTTTCAGAAAATAAACAAACAAATAGTTATATAGTGTCAGTTGTGATAAGTTACATGATACAAATTAAGGCATAGTAAGGGGATAGAGTGGAGTAGAATGAGGAAAGTATTTTATATAGGGTGATGATAAAACATCTTCATAAGTGAACACTTCTCTTGATAGTAGAATATAAAATAACAGCCTAGCTGAGATGAAAGTTACCTTCAAAGTTCACATCATTTGATTTCTAGACAGTTTGATGACTTAGTATATGCTAGATGATTGATACAATGTGCTTATCTCAATGATTTTACTGCCCAGGTATCTGTAAAACTTTAATGGTGGTGTGAGCATCAAAATGTATAAATACATATACATACATTTTGAGAATATGCTTGACATAAATTGTAGAATGATCAAATCCAAATAATTTGGAAATATATATGAACTCAACTTAGTTTTCAAAATAACTTGTGGAATTGAGGATGGGAGTTTTATATTTAGGTTGTCTGAATTTCAAAACAGAATCTATTCTATATATATTCTTTACATATATTCTGCTTTGGTGCTTAGTGCAGGAAGTAGGTGAGAACACACAATGAAGGTGATGAGAGGAAGTGACTTACATGGCTAAGGCATCTGGAAACTTCAGAAAACTTGATGTCAAATTGGTATGCAGTAGTTTACTTGAAAATGTATTTTTAAATCTCTTGTCTGGTTTCACAATCTACTATACAGAGATAGTGGTAGATAACAGAAAGAAATCAAGTACAGTATGCAAAATAAAAGGAAAACAGGTATCTGAGAAAGAGCTGCAAATTTATGACTAGCTCCATCAAACTTTATTTACTTATCAGAAGACATTGCATTTGATTATAATGTGTAGGAGTCTGGTTTTCTAATTCTTAAACATGCAAATTTTCCAGTAAATTCAGTGTTATTAAAATATACATATGAACATTTTCATGATGTTAGTTCTTCCAATCCATGAAATGGTATATGCTTCCACTAATTTGTATCTTCTCAGTTTCTTTCTTCTATATCCAATAGATTACCAAGTACAGGTCTTTTACTTCTTTGGTTGAATTTATTCCTAGGTACTTTATTTTTGTTATTGTAGCAATAAATGGGATTATTTTCTTGGTTTCTCTTTTTGATAGTTCAATATTGGTGTATAAGAATGCCACCAATTTCTGAATATTAATTTTGTATCCTGTGACTTTGCCAAATTTATTTATTAGATCTAGTAGTTTTTGGTGGAGTCTTTAGGGTTTTCTTTGTACACTATCATGTCATCTGTGAATAATGACAGTTTTACTTTTCCTTTCCAATTTGGAGTGCTTTTATTTCTTCTTGTTGTCTGATCACTGTGGCTAGGAATTTCAGTACTATGTTGAATAAGAGTGACTGCTATCAGAGGGGAGGGTGGTGGAAGGGGGACTGGATGAAAGAAGGAAAAGTATCAGCCAAAGAACATATATAATGACCCATGGACATGGACAAGAGTGTGGTGAGGGCCAGAGGGAAGGTGGGGGCTGTGGGCTGGGTAGAAGGGACCAAGAGCAAGAATTGGGGCATTTGTAATAATGTCAACAATAAAAAGAAAATAAAACAAGAAACAAATAAAATTTTGAAAAGAACTACAAGGAGTGACCCAAAAACCCCAGAATTTTTTAATAAAAAATTGTATTTATTCTTATATGTTTAAACTTCAGTTGCCTTGAAAGTACCCTCCATCTGATGCAGTACACCTATTGAGACATTTTTCCACTGCTCAAAATGGTTTTTGAACTCATTGATTTTGATGTCTGTTAGTACTTCTGCCATTTTTTGTTTCACTTCTTCCACATTGGCAAAATGTTTCCATTTGAGGACTTTTTCATCTGGGGAAACAAAAAGAAAAGTCACTTGTGGGGAGACCCAGTGAATAGGAAAGGTGGAGCATGGGGGTTTTGCCATTTTTGGTCATAAACTGCTGAACATACAGTGCAGTGTGGGCAGGTGTGCTCATAAATCACCCATCATGAAATGGGCAAATGCATTGAAAGAGTCTTCCAAAAAAATTACCTGAAGTCAAACACAGCCTCTCATAACAACATGTGTTTCTACAGGTGATAACACTGATACTGATGAGTTCCTAGAACATTCACCCAGCAGGGGAAGCCTATAGGACAAGGGGTCTGCCCTCCAGAAGACAATTCCAGTTGTTTGAGGGGATACTCCATCATATATATAAAACTCCACTGGTAGAAAATTTCAAATATTAAACATTTGAGTAGGTTAAATACCACAGAGCAGCCATCATTTCATAGTGTTACAGAACAAACAAGGGGGGCCTGGGACGATATACTACTACTGAAAGAAACCCCCAGGTCCATTATGTCCGCCGTCTATAGGGAAGATGTCTCTCAATGCCAGAGATTTGTGAAAAGGAAAGGAAATGTTTATTTAATGCTATACAAACTTAAAGTAGTGACCTAATGTCTTCATCAAAATCCCAAAGTCCCTTAAAACACCCACAAACAGACATAGTCCTTCCTTCCCCCTTTGCTAGTCCAGAATACCGTATCTCAGGAAAGGCAATAGGAGTCTGTAGCTTAGGCAGCCCCTGGTTCTTCTCAGTAATCCATCTCGACTGGGAGACCTCCCTGGGTTCCCGGCACCCTCAGCTGTGTCGCCAGGATCTCTGCTAAAGCCAGGTGGTGGTTCCCCCCTACTAATACCGCAGGGGTCCCCACTCTGGCAAAGGCATGTGGTCCTCTTTCCACCATTCCAGCCACATGGTCCTCTCTCCCAGGGCCACAGGAGTCCTCACTCAGCCAAAACTGCGTGGTTCTCCCCACAAAGCTGTGGGGAGGGGGGTCGAGACTCTGCCAAAGCCGAGTGGCGATTCTCTGCTAAAGCCGCATGGTGATTCTCTCTCTCAGGGCTGCGGGAGTCCCCACTCTGCTAAAGACGCATGGTTCTCTCCCCACCCAGTAGCTGCTGCATCTAGGTTTTTAAATCCCCGCACCAGTCTTCCTTTGCAGCCCCATTTCTGACTCCTCCTGCAATCAGCCTCACAGGCCAGAACTCTCAAAGCCTTCCAGCTTTACTGGACTGCCATCATGAGTCTGGGCAGGTGGGGCCCCATGTCATGGAGCCAATCTTCTTCGAGTTCCCACGCAGGTGCTGTAACTCGGGGGACCTGCCCCCCAGTCACATCTTGGGGGGGGGATCCCTTTCCATCCCCCTGGCCCAGAGCATGGCCATAGCTATTTAGTATATCTAAGTGACCAGCCAAAGGCTATAGGTATGTTAAATGACCATGCCATGGATTAGCTGCAAAGCTGCCCTGCATGTTCTTGCTCTGTGTGCCCCTTCCCCCAACTCACACCTGTGGGGGAAGGGGTGAAGACATCTTAAGATCTCCTGGACACCTTGAGTTCTGGACCCCATTTCAAATGCCCATTTGGGGTCCCCCTCTTGGCTGCTCCCTGTAACAATATGGTTTGTCAATACATTCTAAAGAAGGAAAATAAAGATTTCAGCAGGAGATTGCAGCTCCAAGTGTATTTCCCTTTTGGGGAAATTATCATATTTCTGAGTCAGGATGAAAATGGGATGAGAGGAAGGGACATTTGCCCAATTTTACTTATAGGTCATTCCAAATAGATGATTTATATAAAAATTAACATAAGTAAAATAAGTTAAATTTTACTCTCTCAGCTCTTCTCTTATCTCTATGAAATAAACTACAGTTATGCACTGCATAACTACATTTTGGTCAATGACACCTCATTTATGATGGTGGTTCCACAAAGTTATAATGAAGGGGAAAAATTGCTATTGCCTATTGATGTTATAGTCATTACTCGCATGTTTGTGGTGAGGCTGGTGTAAACAAATGTACTGTGCTGCCAGTTGTATAAAAGTATGTACAATTATGCATAGTATATAACAACAATGAGAAAAAATAACTGTTGCTGGTTTATGCATTTACTTTACTACACTTTCTACATATAAAAAGTTTATTGTAAAAGAGTTTGCTATGATACAGAAGCAGCAGCCTCATACATCCTTTGTTTACCATGTCTTTGCTGCATTACTTCATCTTTTGCTTGATACAATCTTGTGTTGTTTTATAACTGTAGTGTGGCCTAAGTGTCCAGTGTTTGTAAAATCTACAGTCGTGTCCAGTACGCCATAGGCCTTTGCCCTCACTCACCACTCGCTCACTGACTCAACCAGAGCTACTTCCAGTCCTGCAAGCTCCATTAATTGTAAAGTACCTTATACAGGTGTACCATTTTTATATTTTATAGTATCAGGGTGTAGGAGGGTGCAGCCAGAGGGTCACCAAAAGAAGGATTTGTAATGGGGTTCAGAACTCAAGGTGTCCAGGAAATATTAGAAATATATATAAGATGTCCTCACCCGCCACCACAGGTGTGAGTTGGGGGAAGGGACACATGGAGCAGGGCCATTCAGAGCTGTTTTGCATTGCAACTAACCTTTGCAGCTAACCTCTGGTGTGGTCATTTAACATATCTATAACCTTTAACTGGTTGCATAGATATGTTAAATAGCTGTGGCCACGCTCTGAGCCTGGGGGATGGAAGGAACTTCCCCCCAAGATGTAACTGGGAGGCAACTCCCCCTAGTTACAGCGCCTGCATGAGAACTTGGAGGTGATTGGCTCCACAACATGGGGCCACGCCTGCGCAGACTCCTGATGGAGCCCAGTGAAGCTGGAAGGATATTTAAACCCAGACTCGGTGGCCATTGAGGAAAAAGCCATGCAGTTTTGGCTGAGTGGAGTCTCCTGCTGCCATGCAAGGAAAGGGAGCCACGAGCCTGCAGTCATGTAAGGAGAACCACACACTTTCGGCACAGCCCCCCTCCCCCCCACCCCACACCACCCCGCAGCCATGAGAAGAATCACCACGCAGCTTCAGCAGAGAACCACCACGCGGCTTTAGCTGGAGATCCCAGCAACACAGCTGATGGTGCTAAGAACCGAGGAAGGCCTAGTAGCTGAGCACAGATTACTGGGAAGAACTGGGAGCTGCCTGAGCCATGGACTTCTATTTCTTTCCCTGAGATACGGTACCCCAGACTGGGCAAAGCAGGGAAGGAAGGACTGTGTGTGTTTGTGGGTGTTTTAAGGGACTTTGGGATTTTGACGAAGACATTAAATCATTACTTTTAGTCTGTATAACTTGAATAAATAACTCCTTTTTTTTTTCACCAATCTCTAACATGGAGAGCTATAATTCTCTGGTGAAGGGAAAGGTGAACATAGTACAGGGAGACCCCAGGAGAAGGAGTGGTAGCTTTAAGGTAATACAACTACTTGTACAGGCTCAGTAAAAGCCCGCCAAAACTAGCCAGGAAGGATCCGCCCTATAAGAATAGAATATAAGAATGGGCTGTCCCTCCAGCCCATGAGGTCAATCTCTGCTTGGAGTTGGCCTGCTCCCATGTTCTCTTCTATAAACTCCAGGTGTTCGGTTCAATTCTTTGTCCCGATCACTAAGAACCTGGTTACCTGTGCCCACCTGTGACAAGGGGTGTCAAACTCACTTTCACTGGGGTCCACATCAGCCTTGCGGTTGCCTTAAAAGGGCCAAATGTAATTTTAGAACTGTATAAATGTATGTACTCTTGAACAGTTAAGCAAGAGCTTGGAGTAGAAACAAGGTGCCGGGCAAAACAAGGTGGAGGGCCGGATGTGGCTCACGGGCCTTGTGTTTGCCACCTATGAGTTAGTGGTAGTGAGGAACATAAAAAAAATTGCTTTCAGGTGAACTACATACTGAGCTAACATCAAAGGCATCCTAGAGTCTTTTAATTATTCAGTTGTAATTGACCTTCAGACACTGGCATCATTATAAATTTATAGAAACCATGTATAAGTGTGCATGCTTAAAGCATAATTTGCTTACTAAGGTTAAAACTTCCCTAAAATAGATGGCTTCTATAAAATCCTTTATTAATAATACTTAAAGCTAATAATGAAAAATAGTACTAACACTGGTGGTAAATTTAACATTATCCAAAGTAATTGTTTCAGTTAATCACAAGTTTTTAAATAAGACCCAAGAATGTCTCCACATATTTCTCTGAATAAAAAAAAAAATACAACTTGAAGATAGGCCATGCATTCAAATGTTAATTCCAATACAGCTTTTCTCATTATCCAAACTTGTTTTTCACACATGTCGTTCATTTTTCTCACTCTAAGTGAGTTAAAATCAAACTGTTATGCTATGTTATTATACTTATGGAGGAGAAAGGAAATTGAACAGCCTATACAGTTTTAAAAGCAAGAGTTAAAATCTGAAGTGAGCTAATGGAAAGAGAAATACACACTCAGACTAGCTATTTACCGAAGTTGAGAAGTATTTTAAAAGCTTTCAAAAGTTGGGGGATGGGGAGAGCACTAAGAATATTAACAATTATTGATCACCATAATGTTACATCAAACTCTGGGGAAGTTTCCAATATATTAACAATATATTAGTAATGTATTTTTCTCTTTTAGCGTGAAGGGAGGTGACCAGATATAATAGATTGGCTAGAATTCTCATTTTTTTGTTGTAGTTGGCTGTCCTTTTATAATACTTGGAATTTGCAACCCACAGCTGAACGGATGCTGGCAGGAGCTTGAAGAATTGATCCAAGAGAGAATTTGGGATGAACAGTCACTTGGGACAGGAAGATGACTGATTCACTGACTGATTTACTAGGTTACATATGTGTATATATAACTTAGCAAGTTATTCTTTCATACGAAAGTTATGTGTGTGTGTGTGTGTGTGTGTGTGTGTGTGAAAGAATGAATAAACAAGAATCAAAGGGCTGGAGACATAAGCAAAGAGGAAGGATGGTAGTTTGAAAATGAGTTAAATGTAGTATTTAAATTTAGGATTTCTAATTCTAAATGATTTCTGATCCCTTTCCTTTTTCAGTTCTCAGTTTTCTTATTTGTAAAACAAAATGGAAGAAATTATTTCTAAGCAAACTTCCACTTTTAAAACATTGATGATTCAAACTTTTAGGTTTGCAGCAAAAACATCTTAGGTTCAGAGCAGTAGTTATAAATCAAGGATTATTCAGAAGACATTTGGAAATGTCTGGAGATACATATGGCTGTCACAATGGAGAAATAGGTACCACGGGCATATAGTAAGTAGAGTCCAAAGATGCTGCCAAACATGCTGCAATGCATAGGACATCCCCTACAACAAAGAATTACTAACTCCAAATGTCAGTAGTGCCTATGTGGAGAACCCTGGCTTAGTATCTTGACAAACGAATTCATTAAACCTTTACTCTCCCCCATTTTAACATATCCTGACTAGGGGGATGATGTTTATATACTTAGGTGCTCCCAAAATAAGTCCATAGTCCAGTATCTCAACATATACCTGGGTCATTTAACTGGTTTTCACCAAATCAGAAATCTCAGCTCTTTAAAGTCTGGTTTCTATTAAAAGAAATATGGCACTATTATTGTGTCTCCCAAGTCAGAGTCCACGCAAATATATACCAAACTTCATGGAAATCCCTGAAGATCTATAGGGCTCCACACACTTCCAACTATCTATTATAATCCCTTCAGTAAACATGTTTACAGAGCCATTTTATCAACTGTGTCTCCAAACTAAGCAGCGAAGCTGTTTTTTCCTGCCATTTTTATTATCATCTTCTTTCTTGTTTGGACCTGTCTTTCCTTCTTTCCCTATGTGTCTTAAAACAATGACTTGTTTTTATTTTTTGTTTGTTTCTTTATTTTGTTCATTAGAATCCACATATAAGTGAAATCATACTGTATTTGTCTTTCTCTGACTGGCTTATTTCACTTAGCTTAATAGAGATACAGAGAACAAAGACTTTGCTTTTCTCTCTCCCAAAAATTATGGGCTTGTCTAGCTAAACACCTAGTTGAGGAAGTGTTAACCAATGGAATTGCAATACTTTCACTTGCAAATAGTGTATATACCTAATATTCATTGTCTGCTTCCATTCATTAATTGATACTCATTCCCAAAGTACAGGACATAATATGCTTTAGAATCCTTAGATTCTTTCACATTTTCAATATCAGGGTGAAAGCATTGTTAATGTCATCAAATTCATCCCCCCTACCTGGTTCTCTCACCTGCTAACTGTTATAATGTTCTCCACTATCTTTGCCAGATAATAGTACTGGGGTGGTATAGGATGACTGATGACTCTGGAACATACCCACAGTTTAAGTTATTTTTTCCCACATTTCTGTTGTCTCCAGAGCTGTTTCAGGTTCCAGAGTACTTAAAAATAAGATTTTCAGAAAAGGTCAGGACACTGTGAATAGTCACATAAATTTGCTCCCACTTTCTCTACATATTTTGAAGAATCTGTTTATCTTTGTTAATGCAAAAGCCCTCAATTTGAGTCTCTAACCTATATACCTCTGAGAGTCTTAGATCCTGAAAGTGTTCAGGTAGTGCACATCTGGGAGTCATGCAAGGTTCCAAAATGACACACATTTCTGTCATCCTTTACATATAATTAAGTGACACTGGTATCAAGATTATAGACTAGCAGCAGCAATTCATGGGTAATTATTATTTTAGGAAAGGTAAACAGGTCTTTGGGATTGAGCCAGGACTGAAACTTACAAACCTAATGTACTTAGAGGGCATACTTATCTTTTCAATTATTAGCATATTTCAGGATCATCTTTAACTTATGGATCAAATGAAAATTTGTTAAAATCATAACAACATAGAGACCAATTTTATTTTTTTATAATGATATTAAAAGAAACTCTTAAAGATGTCAACAGGATTATGGTTCTACTATAGAGACAATCCTGGAAATGTACCCTTTATTAATATAAATTCTTGATGAATAAAAGCCTATTCATCATGAGACCTTGTATATTATACATTTTTAAATCTGTTAGATTATGTACAGAGGCTTATTTTTCTACATCAAAATGTAAACTTTCAACTTTTAAATTATATTGGTTTGGACTATATGCCTTAGATTTTTCTTGGAAAGAATCTGCTTTAGGGCTTCTAATTATATAGAATATGAGATATTGATACTTGAAGGAACCACAAGAAATTATCTGGTCCACCCTACTGCATTCAAGCAGATGAGGTTTGAGAAAGAGGTCAGTTCTGATTGGTCTTGAGGGTTTAACTTTAGATCACAAAAATGATTAAATAAACAATCATATATGGACATTAATTATATATTAAGAAGTTTTAGATGTATTTTGTGCTATAGGTATCACTCAGTGCTCAAGTTGTCTTATTTAGTCTTTGCAATAGACTTGTGATAAAGATACAAATATATTTTTTTAATTTTCACATGAGGAAAACGAAGGTTGGAGAGGTTAGGCACTTAATACAAAAAATCATATATCTTCAGAATCAGCATTCAAACCTAGGTCTGCTTCCAAATCTAATTTCACTACACCAGGTCTTACTTTTGCTTCCTAATTCAGAATGACCAAACACTTTATCATTCTGAATTCTAGAGAAGGGTAAACTTAATTGCAAAACTGAACTAGTTTCCATGGGCATTCTGTAAAATCAGTTGAGCAATCAAAGCATTAATGATAGGTTCTATTGCTCTAAGAGAACTGCCTAGATCCAATTTAAATTGAAAGGTTTGGCTGGAGCAACTCCTTATGATGATTCTATTTTAATAGTATGAATGATTTCTAAAGTAGCTCTCATAATTTCTATTTCCATCATTCTTGGCCAAGTCCATATCATCTTACCTTTTGATCATAGCACTAGCCTCCAATTCTCTCTTCCAGTTTACTTTATAAAACACTGTCAGCTTTATCTTATCTAAAAGTCTTTTTAATTATGTAATTGCTCTGCCCCAAATTCTTTAATGTTACTGTTACCCATTTTTATAAGATAAACCATGCCAGCCTTTGCTCCTACTATCTGGCTTACTCCTCATTCTAATTTTATTGTCTTCTGTTTCTAAATATGAAATCTGCAGTTTAGCTTGGTTGATATATTCTCTGTCACTAAGTCATCATGTATACTAGGTCTGTCCGGAAAAAGTCCAGCCATTGTTAATATAACAAGAACAGTTTGTGTGACATCAGTGTAACCTGGCAGCCAAGGAGAGTGGACTGGAATGTTCATGGGTGAACAATGACATCTTCACTGTACTAGTCAGTGAGGATGGTAGACACCTTTGAGTGAGCATATGTACTGTGTGGCTGTTGCATCAAAATGACTGAGTGAATAGAGCAATGAATTTGCGTCCAATTTTACGTAAAGCTTGTACGTTCCTCTGCAGAAACTATTCGGATGATTCAGAAGACCCCAGCTATGGGCAACTGGTGATTGGCAGCTTTGTCATGACAACATGCCTGCTCATGCATTATGTCTTATGCAGTTATTTTGTGAAACATCTCATCACTCAGGTGACTCAGTCTCCCTACAGCCCAGATTTGGTGCCCTGTGACTTCTGACTTTTTCCCAAAACTAAAGTCACCTTGAAAAGGAAGAGATTTCAGACTGTTGATGAGATTCAGAAAAATACAAACAGGGCAGCTGATGGCGATTCCAACAAAGAATTTTGCAGCATGTTTTGAACAGTGGAAGAGACACTGGGAGAACAGTATGAGGTCCCGAGGTGTTACTTTCAAGGGGACTGAGGCATCATTGTCCTATGTACAATATTTCTTGTATCTTCTTCAATAAGTGTGTCTATTTTTCATAGCATGTGACTGGATATTTTCTGGATGAACCTTACCAATCTCTCTTTAAAGATCTGTTTATACTCATCTGGTTAACTGAAAGGTTCAGTTCTTTTCTTTCTCATCATCCACTTTATATGCCCTTTTAATCTTTCCACTCTTCTCCACCTAAATCCAATAGCTTTTACTATCTGTTTGGTATTTTCTATAACATGACTTGTTTGCACAGTTACTTAACCTTCCTTGGCTCTGTGTTTGTTCTCTCCCAGCTAGGCAAAAGCTTCTCCCACACAGAGATAGTGGCTTGTTTCTTTAGACTTATTTCCCAAAGCATAGTTGCCTTGAACATAGTAGACACTGTACAAATATTTGTTGAATGAAATAAATACATTAATAAACTCAACAAGAGGATGGCATTTTAGCATAGAAGACTTAGTATTTCCAAAGTTTCTAATATATAAGATAATGAAATAGTCCAACACACTTAAAAAGAACATAGAGCACACAGTAATGCACAATAAAACTGGACCAGATAGTTCTGGAAAGTAACTATTTTCTCTGGCTTCCTATACACAATGTTTTTGGAACTCACTGTATATGTTGTAATGATTCCAATGTTAATTTAATTTATAAGAGTGACACAAGAAGGAGAATATCAGCATATCAATTTATAATTGCTTCAGCCTCTCATGTCCTTCATATGAACATGATATAGGTTTGAAATATTTATTTAATTTGTCATATCCCTGTATGGAATCCCCAGAACTTTGGCTCTTGTTCTCATAACTCTTACAAAAGGAACTGCTGCAGACCTCTATAGTGGGCTGGTTGAAATATGTGGAATACATATCCAAATTTTTTGCCAACTTTTACCTAAAGTTGAAACCATTTGCTTGAATTTGTGTGTGTATAATATTTCACATAGAATATATTTCACTTGGGAAATATCTGCTTTTAAAGTTTTTAGAACATTTTTCCATTTTGAATTTCTGTTTGGCTTGGTTGTCACTTCTCCCTTGGTTGTCACATCTCTCCTTTTAATTAACATTCTCCCTTTGAGGAACTGTGGCCAATAGTTTAGATCCTCAAAGGTACTGTCTCATAAGTTTATGGAAAGGATGATTTGTGTATATTTGTTTGCATAAAATTGCTCAGATTTCATTGAGACATGCAAAGTTTGGTTTATTCTATATGTGTGCTTATGTGTGTGTAAGCGAGAGAATAATAACTAATGGAGTACATATATTTATGATTAATATAACAATTGAAGTTTAATTGTTTTAAGCAAAGACACTTAAAAAACAAGTTAAATTTTAAGGATTGCACTGCATGAAGAAATGAACAAAAAAATCTCTCAAATGTCATCAGTTTCCTTAAGACAAACTGTTTCACAAAAGGTGTTCCTGTCCACTCTGAAATACCTGCCTGTTAAAGTGACAGTTGCAAGCATGTTCTTGTTAACTTTTTTCCTCATCCAACAAATCAAGAGGGCTAAACTGTTTCAGAAAACAACGAAACCATTTTCTGAACTCCAAATTGAGGAAAGAATATGGAATGACTTAATATTTAGCCAATTCTAATGTTCAGTTAAACTGTGTTGTACAAAATAAACACACCTGTGGCAAAATAAATTACCTTTTCAAAAAGTTTAAAAACAACTATTTTTTTATCAAAGACTTTTAATAAATTTATCCTTGTATTTGATCTTCATATGCCCCCTTGTGGTAAACCATGAGAAACTCGAAAGACTTGAAAATTAGAATGGTTTATTTTTACATCCATTTAGATCTAAACAATCTTTTAAAATTTTCCTCAAGTACTTTTATAAATAGATGGTCATATTACAGAAATCAGTACCATAAGAAATCTTTGGTTCATCTAGAAATAAACTTTCACTTTCCCACTATTTTGAAGGAAAAGTATATACTCATAACAACACTAGAATAATTGAATTTTGCACAACAAATTGTGGTATGCAAATAGAGATATTTAATAAGACACACTGATATTCTCCTTGTGTCTTTCATAAGTTAAATTAAAATTGGAATAATTGCAACATAAATAGTGAGCTCCCAGTTCATTGTGTATAGGATGCCAGAGAAAATAGTTACATTTTCCAAAATGAAATACCAATCCAAAGCTTGTTCTAAGGGCTGCACTAAAGATTTATTAAGGAAAACCTTTGTACAAATAGTATTGATTGAGCAGATTATGAGCCGGGGAAGAGAAGCTGGACATGTGAGTGCACCATAGTATGAAGTACAGTCCATTATATAAAATGCAGTTACCATGTGTGTGAAATAAATGTTCTTTAGGCTCTGTCAGTTGTACAGAACCCTAGATTAAGCCATGTGTGGGAATCAATAGAAACAGATATCTGGTCCCTACCAAACTGCTAATTTTTATAATAGCCTCAAGCACAGATAATAATGTAAGAGTATGGTGGAATATAAAGATCTGGTGCTGCTCTGCTAAATGCTTTCTCAGATACAGTTACCAGATTTAGCAAATAATAGAGGAAGCCTGGTTAAATTGGGATATCAGATAAACCATGACTGATTTTTATAAAGTGATTTCCCATAAAGTATTTATTACAAATACCAGTCAGTGATAAACTTGTCAACAAATTACAAAAAATAACATTTCTGGATAATACAATGAGTTTTTCATAAAAGTAGCTTTATTCCATATTTTATTTCTAAAGTTATGTCTGCCTCACATGTTTTGTTTGCATGAAAAGCACACACTTTATTTTATGAAGTAATGGTGACAATAGTATATTTTGTTTTAAATTGCCAAAATTAAGTCACTTCATGTTTATTTTTAATATTTTAGATTTTTATCTATTTATGTGTATATACATATATAAATGTCTTTTAACTGTTATTTATTTTACTATATAAACATGTTATTTTTATCTGTGGACTAGATAATTTTGTTTCTAATTTTACCATTAAAACAATGTTGACTTCAGCATTCTTATACATACATCATTATATACAGTACATTTATATAAAATATATGCCTACATTGTAATTGCAAGATTGTTAAGGTCTGCACATTTCCAATTTTATTCAGTTCTAACAAACTGCTTTCCAAACTGGTTGTGTAAATTTTAACTCCATTGGCAATGTATAAGAGTGCTGTTTACCTCAAATGTTCACTGTATTTGACATCTTCAGACTTTTTGTCAGCTTTATTGAGATATAATTGACATATATCATTGTTTAAAATGTACAACGTGTTGTCGTGGTAAAAATATCATAATCTGATATAGCCCCTCCTTTCCCACAAATCTGTGATCCCCATTAGCATTCTTTGTGGCATTCTTATGCTCTGAACTAGCATATTATACCACCCATTCCTGCTATGGCTTCTCAAAGTTCATTCTATAGTGACCACCTTGGGCCTTCCTTCTGTGGCCAACACTCTCCTTATTAGCCAGAGCTCTTTAGTTCTTTAACGTCACATTCCCAAATCAAATTAACTAATTTTCACCAAAGAATCACTGCATGGTTAAGGATTCAAAGAGCTATCCTGCTCAGTTTACATTTTAATAGTTTTTGTCAAGATGATAGACAAATACCCCAAGAAAGATTAGCTTGAGTGGTGGGTGTGATTATGCGAGAGGTTGTTCAGAGTGGCACACATCATACCACAAATGTGTCATGATGGGTCAGTTTACTTGGAGATTAAAGTGATTCTGATTAAATTAGTTCAGATTTGGGTTTAACTAAATGTTACTTGAGAACTTAGAAAAAGGCATGAATATGTTTCTTAGCTTATTCAAGATAGCTTGGTGGCCATGCTAGAACTTTTGCTGAATATCCAGGACTTTGGAGTCATCCTTCTCAACAACAATTTCCAGTCAGAACTGCAGATAGCAATGTGGGTGGAAACAAAGAAGCCAATTCTGTTACATAGTTAGTCTAGGATATACAGTTGACCCTTGAACAACATGAGTTTGAACTGCATGGCTCCACTTAAATGCAATTATTTATAAAATAATACAATGAATGTATTTTCTCTTCCTAATGATTTTTAAATAATATTTTCTTTTTTCTATGTCACTTTATTGTAAGAATACAATATATAATATATATGTATAAAATATGTGTTAATCAACTGTTTGTGTTATTAGTAAGGCTTCTGATCCACAACAGTCAATTAGTAAAGTTTGGGGGGAGTCAAAAGTTATGCACAGTGTCTCAACTGTGTTGAGGTAGGGGGTTCATGCCCCAGCCCCCACCTTGCTCAAGGGATAACTGTACTCTGAAAGGTAGGTACATTGTTCCTTTTGTTATACTAAGTCATTGATATCAGATGTGCTATTTTTAAGTTTTCCTTAATTACAATTTTATTATGCCTTCAATTTTCTAGTTTTTGTGTTATGGTAACCTGATTTCTTATGTGTGACCTTATGATAGTTGATCCTAATAATGATTTGTAGTCTACTTACATAGTTAATTTGTTTTATACTTCCTAAATGTCTCCTAAAAATGCCAAAGACAAAAATGTAGCTACATCTGGGAAATTGTTCACAGAAACACAGTTTGAACTTTGCCATCTAGGATCATCTTGTGTGTGAAAAATATAGTTTTCTGGTACATAATACTTGCTTAATAAATGTGATTGAAAACTTGAATGACTTCGTGACTAGGTTCATTTCAAATTTGCAAGTTAGTGTCTTCCTCTGGAAATCTATCAGATCACTGTGCTTATTTGCAAAAGAACCAGAATGAGTCTCTGATTAGATGTTGATGGAGAGGTTCTAAGAATAACATTACCCCCTAACTCTTCATTTTATTGCAGTTTCCAAGGAGGCTAAAAAATAAAATATTACTGCCCTGGCCAGGAGGGTCATTGGAACATCGTCCCATTCATGAAAATGTTGCAAGTTTGATTCCCATTCAGGACACCCATCTAGGTTGTGGGTTTGTTTCCAGGTCAGGGAGTGCAAGGGAGGCAACTGATATATGTTTCTCACATCAATGTCTCTTTCTTCCTCCCTCTCCACCCATCTCTAAAATCAATAAACATATCATTGGGTGAGGATTAAACAAAAAAAAAGAAAAAGAAAATATTCTTCCAAAAGAAGTGCACATTTATCACATGAAGTGGCATGGGGAGCCAAAAGTTTCCGTTTCTCCTCCAAGCAATTATGGAGTGTGCTTGGAAATATGACTATAAATTTAGCTGAATGGGGTTTTTTCTCCATAAGTGAAAGGTCCAGCCTGAATAAGTTGATCAATAAAGGAGGTAGTAGCTTTTAAAACATAGTGGCTACATTAATGTGGTCTGCACAATTACCTGTCACCTGGGGGCAATTTATTCAGAAAAATTACTTGCATTACTAAAACTATTGTTCCTGCTTAAGTTTCACCCCAACAGTATACAGAGGTTTATTATTTACTGCAGATTTCTTCCTTTTGGAACTAAACACAGAGACACTATACTAGTTTTTCTTTTTCTTCGTGGCTCCTGGAAACATATCAAAGAGAAAAATTTACAAGTCTGAGAACCAACAGAAGTTTAGCTTACTTAGCATGTGAAGAAACATGACAACTTTTGGGGTTTGGAGTTGTAACAACTTGAAACTGGTGAAAATGTTAAAATGCTGCTCCTTACCCCTTACTCCTCTTTTTGTGTCTCCTGTGAGCGGCATTCTTTAGTCACTAATTCATGCAGTATGGTTTGCAAGAAACATTAAAGCAATATTTTCCCTGCTGCTATTCCTTACATTTTCATTTGTGGCCTAAATGATCTATGTAGGAAATATTTACTTTGAGGCTTTGGTTTGGCTCAAAAAATGCCAAGTGATCAAACCCAAGCAATGAGTCCATTGATCTCAGCAATGGAACCTTTGAGTATAAAATAACGTACAAGCAAAAGCTGCTACAAAAAGATTCCAAATTATATTTGCAAATTTAATAACCCTAATGCTTCCATGTCTAAAAGAAAGTTGAATTCTTTCTGAATTTTTTTCATTTATTTATTTTTGTCTTCAGCATCTTCCTGAAAGAAAATAAAGATAAAAATAGACGGTAAGGTTTATTTTTGATGGTTATAGCTGTCTTTTTCTCCACTTGCTCCCTCTTTGTTTCCTGATTTCTTTCTAATCCTTGTTAAAATTTATTTTCATGAAATATTTGTGAATGTGAGAACTTATATATGCATCCCGGGTAACCTCAATCTGTCACAGTAGAAGGGGCATTACTGAATCCTTAAAAACCTACAATAAAAGAGGGGAGGAACTGTGGCTATATGAGAGTATTTTTTTTGACTCAGTTAATTTTCTTGTATCTTTGAAACCATACTCTGTAAGCACCTACTTACTCTAAGGCCTCTTGCAATATAACTTATAACCTATATGATAATTTTGTGTACCCCAAACTAAGATAATATTCTACATCTCCTTGTCTTTTTGGGGGAAAACACACCACACACACACACACACACACACACACACACACCACTTTCAAGTCACTGGAGTAGATGGGTATGAAAAAATATACAAAACTAAGGAAAGAGTTTTATACATAAATCAGTTTTTAAAATTACAGATATAAACTTCAAATGGTTGAACTGATTTTCAAGTAAGTGTAATTTGTTTTCTGATTTTTAAAAATAATTTAAATTAAATTTATCAGGATATCATTGGTTAACAAGATTATATAGTTTTCTAGTGTATGATTCTATAATACAGGTTTTTTTAATGGGTGTGCCATATGAGGCACACTGGTATGCCACAATAAATTGTAAACTGTATTTAATTAGAGGCACTGGCCTCTTTTCCCTTAGATTGTCAAATAAAAAAATGACAATAGCCAATACAAGAGCCATCTGGTGTGAACAAATCGAAATTATGCTTATTTTTGTCAGAAGGGTGAAAAACAGATTTTTGGTGAGCTGCAGAATTTTAATAATTAGTTTATGTGTGGCATGAGGTGAAAGAGGTTGAAAAATCACTGCTACAATACATCACCTGTATATGGTATTGTGTGTTCACCACCCAAAGTCAAATTTCCTTCCATCACCTTTTATTCCTTCCTTTACCCTTTTCTACCTCCCCATCCCCTTTCTGTGGTGTTTATTCTCCCACTAAGTGTAATTTAAAGTTACCAAAAAAGAGTCACTGAAGGAGGAATTGTTAAGTTATGAGCACAATAGGCTCTATTACACCTGTAAGAGCTGACTTCAGCACACCACTGAAAGGCTGTCGTCTTGTCCTATTATGAGCTATTTACACTATAGAATAGGACCCTCCAAAAGCACTATTTAAAGAAAATAATAATTTGCTAGTAATGCAAGTGAAAATTTCAGTGACAGACATTTTGTAAAGTAAGTTTGGTGAGGTATTTCCTGGTACTCATTGAATCTCACCATGTTAATTACTCATCAGTAATAGTGCTTCAGTGTAATGTGGCATGTGAGGACTAATTGATTTGACATGAAAGGTTTACAAATAAATGCCCCGAAAGGTCTGTTTTTCTAAGCATGTTTTATGACTCTATTTTTTAAAGAAACATTTTATTTATTTATTTTTAGAGTGAGGGGAAGGGAAGGAAAACAAGAGGGAGAGAAACATCCATGTATGGTTGCCTCTTGTGCGTTCCCTACTGGGAGCCCGACCTAGCCCATAACCCAGGCATGTGCTCTAACTGGGAGTCAAACCAGTGACCCTGTGGTTCACAGGCTGGTGCACAAACCACGGAGCCACACCAGCCAGGGCAATGCCTCTATTCTTAATTATTGAGCTACCTGTTTCTCGATTTTAGGTTTAGTTAACAGTACAGATAGTAAAATAATAACCAATGTTAAAATGAGCAAACATATACTCATCTTCTATAAGGAATCATAGAGTTTCTGAAGTTTTCATTTTATTTCATTCTTTTTCCTTGTATAAGTTCAATTATTGCCACAATTTATTTTTCTTAAGTTTAACTGACCCATTACTTTTTGTTGTTGATATATTCTTACACTTCTGCTTCCTAAAATGTACAATAAGAAATGGAAGTCCCATGAGTCTGAATCAGAGGCCTAAACCCTAATGGACAGGACCAGCAGATATCAGGCTACCAGAATATTCCAAGGTAGCTTTCAAGTCAAATATGACTGAGGAATAGGATTCTATACTTACTCAGTGGCCTGGTACATGGAAGTAAAAACTAAAATATAAGCAGAGAAAAGCTTTTCATATGCACTCATGGTTATGTATAAATTAATTAAAATGATGTGAATTATAGTGTGTTTCTTCATAAACATTCTGTCAAAATAGTATCAGCATTTAATAAAAGGCAAATACTAGGCCTAATGGCTTAAAGACAAAATAATTTGTGAGGAAAAAACTCTTTGATTTCCTCTACACTTTCTAGAATTATTAATCCACTGATTGCAGGCATATAAATTCCAAGGTTGATTTAAAATGCCCATGTCTAACTTAGATAGACTTGAATAGTATTTTGGAGTTTTTCAGGAAGTGGTAAAAATAATTCAGAATATGATCCTATCCAGTCTAGCCCTTAACAAAAAACAAAAAGAAGTAGAGTTTCTCTTTAATAGCACCACTCTTTTTGAGATATTCCTTTTTCCTCTACCTGGCACCCTGTCCCATCACATACCACAATACTCTAATAGAGTTCCTCTTCTTTCCATTAAATGTTCACTGACCTGTCATCAGTGAATTTTAACATATTGGAGTGATCTTGCCTCAACCTGCTCAACCTGGAGAATCCAATCTGTATTTCTCATAAGACATATCAGTCCTATTTTCTGTCTCTCAAAGTGCTGTTTGTTGGGATCAGGCAATCCTGTAGACACAGGAAGAAAAAAATATGAAGGGGCCACTATACTAAAATAAGCATTTACTTATTAATTTTCATTAGTAAAATATACATAAAAAATTTTTATTTACCATTTTAACCACTATAAAGTACATAAGTCCATGGTATAATATACATTTAGAATGTACAATAGTACAATAAACAAACTAGAAACAGAGTCATAGATACAGAGAAAAGGCTGATGGTTGCCAGATGGGAGGGGTGGGGGGCTGGGTGAAAAAGGTGAAAGAAATGAGAGTACAAATAGGTAGTTAGAATATAGTCATGGGGATGTAAAGTACAGCACAGGGAATACAGTCAATAATATTATAATAATTATGTATGGTACCAAGTTGGTACTAGACTTATCTGGGGGACCACTTCATAAGTTACATAAATGTCTAACCACTCTGTTGTACACCTGAACTAATATTAATATCATAGTGAATGTCGACTATAATTAAAACTAAGAATTAGAATTTTTTTTAAAAAATGTAGTATATCATCACTATTTAATCAAAAATCTTCTATATTACCTGAAACAGAAACCCTGTAAACTTTAAGCAATCACTTCTCACTTCCCCACTACCCTCCATCATTTTTTTTCTGCATGTGCCTTTGGTGCCATATATACAGGATTCAACACAAATAATGCCAACTTTTTATTACAAAGTATTTTATTACAAAACTATGAACATGTAATTTGGTAATATAATATGATATTCAAGGACACCATATGAGATTTTAGGTGAAATGTTCAAATTAAAACTATAAATTATTACACCCAATTTATTATTTCTTTTTTAGTATATTTTATTGATTATGCTATTACATTTTTCTCTCCTCTTTATTCCCCTCTACCCTACACTACTCCTCCCACCAGTATTCCCCCATCCTCCTTAGTTCATGTCCATGCATTGTGCATATAAGTTCTTTGCAACATATAAGTTCTGGGAAGCACTTTATCTGCCCTTCCATTCTAAATGACAGCTTTCCTGGATACAGTACTCTCAGATATAGGTCCTTGCCTTTCATGACTTTGAATACTTCTTTCCAGCCCCTTCTTGCCTGCAAGGTTTCTTTGGAGAAATCAGCTGACAGTCTGATGGACACTCCTTTGTAGGTAATTCTCTCCTTTTATCTTCCTACTTTTAAGATTCTCTCCTTATCTTTAATCTTGGGTAGTGTAATTATGATGTGCCTTGGTGTGTGCTTCCTTGGGTCCAACTTCTTTGGGACTCTCTGAGCTTCCTGGACTTCTTGGAAGTCTGTTTCCTTTGCCAGATGGAGACATTCTCTTTCATTGTTTTTTCAAATAAGTTTTCAACTTCTTGCTCTTGTTCTTCCCCTTCTGGCACCCTTATGATTCAGATATTGGAACACTTAAAGTTGTCCTGGAGGTTCCTAGGTGTGTCCTCATTTTTTGAATTCTTGTTTCTTCATTCTGTTTTAGTTGTATGTTCATGTCTTCCTTTGGGTTCAAACCCTTGATTTGAGTCCTGATTCCCTTCCCTTCACTGTTGGTTCCCTGTGCATTTTCCTTTAGTTCACTTTGCATAGCCTTCACTTTTTCTTCTATTTTGCAACTATACTCAACCATTTCTGTGGGCATCCTGATCACCACTGTTTTGAACTGTGCATCTGAGAGGTTAGCTATCTCTTCATCACTTAGCTGTATTTTTGGAGCTTTGATGTGTTCTTTCATTTGGGCCATATTTCTTTGCTTTAGCATGCCTGTTATGTTGTGAGGGGTAAAGCCTTAGGTATTCGCCAGGGTGGAGCAACCCATGTCACTGTGTTGTGGTGCTGTATGGGGGAAGGGGTCTGAGAAGGAACAATGCAAATTGCTTGTCTCTCTGCTGGCTTTCAGTCACTTTCCCCTCTACCCACAATCAAATTGGGCCCTCTGATGCTGATTACCAGGTGGGTGGGTGTGTGTATGATCTAGGACTCTGTGGGTCTCTCCAATAAACTCTTCTATGAGGCTGGCAGTTTCTCCCACTGCTGGAATTCTCACAGGTTTTTCCAGACAGAGGTTTTAAGCCTTTATTTCCCTGTGCTGGAACCCTGGATTGTACAGTCTGTCTCGCTCCCCAGTTGTTCCTCTTGATTTATCCACATGCAAATGTGAGACCACCCAGTCTTCTAGCCACCGCCTTGCCTGGTCTCCCAGCCAACACCTTGCCCACCCCAGTCTTCTAGCTGCCACCTTGCTGCAACTCCTCTCCCCCTGGCTGTCCATCTACAGCCCTCCTACCAGTCTAGATGAATGTTACTTTTTAACTTCAGTATTCAGACTTTCACACAGTTCGATTCTCTGGCAGTTCTGGTTATTTTTTGTTTTTAAATTTGTTGTTGTCTTGCTTTTGGTTGTGTGAGGAGAAAAAGTGTATCTACCTATGCCTCTATCTTGGCCAGAAGTCCCTATACTCATATTATTACCCTACCAACTACACTGACACAGGCCTTCCTTCTGCAGACCCTGTATGTGTGTGTGTGTGTGTGTGTGTGTGTGTGTGTGTGTGTAATCATTCCAGATCATGAAAATTAACCCCTGTTTGCTTCTGATGTTTTTATAGATGTAGCTCTTATATTTAGATTTTTATCTATTTTTTAAAGATTTTATTTATTTATTTTTAGAGAGGGAAGGGAGGGAGGGAGGGAGAGGGAGACAGAGGGAGAGAGAGAGAGAGAGAGAGAGAGAGAGAGAGGGAGAGAAACATCAATGTGCGGTTGCTGGGGGTTATGGCCTGCAACCCAGGAATGTACCCTGGCTGGGAATCGAACCTGGGACACTTTGGTTCCCAGCCCGCGCTCAATCCACTGAGCTACGCCAGCCAGGGCTAGATTTTTATCTATTTTGAGTTAAATGTTGTACATGGTATGAGGTAAGAAACTTCACCCTTTGGGGTCTTGATACCCAATTGTCCCAGTGACATTTGTTGAAGGGTTTCCTTTTCTCCACATTCATATCAGCATTAGTTATCTCTTGTCATTTTGACGACAGCTGTTCTAACAGGCATGAGGTGATATCTCAATTGTTTTAATTTGAATTTCCCTAATGACTACTGATGTCGAGCATCTTTTCATTACCTGTTGGCCTTTCATATACCTTCTTTGCAGAAATGTGTACTCACATTTACCCATTCTTACCCAGTCTTTTACCCATTTTTAATTTTTGTTTGCTATTGAGTTATTTATATAGTTTAGATCAGGGGTGTCAAACTCATTTTCACCGGGGGCCACATCAGCCTCGCAGTAGCCTTCAAAGGGCCTAAAGGAATTTTAGGACTGTATCAATGTAACTACTCCTTAACTGTTAAGCGAGAGCTTGGCGCTGCTGCTGGGTAGAAACAAGGTATTGGGCCGGATGACACAAGGTGGAGGGCCAGATTCAGCCCGCAGGCCTTGTGCTCACTACTTGTGGTTTAGATATTACTTCTCATCAGATATATTTGCAAATATTTTTACCAGTTAGTAGGTTCCCTCTGCACTTTGTTGATGGTTTCTTTTGCTGTGCAGAAGTCCTTTTAGTTTGATGTATTCTCATTTGTTTATATATAATTTTGTTGCCTGTGCTTTAAATGTCATATCCAAAGAAAACATTACTAAGACTCCTGTCAAAGAACTTTGTTCTTATATTTTCTCCCAACTGTCTTATGTTTTAGGTCTTACATTGAAGTCTTTACTCCAGTTTGAGTTAACTTTTCTTTAAAATTTTTATTTATTTATTTTTAGAGAGAGAGGAAGGGAGGGGGAAAGAGAGGGAGAGAAACATCAATGTGTGCTTGCCTCTCACATGCCCCATACTGGGACCTGGCCCACAACACAGGCATATGACCTGACTGGGAATCAAACAAGCAACCTTTTGGTTTGCAGGCTGCTGCTCAATCCTCTAAGCCGCATCAGCCCGGGCTTGAGTTAACTTCTGCTAGTGGTGTCAGATATGGCCCCAGTTTTATTATTTTACTTGTGAATATCCAGTTATCCATGTACCACTTATTCAAGAGATTATCTTTTTTCAATTAAATATTCTTGGCTCCCTTGCCAAATATTAGTGGACTGTATACACTTGGGTTTATTTTTTTAAAAGATTGTGTTTATTTATTTTTAGAGAGAGGGGAAGGAAAGAAGAAAGAGAGGGAGAAAAACATCAATGTGTGGTTGCCTCTTCAGCACCTCCTAGTGGGGACCTGGCCAGACATGTACCCTGATTGAGTACTGAACTGACAACCCTTTGGTCACAGGCCAGTACTGAATCCACTAAGTCACACTAGCCAGGGCTATACTTGGGTTTATTTATGGGCTCTGCATTCTGTTGTATTTGTCTATTTGTCTGTTTTCACACCAGCACCATAGTACTTGGATGACTATAGCTTTAGGCTATAGACTGAAATCACCAAGTGTGATGCTTCATGCTTTGTTCTTCTGAGGATTTCTTTGACTACTAGGAGTCTTTGTGCTTGCATATAAATTGTAGGAGTGTTTACTTCTGTAAAAATGGTATTGAAATGAAATTGATAGGGATTTTATTCAATGTATAGGTGGCTTGTTGTAGTATTAATATGTAATATTACTTTTTAAAATATATTTTTAATTGTGCTATTTCAGCTGTCCCATTAACCCCCTTCATTGCCTTCCACCCTGCACACCTTCCCCAACCCACATTCTCCCCCTTTAGTTCATGTCCATGTGTCATAAGTTCTTTAGCTTCTACATTCCCCATACTATTCTTGCCCTCCCCCTGTCTATTTTCTCCCTACCATCTATGCTACTTACTCTCTGTGCCTTTCCCCCTCTCTCCTCCTCCCACTCCCCTGTTGCTAACCCTCCATGTGATCTCCATTTCTGTGGTTCTGTTCCTGTTCTAGCTGTTTCCTTAGTTTTTTCTTGTTTTTGTTTTAGGTGTGGTTGTTAACAATTGTGAGTTTGCTGTCATTTTACTGTACATATTTTTTATCTTCTTTTTCTTAGATGAATCCCTTTAACATTTCATAAAATAAGGGCTTGGTGATGATGGACTCCTTTAACTTGACTTTATCTGGGAAGCACTTTATCTGCCCTTCCATTCTAAATGAAAGCTTTGCTGGGTAGAGCAATCTGGGATGTAGGTCCTTGCCTTTCATGACTTGGAATACTTCTTTCCAGCCCCTTCTTGCCTGCAAGGTCTCTTTTGAGAAATCAGTGGACAGTCTGATGGGAACTCCTTTGTAGGTAACTGTCTCCTTTTCTCTTGCTGCTTTTAAAATTCTCTCCTTATCTTCGATCTTGGCTAATGTAATTATGGTGTACCTTGGTGTGTTCCTTCTTGGGTCCAACTTCTTTTAGACTCTCTGAGCTTCCTTGACTTCCTGGAAGTCTATTTGCTTTGCCAGAATGGGGAAGTTCTCCTTTATTATTTGTTCAAATAAGTTTTTCATTTGTTGCTCTTCCTCTTCTCTTTCTGGTACCCCTATAATTCAGATGTTGGATCGTTTAAAGATGTCCTGGAGGCTCCTAAGCCTCTCCTCATTTTTTTGAATTCTTATTTCTTCATTCTTTTCTGATTGTATGTTTGTTTTTCTTCCTTCTGGTCCACTCCATTGATGTGAGACCCAGCTTTCATTCCATCACTATTGGTTCCCTGTGCATTTTTTTTCATTGCACTTAGTGTAGCCTTCATTTTTTCATCTAATTCATGACCAAACTCAACCAGTTCTGTGGGCACCCTCATCACCAGTGTTTTGAACCATGCATCTGATAAGTTGGCTATCTCTTAGTTGCTTAAAACTACTGATGTGAGGCTTTCATTTTTGTTTGAGCCATCTTTGTTTTTTCTTTGGTCTGGTTGCTTCTCTTACATATGAGGGGCAGGGCCTTAGGTGTTCACTGGGGGTGGGGGTAACCCAGTCGCTGGGTTGTGAGCTGTATGTGGGGGCAGGGTCCCAGAGGGCACAATGGCACTTGCTCCACTTTTCGTCAGACCTCAGTCCCTTCTGCTGCTTCCCCCAAGCAAACTGGTCCCCTCTTGTGCCAGTCCCGTGTGGGTGGGCTTGTGCCCCCTGTGGGACTTTCTAAGGACCTCTCCTGTGAGGCTGGGAGTCTCTCCCTGTGCCTCAACCCCCACAGGTGTTTTGAATCAATGTCCTGAGGCTCTATTTCCCAGCGCTGCGATCCTGGGTTGTGTGTAGTGCCTTGCTTCACAATCACTGCCTCGCTGGGTCTGCCGGTTGCCACCCCTTGGCCAGGGTCTGCCAGCTGCTGCTTGTGCACTCAGAGTCCACCCGCTGCAGTCTTATGCACCCCAGATGCCTTACTTGCTCAGTCCTAACACTCTGCTCTCCACGCTGTGACCGTGCCTGGCTGCCCGACTCTGCCCCTCCTACCGCTCTGGTTGAACGTATCTATTTTAACTTCCTGGTTGTCCAACTTCCATACAGTTTAATTTTCTGTCAATTCTGGTTGTTATTCTGTTTCTAAATTGTTGTTGTCCCTATCTTGGTTATGCGAGGAGGCACAGTGTGTCTACCTATGCCTCCTTCTTGGCCAGAAGTAGTAATGTTCCTTATTTAATCCATGAGCATGGGATACCTTTTCATTTTTTGTCTTCTTTGATTTCTTTCATCAATGTTTTGTCATTCTCAGAGCAGAGATTCTTCACAATTTAGTTAAAACTTATTCCTATGTATTTCATATTTTGATGATATAAACATGGTATCAGTTATTTTTTCAGAAAATTTGCTGTTAGTATAAAGAAATGTTAGTAATTTTTGTACATTAATTTTGTATACTGCATATTTACCAAATTCATTATTTATAACACTTTTTATGGTGCAATCTTTAGGTTTTTCTGTATATAAAATCATGTCATCTGCAAATAAAGATAATTTTACATCTTCCTTTTCAATGATCTTTTTAAAAAGATTTTATTCATTTATTTTTAGACAGAGGGGAAGGGAAGGAGAAAGAGAGAGAGAAGGATCAGTGTGTGGTTTCCTCTTGCGCAGCCCCTACTGAGGACCTGGCCTGCAACCCAGGCATGTGCCCTGAATGGGAATCGAACTGGTGACACTTTGGTCAACTCAGCTATACAAGTCAGGGCTTTTTTTTTTTTTTTTTCCAATTCTGATACCTCTTTTTTTTTGCCTTATTGCTGTAGTTAGGACGTCCAGTACTAAGTTTAATGGGAGTAGTGACAGTTCGCAACCTGATATTGTTCCTGATCTTAGACTGAACAGTTTTCAAACTTTCATCATTGAGCATGATGTTAGCTCTGGGCTTGTTATTCATGGCCTTTACTATGTGGATATATTTTCCTTCTGCACTTAGAGCTATTGTATTATGAATTAATGTTGAATTTTGTCAAATGCTTGTTCTGTTTTTATTGAGATAATCATAGGATTCTTTTTGTTTACTCTATTAGTGAGCTAATTGCATTCATTGATTTGCATATGTTAAAATATCTTTTCATTCCAGGGATAAACCTCACTTGACCATGGTGAATGATCCTTTTACTGTGTTGCTGAATTCAGTTTGTTAGCATTTTATTGAGAATTATTACATCTCTTCATCAAGGATATTGACCTCTAGCTTTCTTTTATAGTAATATCCTGTTCTGTTTTTGGTATTATGATAATCCTGGTCTTATAACATGAGTTTGGAAGTGTCCCATCCTCTTTGATTTTATTTTTGGATGATTTTGAGAGAGATTAGTATTAACTCTTCTTTAAAAGTTTGCTGACATTTACCAGTTAATCTATCTGTTCCTGAGCTTTTATTGTTGGGATAATTTTGATTACAGGTTCAATCTCCCTAACAGTAATTGGACTAGTGATATTTCCTATTTCTTCCTGACACAGTCATGATAAGTTTTCCATTTCTTTTAGGCTGTCCAGTTTGTTGGTATATAGTTGTTCATAGAAGCTTCTTACAATCCTTTGTTTTTCTGTAGTATCAGTTGTGATATGTCCTCTTACATTTATAATTTAGTTGTTCCCACCTTTTCTCCCTTTGCCCCCTCCATCCAGCCCCTCCCCTCTGGCAGCTGTCAGTCTGTTACATGTACCTATGCTTCTATTTCTACTTTGTTTATTAGTTTATTACATTCATTAAATAGTTCTTTATCTACTAGGCTATTGATGGGCATTTGGGTTGCATTCATATCAACTTTTTAAAATTTAGTTAACAGTTTATATTCAATATTATTTTGTATTAGTTTCAGATGTACAACATAGTTGGAAGATAATAATTTCTTTTAAAATATTAATAACTATATTCCCTATGTTGTACTATACATCCCCAGGACTATTCTGTAAATGCCAATTTGTACTTCTTAATCAGTTAACCTTTTTTACCCATCCCGCCAATCCTCCTTCCCTCTGACAACCATTAGTCTGGTCTCTGCATCTCTAAGTCTGTTTCTATTTTGTTTGTTTATTTTGCTCTTTAGTTTTCATACATAAATGAAATTATATGGTATTTGTCTTTCTCTGTCTGATTTATTTCACTTAGCATAATACCTCTAGGTCCATCTGTGATGTTTCAAATGATGAGGTTTTATTTTTTTTAAGATTTTATTCATTTATTTTTAGAGAAAGAGGAAGAGAGGTAGAAAGAGAGGGAGAGAAACATCAATGTGTGGCTGCCTGTCATGTGGTTCCCACTGGGGACCTGGCCTGCAACCCAGGCATGTGCCCTGACTGGGAATCCAACCAGTGACCCCTTGGTTTGCAGACTGGCACTCAGTCCACTAAGGCAGATCAGCTAGGACAGGGTTTTCTTTTTTATGGTTGAGTAATATTCCATTGTATACATGCACCACTACATTTATGTACCAGTCTATTGATAGGCACACAGGTTGTTTCCATATCTTGGTTATTTTAATAAAGCTGTAATGAATATAGGGATATATATATTTTTTGAATTAGTGCCTTTGATTTCTCTATATACTTACCCAGAGGTAGAATTGTAGGGTCATAAGCTAACTCTATTCTTAATTTTTTGAGGAATCTCCATACTGTTTTCCATGGTGCCTATATTAATTTGCATTTTCACCACTCAAAGACTGAAAGTAAAGGAATGGAAAATGATATATCATAAAATGGAAACAAAGGTGAGGTAGCAATATTTATATCAGGCAAAACAGATTTCAACAAAGATGATAGTACGTGACAAAGAAGGACATTACATAATTATAAAGTGGCCAATCTAACAAGAATATATATAACCTTTATAAAAATTTGTGCACCCAGCATAGGAGCACCTAAATATACAAGGAAAATATTGATGACATAAAGAAAGAGATTTACAGTGGTACACTCATAGTAGGGGTCTTTAACATCCCATTGATGTCAATGTAGAGACCTTGCAGATAGAGAAGCAAAAAGGAAATAGCAGCCTTACATGACTAGATTTAATTGATATTTTTAGAGTACTTCACTCCAAAGAAGCAGAATATACATTCTTTTCAAGTGTACATAGAACATTTTCCAAGATAGACATGTTAGACCACAAAACATGCTTCAATAAACATATAAAGCATGAAATAATATTAAGCATTTTCTTCAACCACAAGGGTATAAAATTAGAAATCAATTACAAGAAAAAAAAAAAAACCTGAAATGCACAGTTGTTATTTCTCCTCTTTAATTTCTGATTGTATTTATTTGGGTCTTCTCTCTCTCTCTCTCTTTTTTTTTTTTTTTTTGAGTCTGGTTAAAGGTTCATCATTCGTGTTTATCTTCTCAAAGAACAAGCCTTTAGTCTCACTGATCTTTTATATATATCCTTTAGTTTCTATGCCATTTATTTCTACTCTGATCTTTATTATCTTCCTTATACATTCTCTCAGCTTTTTTGTTGTTCTTTTTATAGTTCTCTTAGGCATAGGGTTAGATTGTTTATTTGAGATTTTTCTTGCTTCTTGAGGTATGCCTGTAATGCTATGGACTTCCCTCTCTGGATGTCTTTCATTGTGTCTCATAGATTTTGTGTTGTGTGTTTATTTTCATTTGTTTCCAGGTAATTTATTATTTCTTAATCTGATTGTTAACCCATTTATTGCTTAATAATATGATACATTGCCTCCATGTGTTTGAATGTTTTTCAGTTTTTCCATTGTAGTTTATTTCTAAGTTCATTCCATTGTGGTCAGAAAAGATTCTTGATATGTTTTCAATATTCGTGAATTTGTTGAGACCTTTTTGTGTCCTAACATGTTGTCTATATTTGAGAATGCTCCATGTGCACTTGAGAAAAATGCATATTCTGTTGCTTTGTGCTGGAATGTTCTGTAAATATCAATTAAATTTATTCAATCTAGTGTGTTGTTTAAAGTCATTGTTGCTTTGTTGATTCTTTGTCTGGAAGATTTATCCATTGATGTCAATGGGGTGATAAAATCATCTACTATGACCACATTGCTATTGATCTCTCCCTTAATGTCCAACAAGATTTTCTTTATTTAGGTGCTCCTGTGTTGCATGCATATGTGTTTACAAGGGCTATATCCTTTCATTGAATCTTTCCCTTTAATATTATATAGTGACCATCTTTGTCTCTTCTTACGGTCTTTGTTTTGAAGTCTATTTTATCAGATATAAGCATTACTATCCTATGTTTTAAAAGATTTTTATTTATTTATTTTTAGAGTGGGGAAGGGAGGGAGAAAGAGAGGGGGAGAAACATCAATGTGTGGCTGCCTGTCATGTGGTTCCCACTGGGGACCTGCCCTGCAACCCAGGCATGTGCCCTGACTGGGAATCAAACCTGTGACTCTTTGGTTCACAGGCCAGCACTCAGTCCACTGAGCTACACCAGCCAGACTACCCCATTTTTTGTCTGTTTCCATTTGCATGAACTATCTTTTTCCATCCCTTTACTTTCAGTCTATGTGTATCATTTGGTCTGAAGTGGATCTCTTGTAGACAGCATATACATGGGTCATGTTTTCTTATGCATTCAGCTACCTTAGGTTTTTTGGAGCATTTAATGTATTTACATTTAAGGTTATTATTGATAGATACTTATTCATTGCTATTTTATTACTCATACGTATATCCCTCCCCCTCTCTTTCTCTTAAAGAAGGTCATTTGACATTTCTTGAAATGCTGATTTGGTGGTAATAAAATCTTTTAGCTTTTTTTTTTTTTTGGTCCAGGATATTCTTTATTTCACTTTCATTTTTTTAAAGATTTTATTTATTTATTTTTAGAGAGGGAAGGGTGGGAGAAAGAGAGAGAGAGAGAGAGAAACATCAATGTGCGGTTGCTGGGGGCCATGGCCTGCAACCCAGGCATGTACCCTGACTGGGAATCGAACCTGTGACACTCACTTTCATTTTTAAATGATAGAATTGCTGGATAGTTTAGTCTTGATTGCAGGTCTTTGCTTTTGATCATTTTGAATATTTCATGCCAACTTCCTCTGGCCTGCAAAGTTTTTGTTGAAAAATCAGCTGACAGTCTTATTGGAGCTCTCTTAAAGGTACCTAACTGTCTCTCTCTTGCTGCTTTTAAAATTCTCTCTTTGACTTTGACTTCTGGCATTTTAATTATGATATGTGTTGGTGTGAACCTTTTTGTGTTCATTTTGTTTGGGACTCTGAACTTTCTGGACTTCTATGCCTATTTTCTTCACCAGGTTAGGGAAGTTTTCTATATCTGGTATACTTCTTGCCTCCATTTCATTTAGTTCTTTCTCTGGAGATTTCTCCCGTTCTTTCATTTGGAACCTGTTTCTTTGTCTTTTAGCTGCTTCCCTGTTTTTGTTTCTATAGATTAGGTAGAGCTTCTATGTCTCTGAGGCTTGGTAGAGTGGCCTTGTATGGTAGATATTCTGTAGGGCCCAGAGGCACAGCCTCTCTAGTCACCCCTGCTGGGCACTTCATGTGCACTTCTCTGTGGGCTATGTGCACTGTTCTGTTGTAGTTGAGCCTTGATTTCTGTTAACATCACTGGGAGTGAGTGACCCCCAGTCCATTTGGCGTCTAAGACCAGCTGTGACTACAGTGGAGGAGCTGTTATTGCAGGAGCTGACCCTAAGGAGAAGGATGTGCTTCAGTGCAGATTTGGCACTTTTTGATTCCACCCCTTGAGAGTGTCACTCATGGAGTTGGTAAGAATATAACAGGGCCTGGTCTGGAGCTGTCTACCAATTGCTTTGGCTCTGGGGCCTCCCATGAGGTACAAGGTCAGACACTGGCTGTGTTCTTCCAGAGGCCACCTGGCAAGAAGTACAGAGGGATCTGTAAATGGCTGCTACTTGTGCTGAACTTGGAGGTGCCCAGGAAAGGCCAAGTTTCAAATGAATGCCGGCTGCTGCTAGTGCCTGGCCTGGGGCCACCTGGCCAGAGGTATGGGGCATGCCAAGGCCAGATGCTGATGTTTGAAAGATTTTAGGAAAGGCTGAAGCATGAGTTTAGATAGGCCATTCATATGAAAAAGCCACTGGAAACAGCTTGGGTGGGCCTGTAAGTTGGTGGAGCAGGGTTGCAAGGTGGTGAGAACAGTGATATCCTGTTTGGAATTTTTGAACATTTGAGAGATTTCAGGAAAGTCTTCAGCAGTAGTCAAGAAAAATAGTTGGTCCCTAATATCATTTTTGAAGAGTCTAACCTTTCCCATTGTGTGTTCTTTGCTCCCTTGACAAATATTTGATACTTCTGTCTGTGAGTGCTTATTATTAAACTTGCTATTTTGTTCCATTGATCTACGTTTTCTACTTTTATATGAGAACCATACTATTTTAATTACTATAGATTTGTATTTTAGTTTAAAAACAAGGAGTGTAATGCCTGCATCTTTGTTCTTTCTCCAGACTGGTTGGTTCTTTGAGATCTATTTTTTGTTCTATATGAATTTTAGAATTGTTTGTTCTATTTCTATAAAATATGCATTTGAATTTTCAGTGAGATTGTGTTAAGTTTAAAGAAAGCTTTGGGTAATGTGGGCATTTTGACAATATTCTTTCTTTTTTTAGTGGTTACTCTACCCTTTTATTTTATTTTTCAACTACAGTTTACATTCAACACTAATTTTTTGATCAATGAACACAAGATGTCTTTCCATTTCTTTATGTTTTCTTCAAATTCTTTCATCAAAGTCTTATAGTTTTTAGTATACAGAAATTTCACTTTCTTGTTTAACTTTATCCCTGAAGTTTTTTCTCCTTTTTGTTCCTAAATTTTAGTTTTAAGTGTTTGGTTTTGATAGTATAGTGAATGAAAATTTTATTTCTTTTTTAGATATCACATTATTAGTGTATAGAAACATACCTGACTTCTGTTTGTTGATTTTGTATTCTGCACCTTAGCTGAATTTATTAATTAGTTCTCCCAGTTTTTTTTGGTTGAATCGATAGGATTTCCATATAACAATCGTCTGCCAGTGAAGACAATTGTAATTTTTCTTTCTTTTTTACTTATTTTTTAAAATTATTGTTATTGTATTTTCCCATTACTATTTAGTTCCCTTATACACTCCCCCAGCAATCACCACACTGTTGTCCATGTTCATGAGTCCTTTTTCCTTTTTACTCAATCCCTCCACCCCATGACCCCCACCAGAGTTGCTTTCTATCTATGAGTCTGTCTCTAGTTTGCTTGTTAGTTCTGATTGTTCATCAGATTTCACATACAAGTGAGATCATATGGTATTTGGTTTCTTCTGACTGGCTTATTTCACTTAGCCATGTCCACCCATGCTGTCTCAAAGGATAAATATTTCTTCATTTTTCTGGCCAGGTAGTATTCCATTGTGTAAATGTACCATAGCTGTTTTATCCACTCACCTACTGATGGACACTTGGGCTGCTTCCAAATCCTAACTATTGTAAATAACACTGCAATGAACATAGGGGTGCTTATATTCTTTTGAATTAGTGTTTTGGGTTTCTTTGAGTAAATTTCCAGAATCAGGATCGCTGGAAATTTAAATTTTAATTAAAAAGTTCTATTTTTAATTTTTTTGTGGTAACTCCATACTGCTTTCCATAGTAGCTGCACAAATCTGAATTCCCACCAAAAGTGCAAAAGGATTCCCCTTTCTCCACATCCCTGCCAGCATGTGTTCTTTGTTGATTTATTGATGACAGCTCAAGTGTGAGGTGCTATCTCATTGTGGTATTAATTTGCATTTCTCTGATTATTAGTAATATTTATCATCTTTCCACATGTCTATGTGCCATCTGTATGTCCTCTTTAGAGAAGTATCTATTCAGGTCCTTTGCCCATTGCTTAATTGAATTGTTTGGAATTTTGAGGGTGGTGTTGAAAAAGATACAATAGATGCAAGCTCATACTGTGTTAAAGGATAGGAAGAATTAATATTATTAAAATGTCCATACTACCCAAAGCAATGTATAGATTCAATGCAATTTCTATCAAGATACCAATAACATACTTCACAGAAGTAGAACAAATATTTCAAAAATTTATGCACAACCACAAAAGACCCAGAATAGCAACAGCACTCTTGAGTAAGAAGAAAAAAGCTGGAGGAATTTATGGTACCTAATATGAAACTATACTATAAGGCCATAGTAATCAAAACAGCATTGTACTTGCATAAAAACAGACATATAGATCAATGAAACAGAATAGAGAACCCAGAAATAAACCCATACATTTATAGCCAATTAATATTTGACAGAAGAAACAAGCACATCCAATGGATTAAAGATAGTTTATTCAATAAATGGTGTTGGGAAAATTGGGCAGATACATGCAGAAAAATGAAACTAGACCACCTTCTCTGATGCTATACACAAGAATAAATTCAAAATGGACTAATGAATTAAAGGTGAGACTCAAAACTACAAAAATCCTACAATAAAACATAGGAAGTAAAATCTTGAACATTGCTCATAGCAATATTTTTTTGATATATCTCCTCAGGGAAGGGAAACAAAAGAAAAATCAACAAATAAGACTAAAACAAAAAAGTTTTATACAGCAAAAGGAGCTATCAACAAAATAAAAAGACAACTCACTGAGTGGGAGAACATATTTTCTTATACATCTGATAGGGGGTTAATATTCAAAATTTATAAAGAACTTATAAAGCTCAACACCAAAAAAAAAAAACAACCCATTTTTTTTCTTTCTTATTTGAAGGGCTTTTCTTTTGTCTTTTTATTGCTTGCTAGCTCTGGCTAGGCTTTCCATTATTATGTTGAAGCATGGTGAGTATGGAGACATCTTATTCTTGTCCTGATCTTAGAAGAAAACATTTCAAATATTTACCACTGAGTATAGTATTAGCTGTGAGGTTGTCATGTGTAATATTTATTATGCTGAGATATGCTTCTTCAATACTCAATCTGTTGAGACTTTTTTAGAAGGAAGGATGCTTTATTTTGTTCAATGTTCCTTCTTCATGTATTTAGATGATCCTGTGTTTTTTCTTTCATTTTATTAACAAGTTGTATCACATATACTGATTCACATATGTTGAACCATCCTTGAATCTCAGGAATAAATCCCATTTAATCATGGTATATGATCCTTTTAATCTGTTAATTCATTTTGCTAGTTCTTTGTTGAAATGTCTGCAACTATATTCACCAAGGATATTGACCTGTATTTTTTTCCCTGTACTATCTGGTATAAGGTTAATTCTGGCCTTGTAAAAAGTTTGGCAGTGTTCCTTTGTCTTCAACTTTTTTGGAAGAGTTAGAAAATGAGTGGCAATAATTCTTATTATAATGTTTGGTAGCCAACTAGTCCTGGGCTTTCTTACTTTGAGAGACTTTTGATTAGTGATTCTATCTCCTTATTCATTATTGGTCTGTTAAGGTTTTTTTTTATTTCTTCTTTATTCAGTCTTGGTAGGTTATATGTTTACTGGAATTTATCAATTTCTTCTAGGTTATTCCATTTTTGGCATGTAATTGTTTTTTAGTATATTTTATTGATTATGCTATTACAGATGTCCTATTTCCCCCCATTTATTCCACTCTGCCTTGCACACCCTCTCCCATCTGCATTCCTGTCCCCCCTTAGTTCATGTTCATGGGTTGTATGTATAAGGTCTTTGGCTTTTCCATTTCCTATACTATTCTAACCTCTCCCTGTCTATTTTGTACCAACTATTTATGCTATTTATTCCCTGTACCTTTTCCTCCATTCCCCATGCTCTTTGTTGATAACCCTCTATGTGATCTCCATCTCTGTGATTCTGTTCCTGTTCTAGTGGTTTGTTTAGTTTGTTTTTGTTTTTAGGTTAGGTTGTTGATAATTGTGAGTTTGTCATCATTTTACTGTTCATATTTTTTATTTTCTTCTTTTTCTTAGATAAGTCCCTTTAACATTTCATAAAATAAGGGCTTGGTGATGATGGACTCCTTTAACTCGACCTTATCTGAGAAGCACTTGATCTGCCCTTCCATTCTAAATGATAGCTGTGCTGGATAGAGTAATCTTGGATGTAGGTCCTTGCCTTTCATGACTTGGAATACTTCTTTCCAGCCCCTTCTTGCCTGTAAGGTCTCTTTTGAGAAATCAGCAGACAGTCTGATGGGAACTCCTTTGTAGGTAACTGTCTCCTTTTCTCTTGCTGCTTTTAAGATTCTCTCTTTATCTTTAACCTTGGGTAATGTAATTATGGTGTACCTTGGTGTGTTCCTCCTTGGGTCCAACTTCTTTGGGACTCTCTGAGCTTCCTGGACTTCCTGGAAGTCTATTTCCTTTGCCAGATTGGAGAAATTCTCCTTCGTTAATTTTCAAATAAGTTTTCTTTCTTTTTTTTTTTTTTTTTTTGCTCTTGTTCTTCTCTTTCTGGTACCCCAATGATTCTGATGTTGGCATTTTTGGAGATGTCCCAGTTTTCTTATTTTATCCTCATTTTTTTGACTTCTTGTTTCTTCATTCTGTACTGGTAGGCTATTTCCTCCTTATGCTCTAAATTGTTGATTTAAGCCCTGGCTTCCTTCCCTTTACTGTTAGTTCCCTATGCATTTTCTTGATTTCACTTAGTATAGTCTTCATTTCTTCACTTATGCATTTACCATATTCAGTGACTTCTCTGAGCATCTTTGTCACCAGTATTTTGAACTCAGCACCTGATAGGTTGGCTATCTCCATTTTGTTTAGTTCTTTTTCTGGAATTTTGTTCTGTTCTTTCATTTGGGCCATATTTCTTTGTCTCCACAATTTGGCAGCCTCCCTGTATATGTTACTGTGTTTTAGGCAGAGCTGCTTTGACTCCCTCTCTTGATGCACCTGTTACATTGTAAGGGGTGGAGCCTTAGTTATTCACCAGGGCAGGGCAACCTGCTTCACCTTGGGTGCTGTGTGTAGGGGGAGGAGGTCAGAGAGGGGGCAATGCTGCTTGTTTGGTACTTGCCCCATTTCCAGACACTTCACCCACTCCCTGTATGTGACTGGCACCCCTCTAGCTGCTATCCTGGTGGTGCTTTCCAGAGTGGGTGGGTTTGCATACTTTGTAGGACTGTGGGGGCCCTTAAATGGACTCTCCTGAGAGACTGGCAGTTTCTTCTGCTGCCCCAATCACTGTTGATTTTTAGAGCCAGTTATAGGCTTTATTTTCACAGTGCTGGAGACCTGGGCTGCTGTGGTCTGGCCTGGGGGTGGGGTTGTTCGATCCCTAGGTGTCCCCCCTGATTTTCATCTACCACATTTGAATGAGGCACTGCCTTGCTGCCCACAGTAACTGGCATTGGCCACAGTGACTGGCATCAGCCACTACTGCTGCCTTGCTGCCACTGCCTCACAACCACCACAGTGTGTCCTCTCTGCCCCGGCTCCCCATCTTTGCCCATCCCACCCATCTGGATAAATATTTCTTCTTTAAATCCTTAGTTGTCAGACTTCCATACTGTTTGATTTTCTGTCAGTTCTGGTCATTTTTTGTTTTGAGGTTAGTTGTGATCCTTCTTATGGTTGTGCAAGGAGGCGAAGAATGTCTTCCTATGGCTCTATCTTGGCAGGAAGTCACACCTCATGGTCTGTTTTGTTAGATATCAAATGGTTTGTTTTTCCTGTGATATCTATTTCTATCCCTTCAAATCGGGCTTATGTGTGTCCTTAAAGGTAATATGTGTCTATTGTAGGCAGCATATAGTTGGTCTTGTTTATTTTAATATAACCTACAACTATATGAATTTTGATTGAAAAAATTAAGCCATATACATTTAAAGCAATTATTGATAGGTAAAACTTACTAATGCTATCTTATTGTTTTCTTAATGATTTGTTTTTCCCTTGTTCCTTTCTCCCCCTCTTGTTGCTTTCCATTATGAATTGATAATTGTCCATGTTGCTATGCTTTTGTTCTCTTTTCTTTATCTTTTGTTAATCTATTGTGCTTTGTAGTTAGTTACCATGAGGCTTACATAAAATATCTTATAGATATGACATCTATTTCACACTGGTAACAACGTAACTTCAATCACCTACAAAACTCTATATTTTTATACCCACTTTATGTTTTTATGTAAAGATATACCTTTTTATATTGCATATTTATCAAAAACTATTGCAGCTATTATTATTTTAATATTCTATCATTTAACTTTTATGCTAGAGTTAAATGGTTAATGCACATCACATTGCAATATTCTAAATTTTACTATATACTTGTCTTTGCCAGTGTATTGTATATTGTCATATTTTCATGTTACTGGTTAGCATCCTTTCATTCTGTTTGAAGTTCATTCAACATTTCTTATAAGGTCTAGTGATGATAAACTTCCTCAGCCTTTGTTTGTCTGAGAAAGTCTTTACATTTCTTTTATTTTCTAGTATAGTATCTTTAGTTGGAAGTTTTCCTTTTATGTTTTAGCACTTTGAATAGATCATTTCACTCTCTTCTGCCCTGTCATATTTCTGGTAAGAAATCTCTTAATAGCCTTATGGAAGTTTGCTTGTTAGTTTCAAGGTTCTTCTCTCTTTGTAGTTGATTTTTGACAGTTTTCTTATAATGTGTCTTCTAAAAGATATTAAGTGAGTTTGTTTGGTAAACTATAAGCTTTATAAACTTGGAGATCTAAATTTCTCTCAAGATTTGGCAAGTTTTCAGCCATTGTTTCTTTCTTTCTTTTTTTTCTGTGAACATATATTTTTTTTTACTTTTTACATTATTTTTCTTGTATTTTTTTCTGTTAACATTTATGCACTCCCTATACACTCTTCCACCTCCATCAACCCCTCCTCCACTCTACAATCACCACACTGTTTGTTTCCTATACCTTTCTATATTTAAAACTGTTCATGAAGTACTGGTATTAATTCTTTTCAACATATTCAGTAGCATTCACCAGTTAATCCATTTGGTCTTGGATTTTTGTTTTGGGGATAGTTTTTGTTTTTGTTTTTTCAACTTAATTTAAAAGTTCTTTTTTCTAATTTATAGATTTTTTTTTACTTTTTCATCCATTCTGATGTTGATGCTATTGATTGTATTTATATTTTATTCACTGTAATTCATAGTTTCAGTATTTCTACTTTGTCCTTTTTTATGATTTCTATCTCTGTTTAACTTCTCATTTTGTCCATGCATTATTTTCCTGATTGTTGAATTGTCTTTCTGTGCTTTGTTTTATATCATTTAGCTCTCTTAAAAAAGCTATTTTTAATTTTTTGTTTTGTAAATAAAAAATCTCTGCTTTGGAGCTTGTTATTGGAATATTTTTGTAATACTTTGATGGTATCTTGTTTCCTTGATTTTTCATATTCCTAGAAGTTCTGTGAGTGGATGCCAAATTGTTGTTCTTCAGGGTGTTATAATTGAAGAATATGTTATTCATTCATATTGTTGACATTACTCCTCTAGAGCTACTGATTTCCTTTTATGTGTCAGGTTTTGTACTGAGCATGAGTGACACAATAATCTAAAGGTGCCATGAACAATTTTCTACATATATACCATTGTGGACTCAAACATTAAGTAATTCTGTAGATCAAGTCTTGATCTAATGGACCCCGCTACCTATAAAAGAACACTGTTGATAAACATCATTCCCATCAGAGTTCATCTGGGATATCATTTTATGTCTATGGAAATGCCCATTAAATAATGTCTGATTTCTCCATGTTTCTCAGAGAGATGCATGACTTAATCATCACTTAGAAAACTTACATTCTTCATTTTCTTTTTAGGCATTTTGGCCAGTTCTAGCTATATAGACTCTGGTATTTTCGGACCTTCCTTTATAACAAGAATCTCTCAAATAAACATGCTTCTTATTAGAAGTTATTTTCAGACCCAGAGACAGAATAGTTCTCTGTAAATTAAAATGCAGCACACCATGATAAATTGGATACCTGAAGTCTCTGTACTTACCAAAGTTATGAAATGTCTTTTCTCCCTTTATAACTACTTGACTACTCTCTGATGTTATGAATGTGCTAGTTTCTTAACTTTAGGTATATAGGTTCTAGTTAGACAAATATGTTTGTGTTTAGAACCTACATTTCAGATATTATAGGAATACACAGAAAGTAACCACCAGTAAATGGTTATTTCCCTATCAGTTTCCTTGGCTGAAGTCCCTACATTTTTTGCAAAAACTACATGAAGGAGCAGGATTTCTCTAACAGATTCTTAACATGTTTCAACAATTACATCAACCACCAATGGCATCTACCTGCTCTTCATAGGTTCAGTGACTTTTAGGATTGAGATAACAGGAAGAATACTTTTTTGCATTCAATATGGCTTGTGTGTTTATGCACCATTATGCCTTTTGGATTTCATTATGCTTGGGCAATTTTCCAACAGTTTATGAACATGGTGTTTCAGAACTTTCCTGGATTGAAGCATGATTATATATCTGGGCAATATCTTAGTCTACTCATGACAGCAGTGTCCAGATGGTCCTGGATTGTCTCCAACAGCATCAACTTTTTGCCAAAAAATTTAAAAGTACGAATTTTATGAAGTCCAACTCAAGTGTCTGGTGCATGTAATATCCCCACAAGGGATTGGGATGGACCTCTGGAATGTCAGATCAGTACTGATTAAAACGCACAGCTAACTTGCAAAAAAATTCAATAATCTTTCACATCCCATGGATAATTGTATTAAGTTTATACTCCCTTTTTTGGCCCTGTATGTTTCTAACCAATCTTTTGGGAAAATACTACCACATTACTGAATCCCGAGTCCTTGCAAGCTTTACCCTTAGAAAAATATCTCTTATACATTGTTATTCAAACATCTTGAAGAAACTGTGATCTCCACCCCCTCCAGTTATCTATCTGTGGCTATCTATATATCTATAACTATGTATATCTATCTGTATCAGCACATATATTTTCTCCTTCAGAGTTAACTTTTTAAAATTAATTATATGTATTGGGGTGACATTGGTTAATAAAATTATTTAGGTTTTCAGTGTACATTTCCATGATACACGATCTGTATATCATAAAGGGCTATCTGTACATGAATAAGGGTTCTGGCATTTGATAAATAAACATATATCTGGTATTTTACCTAGCAATGCTAACCTTAATCAAGGTATTGCTATTTACAATATATTCATCACTCCTCAACTCACTCCCATCAAATGCCATCTTGCCAGATGCTAAAAAATTAAATATTGAAAAATTATATGAAAAATATTTAGCTTACTTGGTCTTCTGTTTCTGGACATTTGAAAACACTTTACTCATTTCTTCTTGTACCACTTTTTTTCCCATGGTTTAGAAAACATTAAACTTCATCTAATTTTATCCACTTTATCTCAGGCTCTTTATCTTTTCTATTCTTTAAATATCAGAGTTCCTCTGGACTTCATTATAAGAGCTTTTTTTTTCTTCTTTACTGGATTCTTTCTCTACAGATATAACATTCAGTCTTATAACTTTAACTGCTATCTATATGGAAAATTATTCTTAATTATTCTTAAATTTGTACTTCCAGTCTCCAAACTCCAGAGTATTAAATATAAGTACCAACTTAATATCTTCATTTTATTATACCTCAAGCAAATCAAACTGAAAATTTTCCAAACTGAATACTGGGTATTCTGTTGTTCAATTGTCCCTTAATTAATATACTTTGTTTTAGTAAATCTTATCTTCACATTCTCAATCCAGAAATCTAGATTAATCATTGACACCTCCCTCTATCTTATATTTCATATCCACTCAAACACGAAGCTTTACAGGTCATTCTCCCATAATGTATTTTGAATAAACTCATTTTTTTCTTTCCATTACCACTGTGCCACTCTCTTAAGGTAGCCCTCCCTGGCTTCCCTTAGTTACTTTCTTAGTATCAAAACACAGGCCCCAGCTGGTATGGCTCAGTGGATTGAATGCCAGCCTGAGAACCAAAGAGTTGCCAGTTTGATTCCCAGTCAGAGCACATGCCTGGGTTGTGGGCCAAATCCCCAGTAGGGGGTGTGCAAGAGGCAACACACATTGATGTTTCTCTCCCCCTTTCTCCCTGCCTTCTCCTCTCTCTAAAAATAAATAAATAAAATCTTAAAAAAGAATACACTCTTTTAAAAAATAAAAACAAAAACACAGAACACGATGTATATTTTTCATATTACTTGCCACAATTACTTTAAGAAAACTTAGGATTATTAGGTAAATGTCTATCTTTTAGGTTGTGTACTCCATGAGAGTCTAGTTTTAGTATGCTTAGCACAGTACTTAATAAATAATAGATGTTTAATAAATAGCAGTTGAATAAATTATGATATAATAATAATCATTAGTAACAAATGAATAAGCATTTACCATGTTCCAGGGACTATGCTAATGTTTTCTTTTGGTCACATTGAGGTACCACTGCCTATGTTTTCTCAATTATATTGTGAGGTATAATGTTACATTTATTATATGAACTCTCTCCTTTTTATCAACACAGGCTTTTATCACTATAAACTTCCCTCTTAGAATTGTTCTTACTGTATCCCATAGGTTTCCAGTTTTATTTATCTTATGGTATTTTTAAATTTTCTTTTCAATTTCTCTCTTAGTCCATTGTTTTCTCAGGAGTGTTTTTAATTTCCACATACTTGTGATTTTTTTTCCAATTTTCCTCCTGTTATTGATTACCAGTTCTGTATCATTGTGTTTGAAAATATACTTTATGTGAACTAAATCTTCTTGAATTTAAGTCCTATTTGGTGACTTAAAAATGTCTATCTACCCAGGAGAATATTCCACATGTACTTGACATGCTTGTATATTTTTTGTTTATTATATCTATATGGTCTATAAAGTTAATCATATATTCTGATTTTATATTCCTTTTCTGTATAGTGATCTATCCATTGCTGACAGTGGGATATTGATGTCCCCACTGTGGAACATGTACACCCCATGGTGTACATGGCCTTGTTGGGGATAGTACCCTAGGTTATACATCTTACAACTATTTTTGTACTACTGCCTATGTTTTCTTTCAGTTCAATTAATGTTTGCTTTATATATTTAAATGCTCCTATGCTGGGTATGTATTCACCATTGTAATATCATCTTGATGAATTAACCTCTTTTTCATTATATAATGACCTTTTTGTTTCTTGTTATAGATTTTGACATAAAGTCTACTTTATCTGGCTTGAGTATAGCTACATATACTCACCTTTGGTTTATATTTGCATGGGATAACTTTTTCCATCCTTTCAGTCTGAGCCTATGTGTGTACTTGAAGCTGTAGTGCATCATTTCTAGGCAACATGTAGCTGTGTCTTCTTTTTGTCCACTCAGACATTCTGAATCTTTCAATTGGATAAATTTAATGCATTTACTTTTAAAGTAATTATTAAAGAATTGGTCTTACTAAGGACATCTTATGAATAGTTTTCTAGTTTGTAGTTTCTGTGTTCCTTTACATCTCTCTAGTTATCTTTCTCTGTGACTGTTATAATTCCAGAATGTAGTCCTTTGATTATCTTTTTAGTTCCTATTGTAGTTTTTGTTTTGTGGTTACCATGAGGCTTAAATAAAATATCTTATTGTTATAATATATTTAAAGCTGAGAACAATATCATTTCAAAGGTGTACAAACTATAACTTCCTCCCAAAATTTTATATTGATATTAATTCATACATTTTTACATCATGTATTACTATATCTATAATTGCTTTTAATATTATTGTCTTCTAATTTTTATGCTAGAGTTAAATGTGTTTTCATAAACTACTATACAGAATTTTCTGAATCTTACATACATTCACTTTCACCACTAAATTTTACACATTCATCTATTTTCATGTTCTTTCTTAGCATCCTTTTGTTTCTGCTTGAGGTATTCCCTTTTATATTCCTTGTAAGGCATGTGTAGTTGTGAAGGTTTCTTAGTCTTTTGTTTGTTAGTAAATGTGCTTAACTCTATTTTTTGAAGGACTGATTGTATTGGTAAAATATTCTTGGCTGACAATGTTTTGTTCCTTAGCACTTTGAATATATCATCCTATTCTCTCCTGTTTTGCAAGTTTTTTGCTGAGAAGCCTTCTTATAGTCTTATGAGTTTCCCCCAATGTTACAAGTTGTTTTCTCTTGCTGCTGCTTTCAAAATTCTCTTTGCCTTTGAGGTTTGATAATTTGATTTTAATGTATCTCAGTGTAATCTTCTCTGGGTTGTTCTCTTTAGGGATCTTTGTATTTCATAGATCTAGATGTCCACATCCCTCCCCAGATTTGGAAAGTTTTTAGCCATAATAACTTTAAAGGAATTTTCTGATTCTTTTTCCCTTTATTTCCTTCTGGAACTTCCATAACACATATATTAATGTTTTTTTTTATGGTGTCCCATAAGTCATGGAGGGTTTCTTCATTCTTTTTTATTCTTTGTTTACCTCTAAATGGATAATTTCTAATGACCTGTTTTTCAGTTCGCAGTATCTTTCTTATGTTTGATTGCATCTACTGTTGAAGTTCTCTGATGCATTTTTTTAGTTCAATCATTGTATTCCTTGGCTCTAGAATTTCTGTTTGTTCTTTTCTTATATACATTCCACCTCTTTGGTAAAGTTTTTGTTTTATTCATGAATTGGTTGGCTGATTTATTTGGGTTGCCTATGTATGTTTTCCTTTTGCTCACTGAGCTTCCTTAAAACAACTATTTTCAATTGTGTGTGAAACAAGTGATAGATATCCATTTACTTGAGTTAGGTTACCAAAAAAATTATTGTGTTCCTTTGGTTTTGTCATGTTTTATTGATTTTTGTGTATTACTTTAAATCTTAAGCTGCTATGGTCACATTTAAAGATGTAGTTACTTCTTTTAGTATTTACTGACTGGTTTTGGGAACAAACAAATGTCAGTAACCTAGGAATTTTAAAAGTCTCTCATAACTTTTTTATGTATTTATCTTCTTCATTCCTCATGTTCCCTCCTGAAGGGAAAATTTTAATATTGTATGCTTCCTCTTGCTATTCCAAATCTAAGCCAGGTACTAAGAGGTTTGTGTTGTTTTTTTTTTTTCCAGAGAGTTCCCTTTGCTGTTTAAGGTTGTACACCCTCTCCAAATCCAACAAAGATGAATCAGATGTGTGCATACACTTGTGCACTATATGCAGATGCCAATATGTATGTGGCACTACCTATTGGAGAGAATTGCTGGGGTGTACATGGCCTTGTTGGGGATAGAACCCTAGGTTATACATCTTATGAGGTCTATAAGCAGTCTTCTTGGATAAAGTAAAAAAGGATGTTAATAAAATCTATGGTATTTTCTTAAGTCTCATGCCAGTGTTCCTGTGAACCTTTGCCCTTTTTTCTGCTTCTAGCTGCCCTGGGTTATTAAGCCTTGCCTATTCTCTTAGCATTTTTAAGTATGTGAATAAGAACTGGGCCTCTTGAGCAGTGTCCTGCATGATTCAGGAAGGTAGGCACTCACTATGTTTTCTCTTTCCTCCATGGGAGGTATGACAAGGCAAGCAAGTCTCTCTGGGCAATAAACTATGCCACCTTGGGAGAGGGGGTGATGTAGGTAAAGTGAAACTATTGTTCTCACCCTTTCCAATAGGTCTATTCTCAATCTTTTTTGTTCCTATGGGGTTCTGGAACCTCTTTTCTGGACTCACAGGTAATGTAATTAGGAGTACAGATTGCTAGAATTTTTATAAGTACCTGTTGAGTTTTATTGTTGCCACCATATTGTACATTTCTAGAGGGTAAAAGTAACATTTTAGGCCCTGGCTGATGTAGCTCGGTGGATCGAGTGCGGGCTGCAAACCAAAGTGTCACAGGTTCGATTCCCAGTCAGGGTACATGCCTGGGTTGCAGGCCACGGCCCCCGGCAAACACACATTGATGTTTCTCTCTCTCTCTATCTCCCTCCCTTCCCTCTCTAAAAATAAATAAATAAAATCTTTAAAAAAGTAACATTTTAGTCTATATGAGTAACTCTCAGAGAGTGTCATAGTGCACAGTTGATTAAGCTATAGATTGCAAAGTATCATCTGCTTGCTCTTTTTCACTGATAAATGATCAGTGAACAAATTATGTGCTCTGATCACAATAACTTACAGCAAAGACTGATTATTATGACCTGTCTGATCAAGATAATAAAATGTCATCTCTTTCCACACCTGAATTTGTGTATGGCAACGTCTTATACACTTACATTGAAAATATTTTTGTGTTAAGGCTTCTCATGGCAAACAACAGAATGCAACTTTGATAAACTTAAGTGAAAAGAAATTTAGAAACAAGATATTGAAGGCTCACAGGGTTAATGAGAGGCTAGAAGACCAGGAGGCTTGGATAAAACAAGAACCAGGGGAAAAAATCATAGCATCTATTTTTTAAGAAGGGTTCACATGTTCAGAAGCTTTTGCTGGTTTGCCAGTTCTATTGCCACCACTGCCATGGCTGCTGCTCTAATAAATACATCCAAATATTCATTTCAACTTTATTGTCTTTTTTAAAGTCCAGATAAAGGGCTTTTGTTTGAGTGATATTCATTTAGGTGTCCAACATTCTGATTCTGTCAGCTCCCACAGTCATAGGCATGGAGTTGGACAATGGGAGATCAGTGCAAAGAATTACTCTCATATGGGGAGGTGATAAATCTCCACAAGACAAGTGAGATGGTATTAATAAAAATGTGGTTTCTGGTAGTCAAAAAATCTCCAATGACACATGTCTACTATAAACTCTCTTCCATGTCAATTATGGGTTTCACTCACATTACCTATTGCTTACTTTTGATAGGGCACATAACCTTTCCTGATATATCTATTCTGGTAGTTTGTGTTTCCAGTACTAATGGACTCCTATACAATAGCTTAGTTATTAGGAAGGAAATAGTCTTAAATATCAGATGCATTTCTGTGGAAATATTGGATTAGCATTCCACTTCAATGCTGTCCATCTTCCCCATAGATTTTCACAAAAGCCCAATATAGGTTTCACTATTCCTCAGGCATGGACCTGAGAACAGAAGAGTGTCAAGTCACCTAAAAATTCTCTATGTACTGCATTCTTTAATCTGAACCTACTTAGGTGTCACTTAAATGGCACTGCTTCAAAAAGAGGTGGTATTTTTTTATAATGTGTTAGAAGAACACAGAATGGCCCAGTGATATATCTACTTTACCTTCTGTCCTGATTCCATTCTTTCCTTATCTTTACTTAGATTCCAGTATAGTTTTTACTTTATCCTTAATGACCTGATTTAAAAACTAATTTAGGCTAGAATTTGGACTATTAGGTCTGGTTTCCCTTTGCTTCTTTAAATCATTAAATACATTGCTCAATTCTTTCTTCCATCTATTTCAGACCTTTTGAAGTATAACAATTTTATTAAGTTCCTGAGTTATGATTCCACCATTTTCTGTGTTTTCGGCCACTCCAGGGCCCTTCCTCTTGGACAAAATTGTACATCAAGAAGTTTCCTTTGGTTGCCTTTACAGGAATCTGATGCTATCAGTAGCCATCATGTTTCTGCCCATTCTGATCATTTGCTGCTCTCTAGTGGCCAATGCTTGCTTAGCCTCACTCAAGACATCACTGGCTCTATCATCTATCTATCATCTATCTATCTATCTATCTATCTATCTATCTATCTATCTATCTATCATCTATATCTATCTATCTATCTATCCATCTATAATCTATCTATCTATCTATCTATCTATCTATCTATCTATCTATCTATCATCTACCTATCTATCATCTATCATCTGTCTACCCATCTATCTATCATGGATCTACATATTTTTCCCAGGTTATGTCCAATGAAGGGAAGCATAAAAGCCCTAGAAAATACATTAACTGAGGTATATTTTTTCCCAGATGAGTACTTAAAACATCAGTGGGCAGAAATCTGTAAAGTACATGATTTTTCAACCACTATGCTGTACATATGAAACCAATACAGAATAATGTTGAATGTAAACTCTAATTGAAAATTCAAATAAACCAGAAAAAATCATTCAAAATTTAGAATAAATATTATTTACAATCTCTGGTGGAACAGGATCATTAGCTCTGCTGATAGAATTATTTGCGTGTGTTTTTATTTATAAGAAAGCTGAAAATTTTTAATCACCATAAAATTGAGTTCTCTTGTATTTTAGTAGATTACTTCAATAGTCTCAAAAGTTTGAGGGTAGATAACAATGTATATAAGCAAAGAAAACAAAAGCATGTTTTTTCCTACCAGTATACTACTACTTTTATTTTACTTCTACTGTTATTATTACTACTACTATTACAAATACCATAATATTACTACCACCATATTAACATAATATTAATAATTATAGCCCTGGCTGGTGTAGCTCAGTGGATTGAGCGTGGGCTGGGAACCAAAGTGTCCCAGGTTCGATTCCCAGCCAGGGTACATGCCTGGGTTGCAGGCCATAACCCCCAGCAACCGCACATTGATGTTTCTCTCTCTCTCTCTCTCTCTCCCCCTTCCCTTCCCTCTCTAAAAATAAGTAAATAAAATCTTTAAAAATGTATTAATAATTAGCATATAACAACCATTAAATTTATACCAAAACAATGTGATAATTACTTTATATACACCTCAGTTTGTCCTCACAGCAATCCTCTGGGGTAGATACTATTATTGGTTCTGACTTATAGATGAACACATCAAAGCTTAGAAAGGATAAATGACCATTCTGGATTGCATAGTTTGTTAGGGGCAGATTTGAGATATGAGCACAAACTATCTATTTCTGGAATTCAGACACTTCACCTGTTGCCCACCCACTGAGGACACTGGGACCTCAGTAAGAAAACTGACACATTAAAAGAAATCCCATAAAACTTCTTAATTTTACAATTGATTTAAAAAGTACACTTAACACCTTCTTCCTCCTCTTCCTCCTCCTCCTTCCTCTTTTTATCTTCTCCTTCTTTCTATGTTTTTATAATACCATGGATTGATCTGAAAATTGTCAGTGAAATTGAGTTTAGTTATCACTGTTTCCAAATTTGCTTTAAAATCACCACAGATACACAAAGGATCATTAAAGAATACTATTAATAAATATATTCCAAAAATTTGACAGCCTAGACAAAATAGATAAATTTCTAAAAGCAGACAACCTTCCAAAACTAAACAAAAAAATTAGAAAATATAAACATACCAATTGCTAACAATAAAATAGAAGCAGTAAAAAAACCTGACAACAAAAGTCCAGGACCTGATGGCTTCATGGATGAACTGTATCAAATATTTTTTAAAAATTAATACCTATCCTCCTTAAACTACTCCAAAAAAGTTGAAGTAGTTCCAAACTTATTCTACAAAGCCAACAGTACCCTGATACCAAAACCAGACAAAAATATTACAAACTTATAACAAACTTTTACAAGTCAATGACAAAAGGAAAAACAACCAATTTTTTAAAAAAAATGGGCAAAAGACTAGCATAGATTTTTATCCAAAGAAGATTTACAAATAACCATTTAAGTATTTAATCCATTTTGATTTTATTCTCATGTATGGTATAAGAAGGTGATGCTCAGCAACGCTATCCAGTAGAGAGATGCAAATTAAAACCACAATGAGATACCACTTTACACGGGTCAGAATGGCCATTAAAAACAAATTAACAAGCAACAAGTGCTGGTGAGGTTGAGGAGAAAAGGGAACCTTAGTACAGTGTTAGTGGGAACACAGACTGATACAGCCACTGTGGAAAACAGGATGGAATTTCCTCAAAAAACTAAAAATGGATCTGCCTTTTGACTCAGCAATTCTACTGCTGGGATTATACCCCAAGAACCCTGAAACACCAATTCAAAAGAACCTATGCACCCCAATGTTCATAGCAGCACAATTTACAATAGCCAAGTGCTGGAAACAACCTAAGTTCCCATCAGTCAATGAGCTGGATGAAAAAACGATGGTACATTTACACAATGGAATACTACACAACAGAAAGAAAGAACTCCTACCCTTTGCAACAGCATGGATAGAACTGGAGAACATTATGTTAAGTGAAATAAGTCAGGCTGTGAAAGATAAATACCATATGATCTTACCTATAAGAGGAATCTAAGGAACACAATAAAGTAACAAACAAAATAGAACCACAGAACAGACTGACCAGAGGGTAGGGGTGAGGAGGATAATGATGGAAGGAAGGGGAAGGGACTAGACAAAGAACATGTATGAATGACCCATGGACATTCATGGAAAACACTGTGGGAATGGATGCTGGGAGAGGGGGTGGGATGGGCAGAGGAGAGCAGAGGGGAAAAATGGGGACAACTGTAATAGAACAACAATAAAATGTTTTAATAAAAATAATAAATAAATAAACAAGTTTCTTTCAGTAATATTTTATCATTTTAGTGTGTAATTGTAGCACCTTCTGGTTAAATTTATTTCTAACTATTTTATTATGTTTGATGCTATTGCATCCATTTTTCAGAGGCCCCAAAAGAAGACCATCAAGATTGTGCCTCCGCATAAGGCACCATGAGTACACATATCTTACTTAGTCCATACTCAAGCCAATATCCATCTAGATTACTAATGTAGCACCTTTATATCATAATTTCTTGGTTTTTAACTACCAGTTACATCAGCCACCCACTTATATGCATATATTTTGGAATTTGTAAAAAGTTAGAGCTACTCCAACTCTGAAATAGCAAACTCCAATATCTTATTCCCTGAACTATAACTTCCTGCCATTCCAGGTCATTTTAATGCACTCAAACATATTTATTGAGCACCTTGTATGTAAAAGATTCTGTGCAAGACCCTGGAGGTAGAATGATTGAATAATGGCTACAACTCTCATAAGAGCTATGTAAAACATGTATAGGATATAACTAAATCAGAGTGGTTACATGATGAGTCCTGATCAGAATGCATCCTCAATAACTCAAATTTATTGCTCTTTGTTGTCCCAAAGCCACTTCCTAAAATAAATCTCTTATCCATGCTTGCCTAGTTACTGCATCCATACTTTGTTTCTTGCCTTGTTATCTCTCTCTTCCCTTCGCATGATTCTAAAGTAATATTTTACAAACCTATAACACAAGTGTGCCATGTTCAGGCTTAAAATTCTTCAAATGGCTGCTCAGAACATTCAAATTAAAGTTAATTCCCTAAATTTAGCATATAAGCCACTCCATATTGTGACTAATGTCTATTGCTATGGTTTCATCCCCTGCCTCACTCCACCTGCACCTTCTCTTTTCAGTACATTGAACATAGGCTCCAGAATGCATCTCTTATGGTTGATATCATCATGCTTTTGTATCTGTTCATTTTATTGTTGATGATGCCCTTCACCCCTCCTTTATGTACCTTTTATGTTATTTTTACTGAGATATATTGACATCTAAAATTGGTATATATTAAAGTGCACAACTTGATGTTTTGAAATATGTACATGATTTAAAATTATCACCACCATCCAGTTAATTATCACATATATTATCTCTGCATAGTTACCATTGTGTGTATGTGGTGATAAAATTTAAGATCTATTCTGTTAACAAATTTCAAGTACAGGTTTTCTGCACTATTTGGAATATAGTGTTTCTATGAAAACTTTTGTAAGCTGAAATAGTATAAAGGGAAGAAATGATTAGCTGAATCCTATATTTGCTTTCCTCCTATTTTTGTAAAAGTGAAAATTATTTTGGGTTTCTTTTCTTAGTGAAAACAGGTACTCATGTAGGTCTTTTGTAAAGACAAAGTAGTATAATACAAACTTTGACAAAGTGGGGGAGACCTGTTTATAAAATAATATCATTATTTTCACTGTTGTTCATTAGAACACTAAAACTTATTCATCAGGCATAACCGAAACTTTGTACCATTAATAACATCACTTCATTTTCCCTTCCTTTCAGCCCTTGGCAATCACCACACTACTCTCTGTTTCTGTGAGTTTCACTATTATACATCATACATATAAGTGGTATATCATATAGTACTTGCCTTTCTGTGTCTTTTTTATTCCACTTAACAACATGTCTTCAAGGTCCATTTATGTTGTCACAAATGACAAATTTTCCTTATTTTTAAGGGTAAATCATATCCCATTATTTGTGTGTGTGTTGGCTATTGTGAATAATGCTATAATGAACTCCTATCTGTTCTTTAATGTCTATCATAAGCATTATAATCTCCAAGAAGTCTTCCTGACCACTTCTTCCAGTATGATCTATATGCCAATTCTCTGTTTTCTCTTAGCTCCAGGGAATATCTCTACTTATTCTATAAATTTTTGAACAAATTTTGATCCTCTATATTGTACTGTTTGATGTTCATGTCCACTTATGATGATGAACTCTTTGATGGAAGAAACTTTGTTTTACTTGATATTGAGTCTTTAAGAGTTCATAGAGAGTAGGTGTTTGAGAGTAGATCATTGGGATGCAGAGATAGAGATGGCGAGAAATACAGTGAGAGAGATGAAGAAAGAAAGGGAGGAAGAGTGTGAGAGAGAGTGAGGTGAAAAGTGGGAATAATGGCAGTAAAAGCAGGAAGGAAGAATGGGTATAGAGGCTGGAAGACAGACAGGAAAGCAGGCAAAAAGAAGGAAGGAAGAAGGTAGAAAGTGATTTTTGAGAAAATAAAAGGGTGTTTGCCCTGATTTTTTAAATGTAAAAATAGAGCTTAGGGAGTATATTTGGGAATTCTAAGAAAAAATCACTTAAAAAGACAAAATAAAAAGTTCTACACATAAAACCTATGTAATTTTATTAACCAATGTCACCCCAATAAATTAAAAAATATTACTAAAAAAAGTTTAGTACCAAAGGTGGGAGAGATGACAAGATTAGATAAGAGTTTCTAGAACTCAAGCAGTAGTCTGGAGTTAAGAATATGACTTCAGGCTCCATATGAACTGGAGTACATGAAAAATACCAAACCACAGCCTCCTTGTTTTGACAGCACAAACAAGAAAATTGTGTTACCATAGGCAAAATAGTGCCTAGGTGCTCAAATGTGGTACCCTGTAACTCAGGTTTGGGACAATAAAAGTACTAGTAGGCTATAACCCCTGGGGGACTGAGTTAACTAAGGTACTCCTTGACTATGTCTAATTTGATTCAGTATTCAGACAAGGTTAAACATACAGGGTACAATCATTTTTAATTATTTCCATATGGTATTAAAATAAAATCACATTGCTTTCTTAATTTATACTTATTCCATTATGAGTAGAGTTGCCAGATAAAATAAAGAATGCCTAGTTGAATTTGAATTTCCAGTAACAACAAATATTTTTATTTTATTTTATTACTTAATCAGTCATCACCTAGGTGCATAAAACTGTAAGGAACCCTTGCAGTAGAATATGACCATTGTTCATTGCTACGAGGTCTTTGTAGTGACTTATTCTTTTACATGTGTACTAAACTTTCTGAAGTTTGCAAGTCTTCATTTTCTTGTCAATGATCTTGTAGAACATAATCACACTCTTCAATTAGAACAAACCTAAAAAAAAACAGTATTATCCTTTTCTTGTTGTGGGTAAATAGTAATTTAATGCAAAAGTCTCTGCCATTTTACATTTTCCAGAACTTTCATTCATTTTTGGTTAGTAATTAAAAATGGCTTATAAATAAACACTTGGGATGATTTCCTAAATGTTCTGTATTTACTTACAAGGCTGGTACTTCCATCACTAGGTCACTTAAGTGGTTTTGAAGGATTGTATACAGGTTCATTTTACAGTGTATTTGAAGTTTGTAATCCTGCTTAAATACACAAAAATAGGAAGGATTAACAAACTGCTGCTTGGAGGCCAAGCGAAAACAGAGCTAAGGGCAATCAAGACAGAGCCTATCAAAAACATGAAATCAATTGGTCAAAAAGTGGAAGACAGTCAACAAAAATAACATGTTATGGACCCTCAAGGTTTTCTGTTTATGCTAGAGGAAGCCTAAAATAATCTGTGGTTTTTGATGCTTGATTTAGTTTTCCACAAGCCTAATTAACACCAGATTAAGTTTGCTGCCACTATAGTTTATTGCTGAGACTGACAAATACTTGCTGTTTATTTCTCCCTGGTATAGAAAGACTGGCAGCAATAATGTAATGACACATTTAATAATACTGAAAACAATATAGTAATACTCATGTACAGAAATTTCTGGACTATTTTAATACTTTTTAGAAAGTCAATTTTCTAAAGAAGAAGAAGTTCCCTAGAAATAACTAAGCCATCTCATGTTCTACCTGGGTGTGTCTATTTGATTTTATTATAAAATTCAATTTTAAACATGCTCTGTTCAAGATGGAGTTCCTTTGCTTTTAACAAGACTGAATATAATGATGAGTTCTTTGGATTTGTCAACAAGTGTCAGTAATCCTTTTTCCATGAAGAATTTATGAAAAAGTTTAATTCAGATCTCTGAATTAAACTTTTAAAACAATGTTGTTTTCTAAACAATGGAGTAAATTGATGGTGACACTCTCTTGTTGCCAACTCATTCTTTCATGTTTCAGTTTTTCCAACACCAGAAAAGACTCCCTAATCTCACCTCTGGAGTTGTTGACATACATTACCATTCAAGGTCAAGATGGAATAATGCTACTGATTTGTTTTTCTTTGGATCTTTAAATTTTGTGCAAGAGATCACAGGGACACAATAAAACAGAAGATGTTACATGTAAACAAACTGACGACCAGACATTCATCTTGTTTCCTGAATGTTCTCCTTCAACTTCAAAGAAAGCTTGATATGCCTGGAAATATGTAGCGGGTCAAAGCTGAATAAGAAGTCAGTATCAAAGGATAGGATACTTTATGCATTGAATAACTTATGACATACACCTGGAAGGTATAGTCAACTCTCAACTATCACGCTTAATATTGAGATGAGGTTTGAATAACATCATCTAAAAATAATTATTTCAAACTATGATTTATATAAACATATACATGAAAAAGAGATACACAATAATTTCTTTATTTCTGGCTTCTATTGGCCTAGCCCTTTCCAGTGGCCAGAGCTTAACAATCTTCAAAGAACCATAATAATAAAGGACAATTTTTCTTTATTATTATTTATTTAACTAGTCAACTTTTGCCTTACCTAATATGATTAACTCAAAGTTAAGAAGTTTCCTGTTCCTTCCAAATTCTTTTTCTGAGAAGTATAAGAATATATAGGTCTCTTTTTCTCAGACTTCTATACTTCAATTTCCTCAAGGCGTAGCATGGTTGATTAAGAAAATCATTAACAAATAAATCTCTATGGTCATTGGAGTTCTCTTTTCCTCTCTATGGTATATGTTGCCTATTCCGAAGATTGATATATAATAAATGTTTTAAGCATTCAAAGTAAAAAATAATAGTCACTTAAGTGGTCTCTATAGTATCTTCAAATGGCTCTCTGTGCTCTCAAATTCAATTTGAGTTAAAGTACAGTTATACGTGGATGGTATTGTTTAGGTTTATTCTCACAAATATTTTTTAAAGATTTTATTTGTTTACTTTCAGAGAGAGGGGAAGAGAGGTAGAAAGAGAGGGAGAGAAACATTGATGTGTGGTTGCCTCTTGTATGCCGCCTACTGGGGACCTGACCTGCAACCCAGGCATGTGCCCTGAGTGGGAATCGAACTAGCAACCTTTTGGTTCACAGGCCAGTGCTCAATCCACTGAGCCACACCAGCAAAGGCTGTTCTCACAAATATTTTTAAACTACTCTCTTAGAATAGCAATAAACAAACTAGTATAAATAGCTATTTAAGACGAGTTGTGGAGTTTATCTTAACCCAAACCATTGCACTCCAAGACTTGATTTCTGATCCCCATGAAGTTACTCATGAATCACGTCTCATCAATATTGTTTGCTAACTCTTGGTATTGGTTGAGAAAACTGACTTTTTGGTTATGGTTAAAACTAGGACCAGAGACTTTATCAATCACAACATCATTTCAATTCACCAGGAATCTATGTGGAAAATTGAAAATGTTACATAAGAATTTCAATTGCCCTTGCCTAGCCCACCATGTCAACACTACTATTATTATATCACTTGAGACAGCCTCAAAACTAATGTTGATTTTCTTGTTAAAAAAACACAACTATTTGCTACTGCACATAACAGTTGTAAGATAAAGCAACAAATGCCATGAAATTATTTATGAAATGAACAAAGTGCTATGGGAACACAGAGAGTCATTAGTCTAGCCCATTGGGTGTGGAGCTCGAACAATGGTTGCTACTTATTTTGTTCATGCACAGTGTACTTGCAGACTCCACAGGTTTGTTTTTCATCTTTCTCTTTAAATCATTCATAAGTTCCTTTTCAAATACTATATTTTCTATAGAGAGATTTCCCTGGAATCTCTGAGTAAGCTACAGATTCTGGATGTTAACATTGTGGGGATAATAAACATTATTTGTTGATCAGATGATGTTAATTCTAACAATTTTTGGCATGGGTTTGGTTGAATTTTGAAGACCATGATTTCACAAAGTGATGCTTCCATCTGAATAAAGTACCCCCAAATCTGAAATACCTGGTGTAAATTTCTATAGCATAGATAATGTTAATATTTTTAAAAATGTGTATGTTCTGAATCATGCCTTTTCTGCATTCTACACTTTCTGTTTAGCAAGAATCTTTTGCAGGATAGTAATGACTTTTGAATGTAAAATAAAACACCTCTGAGGTCTTATATTTAGCCATTATATATGTAACCTTTTTTTCCCATCAAGAGGTACTATGGGAGAGCTTTTGGATGACCTTTGTATATAAAGCAATTCTACCATGTAATTTAAGATATCATTGCAATTGCAGTATTATGACTGATAAGGGTGATCTGAAATATCAATGGCAGATCCATCAAGTTCTTTTAATTTTTTTTTTTTACCAAGAATCTTGAATCTTGGAAGAGTTGTCATACTCTCAATAATAGATTTTTTTCATACATTATATTCTTAAAATGTTTGTTCTCATTGGCAGAACACCCAACCTCAGTTAAGGACTCCCTATTTTCTTGAGTCTAAGCTAGAATAATTTTCAGTGTATGCATTGTAAGCAGCAGTGTAACTGACATGAAAATGTGTAAAATGCTTGAGAATAGACTTTCGAAATAGAAGATATGGCAGTTAGGAAGTTCTGAGTTTCAAATGACTCAACTCAAACTTGCTTAAAATATAACAATTTATTGGCTCACATATTTGAAAAGTTTAGGTATAGGGCAGACATGCTAAGGATTAATGAGATCCTCAAAGATCCAATCTATTAGTCTATGTTCTTTTTTTCTGCTCTGTAGCTCTCAGTATTGATCCAGGATTACATAATCTCTCTTTTAGAGAGAGACAGACAAAGAGTCTCTTTTTCCTCAAACTATTAAGCCATCAGCTTTATGCTAATTGGATACCTATCATTTAATTTAATTAAATCTCAGTACTTGATGAAATGTCATTATTTTAATTGGCCTAGACTCCTCAGGGTCCCACACCAGAGCTGGGAATGGACTCTACACAATGAAATCTCTTGACAGCTAATGGAGAAGAAAAGGGAAAAAAATGCTATTAGGGAGACAATTCCTACCACACAAAGTTTGTTCAAGTACAAGTCATTCTCCAGCTTCCCTTTGAAATGGCTTTCATTATTGTTGCCATAAGACTTTTTTTTATGATAGTAAAGAGAAAGAGAAAAAGTAGACTTTCAAGGAAAGTCCTTTCCTGGGGCAGGAATTATTGGATGAACTTCGCTTAAATTTATTCAATTCAAAAGGGACAGAGATACTAGTAATAAACTTCAAGACACAATGCAGCGTATATAATAGAATAATGTACTCTGGCATAGGAGTGAAGTATGTTGACCTCTCTACAACACTTTCAATGTTACTGAAAAAAAGTGACAATAGCAAAACAACCAAGAATGTAAAGCACATAGTAAACCAAAGAAAGAAATGTGAAGGTGGGGATGTGGAAGAAGAATATGGAACTCTAAATATTTTGAATTACTTGAACCTGAGGCTAGACCTGCTATTGATATATGAGGTATCAGAAGGTTCAGAAGGTATCCAGCCATGGGTTATGAAAAATAGAGACATTTATTGAAGAAGATACAAGATAGAAGAAACATTGTCCGTAGGACAATGACGCCTCAGTCCCCTTCAAAGTAGGCACCTTGGGACCTCACACAGTCCTCTGAATCACCATCAGTTTCCCCATCGTATTTTCCTGAATCTCATCAATGGTCTGAAATCTCTTCCCTTTCAAAGGTGACTTTAGTTTTGGGAAAAGCCAGAAGTTGCAGGGTGCCAAATCTGGGCTGTAGGGGTGATGAGTCATCTGGGTCATTTGATATTTTGCCAAAAACTCTGCATGAGCCCTGGCTGGTGATGCATCAGCAGGCATATTGTTGTGATGAAGCTGCCAATCACCAGTTGCCCATTCACCAGTTGCCCATGGCTGGAGCCTTTTGAATCATCTGAATAGTTTCTGCAGAGGAATGTTCAAGCTTACCAAAAAGTTGGAAGCATACTCTTTGCTGTACTCGCTCAGTCATTTTGAATGCCATGACCACACAGTACACACACTCACTCAACAGCATCTACCACCCACACTGACTAGTGAAGTTGTCATTGTTCACACATGTGCATTCCAGTCCACTCTCCTTGGCTCCCAGGTTACACTGATGTCGTGCAAACCATTCTCATTATATTAACAATGATTGAACTTTTTCCAGACAGACCTCGTACTTCCCAATTAGAATAAATATCAGCAAACAAATTTTAAAGTATTTTCTAGAAAAGCAGCAAATTGCAAGAATTATAAGAATCAGTTGAGAATAATGCACCAACACAAATTCTTTATATCAAAAGAATGTATTGGCTTGAAAGCAAAGCAGTAGGTAAAGCCTTTATTGTTACATAAACAGTACTGTGAGTGAATAGAGTTAACCATTAGATGTTTACTTATATGCCACAACAATTTGTACTTAGATTCCTTCAACATAGATATAAACATATTGATGTGGACAGCAAAATGTGCCAAGAAGTTGTAGTTATCATCCTACCTCCATGAAACAGCTTAAATAATAAAACCAACTTTGTTTTTAAGAATAGGTTCAGCTCCATTTCATTGCAACATTTTATTTGCTATTTCTGTCTTAGTATTTTATATGGCACATTTTATATTTAATTACATGGAATGAAATAGCAGTTTGAAATACAGAATATTATTTGTTGCTGTATAAAAAGGATAATGCCAATTTTACTGGCCACTTTTACCTTTGTAAGTCCTACCCTTGCCATTTTGAATGATTTTAATAGCTATCCATGTATCTTTCTTAACAGTTTGGAAGAAGCTTATCGATTGTGAAATAAAAACATAGAATCACAAAATATTAGGGCTGGGGGGACATCTTGGAGAATATTTCATCCAATATTCTTTGTAAAAGATTTTATTTATTTTTTAGAGAGAGGAGAAGGGAAGGAGAGAGGGAGAGAAACATCAATGTGTGGTTGCCTCTCATATGCCCCCTACTGGGAACCTGGCCTGCCCCAGGCATGTGCCCTGACTGCAAATTGAACCTGTGACCCTTTGGTTCATAGGCTTGCACTCAATGCACTGAGCCACACCAGCCAAGACTCACCCAATATTCTTATTTTACTGATAAGCAGATTGAGAACTGGACAGGTAAAATGAGGTACCTAAGGTCTACATAGATAATTAGCTATCACAAACTTCCCAAAACCTTTGCAAATATTCTGAGAGCAGAAGAAGCTTACTTGTGAAGAAAATATTAAAGTCCGCAGAAGGTATCGAAGGTATCGAAGGTATCAAAGGTATCTAGAAGAATCTGGTCTATGGTCTCTCTAATAATGTATTTATTTATTTGTTTGTTTGTTTGTTTGTTTATTTATTTATTTATTTATTGTTGTTCAAGTACTGTTGTCTCCATTTTCACCCCACCCATCCCCGCCTCCCACCCTCCAACCTACCGTTTTTGGCTTTGTTGGTGTATGATCTCCCTTTTAAATTTTTCTTGGAAAATAGTAAGCAGTGAAAAACAGTTATTGTAAAAATAAATGGATTTCTGAGTTCCTTCTTGATTCTAAATTTGCTATCTACTAAAAACCAGAAAAATCAATGTTTTCGGTGTAAATTAGATATATCAGACTTTGGTTTTGTTGTGATTTCACTCTTGATTAAGGCTATGTTTCTGACTCATTTCTGCTTTAGGTGTCTTGAGATTAATTGGCTTTATTGAGACTTTTGCTTTCTGCCTGTAATCAGCTTCCCTTGGAGAACACACACACATACACACCCTCTATCCAAATTAACAAGAAAACTACAGCTAGAATCTAAGTCACTTCATTCCCAATCCAGTACTGTTTCTATGCCAATAAATTACCACACAATTGAAGACTACTGAGATGCATTTTTAATCTAGTAGGTGTTGCTCTTATATTTATGGAAATAGAAAGTACTAAGATATTAAATGACTAAGGAAACTGATCAAAATGATTGTCTAACCTCTATGCTCTACAACTGAAACTAATACAAAATATATTGAATGTAAGTTAAAATTGAAATAATTTTTAAATTTCTCATTTTAATACTTTGGATGCACTTTTAATGAGAAATAGAACTTAATATTTAGTTTATTCGCCTACCTACTTTGATGCTATCTCACCAAAGTAGAACTACTTTCTAATTATAGTGTGTTTCAAGATTGATTATGTTACTGTATCATTATAACAATCCCAAAATATAGGGGAAATATTGCAGTTCAAAAATGGTACACTGTGGTCTATATATAATTTACTTAGTTACCTAGGGACAGAAGTAAGACAGAAATTTTCTACCTCTTGAAACTGGTGCTTTTTCTGTTGCATTTAAATTTTAAAACTTTATTGTCTATCAAGTATTTTTACTGTGATATAAAATTATTAAAACAGTCCTTGTTTATATGTCATGCTTTCCAGATATGCTGTATTATATTTTATTGGAAATTGTGTTTTATAACAAATTTATGTATTTGGAAGTTCATTATATTCACATGACAATTAATTGTGAATGTCAGAAGTCATTTTTATTTTCTATAACAAATACTTAAAATGTAGAGGTGCCTTTGGGATTGATACAAAAAAACACTTTGAGGAACAAGTCAGAAAAAGCTTAGATTTCTTTAAATATTCTGTTAATACAAATATGGATATTAAAGGCTGGTGGGAAATGTTCAGAAGGAAAGAAAAAACATGATAGAAAGATCTATATAATCTTAGAAAATACATATATAGTAATACACATACTCTTGGTAGATATACAGACATTAAAGACACTGTTGCTGAGGAAGAAGTGAGGAGAAGTGAGGAAGAAGTGAGGAGCATAGTAGAGAAGGTGCTGCTCTTATGACTTTTAAAGACAGAGGAAGGGCCAACAAGTCAAGTACAGTAAGTAGCCTCTACCAGCTGGAAAAATAAAGGAAACTAATTCTACCCTATAGCCTCCATAAAGAATGCATCCTTGTAGACATTTATATATATGACCTCTAGAACTGTAAGATAATAAATTGGTGTTTTTTAAAAAATGACTAATTTTGTAGCAACTTGTTACAACAGCAATAGGCAACAAATACAGATTTGGAAAATATTTATTCTCTTTCTAAAGACTTTGCCTTTTGATTGGACACTTGAATTGTACCTAGTTCAAACTAATTAGGTCACTTGAACTCAGGACTATTTTAAATACTATGGAGAAAGATATTGAAGTGCAAGTTCTAATTTAGTGGAACTGGAAGTTGGGCCTGAAATTCTAAATGTTTACAAATATATGGTTGATGCTAATGCAACTTGAAATAAAAATTGGGTAGCAAGAGGTTAGACTAAATCATTAACCACAGCCCTCTTTAGTGCCAACATAGTAATTTTAGTCATATCATAAAATTTTCTTTATTCCTATAGCTACTGAAGTGAGTCATTTAACATGCCACAGGATGAAATGAAAACATGGATTCCACCCCCCATGCAAGAGGACTGGAATTGTTTTATACTTGTTTTTCCTATCTGAATCTTCTTTCTATGGGAAGTGAAACCTACTAATCTTTTTGATTAGCTTGTATAAAATAAAATCTTAGGGTCATAGCCAGTTGATAAAATGGTTATAGATACTAATACAATGAAATATTTTGACAACTGTTCTGTCTCAAAATAACAGGAGATATAGAAGTCTAGGCTTTTGTATGAGAACACAATCAGTGGTGTGTGAATGCAATTTATACTGAGAGACAGATCTGTGAAGCATAACTCTACTAAGCCTCAGTTTCTTCATGTATAAAATAAGATCATTGGATTTTATGCTCTCTAGAGCCTGTTACTAGTCTAAGGAGCCATGGTAGCAATATATCTGAGGTGCACTGGCTGTTCACATTTTATGGTCTATATAAAAAGTTGACATAAATTTGTCTATGTGGCTTTTTTGAAATGGAGAGAATCACCACCAACTTGAAATGGAGAATATCTGCATCATCATTGGCAATAACCTTCTTTTTTAAAAGAACTTTTAAAAAAAGACTTTATTTATTTATTTTTAGACAGAGGTTAAGGGAGGGAGAAAGAGAAGGAGAGAAACATCCATGTGTGGTTGCCTCCTGTGTGCCCCCTACTGGGGACCTGGCCTGCAACCCAGGTATGTGCCCTGACCGGGAATCAAACCGGTAACCCCTTGGTTCTTGGGCTGGTGCTCAGTCCACTAAGCCAGACCAGCCAGGGCAATAACCTTTTTATTCTGCGTAACATGTCAATAGCATTATCTATGCTATTAAGAAATGCTTTAGTCTCTGTTAATTACAACTCCTCCAACACACAAACATACAAATCAGCCTTAAAGAGTATACACACAGCTACTTAAAATCTTCACAGTAAAATAAAATTGCAATTTCCTCAAATCCAGACACTATCTTTCTCCTTTTAAGTTAGTCAGCATTTAATTGGCAAAGAATGGTCTTCTCCCAATCAAATATGAGCTGAACTTCTCCTGTTAAAATTGTTCACTGCTCCCCAGAGAGCCATTTTACAGCCTTACTCGAGATGAAGTTGTGACCAGTTTTGAATTTTGATAAGTAATGCTTCAGAGATCTAAGTGCACCATTTGGAAGTGTGCTACATGCGTCTTTCTATGAACATGAAAAAACCAGAATTCTGTTTTTAGTTTACACTTGCTTAGCATGTCAAGACCAAATATCTAAGTAAATTTTGAATGCAAAATGTTATTTTTGTGCAGAGAAAGCAAGAAAAAACTTAATTATTAACTTTTAGTAATTTAAGATGTCATAAAAATATGAAAATCACCAAGTAGCACATATATAATTGCTAAGAAAATAATTCAGTTGGAATCCATGTGTAGCAACACATCTCAGAACAAATGTATGGTCAGAGTAAGCTCAAAGAAAGTTCTTTCCTTTGTAAAGCTAAGATTTATTGAGTGACTACTATGCACTAGGCAAAGCACATACTGCATAATCTCATTTAGCTCCTGCAAAAACCTTATTAGGTCAGTATTATTATTAGTTTTATTTTAAAGACAAGGTAACTGAAGCATGAGTAATTAACTGGCCCAATTGGGGTCATGTAACTTGAAAATGGTAGATCAGGGACTAGAACCCAAGTGTCTGACTTCAAAATTTGTCATTTTAACTGCAATTTATTGGTACAATGTATATAGTGAGTCAAATCAAAATGAGGAAATCCTGATAGATATTTTACGTACTAAAAAATCAGGTTTATCACTATGATCTTAGATTAATAGAACCAGATGAAATCAGAGTTAAAAGAAGTCTCATATTACAGATGAGGAAAATGAGGTTTTTAACAAGGAAAATGACTTGCTCAAAATTACAATACTAGTAACTGGAAAATTATTATTAAAACCCAGGATTTCTGATTCTTAGTAACTTTTTTATCCCACTACACTAATAAAACCTTAGTCTTTGTTTAATGGTATAGCATTTTATTATTACTTTTTAAAATATATTTTATTGATTATGCTGTTACAGTTGTCCCATTTCCCCCTTCACTCCCCTCCATCCTGCACACCCTCTCCCACCCACATTCCCCCCTTAAGTTCATGTCCATGTGTCATGTTCTTTAGCTTCTACATTTCCCATACTATTCTTGCCTCTCCCTGTCTATTTTCTACATACCATCTATGCTACTTATTCTCTGTACCTTTTCCCCCTCTCTCCCCCTCCTGCTCCCCTGTTGCTAACCCTCCATGTGATCTCCATTTCTGTGGTTCTGTTCCTGTTTTAGCTGTTTGCTTAGTTTGTTTTTGCTTTAGGTGTGGTTGTTAATAACTGTGAGTTTGCTGTCTTTTTACTGTTCATATTTTTTATGCTCTTCTTTTTCTTAGATGAGTCCCTTTTACATTTCATATAATAAGGGCTTGGTGATGATGAAGTCCTTGAACTTGACTTTATCTGAGAAGTACTTTATCTGCCCTTCCATTCTAAATGAAAGCTTTGCTGGATAGAGCAATCTGGGATTTAGGTCCTTGCCTTTCATGACTTGGAATACTTCTTTCCAGCCCCTTCTTGCCTGCAAGGTCTCTTTTGAGAAATCAGCTGACAGTCTGATGGGAACTCCTTTGTAGGCAACTCTCTCCTTTTCTCTTGCTGCTTTTAAGATTCTCTCCTTATCTTTAATCTTGGCTAATGTAATTATGATGTGCCTTGGTGTGTTCCTCCTTGGTCCAACTTCTTTGGGACTCTCTGAGCTTCCTGGATTTCCTGGAAGTCCATTTCCTTTGCCAGATTGGGGAAGTTCTCCTTTATTATTATTTGTTCAAATAACTTTTCCACTGGTTGCTCTTCCTCTTCCCCTTCTGGTACCCCTATAATTCGGATGTTGGAACATTTAAAGATGTCCTGGAGGTTCCTAAGCCTCTCCTTATTTTTTTGAATTCTTATTTATTCATTCTTTTCTGATTGTATGTTTTTTTCTTCCTTCTGGTCCACTCTATTGGTGTGAGACCCAGCTTCCATTCCATCACTATTGGTTCCCTGTGCATTTTTCTTCATTTCGCTTGGTGTAGCCTTCATTTTTTCATCTAATTTGCAACCAAAATCAACCAATTTTGTGAGCATCCTGATCACCAGTGTTTTGAACCATGTATTTGATAGGTTGGCTATCTCTTGGTTGTTTAAAAGTATTGACTGTGGAGCTTTCATTTGTTGTTGCATTTGAGCCATCTTTTTTTTTTTTTTTTTTTTTTTTTTTGTCTAGTCGCGCCTGTTACGCATGAGGGGCGGAGCCTTAGGTGTTAACCAGGGTGGGGCAACCGAGTTGCTGGGTTGTGACGCTGTATGTGGGGGCGGGATCAGAGAGGGAACAAGGGTGCTTGCTCCACTCTCTGTTGGATTTCAATCCCCTCTGTCACTTCCCACAGGTAAATTGGGCCTTTCTGGTGCTGATTCCCATGTGGGTGGGCTTGTGCACACTCTAGGACCCTGTGGGTCTCTCCAACGAACTCTCCTGGGAGGCTGGGAGTCTCTCCCAACACCTCAACCTCCACAAGTGTTTTCAATAAGTGTTTTTAGGCTTTATTTCCTGGTGCTGGGGCCCTGGGTTGCATAGTCTGTCTTGCTGCTCATTTTTCACCCGGTTTATCTGTGGGTGAATGTGTGATTGTGGACAGCCAACTGTCTTGAACACCTCACTGGGTCAGCTCGTTCCCTCCTCATGCCCTGGGTCTGCCAGCCACCACTTTTTCCTGTCGAGACCCTTCTCTGCTGGCCTCTGACTCTGCTCCTCTTACCGGTCTGGATGAACGGTTGTCGGACTTCTGTGCAATTCAATTTTCTGTCTTCTGGTTGTTTTTTTGTTTGTAAATTTTTGTTGTCCTTAATTTGGGTTGTGCGAGGAGGCACAGTGTGTCCACCTATGCCTCCGTCTTCAACCCAATGATTTTCTTTATGGAAATTTTCTTCATGGAAATTTTCTTCCTCAAGTCCAAGATTAGGTATTAGTGTATATGCTACATTTTTGTGTGCCTTCATAATCTTTGCCTGTCTCCTAAAAATGAATTTAGTCCTTTTCATCAATATCTTTTTAAAGCATACTGCTAAAATATGAATGTTATTCTAAGGATGGTCTGATCAGTACAAGGAAGAGGGGATATCTTACCTCCATTATCCTATGTCCTACATCTCTTTTGCAAAAAAGAGCACTATTGAGATTCAATTTCCAAACCATAAATTTTACCTGTTAAAGTGTACTATTTAATTTTTATTACAGTATATTTACAGAGTTGTGCAACTACCAATGCTACCTAATTTTAGAACATTTTTATCACTTCAAATAGAAATCATATATCCCCTCTCACCTAACACCCCAGCTTTAGGCAACAAGGAATATACTTTCTATTTTTATTGATTTATCTATTTTGGCCATTTGAAGTAAAAGGTTTTATATAATATTTAATATTTTGCAGCTGGCTTTTATTTGGCGTAATATTTTCAAGATTAATCTGTGTTGTAGCTATATTAATAATTTATTTTTACCACCAAACAATATTGCATAGTAAGAATATAGCACATTTTATGTACCTACTTTTAGTTGGCGGGCATTTTGGCTATTATGAACAATGCTGCTATGAGCCATTATGTAAGAACATGTTTTCAGTTCTTTTAGATATAGTTAGGAATGGAATTACTGGTTCATATGATAACTCTATGCTTAACATTTTGAAAATCTTCCAAATTCTTTTCTAAATTCACTATATAGAACTCCATATTTAATTAGGCTGTTAATTCTAGTGATTATGTGTTTAGTTTTGGAAATGTTATTAGAATGACATAAGCACTTTTGTACAGATATTTGGAAATTCCAGAACTTTCTCTGTAGGTTTCTGCTTGGATACTCCTACTCTGTAGCTATAAAATGATTATATTCAGAACATATAGGATTCTATTAGCCATTTCCTCAATTGTTTTATATTAACTTTTGTTTAGAAATTATTTTAATGGTCAGAACTTTCAGAGCTCTTAAGATGTTCTCATAAATGGCTTTACATCTCTATTGTGAATTTGAAAGGACCCAGAAGAAAGGTAGTTCTTGAGACTTTTCCAATGTGATTGTGATGCTGAAGAGAAGGAAATCCCATTTCAAAGACCATTTTCCTAAAGTTTCCTAAACAAGTTATAATCTCCAGAGGTGACTCTCCCTCTGATTTGTGGAATCTAAGCAGTTATTCTTGGAGATACGATTGCCGAATTCCTTCCTCCCAGCCAACTCCCAAGCCGTAACAAGTAAACTAACAAAGCAAGAAACAAAACCTTTGTCATTCTCCTTGTGCAGACATTGCTCATTGCCAAGTCTCTGATTTTGTTCTTGGTCTTCATCTTTTTTGTATGAACTCACTATGACCCTCTTCTTTAACAATCCCAATCTGTATCATTCTTCAAAATTCAGCATAGTCTCACATTCATGAATCATTTTCTTTTTGATATTCCTGTCTTTGAAGACTAACAGCATATATTTTAACCACAAAATTTTGCATTTGGATATATGCTTTGTATTATCCTCTAATAAAATCCTAAATGCACTGAAAGCAAGAACTGCATGTTTTCTACTTTTTTGTCTATTGATTTATCTTCACCAAATTAGAAATAAATGTTTTTTAAAACAATTAAATTATTTATTTATTTAAATTTATTGGGGTGACATCGGTTAATAATATCATATAGGTTTCAAATGTACATTCTATAATACATGTTCTGTATTGCGTGCCCACAACCCAAAGTGAAATCATTTTCTGTCACTATACATTTGGTCCCCTTTACTACCCTCCCTCATACCCTTCCATTTGATCACCTTACTATTGCCTGTGTCTATGAGTTTCAATGTTATATCCCACATATGAGTGAGATCATATGGTTCTTAGCTTTTTCTGGTTGACTTATTTTGTTTAGCATAATATTCTCAAGGTCCATCCATATATTTGCAAATGGCAGTATTTTGTCTTTTCTTATGGCTGAGTAGTATTCCACTGAACATATGTGCCACATCTTCTTTATCCAATCATCTATTGAGGGACAGTTTGGTTGTTTCAATTATCTTGGCCACCACCATGAATAATGCTGTGATGAACACAGCAGTGCATATGACTTTACAAATAAATGTTTTCAAATTTTGGAGTAAATACCGAGAAGAGGAGTTGCTGGGTCATATGGGACCCTATTCTTAATTTTTTTAGGAACCTCCACATTGTTTCCATAGTGGCTGCACCAGTTTACATTCCCACCAGCAGGGAATGAGGGTTCTTTTTCCCTCACAACTTCTCCAACACTTGTTTTTCCTGTCTTGTTGATAACAGCCATTCTAACAGGTGTGAGGTGGTATCTCATTGTAGTTTTGATTTGCATTTTCCTAATAGCTAGTGAAGGTGAACATCTTTTCATATCTCTGTTTTAACTCATTTTATTTTTTAAATCATTCTTATTTTTCAATTACAGTTGACAGACAATATTATATTAATTTCAGGTATACACCCCAGTGATTGGAAATGTTTTCACAAATCTGTTAGCCATTTGTATGTCTTCTAAGGTGAAGTGCCTGTTCAGGTCCTCTGGCCTTTTTTTATTCTTATCCAAAGATATGTTTACTGATGAGAGAGAGAGAAAGAGAGATCAATCAGTTGCCTCCTGTTTGTACCCCAACTGGGATAGAATCTGCAACCTATGTATGTACCCTGACTGGAGATGGAACACACAACATTTTGGTGTATGGCATGGCACTTTAACCAGCTAAACTGCCCAGCCAATGCTTCTCACGTTTAATTGGATTTTTTAAATTCTTGAGTTGTATGAATTCTTTAGATATTTTGGACAACCCCAAGTTGGAGATGTTATTTGGAAATATAATCTCCCATTTTGTTGGTTGCCTTTTTGATTTGTTGGTATTTTCTTTTGCTGTGCAGTAGCTTTTTAGTTTGATAAAATCCCATTCATTTATTTTTGCCTTCAATTCCCTTACCTTTGGATTAAATTAATAAAATCTTCTCTAGAACCAATGTCCATAAGTTTAGTATTTATATTTTCTTCCATGTAATTTATTGTTTCACATCTTATATTTAGGTCTCTGATTCATTGTGAATTAATTTTTGTACATGGGGACAAGCTGTAGTGTAGTTTTATTCATTTGCATGTGGCTTTCCAATTTCCCAGCACCATTTATTGAAGATTTCTTTTCTTTATTATATGTTTTTGTCTCGTTTGTCTAATATCACTTGCCCATATGCATTTAGTTTTATTTTTTGGAGCTTTCAATTCTGTTTCTTGGTCTATGTGTCTGTTTTTCTGACTATACCATGCTGTTTTCATTATCATTGCTCTGCACTGTAATTTGAAGTCACATAGTATGATACCTCTGGCTACATTTTTTTTTTATTTTTTCAGGATTATCTTGGCTATTTGAGGTCTTTTTTTGTTCTTTACAAATCTGAAGATTTTTTGTTGTATTTCTTTAAAAAAATGTCTCTGGCATTTTGATGATGATTGCATTAATTCCATGTATTGCTTTGGGTAATTTGAACATTTTAACTATATTGATTTTTCCAATCCATAAACATAAAACATCTTTCCATTTTATTTTGATTTTCAATCTCTTTTTATTGTGTAATGCTTTGTAGTTTTCAGTATATGGGTCCTTCACATTCTTTGTTAAGTTCATTTCTGGGTATTTTATTCTTTTAGCTGTGACTGAAAAGAATTTTTTTCATTTTTTCCTGAAATTTCATTGGTAGTATATAGGAATGAGGTTGGTTTATGTATACTGATTTTGTATACTGAAATTTTTCTGTATTTGATTATTATTTTTAATTGTTTTGGTGGAGTTTTTAGAGTTTTATATAAAAATAATCATATTATCTGCGATCCATGAAGCTTTTACTGCTTCATTCCAATTTTGATGCCTTTATTTCTTTCTCTTGCCTGATTATTCTGGTTGGACTTCCAGTACTACATTAAATAAGCTTGGTGAGAGTGGGCATCCTTGTCTTATTCCTCATCTTAGAAGAAAAGCTTTAAGATTTTCACCTTTCAATATGATATTAGCTAAGGGTTTGTCACATATGGCTTTTATTTTGTTGAAGTACTTTTACCCTATACCTATTTTTATTGAATGGATGTTGTATCTTATGAAATGCTTTTTCTACATCTGTTGGTTAGATCATATGATTTTTGTGCTTTATTGTGTTAATGTGGTGTATTACGATGATCAATTTACATATGTTGAACCATCCTTGTGCCTCTGGAATGATTCCTACTTGAATATGATGTATTTTTAAAAATAATGTATTTTATTTCCTAGTATTTTGCTTAGGTTTTTGTATCTATATTAATTAGAGATATTAGTTTGTAGAGTTTTTTTTTGTGTTGTCTTTTCCAGTTTTTGGTATCAAGCTTATGTTGGCCTCATAAAATATTTTAGGAAGTATTGCCTCTTCTTTTTTTTTTTTTTAAAGATTTTATTTATTTATTTTTAGAGAGGGAAGGGAGGGGGAGAGAGAGAGAGAGAGAGAGAGAGAGAGAGAGAGAGAGAGAGAGAGAGAGAGAGAGAGAGAGAGAGAGAGGGAGAAACATAAATGTGCGGTTGCTGGGGGTTATGGCCTGCAACCCAGGAATGTACCCTGGCTGGGAATCAAACCTGGGACACTTTGGTTCCCAGCCCGCACTCAATCCACTGAGCTACACCAGCCAGGGCGCCTCTTCTTTAATTATTTGGAAGAGTTGAGAAGGGCAGGTATCAAATCTTCTTTGAATGTTTGGTAGAATATACTAGTGAAGCCAAATGGCCCTAAACTTTTACTTCTTGGGAGGTTTTTGATGGTTGTTTCAATCTCCTCACTGTTGATTAGTCTATTTAGTTTTTCCAGTTCTTTGTGATTAAGTCTAGGAATGTAGTATATTTGCAGTAATTTATCCATATCTTCTAGGTTATTGAACTTGGTGGCATATAGTCTTTCATAGTACTCTGGTATGATTCTTTGTATGTCTGTGATGTCTGTGGTAACTTCTCTTTCATTTCTGATTTTGTGCATTTGAATCTTTTCTTTTTTCCTTGATGAGTCTAGCCAGGTGTTTGTTGATTTTATTAATCCTTTCAAAGAATCAGCTCTTTGTTGTATTAATTTTTGTATAGTTTTTTGGGTCTTTATTTTATTTGATTATGCTTTAATTTTTATTATCTCCTTTCTTCTGCTGACTGTGGGTTGGTTTTGTTCTTTTTAGACTTCTTTAAGATCTAATAATAAGTTGTTTACTTGGGATTATTCTTTTTTCATGAGATAGGCCTGTAATAATATAAAGTTCCCTCTTATTACTGCTCTCACTGCATCCTAGAAGTTTTGATATGTTGTATAGTTATTCTCATTTGTCTCTCTATATCTTTTGACTTTGCCTTTTATATCCTCTTTAACCCAGTCATTTTTAAGAGTTTGTTGTTTAATCTGCACATATTTATGTGTTTTTTAAACTTTTTTTGCAGTTGATTTCTAACTTCAATGCATCGTTTCTCAATCAATATGGTTGGTATGATTTCAAACTTCTTCATTTTGTTAAGGCTAGTTTTCTGTTCTAACGTATGGTCTATTCTTAAGAATACTCCATGTGCACTGAAGAAAAATGTATAATTTAGTGTTCTGAGATAAAAGGCTCTGTAAATGTCAATTATGCCTATTGATCTAATATGTCATTTAAGGCTATCATTTCTTCATTGATTTCTGTTTGAATGACCATTGTCAATGAGATATTTAGATCCCCTACTATTGTGTTTTTGTCAGTTTTTCTTTTTAGTTCTGTTAGTAGTTGCTTCATCTATTTCAGTGCTTCCTGATTGGGAGAGTATGTATTGAGAAGTGTTATGTCTTCTTGCTGTAATATACCCTTTATCATTAAAATGTCCATCTTTGTCTATTGTTATTTTATGTTAAAATTTATTTTTGTGACATATAAATATGGTTACACATGTTTTTCTCTGGATACCATTTGCTTGGAGAACTATTTTTCAATCTTTCACTTTGAATCTATATTTTTCTTTGCAGGTTAGATGTGTCTCCTGAAGGCAGAATATGTTTGGTTTTCTTTTTTGATCCAGTCTTGTACACTGTGCCTTTTTATTGGTGAATTCAGTCCATGTACAATTAGGGTAGTTATTAATGTATGAGGATTTTCTATAGCCATTTTGTCTTTTTGGTTTCTGGTAACTTTGTGCCTTCATTGTTTCTTTTTACTTCTGTTTCTTTTTTTGTTTGGTGATATTCCATAATTTCCCTTATTTTTAGTTATGTGCCCTGTTTTTTGTTTGTTTGTTTTTGTGTGTATTTGTGCTTACCATTAGTTTTCTGGAAAAAAAATGTTCATATATACAGTAGTCCTTTTTCTTTGAATGCATCAAATCTTCATCCTCCTTTGAAAATTCAGACCTTTACCCCCCTCCCTTTTTTTGTTTTTGCTCTCAAAAATTATCCCTATGTACACTGTAAGTTTGTTGGTTATTTTACTCTAGTTTTTGTGACCTTTGTTATTTGTTTCAGGTATTAGAGTAAAATAACCCCCTTGAGTATTTCCTACAGTCTAGGTCTTCTGATGGTAAATCCCCTCAGCTTCTGTTGGTCTGAAAATGTCTTTATTTCTCCTTTATATCTAATAGATAATTTTGCTGGACATGTTATTCTTGGCTGGTAATTTCTCTCTTTTGGTAGTTTGAGTATTTGGATCCACTCTCTCTGTCTTCTAAAGTTTCTGCTGAGAAATCCAATGATAACATAATGAGTTTTCCTTTATAGGTTACTTTCTTCTGTTTCCAGGTTGCTTTGAGAATTCATTCTTTGTAATTACTTGGTGACAGTTTTAACACAATGTACCTTGGATAAGGTGTTTTTGAATTGAGGTAAATGGGTGTTTTGTTTGCTTCTTAGATTCAAGGATCTAGCTCTTTCCATAGGTTTGGGAAATTCTCATGAACTATTGGTTTGAATAGGCCTTCCATTCCCTTCTCCCTTTTTTCTCCCTTTGATATATCTATTATTCTTATACAATGTTGGTAAAATTAGGTTTACAGTTTTTCATATGGAAAATAATACAATAGTTAATACATAATTCAAGAACAAACTCTGTGTTTCATGTATTAAAAACTATAAACTTACTTTTCCCCTCTGTCTATTACTTTTTTTGGTAGAGTCAGATAGTTCTTGTAGAGTTCTTTAATTTTTCTAATGCTCAAATCTCTCTTCTTCTCTTGGCATCATTTCTAGATTTCTATCTTTGATATCAACAATCCTTTCCTCCATCTGGTCAGCTCTATTTTCTTTGCTTACTAATTTGTTCTTTATTTCTTTTATTGAGTTCTTTATCTCCAGAATTTCTGTTTTATTCATTTTAAAAGTTTTGATCTCTTTGACCCTGCCTGGTGTGGCTCAGTGGATTGAGTGCTGGCCTGTGAACAAAAAGGTCACTGGTTCGGTTCCCAGTCAGGGCACAGCCTGGGTTGTGGGCCAGGTCCCTGGTGGGGGGTGCTCAAGAGGTGACCACACATTGATGTTTCTCTCCCTTTCTTTCTCTCTCTCTTCCCCTCTCTCTAAAAATAAATAAATAAAATCTTTTTTTAAAGTTTTAATCTCTTTGGTAGTATATTCATTTTGTTTGTTGATCTTGTTTCTGAGTTCTGAAACTGCCTGTGTTTTTTTAATCTCATTGAATTTTTTTCAGTGAGAAAAAATCATGCAATCATGAATTCTCTGTCATTTAGATTACATATTTCCATGTTTTAATTTTCTTGAGATTTTAAACATTTTCTTTCTGAGCTGCCTTGTTACCTCAGTTATTTGTGGCATTTGATGGATTCCTTCTCTGCTAGGCATCTATGTATGAGTGGCACTTCTCTAGTAGATTGATTAGAAGAAATCCTTTTTTTATTGTTTCCAGTAGGTGGCACTGAATCACAAGTTTTTTAGCTCTTTCTTCCACTGCTCTGGCTCTCCAGATCTCTGCTGGTTGGTGGAAAATGACTTGTGTTCCTTGGAAAAGTGGGCACCTCCCCTGTGATCTGATAGCCCCAGTCCCAGGACACAAAACCTGCATGGATATGGTGTGGGTAAGAGGGCTCCAAATACATTAAACCCCAATGCTGTCCCTTGAAGCCAGATGTTGCTGGCAGTGCAGCCACAATGCATCATTGTGGGGTGAGTTGGGACAACCATGCCCCTCCCTTGTTACTTTGCCCTCCCAGCAAAGGCAACTAGCAGACCTTTGTGGCAACCCCCTGAGTTTCCACCCAATCCTGGGATTATTTAGAGTGTGCCTGTCATTCAGGGAAGAATTGTTTCTGTAGTACTACTTCTCAAGTTTGCAGATAATGTCTGCAACCCAACAGGAAAGATGTGGGGAGGTGAGCTTTGGTAGGGCAGGAAAGCAGCCAGGTGCCTTAGCTTTGTTTCTCTGTCAGCACTGCTGATTGCCAAACAAATATGGTTACACCTTTGTGCATTGTCCTTGCACATGTCACTGGGCTCAGCTGCAGCTACTAATGCCCATCCCTGCACGAATGCTCACTGAATCTTTTTGTTCCTCTCAGTTGAAGGTAGTACCAGCAGTAGATTCATTCCCCCTTCTCTATGATGAATGCCACAGTGAGCTCTGGGCTCTAGGGCTCTATCCCTGGCTCATCTCAACTCTTCTCTTTTCCACTTCCTTTTGTTTGCTTCCGCTTGCCAACCTTACAGATTTTTCAATGTGCTGATTCCTCAGATGTGTTTGTGTTTTGAGCAGGGAATTTTTAAAAAATTATAGCTGTTCAACTTGTTGAAACTTCAAGAAGAGTGACCAAAGGGATGTCTCATATTGCCATATCTCTGATGTTACCTATCAGATTGCTTTCTTAATTTCTCTCTTCCATAATTCACTATTGGTGTATAAGAACATCACCTTATTCTGAAGTTATTTTCTATCCTGCTGCTTTCCTGAATTTATTTGTCAGTACTAGTAGTTTTTTGGTGGAATCCTTATAATTTTCTCTACATAGCATCATGGTATCTGCAAATAATGACTATTTTATTTCTTTTCTTCAATTGGATGCTTATTTTTTTCCTGTCTGATTGATGTGGCTGGGATTTTAGTACTGTGTCAAATAAAAGTCTTAAAAGTGGGCACCTTTTCTTGTTCTTGATATTGAGAAAAACACATTTAGCTTTTCTCCATTTAGCTTTTTGAATGATGTTAGCTGTAGCTTTGCCATATATGGCCTAATATGTTCAGTTATGTTCCCTGTAGTCCCACTTTGAGGAATTTTATCTGACGTTCTTTCTGAATCTATTGATATGATCACATGAACTTTTCATTAACTTAATGTAGTATATTGCATTGATTGATTTGCAGATACTGAAGCAAACTTGCATACTAGGAATAAATCCCACTTGATCAAGGTGTTGCTCTTTTTTTTCAATTGCTGAATTCAGTTCACTAATATTTTGTTGAGAAGCTTAGCATCTATGTTCATCAGTGCTATTGACATGTAATTTTGTTTTTTGTAATGTCTTTGTGTCTTTTTGTAATCAGGGTAATAATGGCCTTATAAAATGAATTTAGGAGTCTTTCCTTTTATGGATTTTTTGGAATATTTTCAGAAGTTTAGGCATTAATTGTTTGAATGCTTGGTAAAATTCACCTGTGAAGCCATCTGGTCCAGAATTTTTGTTTGTTAGGAGATTTTAAATTACTGATTTGGTTTTGTTTGTACTAATCAATTTATTTAGATTTCTGTGTTTCTTTTTTATTTAGTCTTAGAAAATTGTATGATTCTAGGAATTTATTTATTTCCTTCACATAGTCCATTTATTGGTATACAATTGTTTATGGTATTTTCTCATAATCCTTTGTCTTTTTGTGTCTGTTGCTATTTCTGTTTAATTTCTGATTATTATATTTATATGTATACATATTTTTCTTTTTAGTCTAGTTATAGACTTATCTATCTTATTTATGTTTTCAAAGAACAAGCACTTGGTTTTGTTAATCTTTGTATTGTTTTTAGACTCTATTTCATTTATTTCTACTTTGATCTATATGATTTTCTTCCCTTTATTCACTTTGGGCTTTGTTTTTTTTTTTTCTTTTACTAGTTAGTTTAGGTAAAATATTAGATTGTTTATTTGAGATTTTTTCTTGTTTTTAAGGATAGGTGTGTGTTGCTATAAATTTTCCTCATAGGGCTGCTTTCACTGTGTCCTATAAGTTTTGAGTTGTTATGTTTTTATTTTCATTTGTCTCAAGGTATCTTCTGATTTATTATTTGATGTCATTGTTAACCCATTCATTTTTTAGTAACTGGTTATTTAGCCTCCATGTGTTTTGTGTTTTTAAGCTTTTTTATTGTATTTGATTTGTAGTTTCATCCCATTGTGATTGGAGAAGAGGCTAGATATAATTCCAAACTTCCAAAAGTTATTGAGACTTGGTTTGTGCCTTAACATATGATCTACCCTAGAACCTATTTTATGTCCTTTTGGAGAAAGTGTATATCCTATTGTTTTGAGGTAAAGTGTTCTGAAAATTATCAATTGAATTTATTTGGTTTAATGTGTCAGTGAAAGCCATTGTTTTGTTGCTGATTTTCTGACTGGAAGATGTGTCCATTGATGTCAATGGGGTATTAAGTTCCCCTGCTATGGCAATATTACTGTCAATCTCTCCCTTTATATCCATCAAGATTTGTTTTACATATATAGGTGCTCCTTTGTTGGGTGTATAATGTTTAGAAGAATTATATCCTCTTATTGGATTCCTTTATCATTATGTAATGTCATTCTTTCTTTGTTTTCAAGTCTATTTTGTGTGATATATGTATTGCTTCCCCAGCTATTTTTTATTTATGTTTGCATGGAATATCTTTTTCCATCTCTTTTAGTTTGTGTGTTTCTTTTGTTCTGAAGTGGGGATTCTGTAGACAGTACATATATGGGTCTTGCTTTCTTATCCATTCAGCCATCCCATGACTTTGGTTTGTAGCATTTAAGCCATTTTGATTTAAATTGATTATCGATAGATGTGTATTTATTGACATTTTATTATTTACATTTATGTTCTTCTTTTCTTCTTAAAGAAGTCACTTTAACAGATCTTGTAATACTGATTTAGTGGTGATAAACTCATTTAGCTTTTTCTTGTCTGGCAAGCTCTTTATTTCACCTTCAATTTTAAATCATTGCCTTGGTGGCTAAAGTAGTCTTGGCTCTGTGTAAAAATTATAATGTTGAATCATATAAAATATGTTAATATAAATGCATTAATAACTTTCTAAATTCAATGTGTTATCAGTTGATAGCAGCTCTACAAGTATGGCTGTTTTATGGACACCTGGACTTTAAAATAGCCTACATTAAATAAGTTGAAATGCCAAAATATATTTTGTATATTTCAGAGCAGTAGTTTTTAAACTTTAGCATAGACCATAACTACCTGGAAGGCTTGCTAAAATATATATCTCTGGGCCCAACTCAGATTATGCTATGGAGTTTCTGTTTCTATAGAAAGATAACTTCCACATATGGAAGTTATACGTGGACTCAGCACCTTGTACCCCTATTCTACGAAGCTTAATCTTGCAAAGAGAATTGTTGAGTGATTTCTTTTCCAACAGAAGACAACAAACCTGAACACTCAATACAGTAATATTCCCTATAGGAAGCAGCCAACTTTCTAGTGGCTAATTGATTATATTAGACTATTCCATCATGGAATGTGCAGTGTTTTGTTCTCACTAGAATGGACTCTTAGTGTAAATTTGCCTTTCCTAACTGAAATATTCTACCAGAATCACAAGGCATGGATTTGACAATGCCTTGCATATCATCACAGTATTCCACAAAGTTATTCTATCCCATACAATGTTACTTTTTATCTATAAACATAGGGAACTTCAATTTAAAAAGTGCATCTGTAGACTCATGCTCAAGGAATTCATTGATTTTGCCATGTTTCATATCACCCTAAAGCATTTGGACAAGTAAAAGAATGAAAAAAATATAGTTCATACAAATGGAAATTTTAAAAAGCTGGGGTAGCTATAGTTATATCTGAAAAAATAAACTTTAAAATAAGAGATATAGTAATAGACAAAGAAGAACACCACAAAGTGATATAAAAAACAATACAACAAGGGGATAAACTCTGCTAAACATTATGCACCCAACATAGGAGCACCTAAATATGTAAGGCAATCTTGTAGACATAAGGGGGGAGATTGACAGTAATGCACTCATTGGAGGGGATTTTAACACCCCATTGACATGCGTAGATAGATTTTTCAGATAGGAAATCAACAGGAAAATGGTCTTAAATGACACACTAGGTCAGATGGGTTTAATTGATATCTTCAGAGAATTTCACACCAAAGCACCAAAATAAACATACTTTTCAAGTGTACGTGGAATGTTTTCTAGGATAGACCACATTAGGTCTATCAAATCTTGAGTATCCTATCATTAGGATACTCAAATCTCAATACTTTTAAAGATTTCATTTATTTATTTTTAGAGAGAGGGGAAGGGAAGGAGAAAGAGAGGGAGGGAAACATCAATGTGTGGCTGTCTCTCGCACACCCCCTACTGGGGACCTGGCCCATAGTCCAGGCATGTGCCCTGACTGGGAATCAAACTGGCATCCCTTTGGTTCACAGGCTGGCACTCAATCCACTGAGCCACACCAGCCATTGCAGTGATGTATTTTTTTGGATATGTTACCCCAGTCAAAGGAAACAAAAGTAAAAATAAACAAATAGAATTACATCAAAGTAAGTAACTTTTGTGCAGTGAAATTAACAATCAACAAAATGAAAATGCACCCTACTTAATGGGACAAGATATTTCCAAATGACAGATCTGATAAGAGATTAATATCCAAAATACATAAAGAACTCATACAACTCAACATCAAAACAGTAACAACAACAAATGGTTAGATTTAAAACAAGGCTAGAAGTCCATAACATATATTTTTTTCCAAATAAGACATACAGATGCCCAACAGAGACATCAAAAGATGCTTAGCATTATTAATTTTCAGGGAAATGCAATTCATCACCACAATGAAATATCACCTGACACCTGCTGAATTTGCTATTATAAAAAATACCCCCAAAATTAAGTGTTGGAGACCATGTCATGCACTGTTAGTGGGATTATAATTTGGAACAGCCACTAGGAAAACAGTATGGAGGTTTCTCAAAAAATCAAAAGCAGAACTACCTTATGACTCAGCAGTTGTTTCTGGGTATCTATTCATAGAAAATTAAAATGCTAATTCTAAAAGATATACGGACTCCTAGATTCATTGCAACATTATTTATAATACCCAATATATGGAAGCAACCCATGTCCATCAATACATGAATAGATAATAATGTGATAATGAAAAAAACATTACTGTCTGTCAGAGATTTGGGGAGGAAAGGGTGTTTCAGTAGGAGAAACGCTGGGAATATTTTAGGGCTGCAAAACTATTTTGTACGGTATTTAATGCTAGATATATTGCATTATATATGTATTAAGCACATGGAACTTTATAGCAAAATGAATGAAAATAAATAAATGAGTTTTTTATATATTTTTAAAGATTTTATTTATTTTTAGAGAGAGGGGAAGAGAGGGAGAAAGAGAGGAAGAGAAACATCAATGTGTGGTTGCCTGTAATGCACCCCCTACAAGGAATATGGCCTGCAACCCAGGAATGTGCCCTGACTGGGAATCAAACCAGCAACATTTTGGTTCACAGGCCTGTGCTCAATCCACTGAGACACACCAGCTAGGGTAAACAAATGAATTTTTAAAAAAGAAAACTGTACCTGAACAACAATGAATTTTTTTTAAAAAAAAAAGTTAAAAATACATAAAATAGAAAAAGAAATCAACTCAGAAGTCATGGGCACCCATGATGGAACACAGACTGTGACAACACTATCTATATATGTTGAAAATGTTAAGGCATAGCCTATTTGAAAATGGTAAAATAAAAGTGGTGCTGATTTAAATAATTGTGGAAACGACCTGTTTGTAAGACTAAAAACAAAAGGAACTGCATATAAGCATTGATCAAGTTGATAAAGGTACAGGTTAACAATGCTTAAACTCTGCTACATGTCACTGGAATTTAACAAATATGTAAATGGATGCAAAACAGTAAGAGAAAGATTTCTCACTTTAGCAGTAGAAGGTTATAGGTAGGCAAGAAGTAAAAGCTAAAATGAACCATGTGGTACTGGATTAGAGTTGGAGATATGAGGTAAATGATTATGAACTCATTTTATTTATCTTAATATAAATGCAAATGAATATATGTAAACTAAATATACACATGTACATATATACATACGTACACATTCATACATATACATGTGTGCATATGTATGTATGTGTATGTATACTGAGGTATAGAATATGCAAGTAAGGAAAAAGCCAAAAAAATGCTACAATGGTAAGGGTATGTGAAAGAGACCAAGGAGTCAACTAAAAGAGCTTATAATAGCCAAAAATTGAACAATCTGGAAAACAGACTTTTGTTATATTATATATTCTACATAATTTTTCTACTCTCTCTCTGTATTTTAATTGTTGTTGGCTTATTCTGTAATGTATATTTTTTCACACACTGAAATGTATCAAACTTTTGCTTAATAGATTTGGTGTTTTAACATGTTTAAATGCCTTCCCTATCATAAGGTTATAAATATTTCCCATGTTATATTGTAATGGTTTCATGGCTTTATTTATTGATTTTAACTCATTTGGAATTTTTTTAATGATGTGAGGTACAAACTGTGTGAGGTTCCAGAAGGCAGGGAGGGTCTTGGCATGATTGAGGAAATTAAAGAAACCTGGTGTGGCTAGAACATTGTAAATTGAGGAGGAAAGTGGTGAGAGATGAAATTAGAGCAAAATTAAGGGGCCTTGTGTCATCTGAGTTTGTTTGCATATTAAATACATTGGAAAGTATATGTTGCTATATGCCTGCAACCACCTAAAATTATGTGGGATAAAGTGACACACAGATCAGGGAAAACAGGAGAGAAGTAATTATTCAGGCCATTAAGTGTACATACAAGCTGCCTCAGATAAACCCTATGCAATAATTGAATTGAAATTGAGGTAAGGCAAGGAATATTTTTGTAAGCTCCATATGTAATTCTGATAAAAGCATAATGGAGAGAACTTCTGATTCAGTGTGTTTTTCAACTTATATTTATTCCTTTCATGAGAACTTACATTCATTCTTTTGTTTAAATTATTGACACTATTACAGATGTTACCATTAACCCACCTTTGCCCACCTCCACTCAGTGTTTACCAGATGCCAACACAGCAGAGATAGTCATTTGCTGTAGGTGAACACAGCTAAGAATAGAAAAGAGAATGCCAATAAAAAATACCTATAGGCTGTAGGTTCTTTTTTAGTCTCAAGAAACATCCTCCTTGAAGAGGCATACAGGTAATTATATAATTATCTTATTATATAAAGTCACTTCATATTTGTTCAAACAATAGTTGAAAACAACTTATAGGGCATGCAACTTAGAAAATCATTAAAAAATAAATTCTTCCAGTTAGTGTTTGTTTCTGTCTGATCTAAATTTGTTTTTTATATATAATAGAAAAAAAAGATTTTCTGCTGTTATTTGTTTTCTTAAGTATAGAACTTTTGATCAAAGTTTTACTTTGTTTGAATGGAGCTATGGACAAAGCATGTCCAGAGAAATGCATCTGGCAAGAAAGCAAACCCTTCACAACAGAGGACCTAAGCCACAGACTTGCTTTTTGTGAGCCTATGGCCTTCATTCTAAATCCTGCACTTTTTCCCCCTTACTTAAGTTCACTTGTACCTTGGTGACTATTGTACAAAATGGTCCATACACTTGAACTTTTTATTTAATTGCCATGGAAATTTGATAATTTTATCCTAAAGTAGGGTTGAGGAAAACTCAGGAAGAGCTCCAATTACTGAAAACTGGAAAAAATTAATCTTGATTAAAGCACTTCCCCCATGAAAATAGGACCTCCTGAACTTTGTAAGGGCTGATTATGGGAGGCTGTTCTTTGGGGAATGCATAACTGTACTTATTCTAGGATTTTCCAGGAATATCAAAGTGAAATACTGGAGACATAAAAAAAGTCTTTTAAAGGTGTAATTTAGTGGAATGTTGGCAGCAACTTACTTCAGTTCCTCTCTAAAATGAAGTGCCAAAATATGCAAACTACTTTCCAAAACCATGATGGCTATAAGGAATACCTGTCAGCTGTCATCACCAATAAGATTTTCCATGTGAAAAAAAATGAACCTGGAGGATCACAGGAGATTTATTGTTCACTTAAAATAGGCATAGTACATATTCCTCATTAAAGAATCTGGTGGGTTTCTTTGCTATACTTAATAATCTTAAACATAAGAACTGGGAGAAATTAGTGAAGCTTAGATTACTTGCAATTTCTGTTGTTTTCATGACTAATAATCTTTACTACATAAACCAGTAGCTTCAAATGTTAACCCAGTATTATAAATGTATTGCTTTCCATGTGTCACAAAAATGTTAATCTATTATAGTTCTCAATTCTGAAATGACCTGAATTCATTTCATTTGATGAAAATTCTCCTTTTTTGCTTTATAGGACAATGAAAATACAGGAAAATAAACATTTGTAATGTCTGGAGTTATTTTAAGCCATTCCACCATGGTTCAAACCTGTATGTGCATTGTGTTGTTTAATTTCAGCATCTGGCATAAGTGTTAGGAACTTTTTCTATTTCAATATTAATTATATAATTTTCTATTATGTTCCTTCAGGAAAATAGAAAGCTCTACACCACCCTCATCAAATTCAATTAATAAATACAAATATAAATTTCTTATAAATATTAGGTATACAGAGTATGGACACTATAATACTGTTTAAATGGATTATAGTTATTGACTCCAGACCCTCAATAAGTTGAAAGTATTATTCTTTAAATCCATTCTTGGTGGGCAATATGGGTTCAGCAGTAGCAATACAACCCAGCATGTTCTTTTACATTTCCAGTTGCCATGGAATATTCAAAAAAATTTTGAAAGTTACTTTGGAACATGCAACTACTAGTGAACACAATGCAGCTAGAGCTAACTGAGCAATTAAGTATTTGAACTAAGCATAATCCTATTGGAAAGAGAATTTAAGAAGACTCTAGGAGTGTGTTTCTTCTATCATGTGATACCAGAAAGCCTGATAAAAATAAAGCTCAGATTCTTAGCAGCTTAGATTTCGAAGGAACTCTAAAAGTAGAATACACTTTCCTATTTTTTATGACATCTCTAACAGATGATAATAGATCTACCTGAATGTTACCCCCAATTAATAGCTCATTCCCTAAAGCAATCAATTTGATTAGATGATACTTTCATTCAGAAGTTCCTCTTGAACTGAATTAAACTTGTTTCCTGGTAACTTTTACCCAGTAAATCCTAATGTTTAGATGCAGAACAACACTTTTCTCTCTTCTACATGACAGGTTTTTTTAATGTTTGGAAATAACTATTTTGTCACTAAAAATCCATTCTTCTCAAGTCAATATATCCCAGGTTCTTTTAAACTTTTCTCACATGACTTTAGTTCTAGGAAACTTAAGATCTTGATCACCACCCTAAGGTATACTCACTTCTTAATGACCCTTTTAAAACATGGCCTAAAAACTAAATACTTGTCTTGAATATGAATAGTACATTACAGATTTTCAGTCAGTACATTTCAATGTCAAACTGAACTGCCAAGTTATCACCCTATTCTACTCCATATGACCAGTTATTATGTGACATTGTTTCTGCCATTCACATGGTATGAAATAATGTTAATTAGTTAAAAAAAACAAGTAGTTCAAACCTTCTGCCCTTACAGATAAAATGGCTGAAGTCAAAGAGGATATTAGAAATGCAGACAACCTGTGATCTCATTTCACTGGTGTGAGAGTATACACAGAAAAAAACACATTAGACAAGACCAACTTCAGAAACTTTCTAAGAACTACAGATCCATAATTCAGCTTATATAAAAATAAAAGAAGTTGATTTTTGAATTTTCTTTAGCCACCAGGAGTTAGGAAGAATCAGTGATATTTAGATATGAAAGCATCCTAGGTTGTGGAAATAGCATGGACAAAGGTAATGAGTGAAGAATTGCAGACCCAGCCTGGGTGAAGAAAAAGTCTAAATGGGAAAGTTGTAAGCAACATGACCAGAAAGAGTGGTTGACAGTAGATCTTGGAAGATCATATAACAGCATAAAGATTTTGGGCAATGGCCTGTATTTAAAGAGGCTAACATTTTCTTAGATCTAAGTCATGAAATATCTGGCTGCTGATGAGGAATAATAATGGCAAGTCTATATTCTGCTTATTCTTTTCTCTTCATCCAAGTGTCTCATATGCCTGCCAAACAAAAAAGCTTTCTCTTTTCTTTGCTCCTAACTTCAAACAGCATTCTGAGATCAGTTTTGCACTATTAGAGAATTATATGGGCCAAATTTAAATGTCAGTAGTAGTGTAGCAGATCATATTTATCTACTAAATCGTTTACATGCATTCTAAATTCATTGACTTATAGAACAGAATAAGAACACATAGAGATAAAACAGAGGAAGAAAATGAAGTCCACAGGTGTTGGTGACTTGTTCAAATTACACAGTTGCTACTGGGGACAGCAAAGGAGAAAAGATGTCTGGGTTCAGCATTCTTTGAACTACATAAGACTGCCTCCTTTTGAGGCTAACATTAGGTAAGGACAAAAATAAGGCCAAAGAACAATAGCAAACCCTCACTAATTTTATCTCTTTTTTTATATAGCAATCCAAAATACATCTTACTGTGGGACTGAAGATGATAACCAATAATACACACTATATTAAGCCAAGTCTACACAGGTGTAATGAAATCAGAGATCATGGAATGTTGCCATTCTGAATTACTATGAAGAAATGGGATAAGATATCTGAGCCTTTATTGCTTTGTGGATAAGATGGTAAATATAAGTATAAATAGCTTTTTTAAAATTGAAACAATAAATCATTAAACTGTGTTTAATTACAGCTCTTTTAAGTTTGTTTTAAAAAGTGACCCTACAAAGCTATTGTGTTAAGGTGTATTTCAACCTTATTTGTTTCTCAAGGCAGGGGTAGCCCTGGGGTTGTTTCTAACTATTTTGGCATGGTTTTGTGCAGAAGGGACATAGTATTAAAATAAGCTTGTATAAATCAAGCAGTTTTAGAGGCTGTGTTAACTATTTGTGGTAGTGGTGGTACCATATTATAAGGGCATTTTTGTCACACCAATCAACTTATTCCTATCCTTTTTATTCAATGGAAGTTATCCAGGCAAAAGAGACTGGTTGCATTAGTTTGCAGGAGATATATATTTGGCATTTTAAAGATACAGTATTTGTTCATAGTCTCAATTAGATTCTATTCTATGTGGAATTTCTTGAAAACTGGCCACAGCTTATGCAACACGTCAATTATTTTAGGAGGATATTTTACCAGCATGCTTCCAAATGCATTACATAGACATTTACAAGTAAAGGCATGTTAACAAAATTATACAGGTTTCAGGCGCACAATTCCACAACCCATTACTTGTACTGTACTGTGTGTTCATCACCCCAAGTCAAGTCTCCATCCATCACCACTTATCCCCCATACCTTCCTTCACCTCCTCCTACCACCCCCACCCAGCAATCCCCACACTGTTCGTGCTCATGAGTTTTTCTCTCTTTTTTATCAGCCTCTCCATTCTCCACCCAGCCCACCAACCAACCCCTATAGCTGTCATCCTGCTCTCTATGTCTCTGTGTTTTGCTTGTTAGTTCAGTTTGTTCATTAGATTCTACATATGAGTGAGATCATATGGTACTTGTTTTTCTCTGACTGGTTTATTAATCAGTATCACCCCAATAAATTTAATGAAAAGTAAATGCATGTATTCTAGTTGAACTTGAGTATATTTGTTAATTTGAAATAAAAGATAATTATTACTCATAATATAGCTTACAACCAAGATTTCTCATTATCTGGTTTATCTCTTTATAAATGCTACATGGTTTGCATCAATGAATTAATGTACATAAACATGACTTTTATGCTTAAACCTCTTCAAGGGGTAGATGACTAACCTGAAATTAACAATAAATGATAATGTAAAAATAAATCATAAATTTAAAAAACTGATGAGTTCAAATGATAATGGTGTTATGACAGAAGTAGTATTATCTTTTAGTTATTCAAAAGTAACTTTTAACCAAAATTTAGTCATTTATAAAAAAGAGATTATTGCACTAGATTCAATAATATCTAAAGTCATTTACAATTGCAGTTTGCTATAATACTAAACATGAGTATGTAAATTAAGTCTTATACAATATTATATTTCTCTTCCTAGTATTATTTAATACATGGTAAGAGTCACCTCTTGCCATGATTCTTCCTTTATGGAATAGGTGATTCATTTGTATTGTAATAAGTAGAACTTCCCCTGCCCATGAACAGAATATTCATCTTGATCCAGGAAAGGATAAAGTTTAATATATATTATTAGTAGAGCTATTCCCCTTTAACTCCCTCTAGAGACTCTCATAAATAGTTACTACCCTCAATCCAGACAGCAATAACAATCTTTTGTATTTCCACATAATTTCAACTTTTTAAAGGATATTTATTTACCCATATGTTATCCTTACAACAATCAATCTTCTGGGAAAGGATTAATGATATTATCTCCATTTGGCAAATGTATAGATTTTACAAGCACAGAGCAATTTAATGACTTTGGTTCAGTCACAAAGTTAATGAGATAAATAAATTTGGAACCCAGGTATTTCATTTTCATGTCTTTTTGCTTTTCACTATATTATTACCTAGCCTTGACCACTGATAATGCTGATGATGGTAATAGTAACTAAATCAGTGAGGATGGGCTACACATTATTTCCCAACAGCATTGCCCAAATCGCAGTGGCTTAAAGCAACACATAGACAGACAACTATTTGGTAATGGCCTGAAAGGAAGGGCGGCTGGAATTGGGTGGAGGTGAGCAAAGGGAGGGGGGGATAGGGACATCTGTTACAGTGTAAACAATAAAAATAAAGTTAAAAATAAACCTGTTTATTTCATACACATACACACACACACACACATACACACACACACACCAGCAGGGGGCTCTGCTTCTTGTTTACTTCATTCAGTGACAAGACCTGCAGAGGCTCTACCACCTTTTAACTGCACTACCTGAAAGGCATGGCCTCCTTGGTCAACAGGACAGAAAAGCAGAAGAAATAAATAATTCATATCTACTATTCTAGATTTTTTATTTGTATTAATTTATTTTATTTTATTGTTTAAGTATACTTGTCTGCACTATTTTAGGTTTTGATCAAGAAGTGACACACATTACTTGTACTTATAGCCTATGTGCCACAACTTGTAATATAACAAATTCTCACCTACCTAAAAAGGGACTGGGAAATGTAGAGTACACGGATGTTTGAAGAGCAGTAAATGTCTCTGCCATGATAGTTAACATTTATTAAGTTCTTAAGATGTGTCAGACACTGTGTTAAACACATCATGCAATTGCCTCATTTGATCCTTACTATGGTCCTGTACTATAAATATAACAATTATACTGATGAGGGAACCACCTTTGAGAATAACAATCTGCACAAGATTTCACAGATGGTAAAGAGCAGAGCGAGGATTCAAACTGAGATCATTTTTATTCTAGAGTCAACTGCATGTTAAGTTATTCAAGTCCAAATTCATTTCATGTCTTCCCTTTAGTCATCTTGAAATCCTTTGTGTGAGTGAGCCTATATAGCTTTCACTTACTCCCTCCCACACTTGACATCTATTTCCACTTTTATTTTCATTTTAAAAATATGAACAATAATGAGTGAAAGAAGGCAGGTAAATGAATGATAAAGAAACCCCTTTAGTTGTATTTTTCTCCTTTCCCACAATAGTACTATTTCTTCTGTTGGAGGGCCTACAAGCTACCAGTAAAGGTATTTACTTATTTGAGCCTGCTTACTGTTGACCCAATACATACCAGTCATCCCTCTTATAGGCCTTCCTTAAATATAAAATAATGTCTAATATCTGCCTTGTATGTTCTTGTAAGAAGGGCCCAATAACATTCTTAATAATTCAGAATATGCCTGTTGTAAGACATTTCCTTTTGTAGCTATTTACAACTATGGTCATGAAACTATGTTTGGCATTAAAAAGACATCATCTCTGATGTATATATGAGTTAGAACACATATATATAAAATGATCATGTTCCAAAAAAGTATTGAAATAAAAGTTTTTATATAGAACTGCTGTCCTAAGACTCAATTATGCAGAATTTCACTTATTCCTGAAAATTCTAGATAATTGTTAGGAATTGAAATTTAAAAACCTCATGAAACTTTGGCTAATATGGAATGTATTGGTTCAATAGATACAGCTTATTAAATACTATCTGACTAGTGTCTCCCAGGCCCATTTAATTTGGGAACTAAAGCCAGCTCTCTCATGTTGACAATGAGAAGAAGGACAGAAGTTATTTATTCACAATCTGACAAATAGTTGGAAGCAACACAAGGGTAAGGACCTAGGCTTCCTCAAACTCTCAGTTTAGAGTAAATCAAAATAATATTGGTATTTATAAAATCTTGCTTCTGGAAAGTTAAAATCAACTCTCTTAAAACACTATTAAATGTTTGCATTAAGTAAGGCAATACATATCTATTCACATATTTATAAGTCATAGCCTAGAATAATTATATTGAATATTTGTCATTGATTACCAAGTATAGAAAGATAACAGATAGAGCAACATGAATAAAATATATGCATCATTAATTAGTTACATATTAACTGAGGTGATATAACAATTTTCACATATGTCTTCATATCATGCTACTTATACAATGAACATAGATTGCTTTTTAATTATGTTTATTTCTATTGAATGTATTGGGGTGACATTGGTTAATAAAATTATACAGGCTTCAGGTGTACAATTCTATAATACATCATCTGTACACTGTATTGTGTTCACCACCCCAAGTCAAATCTCCTTCCATTGCCATTTATCTCCCCAAACACTCTTCTACCTCCCCCTCCCTTTCCCCTTTCATCATATTGTTATGTATGAATTGTTTGACTTAACCCCTTCACCTTTTTTACCCAGCCCTCCTCTCCCCTCCCACATGACAGCTGTCAGTTTGTTTTCTTTATCTATAAGCCTGTTTCTATTTTGTTTTTTAGTTTATTGTGTTCATTAGATTCCACATATAAGGTGAGATCATAGGGTATTTGTCTTTCTCTGGCTGGCTTATTTCACTTAGCATGCTGCTCTCCAGGTTCTTCTATGCAAAATTTTAAAGTCAAAAGAATTTAAAATATAATAGTAGTTTATATTTGTTAAAATTATTTTACCTGGTGATTTCAATGATCTTTCCTGATGTACAAGGACAAAAAGAGTAATTTCATTCCAAGCCAAAAAGAGAGTGTGTGTGTTCAATATGTGTCACTTTGCTCTAATTCAGTAGTAGGAGATCTAAATTATTGTCTTAGTTGTGCAAATTTGGGTAAGCAGGAAATAGTCACATCACTTTTTATTTGTCAAGTAGGGATAAAAATACCTTCCCTGGTAAACATTACAGGTGTGCTGTGTAAATTCCATAATTTAATGTGTGTGAAAGCTGTTGGAAAAAATAAAAACTGATTTATAAATTTAAGGTATGATTTTGTGTTTTAACATACATAAACTGATATTCCTTCCATATGCATCAGTGTACTTATTTCAACATTTTCTCAGCTACATATTTTGCTGTTTTATTCACATCACAGAGGGTAGAAAAAGGACAAGAAAGTAGACTACTTGTGTCAAGTTCTATAGTGAATGTCAAATTTTAAGACCTCTTATTCTTTGGGTACACCGCTGTAGGTATTTTACATATATGTTATTCTTTCATCTTTTGGTCTAACTCTGAGAAGTAGGTTTTATAAACAAATAAAGATGATAGATAGATGATGATAGATAGATGGATAGATAGGTAGATACAGAGATATACAGATATAGATATCACAGAGGTTACGTAAATTGCTCAAGGTCACACAGCTGGTAAGTAGCAGAGCCAGAATTCATATCCAGTTTTGTCAGTCTCCAAATCTCCTTCCTTTATTTTGTGTTATCTTTCAAAGATCTTAGGGACATGCTGGGATAATATTCAACTTCTTTTGGCATGCCTACGTGTTTCACAGACATTAGAGTACTGCAGAATACAGCATTTTTTAACTCGCAATCTTTCTCTAAAAATATAAATGGTTTTGTTCTGTTGACCTTGTGTCTCTACATTGAAAATCTTTCCTAATTTGCACTTTTTATAAGACTAAAAATTTCTGATTGAATTTATCATATTCCAGAAACATGGGACCTTTTTGAGTTTAAAGTTTTTATAAGGATAGCCTTTTCCCCTGGATTTAATTATCTCATTGACAGCAGTCAATATCTTCATGCATAGGAATGTATTTACTTATAGGAACATAAGTAATTCATTTATAAAATTGAATTATCTGACTAGAGAGATTGTGTGTTTTGATTGTGTAGCTGTTCTTCTGAAACTGACTTACAATTGATAAAAGCCAGATGGAAAACGGAAACAGTCCATTTCATGATTCTTTAAATGTTTAAGTTTGTTAACCCTTGCACTTCACATTTTTTGAAGTTCAGTGGTAGCGTGGAAACAATTTGTTGGGGAGTTTTTAATATGCAAAGTAGTTAGTAAGTGCACAGAGCATCCTGTACCAGAGGAAAAAGTATGGGCTTTAGAAAAGTTTCAAGAACATCATTAATGGCTCTTCATTAAGCTATTGTTTATTGTTCTTTATTTATTTTTTGTATTCTTCATCAAAAAGATTCTTAATGTGTATATTATATTTGATATTCCCTCTTATGTAGGCAAGAGCTGATTCTTAGTATCTTCAAAATATTTTACTACATAAACACACATTCATGTGCTACTGGTTCAAATGTAGCATATAAATATGTTTCTTAATAAAACATTTGTCATTTTTAAAAACTATTCATCAATTAAAATCATAAGCAGTTTTATGGATTATAACAATCCATGCAGCAATATTCCAAATTACATACTAGTACTCTCACTTTTCAAACTCAACAAACTGAACACAACTTGCACAACTTTTTCATGATAACAAAACTAAAGAGTGGTGAAATGAGGATTTGAACTCAGACAATCTTACTTCACAGTCTATATTCTTAACTACTACTCTATATTGTTTATTAATTAAGAAAATAGTCTAGCATCATGTTTTGGTATGCACTATTCAAAGAAAACAGGCCTTTTCTCTTTTTATTCATAATAATAGTACCACCGTTCCTCTACTCTCAGTAGCCTAAAACAATAAAGTCATCTCATATCTCCTTGTCATTCACTCTTCATGGGAATCACTTGTCAATATCTGCAAATTCTAGCTCTGCAATGAGTAATTCCATTATCTCTGCTGCCATACTAGTTCAAGCCCTAATCTATCACTCCTAGATTATCACTACTTCTCTCTGTGTCCAGTTATCTCTAAGACTAAACTATGCTAAGTACAACTACCAGACATATTTTTAATATACATTTATAATTAGGACACTATTCTTAAATATTCCCACTACTTTCATAATTAAGTCCAAACAACTCAACTTAACATCTAGGGTGGTCAATAATCTGGCCACTGTGTTCCTTTACATGCTTATTTCTTAGTTTTCATACATATGCCCTATGTTTCAAGCTAAGAAAACTACTCCTTATTCCCTAAGCACAACCTTATATTTTTCTGTATTCATACCTTTTTCAATGCTGTTCCCTCTATCTACAATTCCCTTCTTTGTCATTTCTGCCTATTGATATTCTTTTTTTATTGTTTTTCAAGTACAGTTGTCTCCATTTTCCCACCACCACTCCCTCTTGCTCCACCCATCTCAATATCCCACCCTTAATTCTACCCGCTTTGGCTTTGTCCCTGTGTCCTTTATATACACTCCTTGACAACCCTTCCCTCCTTTTCCCCTATGATAGCCCCCTCCCTCCCCTCTGGTCACTGTCAGTTTGTTCCTTATTTCCATGTCTCTGGCTCTATTTTGCTTGCTTATTTGTTTTGTTGATTAGATTCCACTTATAGGTGAGATCATAAGGCATTTGTCTTTCACCACCTGGATTACTTCACTTAGCATGTTATCCAGTTCTAACCATGCTGTCACAAAGGGTAAGAGATCCTTCTTTCTTTCTGCTGTGTACTATTCCATTGTGTAAATGGGCCCCAGTTTTTTGGTCCACTCATGTACTGATAGGCACTTAGGCTGTTTCCAGCACTTGGCTATTGTGAATTGTGCTGCTATGAACATAGTTGTGCATAGGTTCTTTTGAATTGGCATTTCAGGGTTCTTAGGGTGTACTCCCACCAGTGGAATTGCTGGGTTCTTTTCTATTCTGTATTTTAGTTCATTTTTATTTTTTCTCTTTATCTCTATATTTATTATTGTTATTATTACTACTATAATTTTTCTTTCTTTTATGTTCCATCTCTTCTTTCATATTCTCATTTCTGTTTCTTTTTTCTTATAAAATTCCTTTTTGTCCTTTATTATTCTCTTTTCTTTTTTATCTTTGAAATATTTTTGTTTTTGCTTTCTTGCATTTCTTTTGTTTGTTTATTCTTTTATAACTCTTTTGGATGCTGTTATTGTTTTTGTTGGTGGCATTTGATTCTTTTGTTGTTGTTGTTTTGTCTTGTTTTGTTCAGTCAGCACCAGTACAACAATTCGCATGACATAGCCAGAGTTAAGCCTCACAGTCAACCAGATTCAGAGTCAACCTATCCCATGAAAAGGACAACAGCAATCAAGAACCAATTAAAATAGGAGGGATCATGTAATAACTCACACAAGATTCACTCCTAGAGCACAGAGCTCAGGTGGTCAAAGAGACCACACACCTGGCTCTGACAGGACACCAACTATATAAAGCCACTTTTCCAAGTCTGGGAGTCATAGTAGATCTATTTAATATGAAGAAACAAGTGCAAAGAGATAGCCAAAATAGGGAGAAAAAGAAACAGGCCCCAAACAAAAGAACAGAAAGAATCTCCAGGAAAAAAAAGAGCTAAATAAAATAGAGGGAAACAATTTATGAGACAGAGTTCAAGGTAGTGGTTATAAGGATGTGCAAGAGCATGAAAAAAGGCATAGAGACCCTGAAAAGTAACCAGTTGGAAATCAAGACTAACATATCTGAAATGAAGAATACACTGGGAGGAATAATCAGTAGGTTAGATGAAGCAGAGGATCAAATCATCATAATGCAAGACAACATAAAAAATTGCTCAGTAAGAGCAGAAAGAGAAAAAAAGAATTAAACAGCAGGAGCATAGTTTAAGGGATCTGTGGGACAGCATGAAACATAACAGCATCTGCATCAGAGGGGCACCAGAAAGAAAAGAGAGCAAGGGAGAGAGAACCTGTCTGAATAAATAGTGGCAGAAAACTTCCCTAACCTGTTGAAGGAAAAAATCACACAAGTTCAGGAAGTACAGAGAGTTCCAATTATAAACCCAAACAGACCCACACCAAGACATATCATAATCAAAATGGCAAAGGGTAAAATACAGAGAGACAAAGGCAACAAGAGACAGACTATTAATTACCTATAGGAAACTCCCATAAGACTGCCAGCTGATTTTTCAATAGAAGCACTTCAGGCCAGAAAGGATTCGCACAAAATATTCAAACTGATAAAAAAAAAATAAGGACATGAAACCAAGAATACTCTACCCAGCAAGGGTATCATTTAAAATTGAAGGCAAAATAAAGAGGTTCCCAAACCCCCAAAAAGGGGGGGGTAAAAACATTCATTACCACCATATCACTATGGAAGAAATGTTTAAAACACATGCTTTAAGAACAAGAAATAGAGAGGAGTATAGGTACAATAAAAATGGCAAAAATAAGTACTTATCTATAATACCTGAACATGTAAATAAATGCTCCATTCAAGGTAGCTGAATGGATAAGAAAATATAATCATTACAAATGCTGTCTATGAGAGATCCACCTCATAACAAAAAAATTACACAGACTGAAAGTGAAGGGTTGGGGAAAAATATTCCATCCAAATGGACACAAAATTAAAAATAACTGGGGTAGCAAAACTTATATCTGACAAAATAAACTTTCAAACAGAAACTATAACAAGAGATTAAAAAAAGTTACAATGGTATGACTCTAGAAATCAATTACAAGAAGAGAAGTGAAAAAAAACCCAACAAATACACAGAAACTAAATAACATACCACTAAACAACGAATGTGTTAACAGTGAGATTAAGAAAGAAATCAAAAGATACTTGAGACAAATGAAATGAAAACACAATGACCCCAAATCTGTGGTACACACTGAACTCAGTTCTAATAGGCAATGTCAAGTGCAATTTACCGGCCTATCTCAAGGAAAAAGAAAAAAATATCAAATAAACTATCTAGTTCTACACCTAAAAAAAAACTAGAAAAAAAACAACAACAAATAGATCCCAGAGTAAATAGAAAGAAGGAAATAATAAATATCAGAATAGAAATAAACAAAATAGAGTGTAAAAAGTAATACAAAAGATCACTCTGGTCAGGTGGTTCTGCTGGAGCACTGCCCCTTACACCAAAAGGTTGTGGGTTTGATCGCCAGTCAAGGAACATATCTAGGTTGCAGACTTGATCCCTGGTCAGTGTACAGGAGGCAATCAATCAATGTTTCTCATTCATGCCACTATTTCTCTTCCTGTCTCTCTCTCTCTCTCTCATCAATAAACATATCCTTGAGTGAGGATGAAATATTTTTAAAATAATACAAAATATCAATGAAAATAAAAGCTGCTTCTTTGAAAAGATATATAAAATTGATATACCTTTTAACTAGTCATATGGAATATAGAGAACCCAAATAAAATAAAATAAAACAAAATAAAAAATGAAGTTGGAGAAGTGACAAATCACATCATAAAAACAGAGGATTATAAGAAAATACCAGCCCTGGCTGGCGTAGCTCAGTGGATTGAGTGCAGGCTGGGAACCAAAGTGTCCCAGGTTCGATTCCCAGCCAGGGTACATTCCTGGGTTGCAGGCCAGAACCCCCAGCAACCGCACATTGATATTTCTCTCCCTCCCTCCCTCCCTCTCTCTCTCTCTCTCTCTCTCTCTCTCCCCCCCTTCCCTCTCTAGAGATAAAAAAATAAAATCTTTTAAAAAAAAGAAAAAGAAAATGCAGTCACCAGTTATATGCCAAAAATTGGAAAATCTGTGAGAAAATGGATAAATTCCTAGAAACACACAGTTTTCTAAATTTGTGTCAATACAAAACAGAAAATCTGTACAGACTAAAAATTGAATTTGTAATATAAAAAAACTCCCAACAAACAAATGTCCAGGATCAGATGGCTTAATAGTCCAATTTTACCAAACATTCAAAAAAGAACTAACACCTATCCTTCTAAACCTATTCCAAAAAAAATTTAAGAGGAAGGAAGGCTCCCAAGGTAATTTTTATAGGGCCAGCATTATCCTAATTCCAAACCTGGAAAGACACACTACAAAGAAAGAAAATTATAGGCCAATATCCCTAATGAACAAATGCAAAAATCCTCAACAAATTACTAGTAAACCAAGTTCAGCAATACACTGAAAAGGTCATACGCCATGATCAAGTGGGATTTATTCCTTGGATGCAAGGTTGGTTCAATATCAGCTGATCAATTAATGTGATATACTATACAAACAAAATGAAGGATAAAATTCATATGGTCCCTGGCTGGCATAGCTCAGTGGATTGAGTGCGGGCTGTGAACCAAAGTGTCCCAGGTTTGATTCCCAGTCAGGGCACATGCCTGGGTTGCAGGACACGGCCCCCAGCAACCGCACATTGATGTTTCTCTCTCTCTCTCTCTTTCTCCCTCCCTTCCCTCTCTAAAAATAAATAAATAAAATCTTTAAAAATTCATATGGTCGCATTAAAATATACAGAATAACCATATGGAAAATTCCAGCATACATTTATGATAAAAACTATCAGTAGAGTGGAATAGAGAGAACATACATCAACATGGTAAAGGCCATATATGACAAAACCAAAGCCAATATCATACTCAATGGGGAAAAGCCGAAAGCATTTTTCTTTTTCTTTTTAAAGATCTTATTTACTCACTTTTAGAGAGAGGAGAAGAGAAGGAGAAAGAGAGGGAGAGAAATATCAATGTGTGGTTGCCTCTTGCACACCCCATACTGAGGACCTGTCCTGCAACCCAGGCATGTGCCCTGACTGGGAATCGAACTGGTGACCCTTTGGTTCACAGCCTGTGCTCAGTCCACTGACCTACACCAGCCAGGACTGAAAACATTTTTCTTAAAATCAGGAACAAGACAGGGGTGTCCACTTTTAACACTTTTACTCAATATGATATTGGAAGTCCTAGCCACAACAATCAGACTATAAAGAAATAAAAGGCATATAATTTGGAAAGGAAACAGTAAAACTTTCATTACTTGCAGATGATATAACAGTATATGAAGAGAAATCTAAAGATTCTTCACATGTATTCCCAGAAGTGGGAAAGCTGGGTCATAAATTAGTTCCATTTTTAGTTTTTTGAGGAAATTCCATACTGTTTCCACAGTGGCTGCCCCAGTCTGCAGTCCCACCAACAGTGCACTAGGGTTCCCTTTTCTCCACATCCTCTCCAGCACTTGTTTGTTAATTTATCAATGGCTACGTAGTAAAATCCATTTTTATTTAATTCTCATTGTGGCTTTAATTTGCATCTCTCTGATGACTAATGGCATTGAGCATTTTTCATATGTCTATTGGCTATCTGTAGGTTCTCTTTGGAGAAGTGTCTGTTCACATCATTTGTCCATTTTTTAAATTGTTTTTTTTTTTATGTAGAGTTGTATAAGTTCTTTATAAATTTGGGATATTAACCTCTTACCATATGTGTCATTGGCAAATATGTTCTCCCATTCAGTGGGTTGTCTTCTCATTTTGTTGATGCTTTTCTCTGCAGTGCAAAACTTTTTAGTTTGATATAGGGATTAAGAAAAAAAACCCTCATAGACACAGACAACAGTGCAGTGATTACCAGAGGGAAAGGGGGTGGGGAAGGTTTAAGAGTTTATGGGGGGGTTAAAGGGTCATGAAAGGAGACTTGACTATGGATGGTGAGCACACAATACAATATACAGATGGTGTATTATAGAATTGTACACCTGAAACCTATATGATTTTATTAAACAATGCTGCCCCAAGAAATTTAATAAAAATTAAAATAAATGATATTGTCACAATACCTTAGGATGAAATTCAAGACCAAAACTACTTTTCCAATATAATTTCTCTATAGATTTTTATCACATAGATTATGTTCTAATTTAGTCAGATTACTTCCATTTTTTACAAACTTCACACTATTTTGGTTTCTATGGCTTAACCTGTTTTGCTTACTTCAAATGAATAGTCTTCTTCTCTACCTTTGTTTCTCATTCTTAGCAATGCTCCAGCTTTCTGCTCAAATGTAACCTCTTCATGAACTCTACCATGATATCATCTAAATCTATATTTTCTGAACTCACAAAACGTTCTATGCCTCTATTTTATACTTTTCTTACTCTTCTTTGTATCACAGAAATGTTTTTATGAAAGTCTAATCTCTCCGGATAGTTCCTTTATGAATGTGTCTCTAACCTTTCTGTTATTGTATTGTGCACTGTAATATAACAATGTATTGTACATAATAGGTATTTACTAAATATGTATTGCTTGTCCAAGTAATTTCAAAGCAATCAACTAAAAATAATCAATCTGGAAAATTGGTAGGCTAGTCGCAAAAGCATTGAGTTTTATCTAGCATCACATTTATGTGTAAGTATTAATATTCTTATTAGAGGAGACAGAAATTATAGCACTTAGAAGTTAGTTGATTGCCAATACTTAAGGATTTGCAAATAATTGTAGCATATTCAGAGTATTATGCAAATTAATCATCATATTTATGGTCTCTTGTATATAGCCCTTTCAACTATAAAATAAGTTAAGATTTGCTATGATTGAAGAAAAAGAATTTTTGCCAGGATGATAATTATATGAAATATGTGAGCAAAGTACACAATGCACAAATGTATGAATAATTTTTCTAATGCAGTGGTCAAATAAAACATTCTTATTTTATATCCTGAAATTACAATTTTCCAGCAATTTAACCTTATATAAGTTCAGTAATTGCTAAATTTTAATTTTCTCCTTGATAAAATGAGACCAGTAACTAATCCATATTATTTTAGTAGGAGCAAACTAAAACTACTATAAATTTTTTCTACCAGGACTACAAAGTAAGAAACTTTTCAAATTCAATAAGTTCAATTATGTACAAGTCTGTGAATAAAACACATATATTCCAAAGCATTTCTGTTGAGTAGATAATTGGGAAATGCCTTTGTACCTATAGCTATTGTTCAATATCAAGGTTTTAACATTCCAAGGCTGATCATTTTCCATAATATATAATCTTTTCCTCTCAATTTTCAATGTTTGCAAATAACTTGAATATCATTTTCTTTTTAATGTTTGAGGTGCTATGGCAAACATTTTAAACAAATGATCATACACTTAAAATATGTTTATTTACTCTTTTCTTTATTTTTAAATTTTATTTATATTTTATTGAATCATTTTTATCATTATTCTATTACAGTTGTGCCAATTTTTCCCCCTTTGCCCTCCTTTGCCCATCCTACCCCCTGTTCCCACAGTCAATCCCCACACTGTGGTCCATGTCTGTTGGTCATTCATACATGTTCTTTGTCTACTGCCTTCCCCTCCTGTCCACCATTATCCCCTCCCCTCTTCCCTGTGGTCACTGTCAGTCTGTCCCATGTTTCCATGTCTGTGGTTCTATTTAGTTTGCTAGTTTATTTTGTTCATTAGATTCCTCTTATAGGTGAGATCATATGGTATTTACTTTTCTTACTGACAATTTTGATTTGGACTCTGGTATAAAAAATACTATAGGCAGTACCTTGGAATGTTGCTGCATATGGATATTACAAAAGAAAAATATTTGAAAAATCAGTCTATTTGTGTAACTGAGAAAAAAAAGCACTTACATGCTTTTATTTAGGGTTGACATTGCAAAACTGCAACTCTTCTGAGAATCTATAATATGTCACTTATAAATAAAAATTATGATATTAAATGTTAACCATGACATGAAATTTTAAGTATATTCTTTATTCCCTACATTTAACTTGTCAGTGTGCAATTTTAAGCATGCACCCTCTACCTGCTGTTTTAGAGAAGTGGGGACTTGAGTAATAGGAGTGATGTAGAAAAGGTGTGGCACTATTGCAAGGCAGGAAAAAACATTGTTAAAATTACAGCCACCTAGTGCCTCTCTAGAGTGGTAGGTCTTTACATTGAGTGTTTTATTACATGTTATTGATTCCATCACCTGTGCCAAAAAAATAATAAATCTCATCTCATTCATTCAATTGTTTAGGCATAGAGTGCTGCAAACCATATGGATCTCATTTGAAATTCTTCCAAATTATAGATATCCATGTGCAATTGATAAAAGCAAATTTATTTGGTGGTAGAGAAGAGGAAGGTTGCTCTCAAATAAAATCCAAGGAGATCGCCCTATAGGCTGTCTAAGTACTAAACTCAAGGGAAATTACTTCATCACCACTTGATCCAGGCCACAGTAATGAATTTTGTAATTTAGCCAATGTTCAACTATGTTGACTTTAGAGTACTGGAATTAATCCATCTGCATTGCAGCTCAATGAAGTCATTTCTAGACTATATTGGTTTGGAGGATGACTTCATCTTTGCAGACTCAGATGCCGGACCACATAATCCTGAGAATTAATGATGTTACCAAAATATTTTAACCTTGTAATGATAATACCTGTGTTGCAAAGCATAAGTCTGTCAGATTTAGGTTGAGGTCATACCCCTATAACCTGAAGATATTTTTCAATGGCAATTTGCAAGATTGTTTATCAGTATGCATTCTCTGTGCAGAAAAATGCAATATGCCAGACAGTTGACACCGCCCCAACAGAAGACTGTCTTTATCTGCTTTTCCAAGTTCCAGTGGCCCTGCCATGCTGAGCTCAGTTCCATGGGTAGAGAAAAATTCTGCTCAGAACCAGGACTTTCATAGCACATTGCCCTCAGGAGCTCAGGTCCAGATCTCAAGCAGGCATGGCTACATAGATAATGGTAGGCATATAGGTCACTTGCTACCTGTGGGCTCAGCTAGCACCACCCCCAAGAAAATACTGCCTTGATCTGATTTCGCAAGTCTCACTGAGCTTGCTACTGCTTTGGGGATAGCACATTGCATCCAACCTGAACTAGTGGTACCTTCCTCCTGTGGGAGCTGGAGTTAGAGGTCTGGCAGAGATTGAATGGTATGGCTCAGGGGTAGTGGCCATATTCTCCCCAATGAGTGCCTGACTACCCTGCCTCAAAGAAAGGGGCCCACTATCTCAGTCCTTAAGATGAAGTTGCCCCACCCTACTGAGCTTGCACCATGTGGAAGGGGCAGTGGGGCAAGGACAGCTTTGGACCATTCTACAGTCTTTCTTCAAAAGGCTCTGGAACAAGTCCAAGTAACCTAAGAGGGTAGTTAATTAGCCAACAGGTAGACACTGACCTTAGAGACCCTTGGGCCTTTTATTGATCTACCTCAAGTTCAGAGCTACCTGAAGCTGACCCTGTAGAAAACTTGGTCCCTCCCATGTACACCAGGCCTAGAAGATGCAGCCACAATCAATGAACAGCATGGTAGCACCAGACAAGTATCTCAAGGCTAGTTACACATAATATCTGATATTGACCTGCACCAGAACCCTCCCCAAAAGGGCCCAGAAAAAAACAAAAGCAGTGGTAGGTTTTAAACTTCCCTAAAGCTTGACCCAAATAGCAGCATAAATGGCAGAGTCAAAGAGGGACTCTGCTAGGAATCAGAGCCTACTGGGAATAATTCTGTCTTGGGGGAAATCCATGAACAGCATTTCATACATGGTGAATGAGGTCTAGCCTTATAGTGAGATAGCCCAAAGGTTAACTCTACTCACGAACATACCAACAACATTCAAAACTGAACTACAAGAGGAGGGGCACATAACCTACATAGGAAACATTGCTGGAGCACCTATCTCTGGTGATTTGAAGATTGTGCCACTGAGACCCACAGGGCATCTACATCAGAAAGTACTCATAACAGGCTGAAGATTCAGAGCAGATCTACCCAACAATCACAGTCAAACACAAAAACACAGACAAAATATGAAGACAAAGAAATATGCCCCAAATTTCTTGAGACATATTGTTCTTGGGGAAAGAACAAGAGAAATCCTCACCAAAAAATGAAATGAAATGAAAACAACCAAGATACCAGATGCAGAGTTGAAAACATTGTATATTAAGATCCTCAAGGATGTTAGCATAAGATTGGATGATGTCAGTGCGAACTTCATAGAGGTATCAGAAGTAGCAGGAAGTAAGCAAGAGATCAAGCACCTGTTTGAAGAAATAATGACTAGAAATTCCCTAACTTGGTGAAAAAAAAGGCACACAAGTCCAGGAGGCTTATAGAGTCCCAATCAAGATGAATTAAACAAGGTCCACAACAGGATGCATAATAGGTAATATGGCAAAGGTAAAACACAAAGAGAGAATCTTGAAAGCAGCAAAAGAGAGACAGTCATTTACCTACAAGGAGCTCCCATAAGACTGTCAGCTGATTTCTCAACAGAAACATTTAAGGGCAGAAGTGATTGGCATGAACTACTTGAAATAATTTAAAATAAGTTACTGCAACCTAGACTACTTTACCCAACAAGGTTATCATTTAAAATTAATAGAGAAATAAAGAGATTCCCAGAAAGCTAAAGGAGTACATTAATACCAAACCAGTATCACAAATGTCTTATTTAAGAAGAAGAAAGAAAGAAATATGTAGAGGCAGGAACAGAGATAAAGAATAAAATAGCAGTAAATAATTACTTAGTAACAATAACTTTAAGTGAAAAGGAATGTAATGCTCCAATCAAAACACATAGGATTCTTAGGAATAATCCCAGCAGTGGAATTGTTGGGTCAAAAGGTGGTTCCATTTTTAGTTTTCTGAGGAAATCCCATACTGTTATCCACAGTGGCTGCACCAGTCTGCATTCCCACCAACAGTGTACTAGGGTTCACTTTTCTCCACAACCTCACCAGCACTTGTTATTTGTTGATTTGTTTATGATAGCCATTCTGACCAGTGTGAAGTGGTATCTCATTGTGGTTTTAATTTGCATTTCTCTGCTGGCTAGTGATGCTGAGCATCCTTTCATATGTCTCTGGGCCCTCGGTATGTCTTCCTTAGAGAAGTATCTATTCAGGTCCTTTGCTCACTTTTTAATTGGGTTGTTTGTCTTCCTGGAGTGGAGTTGTGTGAGTTCTTTATATATTTTGGAGATCAAACCTTTGTCTGAGGTGTCATTTTTAAAAGAACCTATGTACCTCAAATGTTCAAAACAGCACAGTTTACAATAGCCAAGTGCTGGAAGCAACCCAAATGCTCACTAGTAAATGGGTGGATCAGAAAACTGTGGTACATTTACACAACTGTGCAGCAGAGAGAAAGAAGGAGCTCCTACCCTCACAACAGCATGGATGGAATTGGAGAATATTATGTTAAGTGAAGTAAGCCAGGCAGTGAAGTACAAATACCATACAATCTCACCTATGAATGGAACTTAACCAACAAAACAAACAAGCAAACAAAATAGAACTAGAAACATTGAATAAAGAACAAACTGACAGTAACCAGAAAGTGGGGGAGATGGATAATGGGGGAAAATAGAGAAAGGCCCATCAAGGAACATGTATAAGGGACACATGGACAAAGCCAAAGGGGGTAGGTTCAAGGATGGGAGACGGGGATGGGCGGAGCTGGGGGGTATGGTGGGGGGAAATGTAGAAACTGTACTTGAAAAATAAGTAAGTAAGTAAATAAATAAATAAATAACCATCTTTACTAGTGGTTTAAAGTAAAAGAAGACATAGGGTAGTTGAGTGGATAAGGAAAGAAGACTGTTATATATGCTGCCTATAAGAGATCTACCTCAGAACAAAATATGCACACCAACTGAATATTAATGGATGGAAAAATATTCCTTGTAAATGGAAATGAGAAAAGGTGTGGTAGCAATATTATATCAGACAAAATGACTTCAAAACAAAAGCTATAGCAAGAGATAAAGAGGGGTACTACATAATAATCAAAGGAGCAATCCAACAAGAGGATAAAACCCTTGTAAACACTAATTCACCCAACATAAGAGCAATTAAATATATAAAGCAAATCCTGATGAATATAAAGGGAGCAATCGACAGTAATAAAGTCATAGTAGGAGATTTTAACACTTGACTGGCATCAATGGATAGACCTTTCAGACAAAGTCAACAAAAGAGAGTGGCCTTAATTGACACACTAGGTCTGATGGATTTCACTGATATCTTCAGAGATTTTCACACCAAAACATCAAAATATATATTGCTTTCAAGTGCACATGGAACGTTTTCTAGGACAGACCACATGTTAGGACAAAAGAAAGCCTCAATAAATTTAAAAATATTGAAATAATACCAAGCATCTTTTGTGACCATAATGCAATGAAACAGAAATTAATCACAAAAAAGACCATATAATGTCACCTTTAACAGGAACCCAATCAACAAAAGAAAAAAGCAAGCAAAATATAACCAGAGACATTGAAATTAAGAACAATCTAACAATAGCCAGAGGAGAGGGGAGGGGACAATGGGGGGAAGGATTTTCAGGAACAACTATAAAGGACACATGGACAAAACCAAGGCGGGGCTGGAAGCAAGGCAGGGAGGTGGGTTTGGGTGGGGTGAGGGGCGTGGTGGGGAGAAAATGAAGACAACTATAACTGAACAACAATAAAATAATTTTTTAAAAAATGAAAAACACTCAAAGACATGGAGGCTAAATAGCATGTTATTAAACAGTGAATGGATTAACAACAAAATCAATTAAAAAATTAAAAACTACCTGGAAATAAGTGAAAATGAATACCAACAACCCCAAAATCTATGAAACACAAGGAAAGAAGTCCTGAGAGGGAAATTTATAGCATGCAGGCCTACCTCAAGAGGCAAGAAAAAGTCTCATATAAACAATCTAACCTTACACCTAAAAAACACTAGAGAAAGAACAATAAACAAAGCCCAGAGTAAGTAGAAGGACATAAATGGTAAAGATCTGAGTGGAAATAATGACATACAGATTAAAGAACAAAACAAAAGATTGATGAGATCAAGATATGATTCTTTGAAAACATAAACAAGATTCACACCTTTAACCAGACTCATCAAGAAAAAAAGAGAGAGTACCCAAATAAATAAAATAAAAAATGAAAGAGGAAAGGAACAACTGAAGTCACAGAAATACAAATGATTGTAAGAAAATATTATGAACAAGTATATGCCAACAAATTGGACAACCTGACTAAAATAGAAAAATTCTTAGAAATAAACAATCTTCCAAACTGTATCAGGAAGAATCAGAAAATATGAATAGACCATTACAATTAATGAAATTGAAGCAGTAATAAAAAAACTCCCAACAAAATAACTGCTAGAGTGGACAGCTTCATAGGTGAATTTATTCAAACATTGAAAGAACACCTATTCTTCTCAAACTGTTCCAAAAAATTCAAGTGTAGGGAAGACTTCCAAGTTCTGCTTATGAAGTCATTATTATCATAATTCCAAAACCAGATAAAGACACTACAAAGAAAAAATATATAGACCAATATCCCCAATGCTACATAGATGCTAATATCCTCTACAAAATATCAGCAAACCAGATCCAGCAATATATTAAAAAGTTCACACACCATGGTCAAATGGGATTTCTTCCAGTATGCAAGTTTGGTACAATATTCACAAATCAGTAAATGTGGTACATCACATAAACAAAATGAAGGACAAAAATCATATGATCATATCAATAGAATGCAGAAAAACATTCCATAAAATCCAGTACCCATTTATGATTAAAAACTCTCAGCAACATGGAGATACAGGTAACATACTTCATCATAATAAAGGCCATATATGATAAACCCACAACCAACATCATACTCAGTGGGCAAAAACTAAAAGTGTTTTCCTAAAGATCAGGAACAGGACAGGGATGTCTGCTTTTACCACTCTTATTTAGTATATTAGTGGAAATCCTAGGCACAGGGATCAGACAAGAAGAAGAAATAGGCATCCAAATTGGAAAAGAGAAAGTAAAACTTATTATTTGCAGATAACTTGGCACTGTACATAGAAAACCTTAAAGACTTCACCAAAAAACAAACAAATAAACAAACAACCTGATACAACTGGTAAATGAATTTGCTTAATTAGGAGGATAGAAAATTAATATTTAAAAACAAAAATAAAGAAATAAAAACAGTGGCATTCTTATACCAATAATAAACTATTAGAAAAAGATTTTTAAAAAATAATAGTATTTGCTATTGCTCCAAAAAATTAAAAGGTACAGTTAAACCTCACTTCTGGAATGTGTTGGTTTTCAGATTATTCAGTTCTCAAAAATGTTGTTCACAGAAAAATGTCTCAGTTTTCTAAAAAAAGTTCAGGTCTCAATTCTCTACCCAACAACCCTTTAATGCTTATACCTATATAATCAATCACCCATCTCTCAGGTGACAAAGAAAGGTGATTTGTTTTTTGAACAAATTGCTTCTGAAACAGCTTTCCTGAACAAATGAAGTTTGAGAACTGAGGTTCCACTGTACCTAGGAATAAATTCAACCAAGGATGTTAAAAAACATATACTCAGAAAATTATAGGAAATGTATAGGAAGAAAACAATTGAGGAAGATACAAGTAAGTGGAAGCATACACCATGCTCATAGATTGGAAGAATTAACATTATCAACATATCTGTACTACCCCAAACAATCTATAGACTCAATGTAATTCCTATTAAAATAACAGTGGCATATTTCACAGATCTAGAACAAATATTCTAAAATTTTATATGGAAACAAACAACCCCAAATAACATCAACAATCTTGACAATGAACAAAGTTGGGTATCACAATATCTGATATCAAACTAAACTACAAGGCCCCTGTACTCAAAATAGCCAGGTACTGGCATAAGAACACACATATAGATCAATGGAATGGGACAGAGAGCTCAGAAATAAATCCATGCCTTCATGGTCAATTAATATTTAACAAGGGAGGGAATAACATAAAATGGAGTAAAGACAGTATCTTCAATTAATGGTTTTGGGGAAAACTGGACAGGTACATGCAAAAAAAAATGAAACTAGACCACTAACTTACACTATACACAAGAATAAACTCAGCCCTGGTAGGTGTGGCTCAGGGGATTGAGTGCCAGCCTGTGAACCAAAGGGTGGCTGGTTCAATTCCCAGTCAGGGCACATGCCTGTGTTGCAAGCCAGTCCCCCAGTAGGGTGCACTCAAGAGGCAACCACACATTGATATTTCTCTCCTCCTCTCTCCCTCCATTCCTCTCTTGAAAGTAAAAATAAATAACATATTTTTTAAAAGAATAAACTCAAAATGGATAAAAGACTTAAATGTAAGTCATAAAACCATAACCCTAAGAAGAAACATGGGCAGTGAAATCTCAGACATCTCTCATAGCAATATTTTTGCTAATATATCTCCTAGGGCAAGGGAAACAAAGGAAAAACTAAACGAATGGGGCTACATAAAACTAAAAAGCTTCTGCACAGCAAAAGAAATCATCAAAAAACATGAAAAAGAAACCCAGTGTATGGGAGAATATATTCATCAATGATATATCTAATAAGGGATAATTTTAAAAAATATTTTAGGAACTTACACAAGTCAACACCAAGAACACAGACAATCCAATTAGAAAATGGGCAAAAGACCTGAACAGGCACCTCTTCAAAGGGGACATACAGATGGATAATAGACATATGAAAAAATGTTCAATGTCACTAATCATCAGAGAAATGCAAATTAAAACCACAATGAGATACCACCTCACACCTGTCAGAATGGCTACCGTCAATAAATCAACAAACAACAAGTGCTGGTGAGGATGTAGAAAAAAGGGAACCCTTGTATATTGTTGGTGGGAATGCACGCTGGTGCAGCTGTTGTAGAAAGCAGTATGGAATTTCCTCAAAAAATTAAAAATAGAACTGTCTTTGACCCAGCAATAGAACGTCTCAGAGTATATGCTAAGAATCACAAAACAACATTTTGATAGAATATATCCACCCCTGTTCATAGCAGCGTTATTTACAAGAGCCAAGATCTGAAAACAGCCCATGTTTATCAGTGGATGAGTGGATTTAAAAAAGCTGTGGTATATTTACACAATGGGATACTATGCAGCCATAAAAAAGAAACTTTTACATTTTGCAACAGCATGGATGGAACTGGAGAACATTATGCTAAGTGAAATCAGCCAGTCAGTGAAAAACAAATACCATATGATCTCAGTTATATATGTAATCTAATGAACAAAATAAACTGAAAAAGTAGAAACGAAGACATGGATACATGCAACAGACTGACAGCTGTCAGAAAGGATGGCAGGGTTGAGGGGAAGCTGGATAAAAGAAGGTGAAGAGATTAGAAAATACATGCATAATTTGCAAACACAGACAACAGTATGGTGATCACTTGAGGGCAGGGAGGGCAGGGCAGTGAGGTCTGCCTGGGTCAATGTGTGTAAAGGTGTGGGAGGAATGGAGACATCTAAAATAAAGTAAATAGAAAAATGTACTTAAAACACATACAAATAAAATGACATAGAACAGTTAAATGTATTAAAATAAGACCAAAGAATATACTCCCTACAAGAGATCCACTTCAAATATAAGGACAAATATGTACTGTATATCTTTTTTGAGAAATATCTACTTAGTTCTTTATCCCACTTATAGAACAATACAATAGTGGTTGCCAGGGGTTTGAGAGTGAGGAAAATAGGAAAATGTTGGTCAAATAGTACAAAGTTTCAGATATGCAGGATGAATAAGTTTTGGAGATCTAATGTATAGCATGATGACTATATTAATGATACTGTATTGTACACTTGTAACTTGCAAAGTAAGAGAACAGATCTTAAATATTATTATCCCCACTCAAAAAATAATCTAACTATATGAAGTGATGGACATATTAATTGCTTGATTGTGGTGATCATTTCACATTATGTACATATATCAAAACATCACCTTGTATACCTTAAATGTATGAATTTTTTATCACAAAAAACAAAAGGACACATATGTGCTGAAAGTAAAGAGATGGAAAGAGATATTCTATGCAAATAGAAACCAAAATAAAGGTGGGGTAGAAAAATTTATATGAGATATAATAGTCTTTAGAACAAAGACTATAATAAAATATTAAAAAGACTATGTTAAAGTTCTCAAGAAAACAAGTAAATATTTGTTTTTCTGTAAATATTCTTATATTGCATTGTTCAGTGCACCCAACATAAGAGCACCTAAATATATAGAGAAAATAATAAAATATCTAAATGCAGAAAAACTAATATGGAAACATTGGCCTTAAATGACATAAATATAGATGAACTTAACCAATATATACAAACATTTTATCTTAGAAGAAAGACAGTGCAGCCCTGGCTGGTGTGGCTCAGGGGACTGAGTGCTGGCCTGTGAACCAAAGTGTTGCCTGTTTGATTTCTAGTCAGGGCACATGTCTGGGTTGTGGGCCAGATCCCAAGTAGGGGGCTAGTGAGAGGCAACCACACATTGATGTTTCTCTCCCTCTCTTTCTCCTTCGCTTCCCCTCTCTCTAAAAATAAATAAATATATATATATATATTTTAAAAGACAGAATACACATCTTCTCAGGTACACATAGAACCTTTTCCATAATAGATCATATGTTAGGCCACAAAATGAGTCAATAAATTTAAGAAGTTTAAAATCATTTCAAATATCTTTTCTGACCACCATTGCATGACATAAGAAATCAATTATGAAATTAAAAAATAGGATAAATCATAAATACTTCAAGAATTAACAAAATGCTACTCAACAATCAATAGATTTTTAAAAACTGAAACAATGAGAAATAAAAAACATACCTTGATACAAATGAAAATGGAATTACAATATACCAAAACTTATAAGTGCAGCAAAAACAGTTCTAAGAGGGACTTTCACAGCACTAAATGCCCACATGAAAAAGATAAGTAAAATCTCAAAGAACTTAACTTTACACCTCAAGAAACTGAAAAATAAGAACAAATGGAGCCAAAGCTTAATTAAAGGAAGAAACTAACAAAAATAACAAAGAAAACAAAAGAAATAAAACTTTTAAAAGACATCAATAATATTAAAGTCTAGTTCTTTGAGAAGATAACCAAAACTGGAAAACATTTAGCTAGACTCAGAAAACACAGAGGACTCAAAATTTGAAATAAAAGAGACAACATTACAACTGATATCAGAGAAATACAAAGAATCATAAGAAACTTATTATTCTTATAGGTCAACAAATTTGACACTCTGTAAGAAATGGATAACTTCCTGGAATCATACAATCTACCAACATGAAACAGGAAGGAATAGAAAATATCAACAGACAAATTACAAATAAGTAGTTTGAATTCATAATCAAATACCTCCCAAAAAAGAAAGATCCAAGATCATATATCCTTACAGCTGAGTTCTAACAAGCATTGAAGCAACGATTCATACTAATCCTTCTCAAACATTTTCTGAAGAATAAGAGTAGTAAATACTTCTAAACTCATTTTATAAACAGCAATACCTTGAAATCAAAACCAGACATGATGTTATGAAACATAAATTACAGGCTAGTATCCCTGATGTACATTGATGAAAAAGCCCTCAACAAAATTTTAGTAAATTGAATTCAGCAATACATTTGAAGTATTGTACACCATGATCATGTGGGATTCATTGCAGAGATGCAATGATGGTTGAACATTTGTAAATCAATCAACGTGATACACCACTTTAACAAAATGATGAATAAAAATTATATGACCATATCAATAGATGCAGAAAAACCACTTGACAAAATGCAACATGCATTTATAATAAAACTCTCAACAAAGGGGCTATAGAGGGAAATACATAAACATAATGAAGGTGATATATGACAAATCTACAGCTAACATCATACTGAATGGTGAAAAGATAAAAGCTTTTCCTTTAAGATCAGTAACAATTCCAGAATGCCCACTTTTGCCACTTTTCTTCAACACAGTATTGGAAATCCTAGCCAAAGCAATTAGGAAAGGGGAAAATAAGCATCCAAATTGGAAATAAGAAAGTGAAATCATCATTTGCAGATGACATGATACTATATGTAAAATCCCTGAAGACTCCACCAAAAGTTACTAGAATTAAAAAATGAATTCTGTAAAGTTGCCAAGTACAAAGTTTATGTTTAGAAATATGCTGTATTTAATGCACTAATAGCAAAATATCAGAAAGATACATTTAAAAACAAGCCAATTTACAAATGCATTAAAAAGAATACAATACCTAAGAATAAATTTAATCATGGAAGTGAAATACCTGTACTTTAAAAACTATAACATTAATAAAGGAAATTGAAGATGATACAAATAAATTGAATGATGTTCTATTCTCATGTATTTGAAGAATTAATATTTATAAAATGACTATACCACTGAAATAAATTTACAGATTCAATTCAATCTCTATTAAAAAACCACAGGCATTTTTTAAGAACTAGAGTGAATGATCCTAAAGTTCGTATGGAAGGACAAAAGATTCCAAAGAGCCAAAGCAATACTAGTATAGAGAACAAAACTGAAGGTATTATGCTCCCTGATTTTAAACTGTACTACAAAGCCAAAATAATCAAAATAGTATGATAGTGGCATAAAACAGACACAAAGATCAATGGAACAGAATAGAGTCCAGAAATAAACCCATATATATATATAGGTGTATATATATATATATATATATATATATATATATGATGTGCATATATGTATATATTCAAATAATTTACAGCAAAGGAGATAAGAAAATGCATTGGGGAAAAGGCAGTCTCTTCAGTAAATGGTGCTAGGAAAACTGGACAGGTACATGCAAAACATTAAAACTGGATCACTACATTGTACTATATACAAAAGTAAACCCAAAATAAATAAAAGGATTGTATTGGAGACCTGATACCATAAAAGTCCTAGAAGAAAACCTAGGTAGTAACATTTTTAATTGTTGTTCAAATATAGTTGTCTTTTTTGACATTGGTCTTAGCAATATCTTTCCAATGTCTCCTCAATCAATGGCAATCAAAAGCAAAAATAAGCAAATGGGACTACATCAGAATGAAATGCTTTGCATAGCAAAGGAAACCATCAACAAAATCAACAGGCAAACTGCTGAATAAGAGGAGATATTTGCAAATGATTTATACAATAAAAAGTTTTATGTCTGAAATATATATCTGTATATCTCATACAGCTCAACATGAAAAAAAGAATCTGATTACAAAATGGGCAAAGGACCTAAATATACATTTTTCTAAAGCCATAGAGTTGGCCAACACACACATAAAAAGTTGCTCAACATTACTAGTAATCAGGGAAATGAAAATCAAAACCAAAAAGAGTTATCATCTCACACCTATCAGAATGGCTATTATCAAAAAGACAACAAATAGCATGTTGGCAAGACTGTGAAGAAAAGGGAACCCTCATACACTGTTGTTGGAAATGAAAAATGGTGCAGCCACTATGGAAAACAGCACCAAGTTTCCTCAAAAAAATAAAAAATAGAACTATGATACCACCATCAATTCTATCAAGGTATTTATGTAAACAAAAACCCCACTAATTTAAAAGATATACACACCCTTATGTTCTTTGCAGCACTGTTTACATTAACCAAGATAGGAAAGCAATCTAAGCATGCATTGGTGAATGAATGGATAAGGAAGATGTGTGTGTGTGTGTGTGTGTGTGTGTGTGTGTGTGTGTGTGTAATGAAGGCCAGTAAATTGTAGTTATGCAGGATATATATAGATATAGATAAATACATGGATAGATAAATAGATGATAGACATTTATTTTCTACTTTAATTATACATTACTTTCTGGATAAATTCACTTTCTCAAAATAAATCTTATGTTAATGGCCCTCGGATATGGATTTATGGCTGCTGAAAGTATTGAGTCATCTGGCCAGATGGTATTTTGCTAATTTTGAGCTTTTGAGTTGTTTCTGAATCTGAACAAACTCTTCACATTTATAAAAAGGAATAGTGAGTTAAACAGGATCACATACATTCTAAGTCATTACAGATTTTTCCTTTTTCTTGAAATTAAAAAAAATAACAATGATATGTTTTAGTTTGTGATTTACTGCCAAGTACATCATTAAGAAATTTTAGAAATTAAGATAACACCATGGAGACAATTTTTCTGCAATAAAGAGTTCTAATTATTATAGGAAATTAAATTCTTTACACCACTTTTTAAAATTAAAATACTTTTTGTCTTTCATCCAGCTCCCCAATCACCCTCCCCTCTGGCAATTGTCAATCTGTGAAGGGATTAAGAAGTAAAATAGGCTCTGGCTGGCGTAGCTCAGTGGATTGAGTGTGGGCTGCGAACCAAAGTGTTGCAAGTTTGATTCCCAGTCAGGGTACATGCCTGGGTTGCAGGCCACGGCCCCCAGCAACCGCACATTGATGTTTCTCTCTCTCTCTTTCTCCCTCCCTTCCCTCTCTCAAAATAAATAAATAAAAATATTTTACAAATTTAAAAAAAGAAATAAAATAGATAGTTACAGAATAGTTACAGAGATGTAATTATAGCATAAAATAGTCAATAATATCTTGATAAATATGTAGGGAGCCTAGTGGATACTTAAAATATCAGGGAGACCACTCTGTAAAGTACATTATCGTTTAACCACTATGCTGTACGTCTGAAACTAACACAGAATATTGAATGTAAACTGTAACTGAAATTTTTTAATATAAAACATTAAAATACTTTTCCTAAGACAAAATCAGGGAATCTCCTATTTTCAGTTTCCTGAATTGCATTTGGAAAACATCTTAATTCTTTCATGTTGATGAAGATTCATCAACATGATGTGTATGTGTGACCTTTTTTAAATTACTGATATTAAATTACTAACCAATCCCTTATATTTTTATGGCTTTAAAATTAAAACCAGAAAATGCTATCCAGTGTCCCTAAGGCGATGCTTTCAAAAGTGTAGATTCACTCAGTTTTAAATGGGGAGTTCATAAGTTTTCACTGAAATATGGAGAATACATAGATCTTGCAAAAAATCAGCACCACCATTTAAATAAAGTGTTTTATATTAATTTTAAGATATTACTTTACATATCTGTTCACAGCTATTTATATTGGAAAGCGATCTATTACATAAAATATTTTTCTTGATTTTTAAAGATTACTTTCAAATGAGACATTTAAGAAATGCACATTAGTAATTAGAATAGTATTTTTCAGGGACCAAGTGAAAATATTTTTCAAAAGGTATGGGTTATTAGTCTTTCCTTCTTACTTCCTGTTTAGACTTTTCTACTCTTCCATTCTCCTCACCCAACAGTAATGTATATTAATGCTGTAGCAATGGGTAGAAAAACTGGTAAACTCAGCATACAGGATATCTAATGTAGCGGACCTGTAAAAGAGAAAACGCTTGGTATTTATGGAGAAGGCTTATTCACCACCCTCCCTTCTCTATATGAAAAGGAAAATTGCAGGATTGTAGAATCTGCCCAGTTTATATTACCTTTTCAGGTTTTGTCACCCTTTGCATCTTCTTTCACCCCCACATACCCACAGAAAGAAGCAGACAAGAGGCAAAAAAAAAAAAAATCCATGGGAAACTGAAAGTGGTGAAGTAAGTCTGGCTAACCCTGGAAAATGAAAAGCAGTGTTTGTGAAATAAAAAAAACCCCTGAAAATTACACAAACTGTGTACTTTTGCTCTTCAGATTTTTGAGAAACTCAGCTAGCTATCTCAATAGAGAGTGTGAAAAGAAATGTGAGAAAACCATCGCAATCAATGAGAAAAGAAAATAAAAGTGTCTATACATTTTATTTAACTTCCTCCTAGAAAGCTTATCTGTTTTGACCTCAGAAATTGTGTGTTGTTCTTTATGTTCGAAAATGGCACTGATAACCTACTGATGACCTCCATAAGTTGTATATTTGGGCCAATGTTTCTAGGAGCACTTAAAAGTGTATGCTTATATTTTTCTTCCTGGCTCTACTTCTGACCAGAAATTGTTAATGTCTACAGAGAGGAATGGCTTCTATTTGAGTGTTGTGTGAAACAACTATACTCTCCCACTCCATGTGTTCTCCTTGAGGAAAAACTTCATATAACATACATATAAAAGTCAGCTGCTTATGTATAAAACAAAGGAGAAGACTGAAAAAATTTTGAGGATTATTTCAGACTTTACCATGATTATAGCATGAATAATTGCAGTATTTATCTTCCTTTGTGCTTCACTTTGGCCTTACATTAATAATTGGGTTAACCTTGTTCACCTCAGTCCTAGTGAGTAATTTGTAATTTGGGAGATGATACTGAAAGTCAAGAAAATAAATGTCTTTCACAGCATCTGATTCACATATTCATATCAACATATACTTATTTTACTGTATTTCAAAAATATTTCAAATTCAGTGACTTCTTCCAATTTCACTACCACATCCCTAGTCCAATTTTACCGATGGCCGACTACAATAGCCTATTCTTCAGGTCACACTATTGTATATACAGCTGCCAGAGTGATCTTCTCAAAATAAAAATTAAACAATATAAGGCCCACATTTAAAACTGTATACTGGTTCACATTTAAAGATCTAATCATTACAGCTTCATCTTATATTCCACCCATTCTCACTCACTATTGCTGCCACGTTGGCCTTTTAACTTTGTAAACCAGCCAATATCTTTCTTAATTCAGTGTACATGCAATTGTTTCTGTGAACCTGAAATGCTCATTGCCTTGTCTTTCCAGCATTCTCTACCTTCTGCCACGGTTCTCAGCGATCATGTCACAAACTGCCCCAGCAAGAATTTCAAGTCTGACAATAGTACCCCATACCCCACAGTACTCTTTCAACTCTGACTTTCTTAGAAAAATCCATTTTCTTTGAAATCTGCATGTTTAATTGAACTTAGTGATTTTAGTTTTTCTTTCATAAAAGCTTAAAAATTGGTAATGGACAATAGCAAGTGAAGACACTTTAGACACTGCACATTGCTACACAATAGCAAGTGAAGACACTGAATAGAATATTTTTAAATTAAACTTTTTAAAGTTTAATTTTTTAAATTTTATTTAAATTGTTGTTGCAGTACAATTTTCTATCTTTTACTCCCATCCCAACCCACCCACCCAGCCCTACCCTCCTAAATTAAATTTTTTGAAGTATGTAAAAAAATGACTAGCTTTATCTCATTTTTTAGACCTCAACTTTGTCATCTCCTCAGACCATTCTATCTAAACTATTCCTTAGTATTATTTCTCATTTGTCATTCTTGTTATTATTGGACTTCCCATAGTCATATTTATGGTATATTTATTGATTTTTTGTCTTGCTTTATTTTTTTCTAGCACTAGGTATTAAGCTTCATTAGATAATAATCTGTCACCCTGAGTCACTGTTGTGTATGCCATAGTTTCTGGCACATGTTAATTAATATTTATTTTATGAAATAGCAAGCTTTCAATCTAGAGTGGTGATTTCAACTACAATAAATGAATTGCCACATTAGTACAAACTATTTCTTCATTTTAGTAAAAGCTTGATTTATTTTTATTTGATGTTACTTTTTTCTTTTCAGCTTTTTTTTAATCCTCATCTGAGGATATTTTTTTCCATTGCTTTCAGAGAGAGAGGAAGAAAGAGAGAGAGAAACATAAATGTAAGACAGAAACCTCGACAGACTGCCTTCTCAGACATGCCAGGACCAGGGATCAAACCCAAAACCTTGGTATGTGCCCTGATCAGGAATCCAGGAATTAAACCTACAACCCTTTCATCCACAAGATGATGCCCAACCAATTGAGCCAAAATGGCCAAGGCTTTTTTCAACTTTTTATTATGAAAACATTTAAACATACAGAAAGATTGAAAAATAATACAACAATAATATAAATACCAGTAATCTACAATAGGTTAAACAATTAGTAACAGTTTTGCCATTGTTTTTTGTTTCCTCTAAATCTTTTAAAGTTGCTGACATCCCAAAACTTTAAACACATCAATATGCAATTACCAACAATTAAGCCATTTTTCTATAAAACCACAATATAATTGCACCAGAAAATAATTCTTTATATTACCCAATATCCAATTAACATTTAAAACTCCTAATTGTTCCCTAAACATCTCGTATAGTTGATTTTTTGAGCCAGAATTCAATATCGATTTGATTGTTATGGCTCCTTAGAATATTCTAAAAGCATCCCAACGTTTTTCTCCCATGACAGCAACTTCTGGAAGATATTAGGTTTCCACAGTTGTAAAGGCAGCCCAATCCAACTAGGAATCCAGCAAGAACCATGCCCTTCTCTGTTCCCAGTAAAAGGTCTGCTGGTCATAGATCCACAGGCAAACTCAGAAGTACTTCCATGACTTGGCTCTAATACTGCTTGACTGTAACCCCACAGGTAGTTCTAATTAGTCTTCGGACATAGGAGGAAAAGGTCTTCACTTGCCTAAACCAATCTTTAAAGATAGGAAGAAGTGTTTGCTATTGAATGCACTCACATAATGCATAGCTACAAAGTTGATGAAGAATCAGGCAAACATGACAACACCAAGGGAAACTTAATAAAGCTTCAAAAAATGACTCCATAAAATGGAGATCTAAAAACTGACTGAAAAAGAATTAGTTCATCCAAATAATTGTTCCACAAAAGTTCAGAGAGCCCTGGCTGGTGTGGTTCAGTGACTTGAGTGCCAATCTTTGAACCAAAGGGTCGCTGGTTTGATTCCCTGTCAGAGCACATACCTGGGTTCCAGGCCAGGTCCCTGGTTGGGGGAATATGAGAGCCAACCACATGTTGATGTTTTCCTCCCTCTTTTTCTCCTCCTCTTCCCCTCTCTATAGAAATAAATAAGTAAAATCTTTTTTTAAAAGAGTACAGAGAGCTTCAAGAAACCACAGAGAGACTTCTCAACAAAATCAAAATACATCCCTGGCTGGTGTGGCTCGGTTGGTTGGGCAACATCAGGCAGAGCAAGGGGTCACAGTTCATTACTGGTGGAGCACATGCCTGGGTTGCAAGCTAGGTTTCCAGTCCAGGCATGTGCCAAGGGACAAGCTGATCAATGTTTCTCTCTTGTGTCAATATTCCTCTCTCTCTTTCTCCTTCCCATCCCCTCTTTTAAAAAACAAATAAACTCTATTAAAAATCAGACTACCTGAAAAAGATAAGAAGTATAACAAAAAGATGAAAATTGTTTTAAAAGGACACACACATATTGAAAGTGAAAGAATAAAAAGAGATTTTCCAAGCAAATGGAAACCAAAAATAGCTACAACTATACTTATATCAAAAAATAAACTTTTAGGCTTGGCTGGTGTAACTCAGTGGATTGAGCACTGGCCAGCATACCAAAGGATCGCCAGTTTGATTCCCAATCATGGCACATGCCTGGGTTGCGGGCCCGGTCCTCGGTAGAGGGCACACAAGAGGCAACCACACACTGATGTTTCTCTCCTTCTCTTTCTCCTTCCCTTCCACTCTCTCTAAAAATAAATAAATAAATAAATAAATAAATAAATAAATAAATATTTGGAAAAAAAAAACCTTCTGCATAAAAACAGGCACATAGACCAGTGGAACAGAATAGAGAGCCCAGAAAAAAAAAAAAAAAACAACTCTCTATGGTCAATTCATATTCAACAAAGGGGGCAGCAACATAAAATGGAGTAAAAATAGCCTCTTCAACAAATGGTGTTGTGAGAGCTGGACAGTTATATGCAAAAAAAAAAAAGAAAAGAAAAGAAAAGAAACTCGAGCACCAACTTACATCATACACAAAAATAAATTCAAGGTGGATAAAAGATTTAGATATAAGTTGTGACACCATAAAAGTACTATAGGAGAACATAAGCAGGAAAATCTCATATATTTCACACAGAAATATTTTCATTGATATGTCCCCTAGAGCAAGGGATATAAAGAATGAACAAATGGGATCTCATCAAAATAAAAAGCTTCTGCACAGCTAAAGAAAACAGTATTAAAATAAAAAGAGAACCAACCATATGGGAAAACATATTTGCCAATGATACCTTAGACAAGGGTTTAATCTCCAAAATATATAAAGAACTTACATGACTCCACTCTAAGAAGACAAGAAATCCAATTAAAAAATGAGCAAAGGACTTGAACAGACACTTCTCCAAGGAGGACATAGGCAGAGTTAATACACAAAATTTAATTGACTGAATTTGAGATCTAATTGAATTTGTGTATTTTATTTCCATTCTTCACCCCCTCCCCTTTGGCAACCATTAGTTTATTCTCTGTATTTCATGGGTCTGTTTTAGTTTTATTTTGTTTATTTATGCATTTTTTATATTCCATATTTAAGTGAGATCATATGGTATTTTTCTCTGACATTTCACTAATATAATACCCTCAAATCCCATCTGTTATCACAAATAGCAAGAATCCATTATTTTATTGCTGAATATATTCCATTATATTCCAATAATATTCATATATATCCATATACATATGGATAATAAAAGTTTTGGATAATAAATACATATACCCATTTTCTTTTTTTTTTTTATCCTGTTGACACAGAAGATTGCATAGGAAGAGCTCTGAGACTGTGCTGTTTCTGAAGTGGCTAATATCCTGGTTGCCATGAAACACTTTTTAGCACTTAGGTAGCAATTAAGAATGAGTGACCGGTGAGGAAACAAAGTCTATATTCAGTCAAGATCATAAAAGTAAGGGATCATGCAAAGTACACAGCAACACCTTGTTGGGATCTAGATAACCATGGGAATGTGGTGGTGAAGAAAGGGCATTAACTTTTCTTGGACCTATTGATGATAGGCTTTGACATAAGACAATAAAGAATTATAGTAGCTGGTTATACTGTCTTGAGACAACAAGCGATTAGCAGAATTTTGTGTGCCAATAGACATTGGTGGGCCAGTGACTATTTCATGTGGAATGAATTTATATTTCCCACAGGGGGTACTACAAACAGTCAGGAAAACCAAACATAATTCTTTAGGCCAAGAAAATGCAGTGGCTTTGGTAGCAAGTTTAAATTTTTTTAAAGAAATAAATGATAGAACTAAAAAAAAATGATGTTTGTAGAAACATTCTCTCACATATTTTTTGCCACCATGAGGGCATCAGCCTTGTGAAAAGGGAAAGCTTTTACCCATTTGGAAAATATCCATAAATAACAAGAACAGGTTGATAAGCCATATTAAGTGGAAGTTGAATGAAGTCTAGTTGCATGTGTTCAAATTGTCCATAGGGAGGAGTTCTGAGGCCTCTGGGAACAAGAAGAATTTTTCAAGGGTTATAGGCCTGGAAGGACAGACATTGATGGTAGAATGTTTTTCAATTCTGTAGGTCTCCCACCAATGTTAATTTATAATTTGAGCTATCTCAGACACACTATGGTGGGATGCAAAAACTAAAAATTAAGTTTTCCCATGGAGCCTTGAAAAACCAAGCAGCCATCTTGGTTTTTTCCATAACCTTGATTGTTTAATTTTATATCCATCGTTAACCAGCTTGATTCCTTTGATTTAGGAGAAAAATGTTACCATGTTACAAGGGTATCAGTATGACAATAGTCCAGCAAGAAGGAGCTATTACTTATCAAGATTCAGACAGGACAAACAGTAAATATTTCTGACAATATTACATTTTAGTTTTAGTTTCCTCTTGGCTGTATAAGAGAATAACTTTGCAGTTCAAACAGAGAATTAATAAAGTGAGTACTAAGGTAAAAAAGAACTAGAGGGGATTAAAATAAGCCACATCTATAGTCATGTCCCTATTTTATTTTGTTTTAGGTACATTTTGTCATTTATTTTTTTATTTTTTTGTAACAAGTCCTTTAATGAAGCTATTTTGGAATCTGGGAGCCTTTTGTAATCTTTTGTATACCAATTAATGTAAGCATCTCATTCTGTCAGATTCAAAGAAATGGTATCTAATTCAAATGTGCCCCATAATGGCACTTGTAATTTTATACCATTTTAAATAATCTTTTGGCATCTTTTCAGATATCTGAAGCTGCCAGTCCTATAGTTCTTATGTATAAAACAACCAGGTGTGCTGGAAGGTAGCATGGTCAACTATTTGGATAAAAATTCCATTTCTTTTAGCAAGACTTTGGTTTTCCTCAGGGCCAAATTAATAACTAATTGCTGTGGTGTTTGAGATTGTCTTTTAGCAATTGCTTTACCTCGTGTGCACATTAACAGTAACCAAGGAGACTGAAATATGGCACCAGCAGAAACCAACAAACTGGTGACTAGAAATAGAATTCAGCCAGAATATTTTTAATAATGGGGACTGCAAATTAATTCCAAATAAAAGGGGCACTGCAGTTGCCCTCAGAAGTTCTCAACAGAGAATCCAGGGGGCAAAACCAAGGGCTGAGGTTTAGACATTACTGCATACCAAATTTGACTCAGTCTAATCTCAGATCCAGTTTTTAAGTCAAAATCATTCCAACTCTGGCCAGTACCACCAGCAATTCCCAGCAGGGACTAAACCGCCAAAATCCAGTGAATGGAGACTGCAAACTGGAACTGAAAAAGGAGCTTCCAAAATGAGACAGCGAACTAAACGAAGGGGAAGGGACTTTGGGTTATGAAAGAAACCATCTGCCATCTCCAAGATGACCCCATAATCCCTGGATTGGAATTTCAATTAGATCAATAGTTTGAACATGAGAAGAGCAAAGTTCAAACTAAGAATGCATCTATGGTACTCAGAAATAGTAAGAAAAGCAATAAATTGAAATGGGGTTCACTGTTGCCATACCTGTGTTTCCTTGTTAGTTAAAGTCCCTTTAGATCCCATGCTCCCACCAATCTTTTAAAAACATAATTAAATTGAGTAAATTTGAAGATCTAATTATTTATTAAATGATTCAGATATCAATCAGTGTCTCTTCTAGCAAGCAGAGAGATACTCTGGGGACTAATACAAAATTGAATGCTTTTACAACAGGGTGGGGCAACAAAGTCTTAAGCAAGAAAGAAGTAGAAGTTTATTTGAAGAAAGTAGTTCAGGTGATGACTTTTTCTCATTGGATGAGCTGTGGCATTTCATTGGTGAGTTTGCTTCTAGGCAAGAGGAAAGTCTTCCTTCCTCCTGCTGAAGTAGCAAAGTTGTTGCTCTTTCTGTTTGGCAGTACAAGGTACATCTCTTCCTGTTGGAGTCTATAACCAATTGCTGTTGAGGTCTGTCATTGACATTTTCCTGTGTAGTGTAATTGACCTTACTGTTTGGGATAATTGACATCAATTGGTAAGGCATGAGAGCTCCCGCTACAAGCCTTCCCAAGTCCAATTTTAGTTGAGATGTTTTTGGTTAATTATATTTCACAGCAGTAAGCTTTTGACATAGGTCTTGGCAATGACATTGTAGACATTACTCCAAAAGTCAAGGGAAAATGCAAAAAATAAACAAATGAGACTACATTAAATTAAAGGCTTCTACACAGCAAAAAAATATAAACAAAATAAAAAGACCACCTATTGAACAAAAGAAAATATTTGCACATCTTACATCAGATAAATGTTTAGTATACAAAATGTATAAAAGTTGAAGACAACTCAATAACAAAAGAACAAATAATTCCATTAAAATAAACAGAAGATGTGCATAGACATTTTCCCAAAGAAGACATACAGATGGTCAACAGGTACATGAAAAGATGTCCAACATCACTAATAATCAGGGAAATGCAAATCAAAACTTGGTCGGGAATATTAAATATCCACACACAAAAGGAAATGAAATTGTATTGTTATCTCAAATAATATACAAAAATCAACTCAAAATGGTTTAAAGACTTAATTAAGCATAAGACCTAAAACTCTAAAATTATTAGTAGAAAACACAGAGATAAAATTTCTTAAGATTGACCTGGGTAGTGATTTTTTTATATGACGCCAAAAGCACAGGCAATAAAAGCAAAAAGAGACAAGTAGGATTGCATCAATTTCAAAAAAGTTTTAGAGTAGAGGAAACAATCAGGTAATTTTCTTGTTTTGTGTTTTATGTTGTAAATGCTTTGTTTATATCCACTAGCCTGTGTTTTTACCAGTGCCATTTTAGGGATGTTTATTAGTTCTTATACTGAATAGTTAATGCTTGGGGCTTGTGGACATGCAAGTCACAGAAGTGGATAAAGCAAAACTTATATTTGATGTTCATAGTTTGGTAAGACTATTAATAAATTAATAAATAAATAATCAAAGTTTAGAGTTTCTTTTACTTGATCTGGAAATAATTCTTTGTAACAAGTCAATCAAATTCAATGGCATTGAACAAATGTATTGGGCACCCACTATGCCAACTTCAATTTACTGACCACTTTGATAAAGTTATGTATTTAAAGTGCTACGTAATGCCCTGACTGGTGTGACTCAGTTGGTTGGGCATTTGATTCCAGGTCAGGGCATATACCTGGGTTGCAGGTTGCCTGAGTTGCGGGTTTGGTCCCCATTTGGTCCACAGTCAGGGTCCTATGAGAGGCAACCAATTGATGTTTCTCTCACACATGAATGTTTCTCTCTCTCTCATTCCCTCTCTATAAAAATAAATAAACAAAATCTCTAAAGTGCTAAGTAACAAAATGCTTCTGCTTAACCAACAAAAAGCATGAAGACTAAGAAACGAAGAAAACAAAACAAAACAAAAAACTCTTCCAGGTTAAGCAAAAAGCAAAGTAGTTTAAACTAAAAATACTGGTGCATCATCTCATCCCCAAACTAATCTTCAATGAAAGGCAGTGGAAAACTTCAAAGAGAACAGCATACCAGTTCTTTCCAATTAAAGTAATCTACTCAAATTGACCCAAACCAGATATTTCCTTTAATTTAAAAAAATTATCATGCCTACTCACTTTAATCTTCTAGTTGTATAATGAAATCAGAGTTACTTCCACTAATAAGACTGACATTACTAAACCAACTCCAATGCAGCATTTTGATAATACAGTAACAATCACACAAAATAATTTTCCAGATGTTTCAAGGACCAACACCCCACTGGAGACCAAAAAAATATTGAGATGTTTTGCTAGGAACTTTTATCTGAATACAATACAATAAAATAAAATAATAAAATAAAAATGATTTTAAATTGAAAAGAAACTGCATTTGCATCAAAATCTGCCATGTCCTTCAATGGCAAAGTGCAGGCTTATACATCCAAGCCCCAATCATTGACCTGTCTACAGTCACACTTGAATCCTCCTTTCTCTTCAAGGGAAAATGTAGCAGTCATACAAAATTAAATATTTTGTTTAAAGTCCAGAGTATACATAGCATAAACCTCATATTTGTCCTATCTGTAAAACTAGACCAGATTAGTGTTTAGAAGGGTAGAGATATGGATAAAAATGTTATCGTGTGTATATTTGTAACAGATGTTAAATTATCAAAAATTATGTATACTTACAAATGGCCAGTTATAGAGAAACTTAATGGTGGATTCTCCATAAATGTTTTTTTACTATAAGTTTCTGAGTTTTCTTTCTTCTTTCCACTACCTTCTTATCTTGGTAATGAAACTTTATATCTGTTTCCATCTTGGGGAATAATTCTTTTAAAACAAAAAATAATTTGAAATAAAGTGTTGCTTTTTGATCAAACTGGCTAATAAATTAATTAAATATGGTAGCCATTGTGATAAAGATGTATAGTGATACAGCAATTTTAATGTCAGTACCAATGTTTGAAATTTGCAATTAGGTTGGTTTTTTTTTTTTGTATTTTAAAGTACTGCTAAGGTTTTTTTGCTCTGGCTGTTCCAAACCCTGAATGTATGACAGGGGAACCCCTTTATTTAATTATTATTAAAATACTTCATTTTTTATTATTTCAATCTTCAAAAATTTATTGTTTATTTTGCAACCTAAAATATTGACTGTCTTGGTGACTGTTCCATTAGCAATTGAGAAAATGTGTCCTCTGCTGTTATGAGGTGAGTGTTCTGTATATACCCATATATCTGTTAAATCTAATAGCTTCATAATTTTTCTCAAGTGTTCTACTAATTTAATGATCTATTGTCTTGTTATTCTATCCATTATTGAAAGTAATGTAATAAAGTTTTTATATTTTATTGTAGCACTGTCTATTTATCTCTTCAATGATATTTATGTCTATTTTGTATATATATTGGAACTATAATGTTCGATATATATATGCTTATATTTGTATCCTCTGGTGAATTTACATTTTTATCAATATATACTGTCCTTTTTGTATTGTAAGAGTTTTGTAAATACATAAGTCTAATTTTTTCTGATGTTAGTATAGGCTCTCCAACTCTTTTTCATTAATATTTACATGGAATATATTTGTTCATCATTTTGCTTTCAACTAATTTGAATCATTAGATATCACCTGAGTTTCTTGTAGAAAACAGTTGTTTCATAAATTTTGATCTGTTGTACCAGTCTATGCCTTTTAATTTTAGAGTTTAACACATTTACATGTAAAGTAAGTACTAATGATGAACGACTTCTGCCATTGTGTTATTTTTTTTCTGTATGTCATAATTTTTGTCCCTCATTTCTTTCTTTACTACTTCTTCCATGTTTATTGCAGTTTTCTTTTAGTGACAGGTTTTGATTCCTTTTTCATTTCCTCTTATGTTTATTCAATAGGTATATCTTGAATAAATATTTTCTTAGATATTTCTTTAGGAGTATATATATCATCCTAAAGTTATAACAATTTATTTTGAATTGATAAAAATTCTTTAGTGTGTTTCCACTGATCTATACTACTATTCTGTGGCTAATACTGGGCTGTCTTGATTGAGAAAGCTGTATAGTTATTCTTTAAATCAAGTACTATAGTCCATAGACATTGTACACTAGTATTGTGTGGGCTTTTTGATGCTTTTTCATATGATCTTTGTAATCACTTTTTTGATATTTACAAATTATCTTTCTGGCATTTGACATGAATTACACTCAATCTATACATCAATTTGGAAATAATTAATGTTAGTAATATTGATTTTCCTAAAACATAAACAAAATAGCTCTCCATTAATTTATATCTCTATTTCTTTCTCCAGAGGGATGTGGTTTTTGCAAATTTATCTAATAAATATTTTAGATAATATCTTATTAGATTTACACTTAAATGTCATTTTTGTTGTTAGTCTAAATGGCATTGTATTTTAGGACCAGAGGCATGGATACATGGAAGAGACTGACAGAACTCAGAGGGGAAGAGTATGAGGGAGACTGGAGAAGATTAGCCAAAGAACATATATCCATATATGCATAGCCCATGGACACAAACAACAATGCGGGGAAGGCAGGGAGCAGGGGCTGGGTGGAAGGGTGAAAGGAGAAGGAAGTGGGACATATCTGTAAGAGTGTCAACAATAAAAAATGCAATTATTCATCACTAGTATATGAAAAGCTATTGAATTTGTATAGCAACCTTGTATTCTGTGGTATTGCTATAATCTCTGAATACTTCCAGGAGAGTTTTCTCCCAATGAATTAAGATTTTCTACACAATTAGTGGGAAAAGATCATCTTATTTCTTCCTAATATGTATAAAATGTATTTCTTTTTCTTTTGTTAGGGGACTAGCTAACACTTTGAGTACAGACTTGGATGAAGGTAGTGAGAGTAAACATCCTTGCCTTGTACCTGATTTCTTCTTAATTTTATACACCTTAAGGACTGCTGTACCTTTGTGAAGAATGAATCCCTTTGTCACTGTGTAATGCCCCCTCTGTCCTTTATAAGTTACTTATTTTGAAGTCTGACTTGTCTGAAATTAATACAGCTACCCCAGATTCCTTTTGATTCTTTCTTCATTTCCCTATCTTTTAAGATTTAAATTTTAGAGCAGTTATAGTTTCACAAAAAATTACAGTGAACCAGAATGTCCAATATATTCCTTTCTCATACATGCATACCCTCCCCCATTATCAGCATTCCAGGACAGAGCTATGTATTTATTGTGATTGATGAACCTATACTGATACATCATAATAATCCAAACTCCAGTTTACATTAGAGCTCAGTCTTAGTGTTGTACATTGTTTTGTTTTGAAAAATATAGTTCAATTACTGCAACTTATCATATCATGCAGTGACATTTTATTGCCCTAAAAGGTCTCATCCTCCACTGATTTATTCCTCCCCCTCCCAAGCATGGACATCACTGGCTTTCACAGTGTATTTATAGTTCTTCCATTACCAGAAAATCATACAATGTTGGAACTGATATAGCCTTTTCAGATTGGTTTAGTAATATGCATTTAAGTTTCCTCCATTCCTTTTATTGCTTAAATTTTTAAATTTTTGTATATTTTGGATAACAGTCTTTCTGTGTCCTGTCAAATATTTTTACCATTCTTTGGCTTGTCATCTCATTATCTCTTTCAGTTGATATTGTCTTTTAAAGAGCAGAAGTTTTTTAATTTAATGAAGTCTAGTTTATCAGTTATTTCTTACATAGATTGTACCTTTGCTGTTTATCTAAAAAGTCATCATTATACTCAAAATCATCTAGGTTTTCTCATAAGTTAACTTCTAAGAGTACTATAATTTAGTATTTTATGTGTAGGTTTGTGATTCATCTCAACCTCATTTTTGTGAAAGATGTAAGGTTATGTCTAGATAAGTTTTTGCTTTTGGATTTTTAATTGTTCTAGCACAATTTGATGTAAAGACTATCTTTACTCAATTGTATTTCATTTGCTTGCTCCTTTGTCAAAATTAGTTGACTATAAACCAAATAAAGATATGATAAAGAAAGAAACTTATAGGTCAATATCTCTGATGTATATAGATGCAAAAATCACCAACAAAATAATAGCAAACCACATTCAGTCATTAACACTATGTCATTAACATCAAAGATTAACACTATGATCAAGGAGAATTTATTCCCGGAATGCAAGGTTGTTGCAATATCTGCAAATCCAATAACATGATACACCACATAAACAAAATCATATGATTGTATCAGTAAATGCAGAATAAGCATTTGACAAAATTCAGCACTCATTTATGATAAAAACTCTCAGGAAAGTGGAGCTAGAGGGAACATACCTCAACATAATAAAGGCCAAATATGACAAACCCACAGCTAACATCATATGCAATGGGAAAAAACTGAAAGTGTTTTCCTTACAATCAGGTGCAGGACAGAGATGATGAGTTTTACCAACCCTATTCAGCATAGTATTGGAAGTCCTAGCCACAGTGGTTGGAAAAGAAGAATAAAAGGCATCCAAATTGAAAAGAAAGAGATAATGCTGTCCATATTTTCAGATGGCTGATACTGTATATAAAGAACCCTATAGATTCCACCAAAAAAAACTTTTAATTGATGAACGCATTCAGTAAAGTAGCAGGGTACAAAGTAAATATTCAGAAATCAGTTGCATTTTTTTACACCAAATAATGAACTATAAAAAAGGGAAACTAAGAAAACAATCTCATGTACAATTGCATCAAAAAATACCTGGGAATAAACTTAACCAAACAGGTAAAAAAACACTATATTTGGATAATTATAAAATGTTGAAGAAAGAAATTGAAGAAGATATAAATAAATGGAAGCATATACTATGCTCATGGGTAAGAAGAGTTAACATCATTAAAATATATATACTACCTAAAGCAATCAATAAAAGATTGTCCAATAAATATTTTAAAAATTTGTATGGAGCCACAAAAAGACCCCAAATAGCCACAGCAATCTTGACAAAAAAAGACAAAGATGTAGGTATCATCTTACCTGATATCAAACTTTACTACTAAGCCATAGTAACCAAATAGTATGGTACTGGCATAAAAAACAGACATGCATATCAATGAAACAGAATAGAGAGCCCAGGAATATACTGATGACTATATGATCAATTAATATTTGACAAAAGAGGCAGGAATATACAATGGAGTGAATATAGTCTATTAAATAAATGGTGCTAGAAAAGTTGGACAGATACATGCAAAAAAAAAAAAAGAAACTAGACCACCTTCTTATACTTAAAAAAAATAAACTCAAAATGAATTAAAGACTTCAATGTTAGACTTGAAATCATAAAAAATCATAGAAGAAAACACAGGCAGTAAAATCTTGGACATTTTTCATAGAAATATTTTTCCTGACACATTGGGCAAGGTAAACATAAGAAAAAACAAAGAAATAGAAGCACATTACACTAAAAAGTTTTGCACAGCAAAGGAAACCATCAGCACAATAAAAAGACAACCCGCTAAATGGGAGAACATATTTGCTGATATATATGTTAAGCAGTTAATATTCAAAATTTATAAGAAACTTATAAAACTCAGAACCAAAAAAACAAACAATTCAACTTCCGGCCAAGATGGAGGTGTAGGTAGATACACTTTGGACCTCCTCGTGCAACCAAAGACAGACAATAACAAATTTAAATACAAAAACTAACTAGAACTTACAGAAAATTGAACTGTATGGAAGTCTGACAACCAACGAGTTAAAGAGGAATCATTCATTCAGACTGGTAGAAGGGATGAAGACAGACAGCTGGGGTGGAGGAGAGGGTCAGCAAGGTAGCAGGTGGTGGACCAGGAGGTCCCACATTTGCATGTGGATAAACTGGGAGGAACAACTGGGGAGTGAGATAGTGCCCACAATCCAGGGTTCCAGTGTAGGGAAATAAAGCCTCCAAACTTCTCTCTGTAAAAACCTGTGGGTTTTGTGGCAGTGGTGGGAGAAACTCCGAACCTCACAGGAGAGTCCATTGGAAAGACCCACAGGGTCCTAGAATGCACATAAACCCACCCACCTGGGAATCAGCACCAGAAGGGCCCAATTTGCTTGTGAGTAGCAGGGGAAGTAACTGAAAGCCAGCTGAGATATGAGCAAGTGGCATTGTTCCTTCTCAGACTACTCCCCCACAGAAAATACCAAAATGCAGTGAAGTGGGTTGTCCTGCCCTGGCAAATACCTAAGGCTCTGCCCCTTAGAACATAACAGGCACAATGAGAGGAAAAAAAAATATTGGCCCAAATGAAAGAACAGATCAAATTTCCCAAAACAGAACTAAGTGATGAAGAGATAGCCAACCTACAGATGCACAGTTCAAAATACTGGTAATCAGGATGCTCACAGAAATGGTTGAGTGTGGTCACAAAATAGAAGAAAAAGTAAAGGCTATGAAAAATGAAAAAGGAAAATGCACAGGGAACCAACAATGAAAGGAAGGAAACCAGGACTCAAATCAACAGTTTGGAACAAAAGAAGAAATAAACATCCAATCAGAATAGAATGAAGAAACAAGAATTCAAAAAATGAAGAGAGGCTTAGGAACCTCTGGGACAACTTTAAACATTCCAGCATGTGAATCATAAGGGTGCCAGAAAAAGAAGAGGAAGAGCAAGAAAGTGAAAACTTATTTGAACAAATAATGAAGGAAAACGCCCCCAATCCAACAAAGGAAATAGACTTCAAGGATATCCAGGAAGTCCAGAGAGTCCCAATTAATTGGACCCAAGGAGGAACACACCAAGGCACATCATCATTAAGGTACCCAAGATTAAAGATAAAGAGAGAATTTTAAAAGCAGCAAGAGGAAAGGAGAGAGTTACCTTCAAAGTAGTGCCCATAAGACTATCAGCTGATTTCTCAAAAGGAACCTTACATGCAAGACCGGGCTGGAAAGAAGTATTCCAAGTCATGATAGGCAAGAACCTACATTCAAGATTACTCTATCCAGCAAAGCCATCATTTAGGATGGAAGGGAAGATAAAGTGCTTCCCAGATAAAGTCAAGTTAAAGGAGTTCATCATCACAAAGCCCTAATTATATGAAATGTTGAAGGGACTTATCAAGAAAAAGAAGATAAAAATATGAACAGTAAAGTGACCACAAACTCACAACTAAAATTTGAACCTAAAAATAACAAAAAAACAAAACAAAACAAAATAAACTAAGCAAACAACTAGAACAGGAACATAATCACAGAAATGGAGATCCCATGGAGGGTTATTAGTGGGGGGGGGATGAGGGGAAATAGAGGAAAATTACAGGGAATTAGAAGCATCAATGGTAGGTAGAAAGTAGACAGTGGGAAGTTAAAATAGTATAGGAACTGTAGAAGCCAAAGAACTTATATGTACAACCCATGGATGTGAACTAAGGAGAGGGAATGCTGGTGGGAAGGAGGATGCAGGGCAGAGGGTGATAAAGGGGAGGAAAAAAAGGGACAACTTTAATGGCATAATCAATAAAATATATTTTAAAAATACAAGCAATTCAATTAAGAAATGAGCAGCTTGGTGACCTCAGAGGAATGGTGGCCTGACAGATCTCCCTGGTCTCTCCGCTTAAATTTCAACAATTTGAACAGCCCTCGCTGTCAGGTTGTGGAGCACAGTATCTGTGAGTCCCAGAACTAGAACTAGAGAATCACATTTCTCCCTGAGTGAAGGATACTTTCTGTGACCAGTCATGGTGTTGGAGAATGGGGACACCCTGCAAACAACCAAGGGTTGCCATTACCAGGAAGACCAAATAACAAACAAGCTGGTAGGTTGCCCCAATTTCCTCCAATCCCAAGCATTGCAGCCGCACAAGCAGCAGCCAGAGATGACAGGACAATATTGGCATGTCACAGAGATTAGAAAAACAAAAACAGAAACAAAAACAAAAAACAAACAAACAAAAAAAACAAACAAACTTGTGATCTAGCACCACCTACTGGAAAAGAATAGAAAGACATTTTGTATTCTGCTAAAGAAGGGCTACCCATACATTGATGCCTAAACAGTTGAGAAATCCATCAAATACCATGAGTAACCAAGGTACTCATGGGAGACTCAAGTCACATAGGAGATAAAATTTTTAAAATCTCCAGAAAACAAGTATAAAAGCATGGAAATATGTGACATAAATGAAAGAGAATTCAAGATTATAGTCCTAAAATGCTCAATGAAATGTGAGAAAATACGGACATGCAATTTAGCAAGCTCAGAAAGCAATTTAACAGATGAAATGTACACTTCACCAAAGAGACTGAAACTTTAAAGAAAAACCAAATGGAAATTTTGAAGATGAGGAATTCAATGAGAGATAAAAAATGAACCAGTGAGCATAAAAAATAGATTAACCCTAATGGAGGAAATAGAAATGGTATATTTCTATTTCCTTCCACTGATATAGAAAATAGAAATTTAGAAATTTTGTGTAGGGAAGAAGAGAGAGACATGAGGATTAAAAAAAAATTAAAAAGAGCTAATCAATTACCTGATTCCATCAGAAAAAAGAAATTCTTAAAGAATCCAACAAAATTAATAGTTATTAAGTAATTCATTAAGAAGCAAAATACAAATTGCATATACATTAATCTGTCATGTTCATATACATTACTAAATAATAAAAGAAGAAATAAAGAAAGTAATCTCATTTTCTTAAAAAAAGATTCATAGACATATCATAAGAACAAGAGAAGAAGAAAGGAGTGGAGAGCCTATTCAAATAAGTAGTGAATGAGAACTTCCCAAAGCTAAGGAAAGAGCTAGATCCTAGAATCCAAGAAGCAAACAGAACAACTAGTTACCTCAATCCAAAAAGGCCTTCTCCAAGGCACATTGTATTAAAACTGTCAAAATTGACAAAGAAAGGATTCTCAAGGCATCCAGGAAAAGAAGGAAGTGACCTACAAAGGAAAGCCCATTATGTTATCATCAGACTTCTCAGCAGAATCTATACAATCCAAAAGAGAATTGAATAAATATTCAAACTGCTGAAAGAGAGAAATTATGAGCCAAGAATAATAAATCCAGCAATGTTATGCTTGAATGTGAAGGAGAAATATAGAGTTTTACAGACATACAGAGGCTGAGAGAATTTATCACCAGATGACCTCCATTTCAGTAAATACTCAAGGGGGTTATTCTACCTGAAACAAAATACAAAAGGTCACAAATCTATGAGTAAGATCACCAACAAAATTACCCAATAAACAGGGATAATTTATGACAACAAAATCATAAAAGGGGAGGGAGTAAGGTCTGGATTTGAAAAGGAGTATGGAGATCAGAAACATTGAAAAGAAAAAGGACTACTATATGCTCATATATGAAACTTTCTTTTTCATAAATCTAATGGAAGTGCACGTGCGTACACACACACACACAACAAACAACCCAATACTGAGGCACATAGGGGAGAAATAAAGGAAACAGAAAAAAGAAGTATGGAATACCACCAAACCAAAATACAGAAACAAAAAGGAAAAGAGCCAATGGAGTCACAGAGCTACCAGAAAACAAAGAATAAAATGGCTATAGAAAATGCTCATACTTCAGTAATCACCCTAAATGTAAATGGACCGAATTCACCAATAAAGAGGCAGAGTAGCAGAGTGGATCTAAAACAAAGCCCAATCATATGCTCCCTTCAGGAGACATATTTAAGCCACAAAGACAAATTTAGACATGAAGTGAAAGGGTAGAGAATGATTCTTCAAGAAAATAACATTCACAGAAAAGCAGGTGTAGCCATTCTTATATCTGACAAAATAGATTTTAAGAAACAAAGATGGATATTTTATAATGATAAAGGGGACACAACATCAAGAATACATGGCACTTCTTAATATATATTTTTGTCCAATCAGGAAACACCAAAATATATACATCGACTACTAACAGAAATAAAGGGAGAAACAGACCAAAACACAATAATAGTTGGGGACATTTTTTTTAGATTTTATTTATTTATTTTTAGAGAGGGAAGGAAGGGAGAAAGAGAGAGAGAGAGAAACATCAATGTGCTGTTGCTGGGGGCCGTGGCCTGCAACCCCGGCATGTGCCCTGACTGGGAATTGAACCTGCGATGCTTTGGTTCACAGCTTGTGCTCAATCCACTGACCTACACCAGCCAGGGCTAGTTGGGGACCTTAATACTTCATTGAAAGCTATAGACAGATCATCCAAACAGAAAATCAGCAAAGAAATATCTATTTTCAATGGCACATTAGACCTATCGACATAATTGACATTTACATAGGCTTCATCCGAGAACATCAGCTTATACGTTCTTCTCCAGTGCACATGGAATGTTGTCAAGGACAGACCATACGTTTGGTGACAAAAATATTCCCAACAAATTCAAGAAGATTGAAACTACACCAAGCATATTTTCTTACCACAATACCTTGAAATTACAAATCAACTGCAAAAGGAAATAGAGTAACCCACAAACACTACAATACTAAAAAATGTCTAAGTCAAAAAAGAAATACAAGATGAGAGCAAAGATATATAGAGACAAATGAGAATGGCAATATGACACATCAAAACTTCTGAGATGCAGCAAAAGCAGTAATAAGAAAAACATTTATATCATTGCAAGCCATATTCAAGAAATAAGAGAAACCTCCAAAGTAAAGAACCTACCATCACATCTTACCAAAAAACTAGAAAAAATAACAACTACAGCAACCCAGAGTCAGCAGAAGAAAGGAAATAAAAATGGAACAGAATTGAATGAAATAGTGAACAAAATGACTAGACAAAAAATTAATACAACAAAGAGTTGGTTCTTTGAAAAGATTAATAAAATTGACAAATCCCTGCCTAAATTCACTAAGGAAAAAAGGAGAAAAGACTCATATAAACAAAATCACAAATGAATGAGAAGTTACCGCAGAACCGCAGACATCAGAGATACAAAGGATCATACCAGAATGCTGTGAAAGACTATATGCCACCAAATTCAATAACCTAGAAGTGAATAAGTACAGAATCTTCCTAGACTGAATCATAAAGAAATAGACAATTTAAATAGACTGATAAACAGTGAGAAAACTATAACAACCTTCAAAAACCTCTCAAAAAATAAAAGTTCAGAACCAGATGGCTTCACCAGTGAATTCTACCAAATGTCCCAAGAGGTTTGGTATCTATTCATCTCAAACTTTTGCAAAAAGTTGAAGAAGATGCAACACTTTCTAACATATTTTATGAGGCCAATATAACCTACCAAAAACCTGACAAGGATAACACTAGAAAAGAAAACAACAGATTGATATATTTGATGAATACAGAGGCAAAATTCAACACAAAATAATAGCACATAGAATACAACAATATATTTAAAAAATAATGCACCACCAATAGGTGGGTTTCATTGCAGGGGCACAGGAATGGTTTAACGTAAGCAAATCAATCAATATAACACACCACATTAGCAAAACAAAGGATAAAGTCATATGATCTTATATTAGATGCAAATAAACATTTGATAAAATACAATGTTCATTTGTGATTAAAACACTCAATAAAATGTGCATATAAGGAATATACCACAACATAATAAATCCATATATGACAAACCCTCAGCTAATGCAATACACAATGGTGAAAAATGAAAGCTTTCCCTCTAAGATCAGGAACAAGATATGGTTGCCCACTCTCCCCACTTTTATTTAACATAGTACTGGATGTCTTATCCAGAACAATCAAGTAAGAGAAAGAAATAAAAGGCATCCAAATTGGGAAGTAAAAACAAAAGTGTCACTTCTTGAAGATGACATAATTTTGTATGTAGAAAACCCTAAAGACTCCACCAAAAAAAGTATTAGAAATAATAAACAAATACAGAAAAATTGCAGTATACAAAATCAATGTAAAAAATATCCACTGCTTTTGTATATACTAACACTGAAACTTCAGAAAAAGAAGTTAAAAAAAAAACAGTTCCTTTAGCAATTGCAACCAAAAGAATAAAATACTGAGGAATAAACTTAACAAGGGGTGTGAGGGACCTCTATACTAAAAACTGCAAAGCATTGTGAAAAGAGATTGAAAAAGACACAATGAAATAGAAAGATATTCTACATTCATGGATTGGAGGAATCAACATAGTTAAATGGCCATATTACCCAAAGCCACATACAGATTTAATGCAATCCTCATCAAAATCCTATGTCATTTTTAAAGAAATAAAACAAAAATTGTCAGATTTGTATGGAATTACAAAAGACCCCAAATACCAAAAGCAATCTTGAGGAAAAAGGTACAAAGCTATGGATATCTCACTACCTGATTTCAAATTTTACTATGCAGCTATGATAGTCAAAACAGCATGGTATTGGCAGAAAACCAGGCACACAGTCCAATGGAACAGGATTCATAGTGCAAAAATAAGACCACAGGCATATGGGCAAGTAATTCTAGACAAAGGAGCCAGAAACACACAATGAAGAAAAGAAAGCATCTTCAAAGTGGTTCTGGATAAATTAAACAGCCCCATGCAAAAGAACAAAACTAGACTACAGTTTGTCCCCATGTACAAAAATTTATTCAAAATTAATCAACGACCTTCATATAAGATCTGAAACAATAAATCACATATGTAACAACCAGGTGGCAAGGATGGTACAACCACACAAACTGATTAACTTGTTACACCATTTTAACAAAATGAAATAAAAAACATAATTATCTCAATAGATGCAGACAAAGCATTTGATGAAATTCAACATCTGTTCAAGATAAAAACTCAATAAATTGGGTATAGAAGGAAAACACTTTAACATAATAAAAGCTACATATGACAAGCCCCAGACAACAAGCTCTATGGTGAAACATTGAACACTTTACCTCTAAGGTGAGAGACAAGAAAAGTATCCCCACTTTTATCACTCCCAATCAATGAAGTACTAGAAGTACTAGGCAGAGCAATTAGACAAGAAAAAGAAAAGGCATCCAATACAAAAATAAAAACAAAATTATCTGTTTGCTAATGACATGATCATATGTAGAAATCCTAAATATTCAATGAGAAAACTGTTAAAACCAGTGAACCAATTCAATAAATTTTCAATATACAAAAACAACATAAAAATCAGTCACATGTTAACAAACAAACAATAAACTGTCTGAAAAAGATATTAAGAAAATCATTCCAGTCTTGATTGTGAGAGATAAAAAGGTAACAATTTAAAAATATATTCTTAGGAATAAACTACTTAAAGAAGTGAAAGACTTGTACACTGAAAATTGTAAAACAACAATGAATAAAATTTTAAAAGACACACATATATGGAAGGATATCTGTGTTCATGGATTAAAAGCTTTAATATAGTAAAATTTCTATAATACTTAATGTGATCTACATAGTCTATGCAATCCTGATTAAAATTCTAGTAATATTTTTCATATACATTTTTAAAACCTTAAAATTCATATGGAATCACAAATGGCCCTGAAAAGCAAAAGCAATCTTGAACAAAAGAACAAAGCTGGAGGCTTTACACTTCTTGATTTCAAATTATATTAGAATGTTATTACAGTAACCAAAACAGTAGCGTACTGGTATACAAACAGACACAAAATAATGAAACAGGACAGAAAACTCAGACATAAATTCACAGGTTTACCATCAATTGATTATCAATATATTTGCTAAGAACACACAAGAGGAAAGAAGTAGTCTCTTCAATAAATAGAAAACTGGTTATGCACATGGAGAAGAATAAAATTTGACCCTTATCTCATATCATATACAAAAATCAACTCAGAATAAATTAAAAGACTTGAAAGTAAGACCTGCAACTATAAAACTACTATAAGAAAAGATAGGGGGAAATCTTCCTGATATTGGTATAAAAATGATACTTTAGATACAACACTGGAAGCACGGGTAGTAGCAGAAATAAACAAGTGGAACTACCTCAAACTGAAAAGCTTCTGCACAGCAAAGAAAACAACCAGCATAGTGAAAAGGCAACTTAACGAACTGGAGAAAATATTTGCAAACATTGTGCCTCATAAGGGATTAACATTCAAGTATTTACAGAAAGAACTTATATAACTCAAAAAGACCTAAATAGATATTTCCCAAAAGAAAACACTCAAATGGCCAACAGGTATGGGAAAATGTGCTTAACTGCACTAAAAATCAGGTAAATAAAAATCAAAACTGTAAGGAGATATCACTTCACACCTGTTAGAATGGCTGTTTTCAGAAAAACAAAAGATAAATATTAGTAAGGATTTGGAGCAAATGGAGCCCTTGTATATTGTTGATGAGAATGTAAATGGAAAATAGTAAGAAAGTTCCTCAAAAAATTAAAAACTGCCTTAGAACTGCTTAAAGAGAACTGCCTTATAATCCAACAATCCTATATGTATGTATATGTATATGTATATGTATATGTATATGTATATGTATATGTATATGTATATAGGATTGGTGGATTATAAGGCAATTGATATATATCCAAAGGAAATGAAATCATCATATTGAAAATAAACCTGGGACTTGTGGTCAAGATGGTGGTGTAGGCAGCCATGGCTTGCTTCTTCGCACAACCACATTATCAAAATCACAACTGAAATATAGAACAATGATCACTCAGAACAGTCAGAAATCAAGTTGAGTGGAAGTCTGACAGCTACACAATTAAAGAAACCACATCCATCTGGACTGGTAGGAGGGATGCAGAAGCAGAATGGGCTGGTCCCACACCTATGCGTAGTGGGTACAAATTTGGGAGGTATATATCTCAGGAGTGAGGAGTCCCAGCCCCACATCAGGCCCCCCAGTCCAGGGTTCCAGGGCCAGGAAGATAAGTCCCCACAATTTCTGGCTGCAAAAACCAGTGGGACCCTGGCTGGTGTGGCTCAGTAGATTGAGCTCTGGCCTGTGAACGAAAGGGTTGCTGGTTCAATTCCCAGTCAGGACACATGCCTGGGTTGTGGACCAGGTCTCCAGTAGGGGGCACATGAGAGGCAACCACGCATTGATGTTTCCCCCCCAAAATAAATAAATAAATAAATAAATAAATAAACTACAGAAAAAAAACAGTAGGGATTGAGTCGGTGGAAGAAACTTCTAGAGTCCCAAGAAGTTCCTCTTAAAGAACCCACACATGGACTGCCTACTCAGACTCATTCCCTCTGATCTCCAGAACTGGGGTTGCAACTTAAAGGGCACCAGTGACAAGCTGGGAGTAGCTGAAGTGTCTAGCATCAGGGCAAGCAGAGACCATTGTCCCGTTTCTGAACCCTCCCCCTGTAGAGCCACAGAGCTGGCAGGTTGGAGCCATATAGGAGACTCCATCAACCTGGTTAACACTGTTTGACCTGCTTTGGAGATCCCCAGATATTCCACACCCCCAAATTAAGGGTCCACCCAATCTACTTTTCCTTATAAATGACTCATGCTTCACAACTTCCTAAATCCTCTCAGACAAGCAACAGCTGGCCTCAGTGAACCCCAAGCCTGGCACTAGGAGCAGCCAGCCTACATTCACAGCTTGGCTTCGCCTGGGAATCTCCAAGCCCTGCACAAGTAGCAGCCATCTCAGATTGCTTTATAGATCAATCATGTTGGACCCAGACAAAACACAGGTAGGGACTGACCTTGACCTGCACCACCTGGGAAATCCCAGAACCAGAGCACCCAGTGGACAAATACAGACCACATCAGAGCAGCACCACCCTGCCCCTGCACAGCTGATCATCCACAGAGGGTGGAGGTTGGTGGTCAGCGGTCACAGCCAGTCCTTGAAGCTGACTGGCCTGTGTAAACCCCTCCCACTGATCTGCCAACAGCAACCAAAGCTCAGCTACAAGAGGAGGATGTATTCAGCCCACATGAAGGGAATATCTTGAGTGCCCAGTTTGGGTGATAGGGGAGGCTGTGCCACTGGACCCTACAGGACACCTAGTGCATTAGGCAACATTACCAAGACATGAAATCAAAGCAGCTCTACTTAATATATAGAACAAACACAGGGAGGCTGCCAAAACAAGGAGACAAAGAAACATGGCCCACATGAAAGAACAGATCAAAACTCCAGGAATAAAACTAAATGAGTCCCATTCCATGTCTTGGAAAGCAATATGCTAATTGTAGCTGTGGATCAGTTACAAAAAAATGACCAAAATGAGAAACCAAGCTCTTAAAATAGTTAACCACTAACTATATATCAGTTTTAACTGATAAACTATAGAAAATAAGCAAAGAAAAACATTTTACTCGTAATTATTCACTGATCCAAAGGAATATAAACCAGCACTTGAAAATAATAGCAGAAGTATAAATCAAAATCTTCAGAGTTTAGTAGACACTTGTGGAATAGAATGAAAAGGTACAAAAGTTAGCGTTTAATGAAAGTATTTCCCTTTTAAATAAATTTTATTGTTATTCTAGTACAGTTGTCTTATTTTCCCCCCTTTGCCCTCCTCCATCTATCCTACCCCCCATTCCCACAGTCAATTTCCATCCTGTTGTTCATGTCTGTGGGTCATTCATACACATTCTTTGTCTAGTCCCTTCCCCTTGTTTCTACCCCTATCCCTTCCCCCTCTCCTCTGGTCACTTTCAGTCTGCTCCATGTTTCCATGCCTGTAGTTCTGTTTTGTTCATTAGATTCCTTTCAGAGATGAGATCATACAGTATTTGTCTTTCACCACCTAGCTTATTTCACTTAGCATAAAGCTCTCCAGTTCCATCCATGTTGTTGCGAAGGGTAGGAGCTCCTTCTTTTTTTCTGCTGCATAGTATTCTCCTACAAGATGGCACAATGAATAATTAAAACATAAAAAGAAAACTAGAAATGTTCAGGATTCTGTTTTTATATTATGCTTATTAACACACGCCTTTCCTGAGTTTTGGAAGGTAAAACTCATTTCGGATTTAATTTTGCCTTTATTAGCCATAGTTCTGCACTTAAGCATACATTATGTATGTAAATAAGAAAACATAGTTTATAAAAAATCATTAAGAAGAAATAAACTCAAAGATGAAATTAAAGCTGTGATTAGGGTAGTGACATTTGAAAACACAGAGAAAAATTATCTCATAAGAATTAGAACAAGCTACCAGATATTTTGCCAATGTTTACTTAATCTTTGAGATATTTTGAAATGAAAGATTTGAACTTAAAATGTTGTAATGGTTTACTTTTATAATGGGTAGTAAATAAATATAAAGAGTCAAACTATTTTTTGTGAAGAGCCTTAAGCATGTATATATAAATGATAGCTTTAAACTATATTAACATAACTCATTGTATTTTAATGAATATGATCATATTCTTCAATATAAAAACTTATCACTATTGCATTTGTTGTCAAATACAAGTATATTTTTTATATTATTTTAGACTATTTCTACTATTTAATATCATAAATTCATTGCTTTAAATTGTATACCTTCCTTCGTTGATAATGTTACATGTTTAGTAGAAGGATATTAGTTATAATAGATTTTGTTTCAAGTAATTAATAGAGGCAATATCAAAGTAAACACTTATTTTTGTAAATTAAAGTTGCTTTTTAGTTAAAAGTATTTAATATCACAAAATATGAGAATTAGAATACCACTTTGTACTTCTAGGACTTATTAATTTCAATTTTCTATTCCATTTTATAACTTCCACAAATATGTATTCAAAATGTCATAATAACGGATTATTGTACATTTTCAAATCAACTCTATTTACTTAGAAGTTTTATTACATATTTTATATTTATATATATAAATATATATATATTTAAAATGATCATATTCTGAGACAAGTATTTGCTCTACTTATAGCAGTGTTTTTTGCTGAATTCCAAAACGGTTTTATTTTCTAATGACAATTACCCTTTTCTTAAGAATCCATTTATCCAAGTGGCAGCTGGCACACAGCAGGCTACATTACTGTGGAAGGAGGGATAATTTTGACCATTAAAACTGGGGTAATTCCCCTGTGATTACATAAAACTGACAAAATGCAGGACTTCAGTGTTTACGGTGGTGAACGAAAAACATTCAGGCACTCAAGCTTCAGGAAATTGAATTTATCTACACACTTCAGAAGCTAAATCAACTGTGATGAGTTCTAAAAATATGGAGCAAGAACTGACTAATTTAATAAAATTTTGTTATAATAAGGGCTTTTTACAAATTTTTAAAATACACAGTTGAAAAGATCTCTAAGCCAGGATGATGGCACAGGACATAGTGCTTTGTTGATCTGGTTACATCAACATTTTCTATATAAATATTAAAGAGTAAAGTGAACAAAAATTGTCAGCCCATGTCTGTAAACTCATCATTCACTGAGATAAAGAACAAACCCAAACAAAACTATCCAATACCCAATTATGTAAAATGGGCAAAGAGAAACTGAATACCAGAAGTGCATAGACTTCCCTTCCCTTTGGGGTCAAATTCATAAAATCTTCTCCAAGATCAAGGTCAATAAGTTTAGTACCAATGTTTTCTTCTATGTCATTTTAGTTTCATATCTTATATTTAGGTCTTTGGTCAATTTAGAATCAATTCTTGTACATGGGAACAAACTAATCTAGTTTCATTCTTTTGCAATGAGGCTTCCCAACTTTTCCAGCTCCATTTATTGAAGACACTTTCTTTTCTCCATTGTGTGTTTCTAGTCCCTTTATCTAACATTATTTGCACATATGCATGTGGATTTACTTCTGGGGTATCAACTTTGTTCAGTTGGTCTGTGTGCCTGGCTTTCTACCAATACCATGCTGTTTTGGTTATCATGGTTCTGTAATATAATTTGAATTCAGGCAGTGTAATACTTCCAGCTTAATTGTTTTTTTCACAGGATTGTTTAGGCTATTCAGGGTTTTCTGTGGTTCAATACAAATATGATGTTTTTGTTATATTTCTTTAAAAATTACATTAGAATGAATTTGACCCCAAAGATAAGTGAAGTAAATGCAAAAAAATAAATGAATGGGACTATTTCAAATTAAAAAGCTTCTGCACATTAAAATAGACCATCAACAAAATAAAAATGGAGCAAAGCAAATGACATTATGCTAAGTGAAGTAAGCCAGGCAGTGAAAGACAAATACCGTATGATCTCACCTTTAAGTGGAACCCAATCAACAACAACAAACAAACAAGCAAAATAGAATCAGAGACATTGAAATTCAGAACAAAAACACAGTAACCAGAGGAGGTATGGGAAGGGATAATGGAGGGGAAAGGGTGAAGGGTTTTCAGGAACAACTATAAAGGACACATGGACAAAACCAAGTGGGGGTGGAGTCAGGGGAAGGAGGTAGGGATGGTTGGGGTGTGGGAAAAAAGCAGAAAACTGTACTTGAACAACAATAAAAGTTAAAAAACAAATGGCAGAAGATATTTGTAAACAACATTTTTGACAAGGTGATGATATTCAAAATATATAAAGAACTCATAAAAGTCAACACCAAACAAATAATCCAATTAAAAATGGGCGGATAACCTGAACAGATACTTCTCCCATGAAAACCTCCAAATGGCCAACACATATCTGAAAGGATACTCAACTTCACTAGCTATTAGGGAAATACAAATATAAACTACAACGAAATACTGTCACACCTGTTATAATGGCTGTTATCAATAAGAAGAGTAACAAGTGTTAGAAAGGTTGTAGCTGGCATAGCTCAGTGGATTGAGTGTGCGCTGCGAACCAAAGTGTCGCAGGTTCAATTCCCAGCCAGGGTACGTGCCTGGGTTGCAGGCTATAACCCCCAGAAGCCCAACATTGATGTTTCTCTCTCTCTCTCTATCTCCCTCCCTTCCCTCTCTGAAGGTAAATAAATAAAATCTTTAAAAGAGAGAGAGGTTGTAGACAGAAAGGAATACTAACTCACTGCTGGTGGGGATGTAAACTGGTACAGCCACTAGGGAAAACAGTATGGCAGTTCCTCAAAAAGTGAGAATTGAGTTACCATATGACCCAGCAACCTCTTTTCTATCTACCTGAAAAACTCGAAAACATTTATATGCAAAGATATACGAGGTCTGTCCAGAAAGTTTCCAGCCACATAACATGAAAAATAGAGGCATTTATTGAAGAAGATACAAGAGACAAGAAACATTGTACATAGGACAATGACACCTCAGTCGCCCTCAAAGTAGGCACCTTGGAACCTCCCACAGTTCTTGCAGCATCTCTTCCACTGTCCAAATCACTGCAAAATCCTTGTTGGAATCACCATCAGCTGCCCCATCATACTTTCCTGAATCTCATCAATGGTCTGAAATGTCTTCCCTTTCAAGGGTGATTTTAATTTTGGGAAAAGCCAGAGGTAGCAGGGCACCAAATCTGGGCTGCAGAGGGGCTGAGTCACCTGGGTGATTTGCTATTTTGCCAAAAAACTCTGCACAACATGTGATACATGAGCAGGTGCATTGTCGTGATGAACCTGCCAATCATCAGTTGCCCATAGCTGTGGCCTTCTGAATCATCTGAATAGTTTCCATGGAGGAATGGTCAAGCTTAATGCAAAATTGGATTCAGATTCATTGCTCTACTTGCTCAGTCATTTTGAATGTGACAGCCACAGAGTACACATGCTCACTCATTGGCATGTACTGCCCCCTGACTACTACAGTGACATTGTCATTGTTCATGCATGCACATTCCAGTCCACTCTCCTTGGCTGCCAGGTTACATTGATGTCATACAAACTGTTCTCTTTACATTAACGACGGCTGAACTTTTTCCAGGCAGACCTCATGTATTGATTGGGCATTTTGCAACTTGATACATTCCTTTAGTATTTCTAGTAGTTTTTTGGTTGAGTCTTTAAGGTTTTCTATATACAATATCATATCATCTGTGAATATGACAATTTTGTTTTATTCTTTCCAATTTTGATGTCTTTTATTTTTTTTCTTGCCTAGTAGCTCTGCCTAGGACTTTTAGTACTATATTAATTGAAAATGGCAAGAATAGGCATCTTGTCTTGTTCTTGATCTGCTTTTAGTTTTTCACTGTTGAGTATGATGTTAGCTTAGGGTTTGCAAATGGCCATTATTATATTAAGGTACTTTCCTTCTATATCTATTTATTTAGATTTTTTACCATAAATGGATATTTTATGCTTTGTCTACATATATTGAGAAGATATTATGATTTTTGTTTCATTTTGTTAATGTGTTATATTACATTAATTGATTTGTGGATGTGCAACCATGCTTGCATTCCTGGACTGAATCTCACTTAATCATGGTGTATATTCCTTTTAATGTAGTATTTTATTTGCTACTATTTTGTTGAGCACTTTTGCATCTATGTTTTTAAAAAATTATTTGGGAAAAATGCAAGTCTTTTATGTTTTATTGATGACACTATTACAGATGTTCCCATCCTCCCCCTTCCCTCAGGCCACCACCACACTGTTGTCTCTGTCTATAAGTTATGCATATATGGTCTTTGGCTATATTATGTTTCTTAGTTATTGGCCGGTTATTTTCTCCTTTAATTATGTCTTTACCTGGTTTTCACATCAGGGTAATGTAGGCCTCATAAATGATTTAGGAAGACTGTGAGGAGGATAGGTATTAAATCTTTGAATATTTGATAGAATTTACTAGTGAAGCCATCTGGTATTATATTTTCTTTTGGGGGAAGTTTTTTATTACTCTTTCAGTTTCTTTCCTAGTGATTGGTTTATTTAAGTTTTCTAATGCTTCATAATTCAGTCTAAAAAGGTTGTTTGTTTCTAAGAATGTGTCCATTTATTCTAGGTCATCCAATTTATTGGAGTACAACTTCTCAAAGTATTATTTTTTTCATAGTATTATTTTTATCATTGTATTTCTGTGGTATGCATTGTAACTTATCTGGTTTCATTTCTGATTTTGATTCTTTTTTCATTTTTCCTTATGAGTCTAATATTTGTCAATTTTGCTCATCTTTTGAAAGGGCAGGTCTCATTTTATTAAATTTTTCTATTGTCTTTTTATTCTCTACTTTATTTATTTCTGCTCTGATTCTTATTATTCTCTTTCTTCTATTAACTTTGGAATTTGTTTGTTTTCTTCTTTCTAGTTCCTTAAGGTGTAATGTTAGATTGTTTATTTGTGATTTTTCTTATTTCTTCAGGTAGGCCTGTATTACTATAAACTTATCTTTCAGTACCACTCACTTTTGCTGCATCCTAAAGATTTTGATATATTGCATTTTCATTTGTCTCTATGTATCTTTTGATTTATTTTGGTTTTTTTCATTGACCCAATTGTTGTTCAGTAGCATGTTGTTTGATCTTCACATATTTAAGATTTTTTCAGGTTTCATCTTGTAGTTGATTTCTAGTTTCATATTGCTGTGATCTGAAAAGATGCATAACATGATTTCAATCTTCTTATATTTATTGAAATTGGTTTTGTGTCCCAACATATGACCTATCTCTGAGAAGGCTCTATGCACACTTGAGAAGAATGTGTATACTGTCATTTTGGGGTAGAAAACTGAATAATATCTGTTACATCTGCCTGGACTAATGTGTAACTTAAAGCCAGTGTTTACTTGTTTTTCTGTCTGGATGATGTATCCATTGGCATAAGCAGTGTGTTAAAATCATCATTATTAATGAGGTAGTTTCTATTTCTCCCTTTAGGTTTGTTAATAATTATATATTTTGGTGCTTGTAGGTTGGGTGCTTATATATAAATAAATATTATGTTTTCCTGATGGATTTTCTACTTTATCACTATAAAATGCCCATCTTTTTCTCTTGTTACCTTTTTTGTCTTGATATCTATTTTGTCTGATAAAATTTTAGCTATGCCAGCTTGTCTCTGAATACCATTTGCTGGAGTATCATCTTCTACCTCTTCAACTTGAGCCTATGTCTCTCTTTGGAGGTGAGATGGGTATTCTGAAAGCAGCATGGAGTGGGTCTTATTTTTTAATCCATTTAGCTACTCTGTGCTTTTTTTTGTGACTTCAGTCCATTTATACTTAGGATGATTATTTTTGGTTGCTCTATATCACCATTGTTTCTTTTCCCTTTTGATTCTCTCTGCTTTAAAGTTTAGTGTTTTCTATGATATTTTTCCTTGTTTCACCCTTTTTATGTTTTATGTCTCAGCTGTGTAGTTCTTTTTTTGTGGTTACCATAATTTTGTATAAAATGTCTCATACATAAAAGTAGTCATTTTCTTTTTGATAGCACCTTAGCTTCATTCACCTATATAAGTTCATTCCTTCTCCTCCTCCCCTTTTATGTTTTTGTTGTCACAAGTTATTCAGTTTTCTGTTGTGCATTCATTATCAAATTGCAATAACTGAAATTATTTTTAGTACTTTTTTCCCTTTATAATTAAGTGTTTAATATCCTATTCTAAAATGGAGTTTCAATTTCCTGATTCTGTCTCTTTGTAACCTTACTCAAAATATTGCATAGTTTGTTTGTTTGTTTGTTCGTTCATTTTGTAATTTTGTTTCAGGTATAAGAGCTCCTTTCAATATTTCTTTTTTGTGGGATACACATCTTGTAGTGATAAATTTTCTTAACTTTTGTTTTTCTGAGAAACACTATTTCTTTTTCATAGCTAAAGGATAATTTTGCTGGATATGTTATTCTTGGCTGGTGGTTTCATTCTTTCAAAATTTTGAATATACCATTCCATTCTTTCCTAGTCTATATTTTCTTCTGAAAAATCTAATGATAATTTAATGGGGTTTCCTTTGTAAATTACTGTCATTTTTTTTGCCCCCGACTGCTTTGAGAATTCTTTCCTTATCTTTAACTTTTTACATTTACTTTCTGATATGTGTTTTAGAGAAGGTCTTTTTGCATTGAGATTATTAGGTGTTCTGTTAGCTTTTTGTACTTGTATGTCCTATTCCTTGCCCAACCCTGTGGCAGATTCTGGAAGTTCTCATCAACCATTTATTTGAATAGGTTCTCTGGTCCTCTCCCTCTTTTCTCCTTCTAGGATACCCATTATCTTTATGTTGCCCTTTCTAACATAAAGCCATATAATTCTTGTAGAGTTCTTTCATTAGAGAAAAAACAATTTCGTTCTCTCGGTTCTTCCACCTGAATTATTTGTAAATGTCTATCTTTGAATTTACTAATTTTTATCTGCCCATATAATCTCCTCTACTTCCCATGTTTTTAATGCCTTATTCATCTCATTATAGAGTTCTTCAGATCCAGAATTTTTTTGTCATTTCAATCTTTTAGTAAAGTACTCATTCTGCTAATTAATGTTTTCCTGGTTTGGAACTGCTTTTCTGAGTTTCTTAGTATCTGTTTTATTTTTCTCATGACTTTTATTTTGAACTCTCTGCCATTTATACCAAAATCTTCTGTACCTTTGAGTTTGATGTCTGGAAAATTGTCATTTTCTCTCTGTATTTCAATGTCACCTTGGTTGTTCATGGTGCTTGATTGGTTGTTTTTCTGCAGGTGCATTTGAAGTAGTCTACCCCTTTTGTTTTTAGGAACTGTTTTGATGTTAAGAATTCAGCATGTTGGTAATTAGAGGTCTTTCTTTTGTTTTCCAGTAGAATATGTCATGGCTCGATGTTTTTTTTTTTTTGTTTTCTCTTACCTGTGCTACTTCTTCCTCCAGGGTTACAGTGGAAGGGCATTTGTGTGATTGTGGAAGTCACGGCTTTGGTGACCAAGATTGTGGGTGCCCCATTGTTTCCAGGTTTCCTCAGTCATGGAACACCTCTACCATGGTTGGGGGATGTGGCAGTTGGTAAGGAACTGGGTTTCACTAGCCACTGTGGTTCTACCTAGTTCTCTGTGCCTTAGGGCATCACTGTGCTGTAGCTAGGAGGGCGTCAACACATCTTTGCGGTTGCTACTGCCACAAGCAATCAGGATAAGGAGCTGGATTTTTAAGCATCAGTGTTGTTTCTGCTTTTCTTACCCTCCACCAAGCCTTAGTTTGGGGCTACCGCAACTCCTCCATTGCTACAGGATTAGCTTGGGTTTCAGGCTCAGCCATGACAGTTAAGGAAATACATTTGTGGTGACCACCTCTTTTCTTCCCGACTTCTTGCCTCCCCTACATATTTCAATACACCCACCTTTAGATAATAGTGTGTGGATTTCTCAGGCATGCTACTGTGTTTAGCACAGGAACCTTTGTTGGGTTATAGATGACTACTTTTATATTTAAGGGGAGATACATAATGATTCACTCCACCATGGTCTGAACTTTGCACATTAAAAGGACACCCTGTTTACATGATATAAATAGTATTGGGACTTTATTTTCATTTAGAGTTCTCAAAAGAAGTTTGTAATACACAAAGACAACTTCAGAAGCTTTATCAATTTTAACACAATTCACAGACATGATTATTTTTAAGAATTTGGATAACATAGAAGGCTGAAATGTATTTGCTTAGATCACTATTCTACTCATCAGTCAACTAATTCCAGTGATTTTCAGTTTTCTTTAAAGTAAAATACCACAAAAATATTATGTTCTTACTGTAATTTTACATACGGTTGAAGTCTGTGCTCTTTTTTAATTTTGTATTTTATTAAATTTATTAGGGTGATGTTGGTTAATAAGATCATATATGTTTCAAGTGTACATTCTATGCTACATGATCTGTATATTGCACCGAGTGCCCACCTCCCAAAGTCAAATCATCTTCCATTACCATAGATTTGGCCCCCTTTACCCTTCATTCACATTCCCTCTGATAACCATCATACTGTTGTCTGTGTCTATGAGTTTCAGTTTTATATCCCACATACAAGTGAAATTATATGGTCCTTACTTTTTTTCGACTCATTTATTTTGCTGTACATACTATGTTAAGGTTTAACCATGTTGTCACACATGGCAATATTTCATCTTTTCTTATGGCTGAGTGGTATTCATAGTACATATTTACCAGATCTTCTTTATCCAATCACCTATCAAGGGACACTTTGGTTGTTTTCATGTCTTCACCACTGTGAATAATGCTGCAATGAACATAAGGGTGCATACGAGGTCTGTCTGGAAAAAGTCCAGCCATTGCTAATATAACAAGAATGGTTTGCATGATATTGATGTAACCTGGCAGCCAAGGAGAGTGGACTGGAATGTGCATGCATGAACAATGACAATGTCACTGTAGTAGTCAGGGGGCAGTACATGCCAATGAGTGAGCATGTGTACTCTGTGGCTGTCACATTCAAAATGACTGAGCAAGTAGAGCAATGAATCTGAATCCAATTTTGCATTAAGCTTGACCATTCCTCCATGGAAACTATTCAGATGATTCAGAAGGCCACAGCTATGGGCAACTGATGATTGGCAGGTTCATCACGACAATGCACCTGCTCATGTATCACATGTTGTGCAGAGTTTTTTGGCAAAATAGCAAATCACCCAGGTGACTCAGCCCCTCTGCAGCCCAGATTTGGTGCCCTGCTACCTCTGGCTTTTCCCAAAATTAAAATCACCCTTGAAAGGGAAGACATTTCAGACCATTGATGAGATTCAGGAAAGTATGATGGGGCAGCTGATGGTGATTCCAACAAGGATTTTGCAGTGATTTGGACAGTGGAAGAGATGCTGCAAGAACTGTGGGAGGTTCCAAGGTGCCTACTTTGAGGGCGACTGAGGTGTCATTGTCCTATGTACAATGTTTCTTGTCTCTTGTATCTTCTTCAATAAATGCCTCTATTTTTCATGTTATGTGGCTGGATACCTTCTGGACAGTCTTCATAATTTTTTTTTGCATTTCCATACACTAAAAAAAAAAACTATCAGAAAGAGAAGTGAAGAAAACAATCCAATTAGCAATTGCAACAGAGAATAGAATCTCTATGAATGAGTGTAATAAAGGACTTGAAAATCTCTATATTGAAAAACTATGACATAGTTGAAAGAAAATTGAAGACACAAAAAAATAGAAATATATTTCAAGTTCATAGATTGAAAAAATGAGCATTGTTAAAATGTGTATAATACCTAAAGCAATCTACACGATCAAAGCATTCTCTATTGACATCCCAATGGCATTTTTCACAGAAATAGAACAAAAAATCCTCAAATTTATATGGAACCACAAAAGAACACAAAATAGCCAAAGTTATCCTGAGAAAAAAGAACCAAGCCAGAGTTATCACACTGCCTAATTTCAAACTAAATTACCAAGCAGTAGTAATCAAAACAATATAGTATTAGCAGAAAAGCAGACCAATGTAACAGAATTGAGAGCCCAGAAATAAATTAACACATATATTGACAACAAATTTATGCAGAGTCTCCAAGACTATACAATGGAGAAAGAAGTATCTCTTTAGTAAATGTTATTGGAATAACTGGACAGCCATTTACAGAAGAATGTAACTACAACACTATCTTACATTATACACAGAATTTAACTCAAATTGATTAAATAATTAAATGTAACACGTGAAACAATAAAATACGTAAGGGAAAAAGCACTAAGCCTCTGGACATCAGTTTCAGTGATGGTTTTGTGATTTTGACTTTAAAGGCATGTGAAACAAAAGCAAAAACAAAAAAAATGGGACTACATTGAACTAAACAGCTTCTGCACAGCAAAAGAAAACATCACAAAAGTAAAAGTCAACCAACTGAAATTACAAATGATATTTCCAATAAAGGGTTAATACCCAAACTATATAAAGAACTCACAGAACCCAATAACAAAACTTGCATAGAATATTCTTTTACAAATGTTCAATTGAGACATGATGTTCCTGCTTCTTAAATGTATTTTCTAGCTCTCTCCCTCTCAGCAGTTTCTTTTTATCTTTATTGTTCATATTATTACAGTTGTGTCACTTTTTGCCCCTTCACCCTCATCCATAATTAGTTCCCTCACTGTAGTCAATGTCCACGGGTCCTTTTTATACGTTTTTTGGCTACTCGCTTCACCTTCTTTCAATCAGTCCCTGCCTCTTACAGCTGTCAGTCTATTCCATGATTCCATACCTGCCATTCTACAATATTTTGCTTGTTAGTTTATTTTGTTCATTACAGTCCTCTTATAAGTGAAATCATATGGTATTTATCTTTCACTGACTGGCTTACTTCACTTGGCATGATGCTCTCCAGTTCCATCCATACTGTTGCAAAGAGTAAGAGCTCCTTCTTTCTTTCTGCTATATCTTTCTAGTATTCCATTGTGTCAAGGTACCATAGTTTTTGTCCACTCATCTACTGATGGGCCCTTAAGCTGTTTTAACAAAGACTGGCTAAGAACTGAATATTATTTTCCACACAAATCTAGCAAACTTCCATTTACTTAAAATGGTAACCAGATTAATCCCTTTTTACTATATTGATCAGATTAATCAGAACCTATACAGAAAACTTGATCCTTGTGCCATGCTTCTTATTAATCTGAATTAACGAATGGCCAGTTAAGCATTGACAAAACTACACTTGAATCTTTAACAATCCAAGAGGGTGGAGAAGTGGAAGAAATAAAAGTAATTGGTGTGTAGCAGTTTTTAAAAATCAAATGTACTCAAGTGTTTATAACATTTATTTTTAATCACCAAACACTAGAAACAGCTGAATGTTTTTCAGTAGGTAAGTAGCTATATAAATTGTGTACATTCATACCATGGGTATACCACAATAATAAAAGGAACAAACTATACACACAAAAATTTAGGGGAATCTTGAAGGAATTATGTTAAATAATAAAAATGAATCCCCCAAAATTACATGTATATTCCACTTCTGGTTGTGTAAAATTGAGACAATTGGGTATGGTTACTAAAAGGCAGCATGAGGAGTTTTTGTGTCAGTTGAACTGTCCTATATTTTGACTACTGTGATAATCACATGAACCTATATTATGATTAAATCACATAGAATTAAATACATACATGGGCTTACAAGCACATGAACTGTGAAAGTCAAACAAAATCAGTGGATCATATTAATGTCAAAATTCTGGTTGTGATATATGTCAATGAGCACAATTGTTGTTTTTGTTGTTAGTAAGTGTTCAATACAAAATAGAGGCCCTGGCTGGTGTAGCTCAGTGGATTGAGCATGGGCTGGGAACCAAAGTGTCCCAGGTTCGATTCCCAGCCAGGGTACATTCCTGGGTTGCAGGCCATGACCCCCAGCAACCGCACATTGATGTTTCTCTCTCTCTCTCTCTCTCTCTCTCTCTCTCTCTCTCTCTCTCTCTCCCATCCTCCCTTCCCTCTCTAAAAATAAATAAATAAAATCTTAAAAAAAACTGCAGTCTTCAATATAATAAAATTAAAAAAAACAAAAAACAAAATAGAAACAGAGGCATGGATACATGGAACAGACTGACAGCTGTCAGAGGGTTGGGGGGAAGGGGGTACTGGATGAAAGAAGATGAAGGAATTAACCAAAGAATAGATGCATGACACGTGGACATGAACAACAGTGTGGGGATGGCCAGAGAAGAGGGAAAGCAGGGGCTGGGAGGAGGTGGGCATGCTGGGGGGCAGGGAATGGGGACCTCTCTAAGAGTGTCAACAGACAGTAAGAAATAACATCATTAAAATATCCATACTACCCAAAGTAATCTATAGATTCAATGCAATTTCTATGAAAATTCCAATGATGTATTTCACAGAACTAGAAGAAATATTTCAAAAATTTATATGGAACCACAAAAGGCCCTGCATAGCAACATCAATCTTGAGAAAGAAGAACAAAGTTGGAGTAATCACACTACTTAATATTAAAGTATGCTATAAGACCATAGTAATCAAAACAGCATGGTACAACATAAAAAACAGCCACATAGATCAATGGAACATAGTAGAGAGCCAATAAATAAACCCACACCTTTATAGTCCATTAATATTCAACAGAGGAAGCAAGCACATACAATGGGCTAAAGATAGTTTATTCAACAAATGATGTTGGGAAAATTGGACAGATACATGCAGAACAATGAAACTAGACCACATTTTACACCACACACAAGAATAAATTCAAAATGAATCAAATACTTAAATGTTAGGCTCGAAATTGTAAAAATTGTACAAGAAAACATTGGCAGAAAAGTCTCAGACATTGGTCAGAGCATTATTTTATTGGATATATCTCTCCAGGCAAGGGAACCAAAGAAAAAGTAAATAAATGGGACTACATCAAAGTAAAAAGTTTTTGCACAGCAAAGGAATTCATTAACAAAATAAAAAGACATCCCACAGAATGGAAGAACATATTCACTGATACATCTGATAAGGGGTTAACAACTGAAATTTATAAACAATTTTAAAAACTCAACACTAAAAAAACAAACAACCCAATTAAAGATGGGCAAGGGACCTGAATAGATACTTGTCCAATGAGGACATACAGATGGCCCATAGACATATGAAAAGATGCTCAATGTCACTAATTATCAGAGAAATGCAAATTATAACCACAATGAGATACCATCTGACATCTGTCAGAATAGCCATCATAAATAAACCAACAAACAACAAGTGTTGGCAAGGATGTGGAGAAAGGGGAACACTTTTGCATTGTTGGTGGCAATGCAGGTTAGTACAGCCAGTGTGGAAAGCAGTATGGAGATACCTCAAAAATTATAAATGGATCTGGCTTTTGACCCAGCAATCCCACTTCTGGGAATGAATACATCTGAAGGAACCCAGAACATTAATTCAAAAGAACATAAGCACCCCTATGTTCATTGCAGTGTTATTTACAATCACCAAGATATGGAAGCAGCCCAAGGGCCCATCAGTAGATGAGTGGGTAAAACAACTCTGGAACATTTACGCAATGGAATACTACTCAGACATAAAAAAAGAGAAAGTTTTACCCTTTGTGACAGTATGGATGGACCTGGAGAGCATCATGCTAAGTGCAATAAGCCAGTCAGAGAGAGACAAATACCATATGATTTCACTTATACATGGAATCTAATGAACAAACTGAACTAACAAGGAAAATGGGGACAGACTCATAGATGGAGAGCAGATGACAGATGTGGGGGGGGGGAGGGTAGGGGATGGAAGGCCTGAGGAAAAAAGGAAAAGGACTCATGGACATGGACAACAGTGTGGTGATTGCTGGGGGGAGGGGTTTACAAGGGGACTAAATGGTGATGGAAGAATACAATAAAGATCAAATCAAAAAATAAAGGAAAAATAAAAATAACGCAGATTTATTAAAGAAAAATTGGAAAATTAAAAAAAAAGTGGTCAGTAAGTGTTGGCTAAGTGCCAGGAATTCATAATAATATAACTCTTACAAGTACCCTTTGATATAGTATTTAGTCTTGTCCATAGTGTATATATTAGGACATTGAGGCTCTAAAAAGTGGGAGTTTGTTCAAAGTTTTCAGGTAATAAGTGGTAGATTTTAAAATCTAACCTAGGTCTATGTAACTCAATCCAGGTCTTTTAACTGGATTTATGCTTTAACTGGTCTTTATGCTTTAATGTCAATGCTATACTTTACCCATTGGAAGGCTTTCTAAGGAAAGCCATTGTTGTTTTCCATGATTAAGTATAAAACTAGACTGATTCCATGGAAATGGGGACTTGTAAGCATCTGACAAGTTATAGAAGATCATTTATTATATATAAGTGATCTATATTATAAATAATTATTCAATATGACGTGGGTTAATGAGAGTAAATTTATAATGGGAAATATGTTAGTATCAAATTTATAACACTGTATAAGGCCACAGCTTTTAAGATAATTAGATAAAAACATAATAAATAACTATATCAGTTACCAAATTGAATACAGGTGATTTGTCAAGCTGAACTATTACCTGAAAGCTAGACACCAGTTTTTTTGTTATTGTAAAAATGAAACAGTAGAACCACAGAAAAATTCAATCTCCCTCCAGCTGAGTTTTGTTATGCTGTAGCATTAGCCCTTGGGGTTTTGAAAAATTAATACATAATTAAAATATTGTTTATATTCACAAGTATGAAAATGAGATGTTTCCTTTGGATGTATATAGAAAAGTTTCAAATAAATTTAATTAAGTTTGGATTTTGTTTCTTTTGCTTACAGACAAAAGTGTATTACATAGCATAATATTTATTTCAGGGACTCAGTATAAGATTACAGAACGCAACAATGATCACAGCCAGTCTGTAGGAGATAAAGTTTACTGAAATTCAACAGAAATGTTGTCCAACATATAGTGTAAAGCTACATCTGTTTCAAAATGTTCCTGATTACATTATCCCAATTGTCATTTTTTAGTTCTTTTCATTTTTTCACCATAGAAAATCAAAATGATTTGGTTGATCATTGTCCAAGTTTCTGAAATGCGTTGTAATAAAGAAATAAAACATTATTTGACATACTTTAAAATAATGTCATCTAATTAGAGATAAAAGTTTCTCAGCTGGGTTCTATCAGTATCAATAAAAAGAGAAAAAAACTATGAATGAAATACAGAAGAGCACATAGTTCTTTTGAACATGAAATTTGTAATTGCATATCACCATAAATATTTGCTATATATGCTTTAGTTATACCTTTGGGCTGGGGAAAATATAACAAAGAATGACATTGAGATTATATAATTAAAAATTCTTCACTGTTTTATTTTCATGCTTAACACAATTATGAAAGTAAATCCAAGTAAGCAACAACAATGAAACAAAATAAAAACTTACCACATAACAGGAAACTAACAATTAGGTGAAGATTAGAAACTTCCCCTAAGAAAGTGTACGGCAATATTAATCAGCAATATACATTTCACATTACCAAATATCTTCCATTATCTAAGAAATCCTTTATATTTTAATAAGAGATAACTAAATAACTAAACCCTCTATAATAAGACCTTTGAAATATGGTTAGCTTTTGTATAATTAAGTCTATTTTTAATTTTAAAGTTTTCTGAATTTTAGAATCTTTACAACCCCTCCATTAGCGGTGATAAAAGTTTCTTCATGAAAGTAAAAATGTCTATTATTTTTTCTTTTGGTAAGATAATTTTGTGGCAGCTGTTCACCTTTTCTCAATCAATTAGATCTGCTGTTCAATCTGCTTCAGTTGTTGGTATGACCCTAAGCAAGGGATCAATCATTTTTAAATCTGTGGTTTTCATCAAATAAAACATGGCTTTTACATATTGAAAATAAGTCAACGATGTGAAATATATAGTTGCATCATTATGTTAACAATTTTCATTGAAAATTTTAATCCAGGGTTTGTGTATTAAAATTGTACAAAAAGGTCCTAAATTTTATTAAAATAAATATTTTAACTGACACAATAGATTCAATTTCAGTATTAAGGAATAAAATTGTTGAAAACAATTTGGAATATTTAACTTTTTAAAAATTTCATTTCAATAGTAGCATATACTTCATGAATCACAAAATTCTATATATTAGAATGCCATCTTTTCAACACTACAGTGTCTTAACAGTTGGTATCATTCAGAGTGCTGAATGGGAAAATATATTACATTTCCCCAAAGTGGCGGTTGCTTAAGATTTAGTACAGTGGAAAAAAAGTCTTATAATCACTACCAATTTCAAAGGAGTTTGAACAAATATTCAAAGATCCCTTTAAAACAATGATTGAAAGGGTAAAATATAATAAAATATATTATAGTAAAACAAGTATAGTAAAAACTTGTTTGCCCGCTAATTTTCCAAGTCACTTCATTGGGCCTCTTAGGTGCTGATGTGCTAACTGCACCTGAAATTACCCACTTGTATTTTTGAAAATGGATGCAGTGGCTACTCTAGACACAGTTAAATAATTGTGCTAAGTAAAATAGAGAATGTCAGAAAATCTAGCATGTAATTTTCCATTAATCATGTTCTACGCTACCCTTTTTAGAGAATGATCAAAATAAATTGCTTGAAGTTCCAATTTAAAAATACAAGTAGCATTTCAATACATTCTAGCCAGAGCAACTAAGTCTGAAATGTTCTTGGTTTCTCAAGAAGTCAAATTCCTTTAAAAATGTGATTATTCAAAGGCCATGCTGGTCCTGGAAGACAGTGGGAAGGTGAATCATAAGTGGGGTGATATCACTGAGACTCAGAGGTACACAGCAGAAAGTGACTTTTATGTTTTGACTTCCTAAAGGATTGTTTGTGAGGATGCCTGTTTGCCCCATACAGAGTTTTCTATTCTAGGAAGGAGGTTTTGAAGGCCCTGATAAGTTTCAGCAGTCTTTCCCTGAACTTTGGGGGACATTTGGACATGCAGGACAGACATAAACTTGTCTGGAAGAAAGCGAGGTCCCTTGAATTGCAGGGAGCAGAGGATTTACTGGGGGAGGCAGATTTGGGGGCACAGGGAGGAGGGGGAAATAGGGTGTTAGACCTCTGGAAACAGAATGGTGCCCATACTTCTTGATAGGTGGCAGCTGGGCTTTGCCCCCACTTCTTGCACAGCCTCTCTAACTGTGTAAAACTGTGGTGATCTGGGGTGAGAGAGGACTGTGTAATGATAGCAGGTTTGGACATTCCTCACTTTCTAGTTTCTGATTTGTGGTCTTGGAAGCTCACTGCAGAACTGGAGATTGGCAGTTGGCTGTACTATTAATGTAATTTTTTGATGCCTCAATTACTTCATCTGGATAATGGGAGGAAGACATTACATCATTTCTTGTTGTTGCTTTGAGGATTATGGTATTGTATATAAACATTTAACATGTAGTCAGCTTCAAAAACATGGCAGTGGTTAGAGGCTCTGCACCTGTGCACACTGTCTCCCCAGGATACTGCCAAGATCGCCTGAATTGTGGAAAGTCAAGCCTTTTTTCTCTTCTATTCTCCAAGTCTAGTTTGGTAGGAGCCACCAGGAGTGTACCTGCTAAAGTCATTAGAAAAGATGGAAATTTTTGTAGTGTCAAAATGTGTCCCAAGATGACTGTCACTGCAGTGTGTTCTCCAGCTAACATACACCTAACACTTCCTTTGTCTGTAGGCATGCTGAGTCGAGTTACTGGCAAACACTTGCTAACTACTCTGCAGTGTCAGAGTCTGGTCTCTCAGAAACCCTCCTCACTCCAAAGTCTAGAAGAGAAATACCAGCTGGCTGTTAGGGGCCTGAAACCTAGCTGCTCTAGGGAGCTCACAGTGAACAGGAGAAACAAGGAGGAGGAGGCAGGTCTCCTGAGTTACCTGAGAAGGATTTTTGACTGGGTAGCCAAAACTCTACTCCTCCAGATGCCAGACTCAGAATTTTGCCTGCACTTGCAGTCAGTGACCTCTCCATACTCACGCACAGAGAAATAAAAGAGGAGGGAAAAACTGAGTTAGGGGAAGATGTTATGCGATGTGAGTCCCAGTCCTGCTGCCACTCACCGACAGGGAAAACACTCTAGTTCATAAATAATTGTCCACCTACTCATTAATACAGAAGAAAAGTAGTTGTAAAGTCCATTGTTTTGCTTGGGGAGTGATCCGACTTGTTTGGTAATTGCCTGCTTGATCAAGAGCCGTTTCCTTCATAGTTAACCAAACATAAACTTGACTCAGTAGGGCTCGTTTTAAATATCACCAAAAGTGAATAGCCCCAATTACAACAGGAAACACATTTATGGACATGAAACAAGGACCAGAAACAGATTTGTCCCCGTTTCAAAAATCTTTTTTTTTTTTTATGGAATGTGGAATGGACAGTTGGAAGGTCCTATTTGAGTTTTGTTTTAAGAATATCTGTAAACTGGTCAGTATGTGGATTTTTAAGGCTTAAAAATAAAAATAAATGAAAGAGAAAGTCGTAACTGAAAATTAAAATCCCTATTTTTACTTTCCTTGAGAGAAGAAAAAATATTCTCCAGAGAAATTACTTCAGAGGGTAGTCCTTTTTGCACAATTATAACTTGCACAAGAAATTTAAAAAACAGATTTATGCATGGTTGACTGTGAGCTGGAAACCTCGGGAACTCAGAAATGCATTTATAGACCTTTAGTGCATTGTACCCTCATAATTTAGTGTCCAATTCTGATGAACAATTTGTGGCACTCCTTGGCCGCTGGATTCCCATGCAAGATCCACACACTTTACCTGATTCAGCATGTTTATTACTTTAGTTCTTCAGATAATGCATGACTTAGGACAGTCTAATGCTGGGGCTGTGGGGGCTTCCCTCATTCTTTAGAACGTTTGGCACCCCTGGGGCGCGGAGGGAAATGCTTGGGTATTCAGTCAATTAAACCACACTGATCTGAAATCTGTTGAGGAGGGGGTTGTGCATCTCACTCCAGGATAAAACAAGCATTGATTTTCGAGTCTCTATGGGTCACTTGGCTCTAGTCAAGTATTGGGGCTTAGAGTCTTGGCCCTTTTCAATTATTTCTGAGATACTGTGGGGAAATAAATGAAGTAAAAATCAAATGCTGTATTCTGTATTGGGAAAATTAATCAGCTAATGCATTTTGGAATTCTCTATGGGTTAAAAATCTACTCCTTTTGACTCTTTCTTTTGGATGTGTAGGGTTTAGATATGTAGCAAATGGGGACTCAGGAGGAACCAGGGCTCCTAAGAGTTTCTGTGCGGCCCAACACACCTAGCAGCCCTTTAGCCTGTGTGGAATCACGGACACTGTATGGGGTCACTTAGTAGGCGAACAAGGCAGAACAGAGCACGCAGGCGCAAGCTGGGCCTGGGAGGAGCTGCTGAGCTGTTGCTGATTGGAGCTGAAAAGTGTTTTTCTACTGCAAGTGCTGGGGATGGAGATGTACCAACTCAACTTGTAAAGTGAATTTACTTCTGATTTGGAAGATTTTTCCCAAGAAGTGTTTGCCTGAAGCTCAAATCAGACTGTAGCCAGGTAAGGTGCCTAGGGAAGGTGAGGAAGGAGGCTGGTATCCCTTAGCTTTGCAGCCCTGAAGGCTGAAATCAAAGGCTATAATTGTGCCTTTCACAGCTAGCTGTCCTTGAGTCAAGGCAGGTCTTCTGAGTGGGAGAACGTGGGAAGACTGGGTGCAACCCTGAAAGTAGCAAGTGCCGCTCTGGCTGGTGGGGGCCAGAACATTGAGTTCTCTTGCACGCTGGCTCCAGGCCACTCTCCTGTGAACTTTGGAGGCCAGTTGGTGCTGCATCTGCAGAGCGAAGGAGCCCAGCCTGAGACTCAGCTTTCTTACCACATCTCGGCCTAGCCTCTTGACACCGCAACCCACAGGTAAAAGCCCCTTACTTACTGGTTAGGCTGTGGATTTTCTTTGAGACCCTCAGGTGAAAGAATTTTTCTTAGCCAGTGCCTCTGCTATTAGCTAGTGCACTGGGCAAGTGCGTTAAGTTAGGGAGGTCCTGCTGATGTCATAATTATTAGTTTCATGTTCTTTAACTGAAGACTTTGTGACAGGATTTTTGAAATTTCTACTTTTGAGGGGACCCAAAGTGGAATGTTAATGTTCCTTAAAATTAACAAAGGGTAGATTTCTTGGCCTGTCTTTTGAGGGAATGCAATAATCCAGCAATAGTTCCTCTCATGATCAGGGACCCTGCTGAATGGATGCTAGGCCCAGGAAACTGTGCGTTGGTCAAGTTTAGAGAGCAAGGGAGCTAAAGGAAGAGATATGCCTAGCTGGAAGGTGAGTATAGCCTGAGGCAAGGCCAGATAAGAGAAAAGGATACTGAGCTGAGTGGCAAGTCTCTAGCACTGAGATGTGACTATGAACAGTGATGCTTTCTCCACAGGCTCTTCCCCAGCAATCTGCAGATCACTCAGCCAGAAGGTTTTTTCTGAGTTTTTGCACTCACATGAGTTAATACTGTCCCTTACTCTCAGGAGGAGGCCTGAGACCAGAAAATCTGGGGCATTGACCACCCCCAGAGTAGGGGGCAGTGAGCAACAGGGTGAGCCAAAAGACTCTTCTTTTACCAATTCTTGCATTTTTTTCTCACGAGAGCTTTGGTTAAGATACTGTGTTGTAATCCTACACACAATCACTACACACACACCTGCCTTCAAACTAGAGGAGAAAACTATATGAGGGACAGTGAAAGAGATGCCAAGGAGGTTGCTGTAGGGTGGTATGGTTGCTTCTGTACAGCTCTCTTCTCCCTATGGTTATTGGATGAGGCAATATAAGAGACAGAAATATTAAGAGAGAAAAAAAAGACTAAACAGAAGGAGACAGAAAAAAGAGAAAATGAAAAAAAAGAATGATAAAGACAAATTAAAATATACATGGGCTGATGAGACAGAGAAATATAGAAAGATTCAAAAAGAACAGCAAAGGGACACAAGGAGAGAAACATAAAGAGTAAAACTGAGATGGGTAGGAACAGAGACCCATTAAATCTTCTTCTATCTGTAAATGCTTCCATACCAGCCTGATCTAATCTGGCATGTTGCTGCGGAACTTGAACTACACTGGAATCTCTTTCAAACCAAAATCCTCAACTCAACCCAGCTCTGGTGCCCCGGGGAAGCCAAGAAAATCTATACTTTTCATCAATACATCATCTAGACAAAAAGTGAACAATGAGTACACTCTGGATAAACTCACTGTCACCCCTAAAACACCTACCTATTCAACTGTCGTTCAGATCTTTTCAATGCCAAATGAAATGATGGAGAATGGAAAGTGAAACTGCTGTTTAAAAAAGGAAATTACTCCTGAGGAAAATGCTTCATATCACTCTCTCTATGCACATTTTCAGACATTTTTGCTGAAAATATAATCCTGTCATCATTTTCACAGCATGCACAAACACACACAAACAAATGCCTATTGTGAAAAATTTATTCCAGTCACAAAAGCTTACTGAAACATTAAGAGACATTCTAGCTAGTCCTTAGACAAGCCAAAACAGGAGACGATATATATGTGTGTCAGAGAAAATGGCTGTAACATTTTAAGCTTGCCAAAACGGAAACTAATGTCTATGTTTCAGTTTACCCTAGAGTTTCCCAAATTCAGTTCCTTGTAATAAAATAAATCAGACCAGGACCAAAATCTAAAAATGGAAGTCAATTCTGAAGAATGATGCCAACTGCTTTAGTATTTATTAAAATGTTAGCATGATGAACTTCATAATCAAATTACTTTTCAAGGGGTCACTGGCAACACTGCCTTCAAAATATTCAATAACCTGTGTTGGCTGGTGTGGTTCAGTGGATTGAGTGCTGGCCTGTGAAAAGGGTCGCTGGCTCAATCCCAGTCAGGGCACATACCTGGGTTGCACTGTGGCCAGGTCCCCAGTAGGGGGCGCTTGATAGCCAACCACACATTGATGTTTCTCTCCTGCTCTTTCTCTCTTCACCTCTCTAAAAATAAATAAATAAACATCTTTTTTTAATAAAAAATTCAATAATCCCTTTCCATAAGAAACATTCATACACAATTTAAATAACTATGGATTCACAATCATAAAATACAAAAATAGATACGTATTCCAACTTTCTATCAACCTTTTTTTTTTGGTGTGATAAGGTTAAGTCAAGTTTTAGACTAGGGGTGCAAAGTCTAAAGTTTGAGAATTGGCAGTTATTTAATTGGCTTCATTCAGATGATTTAGTCAGTCTCCTGAGAAGTAACCATAGTGAGTTGCTTCCAGGGAGTATATCATGGTCCTATGGACCCAGTTTATTAAGACTGGCATTCATTTGCCAGCACACATAGCAATTGACTTTTACTTCCCTTCGTGTTTTCCTTCTCTTCCAGTAATTAAAACATGATGAATTTAGATAGTGATTTCCTTGTTGTTTTCATTTGTTTCCCTTTTGTATCTTTCATCATGTGTGTTTATTGTTTTATTATTAAGCACTGCCCTTTTGGATACACTTACAATTATTGATTACTTACACTGTGCCAGACAATCAAAGATAGCTGAAAAGTGGACACGCAATGCCTATTCTGCTAATGACTCAGGTCACTATAGAATAGAGCCACATCTGGGCTAGTTGTTTTTATTATTTTTTACTATTGTTTAATTTGTCTACTCTGCCCAAAAATTAGCCAAGGAGAAAATAGTCCTCACAATTGTGGGGGCAAAGGTCCTAGATCCAAACTTAAAAAAATCACCAGCTGTAAGTTATGAATTGAGTAGAAAAATTGTAAAAAAAATAGTTGTATAACTTGGATATATTTCATTAAAGATGAGAAATGTAATGAATCCAAATAATATTATTAGCATGGGAAGCCCTTCATTATTTGAGAGCAGTATGAACACATGATTACATTCAAAGAATAAATCTTCCTTCAGCTAATGTTTTGCCAATCATAAACATGTAGCTTCCCAATTCTTCCCATGAGAAGAACACAATGATCATAGACAAGAATTTGTCTTCCTACTCTTTCTTCCCTGACTCAATCTAAGAACAAGAATTATGAAGTTTGACATGCATAACTCAATTGCTAGTAGCATTAAAGCACAGAGTTCTTGAGCAATTATATTGAATTAAACTAACCAGAAGTTGAGGGATTCAGTGTGAGAATTACTTTTAATATTAATCACGCCAGTTCTCTTAATTTCCTGGGGTGAAGACAAAGCTGTATGGTAGGGTCTTGTAATTAATGAATCTTATCTACTTACTATAAGAAGAACACATACTGATATTACATTGGCAAAATACCAAAAATATTTTTCCAAGTATGAAGTTGATAAAATCAGAATATGTATTCTATCAGATGCATTTCTCATGGATTTTTGAAACTCAAATGCAATTTTTTTATTTAATTCACTAGTTCTATTTATCAAATAGCTCTCAAAGTTAAGAAAGGTGATCACTCTAAAGCCTTCTGAACTATTGAATCTGCTTTAGGATTTAACCAGAAGTTAGGGAAATTTCCTCTCTTTCTAGTGTTTGGCCACAAAGGATTTATAGCTGTATAGCTAATATAAAGGTCAACACATTCATTCCTTTATATGGTATATGAATGTTGAAAAACTATGTTGTACATGTGAAACTCATATAATATTGTATTTTAGCTATACTTTAATAAAAATAAAAAATAAATTCTGTCATGTTTAAAATGTTAAAGACTAACACATTCTTGAAACTAACTTCCAATTTCTCTTTAATGATAAAAGCAGCTGTGAGTGCTTACAATGTTTCAGGCATTATGCAAAGTGGTATGCATATAGTATTTTCCTAAATCCCCATTTACATACACAAACTTACAGAAATATATCATATGGTGAATATATTAGATGTAAAATCATAAAAGCTTAGATGAAAGAAACTGAATGTAAAAAATAAAATGAACTTTAAGAAGACTGTGTAAGGTCACTCAGAAAGGAACAATTCAGAATTTAAATGATGTCAGTCTGAATTCAAAATGTGTCTTCTACATGCTGTGCTGCTGGAACCTTATTCCTTTTTGCTATTTATCGTAGTCCAGAAATTTGTATAGAAAGAAAAATTTGCTTTCAGGTTTTATGGTTCTAGGTTAGCCTATAGCACATAATTTCTCTAATCACAGAACCAGTAGTGTTGAAGAAGAAGGAGGAAAGGAAGAAAAACTAGAGGAAAAGGGTGATTTTCCAAATTTTTATCAAGCTGAGTGTATTTGTCAGGATTATTTCTGTTGAAGGTGATGGAAATACAGCTGAAACTCATTTAAGCAAACAAAGATAATTTATTTGTTCAAGTAACTTAGCCAGTTCAAGCAAAGTTGAATTCAGCTACTAAAAAAAACGATGTCATAAGGCATTTCTTGACCATGTTTTCCTGGAGGTTCCTTCTAGGTAGGCTTTTCACAAGTAATGCCAAAATGATCATTAGCAATTTGAAAAGAAAGCAATTTATTTCATACTCACATTCTATATGCTTGGAGCATTGCCAAAATATCCCAACTATGGGGGATGAAGATCCAGGCAGAGAAGGAAGAATAAAAATTGGAAGAAACAATCTCTATCATAAAGTTGTTTGTGCATTGGTCAAAATGTGGACCTAGGAATCCAACCAGACTCAAAATACTTTTATTTATATTTAATATAGATATATATATTTGAAATATTAAATTTTTCATCTGTTTCATTCTTTCCTTTATAAATCAAAAACAGTAGTTGTAATCCCTCTATATAAATTTGATATCATCCCTTTAATTAGTAAGTACTACAGAACACCAGGGATATTTTTTTTCTCCAGGAAGACTTAGTTCATTTCATTCATAAGTTTTCCTTCAAATAACCCATATTATCTGTATAGAAAGCTAGAGGGGCCACAAATCTTTGCCCTTAACATGTCAAAAATTTCTGAAAAGTGTAATATTTTCAGATATTAGGTTAATTTTGAAGACCTATTTTAATGCACATGCAATTCACCAGAAGCAATATTTTTCAGGACAGACCATGTTTTGTGTATGTGTTAATTTATATACCTATTTATAGATATTAATGAAACACTGGAATTTTTATTAGTGAGTTACAAATTGCTTCCCATTATCTTAAAGCAGGTTCAGATTTCATTTTCAATAAGAGCTCTAATAAACCTTATATTCCTTAAGGCACATCTATAATCATCTGTATCTCCATAGATATTAATTAATTTTTATCTGTATTTGCCACAAATTTATTTTTCCTACAAGTGATAAGTTTTCTGTGTATTGCCAGTTGTAACTTTTTTTTGGCAATTCAAAATCAACATTTTACTGTAAGGATTTTTTGATTGTCAAACTTTTCAAAAACATTGCTCTTCTTCTTAATATGGGTACCTGTGGACCTCTCTGTGAGTTCCACATGGATTGAAGAACCTCTTATAAAGGTTTGTGGCTGTTCCCAACTGAGACAAAGAGACTTACAGCTGTGGAAAATGAATTGCTGGCATAAATGTATGTCCCTCATGCCCCAGTTTCTAAGAGCCCGGTGCTTCAGCAGCTGAACAGATTGAAAAGCTGTTTCTGAGGTTTGAAATAATTTTTCTCTCAGATAAAAGTTAAAAGGAATTAACATCTTAGTCCAGTACACATTAGGGAGAGCTGAACTCCATGTCTCCCAGTGATGTCATCAGATAGATACTGAAATGGGAATGGAAAAAGTTAGATTACAAAATAAAGAGTCCAGCATGAGTAAACTACAGATATGTAATAAACTACACTATGTATGTAACAAGGAAGAAGTTTCTCATAAGAGAGGACTTATATCCCAAGGTATGCTATTTCCCTGATTTAAAAAGTTGCATCATATAGTAATTTGAAATACTACAAGAGACATTACAATTACTATACTTTGCCTTGTTTTTGTGGAATATGTTAAAAAAAACTACCAAAGACTTTGCTTGCTACAGGAGGTAATTTCCTACCTTTTGCAATTGAATGAACCAGGGCTGAAAAGCAAGAAAATGGCAATATTAGGAGATATTAGTGAAAGTATTGCATTGTGGTTGGCACTTTAAAATTAACAAATGAACTCTTGGATTTCCTGTTTGTGAGCCATGTCTTTAGTAAAGACCATACAATGAATAAAAATGTACCTTCTAAATGAGAAGGGAGGGACAAATGCAGTAATAACCTCCCCCTGCCCTTAATGGCCGCAGCAAGAAAACAAATGGCCATTAAGATGTGGCGAAGATCACAGCTAGACCTGCTTGTTTTCCAGTCCAAGTGCCTTGTATACTGGCCTTTCACTGTGAGCTTCACTCCACACTTCTAGGTATAGTGTCTTTCCCAACCTTGCATGGTGAGTAGTGGATAACTGATTATCAATCCAGGCCCTTCAGCAGTATTCAGGGTATAATTAAGCCTTTGCCATACTACTACCTGAGATCATTAGATACCTCAAGTCATATCTCATGTGAAGATGTCCTTTGCATGGACCAGCTGCACATGCCTCCCCACCACCACCTCACACTTGTACCTAATAAGCTGAAATTAAAAGGTCACAAAGAGTCTTTTACTGTAAAACATCAGTGCTGAGATTGTATCAGTTCATTCAAATTCCACCCTATTTTTGAAGATTTGAATTGAGCTGAAATGTTCTTTGAACAAATGTGTGAAAGGAGAACAGAAGTTTTCTGAAAAGGTGAAAATGTCATTACCTAAAATGTAGTCTGCAAGAGTCCAGGGGTGCCTGGTTTCCTATTTCTGATGAAAAGTGGATGACCAAAACCCACACGTACAGGCAAAATATTACATCTGCATGCCTAAACATGCTCCTTGGAAGTGGTAGGCAAGTCTGTTCCTGACACAAAGGTGACTTTATCTATTTTTTAAAAAAGTAAGACCCAGACCAGGAAGATATTCCGGGAAACAGTGGAATCAATTATTTGAGCCCAACATTTTGGGCTAATCCTTGGAAGCAAAATTCCCGTTTGTGCTTTACTGGGGGCTCTTACCTCCTTAGGTTGTGTTGCTGATTGAGTCATGTGATAAAGAAGAGGCTGTGGGGGAGAATATTGGGCTGCTGTTACAGGCAGGATTTGAGGAACTAAAATTGGTCTTATCATTTACAGTAGGCATCTGGGAGCCCCCTGCCCAGCCCTTGCCTCCCCAGTTGGATAGAAAGTACAGACTAGCGCAATGCCTACCCAGTTTGAGACCCAAATTGCAGAACAAACGTCCCCTGAAAACTTGTGCTCTTCTATGTTTCTGCAGTGCATTCGCTGGAGAACAAAAGACCCTGATACACTTCTCTGGATCTGGTTTAAATAATTTTTGCACTTTTTGTTGTTAAACTGGCCCCTTATGGCCAATTAGTTTGCATGTCTTTGAGTTTCACAATTGTATATAAAAACTGTAACTTTGTGTACCCCTCCTCCCCACTATCCTGAGCCTCTTTCCAGCCAGTCCTTCAACCCTGATTCCTTTCCTGCTCCCTGTCAGACTCTGAAGTGTCACTCAACGTGGTTTTTGTGTTTCCAACAGTTTCCAAAACAAACAGTGGAGGCCGAGACCAGCTGGGTATTCACTCAGTCGGATGCAACAGTATCTCCCAATCTGAGCTGCCTGAGCCGCCATTGGCGGCAGGTCCGCTCCCTGAGAGGCCCTTGCTTGTCAATCTCTGCTCTCTGCCACGTCCTGGAATCAGGGAGTTGAGGACTGATGGTCCGCACATGTCCATTGGGAGGGAGGAGACCGCAGAGGGAAGGGGGACTAGACTCCAAAGGACTTTGGCTCCAGTTTGATCTTCCTTTCCTTTCATCTTATTCAAAGAAAAATATGTACGTATATATAAAAATTATACACACACATTTTTCTTTGAATATTGATCCAGAAATTGTTTTTCTGATTTGGGGATTATTTTTGCTTTCTCTCTTTCTTCAGTCCCCTGCACTCTCCCTCCCTCTCCCTCCCTAACCCAGCTCAGGTTGAAACTTTGCAGTGCACATTCCCTTCGTCCCCCTCCAGGAATGGCTTTGAGCTCTCGGGCGCATGCCTTCTCCGTAGAAGCGTTGGTGGGGAGACCCAGCAAAAGAAAACTGCAAGAACCAAGAGAGGAAGTGCAGCTCGAGCTGCTGGAGAAAGAGGGCGGAAAGGTGCAGGAAGAGAGAAGGAGTGGCGCCGCGGGGAAGAAGAGAGAACAGCCTGGTAAGTACTTTTATGGCACCCCAAACCCCTAAGCCTGCTACTGTCGCTTGGTGGATCCGCAAGTCCTAGCCTGGCCTACAATGCTGCAGAAGAGTGTCTAGTCCTACCCTTGGAGGTTCTGACCCAGCCAGATGGCCAATATCTGGCCCACGGGGACACCTTGTCCACTTTGCTGTAGGGGATGTTTCCAAGCCTCCAGGTGCAGCCCGTAATTTTGTGGTTCATTTACGGTGAGGAGGAGGGTCGCCACATGTTTGTAGAGAAGTGAGACTCTCCAACCTCCCTGAAGTTCTGAAAGCCAGGGGGTGGCTGTTTCTCAGGGTAGAAAGCAGGTTATGCACCCAAATTCCGAGATTCAACCTCCGGTACCAAAGTCTCCGAGAGAGTTGGGGACCAGCAAATTTGAAGGAGGAACGTGCCTTTAACAGGGCACGTCGTGGACCCATTTGTCTCCATCAGGGGGGTACAGAGGGTGTTGTGGGGAACTTGGGGATCAAACGCCAAAGTCCCGGGAAAGAGACAAGGCGGATCTGCTCCAAGACGCGTTAGCGAGAAGGGGGCGTGTGAACCACGAAGCTCTCTCGCAAACTCTAGGTGTCTCTGTACCCAGCAGAAAAGCGACGCAAGACAGAGTCCTCAGCAACTTTCTCAGGCAGTGGAGGCTCTGGAGGCGGCAGCGGCAGCGGCGGCAGCGGCAGCGGCGGCAGCGGCAGCGGCAGCAGCAGCAGTGGTGACGGCCTTAACCTTGGTGGAAGTCTGGAAGAGAAAGATGCTATCCAAATGGAGCTGCAAGGATCCGAGCTGTGGAAGCGATTCCACGACATTGGGACTGAGATGATTATTACCAAGGCCGGCAGGTTCGGCTCTGCCCAAATTGTTCAAGGACCACACATAGTAGGCCCTTAATGTACCACTCTCATAAGATGTGGTGCCTCCAGTTTTATGCTCTGGCACCCATCCCCCCAAGTCCCCACCCGGACAGGCATTAGAAATCGACTGCCTCTCAATTGACTACACTACGATGTTCCTGGCCCATGTTAATGGAAGAATATTTCTTTCCTGTACAGTCTGACTCCAAGTACTCATTCTCCTTGTGCGATATATGACAAAAATTAGACCTGTCTACGCAGGTGCCAGATTCCACCCCCTACATCTTAAGCTACAGACAGGCCACTCTGTTAAAGCCTCAGAGTTATCAAAGGACAATATCCCATCTTGAACCGTCCCAAACCACTATCCCTAGCTGAGGCCAGTTAGAGGTGGAGCTTTACCACTTTGACCATCTGCTCTGGGGCAACTTTGGGGGGGAGGGGGCAGCTCGGTTCCTTCCTATGTGAGAATCCTCCTAATTCCAGTCTTTTCTCAAATCTGCCTCACAAAAATTTCTGCTGAAAAACTGAAGAAAAGGCATAGCTTTTTCTCTCTTACCTTTTCTTTTATAACTTTTTATTATTGTGGTAGTGGGGAGGACAAAGTTTTGTGTTAAGGATATTCTGCTCCCATCCGAAATTCTGAAATTCTTCAATCAAGTTTAAAAACAATAGTATCTCTTCGTGTAGCAAATGCCATTCCCTAAATATCTCCTGGAATGGGAAGGATATTGTGAATTCCTTCTCCTCTCATTTGACCCAACCCTATCACACATGAAATGTCTCTGAAAGCACTCAGGTCAGTCACTATTTTCCTTCCCACAGGCGGATGTTTCCCTCTGTTCGAGTCAAGGTGAAAGGGCTGGACCCAGGGAAGCAGTACTACCTAGCCATGGATGTGGTGCCAGTGGATTCCAAACGCTATAGGTAAGGGAAGGGGTGCCAAAGGAGAGTACCACAGGCTCAGACTGGGAATAGGGATTCTGGTCTTTGGAACCTGACAGTGCTATTTTGAAAGCACTACTATAGATAGGGGAAGTGAGATAGATTGCTTTCCTGTGGACTTTAGGAGTCAAATTTTCTTGCTCAAAGTAGGCTTCAGACTGTGAAAAAAACTAGTTTCCCTCCTTTTGCCTCTCACTCCTGGAAATCAGGTGCCATCCGGTGCTTCAGTGTGTCCCAAACGTCTAGTCTACCCACTCCTCTGACCTAGGGTGTGTAAACTGCAGAAGGTTTGGACTCAGAAGGCCAGCAGGGAAGCTGTTTGATGGAATTTGGGGATAAGTACCTGGGCTTGTAGGTACATAGTGGGGTCTGGGTTGCGCAGCTTTGGCAGCAGGTCCCGGAGTGATGCCCTGGTTTGCCATCTGAGGCTAGTCTAGCAGTTGTCACACCTAGGTCCATCTTTTCTTTTTTATGCTCTCTCCTGAGGCAGGGGCCAAGTCCGAGACAGTACTAGAAAACTTTCCTCTTGCTGTAAGCACTTTACCCAGAGAAGGCGAAAAGTGGTCGAATTAATCGAAAACCAAAAGGCCAGAAGTGCTCCTGTGCGAGTGAGTGCTTTGGCTCAGAAGCTGTGGGGGGTTGTGTGGTAGCCGCCTACACTCTGGCTGTGAGCTGAGAGCTGTGATCATCGAAGTGGAAGCCAGTGTCTAGCCTTTTAGGAGACAGCCAGCATCACGCCCAGGGCTAAATTTGAGGGGCAAAGAGAAGGCACAGCTCAAGAGCCTGCTGGACCCAAAGCCTGAAAATAGCAGAACAAGCTGTCTGCTTCTCGAGTTTGATCTATCTTGGGAACACTGTGCACAACTGAGTGGTTGAAATTGGAAATAGTGTGAAAATTAGCCCGGAAACCACATGGGGCAGAATTTGTCAGGACATTTTGATGTGAAGCCTTGTTGGCAAAAGGGCTTGACCATGTCTGGTGGCTGTGAGCTGGACACACTGCTGCTTCTTCCCTGATACTTCTGGCCAAAGGCAGGAGAATTTTCTAGCATCTCTGCACAGCAGAACTGCATAGGTCAATTTCTGTTGCGGTTTCTGTGAGAAAATACAAACCAGACTCTGAAATCCCATGACATTGTACTTGTCCTGGCACTTCATTGCATTTTAATGACATATGTTTATTTACAAGTTTGCTTTCTATCCCTGAAAGCTCTTTGGAAATCAAGTTACATCTTCTACTAGTTTCCTTTGGGATTAGCTAGCAAACCTTGACTGAGGTCATTTGGACTGTTTCCTGTCTGCGTTCCTCCCATGCCCCTGGCTTTGGCTGGCTGCACATAAAGCTACACTCTGCATGCCTTTTTCAGGTATGTGTACCACAGCTCTCAGTGGATGGTAGCTGGGAATACAGACCACTCCTGCATCATTCCCAGGTTCTATGTTCACCCAGACTCACCCTGCTCTGGTGAGACCTGGATGAGGCAGATCATCAGCTTCGATCGTGTAAAACTCACCAATAACGAAATGGATGACAAAGGCCAGGTAAGTGTGCAATCCTTTGCCCTGTGGAAGGGATGGATATGTTAAGGCATCAGCCCACATGTCACCCTGGAGGTGCCAAGTAGGCTTTTCCCAGATAAGCTAGTTGTGGTCTTTAAGAACTATCCAACTTCTGGGCCTGTAATGAAAATTGGTCTTATGTATGACCTTTGGTGGCTGAGGCTGAGAGTGCAAAGGGTTGGGAATGGCAAGCCAAGGGAGTGTGAGGATTAACTGACACTTGTTTAAGCCAAGATACCTGGATTTAGAGACTGAAAGGGAATGTTTCAAAGAGCTCTCTGGTACATCTGCTTACCAGGCAATCACTGTGGCTCTGATCACCTTCTAGTAGATGGGCTCTTTCTGTGTGGTATGGCATGTTGGAAATCTCTCCAATGTCCCCAGTGGATGAACTTTGCAAGTCATCTCCAGCCTCTGTTCAAGTGCACCTTTGCCCCTGCCATGCCCCATCTGGCCCTGTGCCAGCCACAAAAGGAGATAAGTAATCTCCAGAAATTAAGAGGTGGAGAATATCATATGGTTGCCCATCAGTTGCCATAAGCCCAATAAATTTATGGAAGGCAGTCAAACCCCAGTGACACCTGGGGGCATCACATGGTCACCACATTTGGAAGTAGGAAAAGGCCCCATGTGGAAATGGAATCACTGCAGCCTGGTGCCACTGTGGTGCCAGGCTCCAGAACCCCTTAGCCCTGAGGGCCTTTGCCTGGGGCAAAATGGCACAGAAAAGTCCTTGTGTGTGGCCAGCTTAGCCTTTCTGGTTTAGCTTTAGCTTTTGTGTGTAGGCAGGTTGGGGGTGCTGATGAGAGTGGGACAGTATTAAGGAAGGGAAGCCAATTTCTAGGCAACACTTCATGATTTCTCCTCCAGATCATTCTGCAGTCCATGCACAAGTACAAGCCCCGTGTGCACGTAATGGAGCAGGACAGTAGAATCAACCTGTCCCGGATTCAGTCCCTGCCAACTGAAGATGTGAAAACGTTCTCCTTTAAAGAAACAGAGTTCACTACGGTAACAGCTTACCAAAACCAGCAGGTAAAGCTAACCAGGTCCCAGACAAGCAGTGATGGCCCCAGAAGGATTTACTGAATAGACACAAGTTGCACTATGCGGATTGAATTTCCCCTGACTTAAAAAAAAGCAGCCTTACTGCATTTTTATCAAGGCAAATTTGGTTGTGAATTGTGTGAATCTGGTGTTTAAAGAAGAACAAAACAATGTGCCAGGAGAGAAAGAAGATAACCATCTCAAAATTGACTTACAAATATGCTTGCATTTATTTAACATGCCATAGTCCACACTGAAAAATATTTTGTGGTTGTTGTGACCATTAAAAGCAATGGTGACAGTGTTATTACCAAGGGCACTGACATTATTTTTCTCTCTCTTTTGAATTCATAGATTACCAAACTGAAAATAGACAGGAATCCTTTTGCTAAGGGATTTAGAGATCCCGGAAGAAACAGGTAAGCAAAATATCACATCTAATTTAATATAGCCCTTTTCACAACTATTACAGATAAGTATGGGTCAGAGACTCAGCAACTCTAAGTTTTGTTCCTAGTAGGCGGTAGAAAATGGACCTAGATATTTTGTCTCCAAAATCTTGCCTCCTCCCAATACTTCCCAAATCCACCTTTAAGATGTTGCTTATTCTGGCTTCTTGAGTTTTTTTAGTCATGGAATAATTACTTAGGATTTTATTGACACATCTAGCTATAAAAGAAAGTCATTTCAGATATTCAACCCTGAAAACCATTAAAAATAGCTCAAAAGTTTATATAAATCATTAATTTCAGGAATAGCATTCTGTACTTGCTTAAGGTTGAATCTCTTTTTCAGGGGTGTATTGGAAGGGCTTTTAGAGACCTACCCATGGAGGCCTTCTCTCACTCTGGATTTTAAAACTTTTGGTACAGACACACAAAGTAAGAAAAGTTTTATTAATATCTATTTTTAAATGTTGATGAAATAACTACAAACAAAGCCTTTATACTATATATTAGACAAGGGGATAAGTACATGCCAAAAAATGTGTGTTGGCAAAAGAAGTGGGTATATATATATATATATATATATATATATATATATACCTTGATTAGGAGGTAAGAAGCAAAAAGGAAGGGGAATTGGCATAAAGGAAAAAAGCAGAGACATGCATGGTAATGGTGGATTTATTGACTTTTGTCTTCCTGAGTTATAGTACATCCTGAGATCTCCAGATCTCACCTGGATTCTTTAGCAGCCTACAATTCATATTATTTAGAATTTGCCTGTGGTACATTTGTGGGCTTATTTGCAAATGTGTTAGATATTGAAATAAACATTTTGTGTTTTAGGAGAAAAGGTCAATACATGTTAAAATGACTTACATCAAATTAAAATAATTTATTTTTCTACCATACTTACATCTAATTTTTCTTTTGTTGTAAGTAGGAAAAATAAATGTTAGAAACAATACTAACCCACCACAGTTAGTTTAATTACCACAAGCACTTAAAATATTTGCAAAGTATTTGTTCTCAGGTAGTGCATTACATGACTAAATAATAATCATAATTAGACAATGCAGGTGTTGTGGTAGAAGAGTGTATGCCTTCATTTAGTTGATATTTAACAATATATAGAAGAGTTTATTTGCAAGCAAAAGGAATCATTTCACCTCTTTGTCTTTATTCCATTAGTTGTTTGTCTTTGAACTTCAATTCAAGGTTACAATTACCTTGAGAAAATCATCAGTATCACAGGTTCAGTTTTACACAATTCATAACAACCAATTGAAATGAAAAGAGATGAAGCCTAATTGTTTGGTAAAATATTTTACTGGGTTGACTATAATAATTTGGTCTGGAGGATTGCATAGAGAAATATGAATGCTTATTCGTTATCATCACTTAAAATAATAGCATCAAGGTAGGCTGTTTTTAAAACACCCAAGTCAACACAAAGTGCACTGATAAAGAAAAGAGGTAAAGATAATCATAAATTGATAGCATCCAATACACATTTTCTTAATTATTTGAGATGTTCAGAATGCTCTCAAATCACAAAGAAAATGGGTACCAATTTTTAAACAGAATTTTGAATGTTTAATTATAACAGATATTTGCCACCCTGTTGATAAAGAACTAGGTTATCCTCTTATACACAAAATATAAAATAGAAAAACAACAGCAACACCAAAAAAACTAACACATATGATGAAGCTCAGTCAATAACAAATATTTTCAATTCAAACACTTACAAAAATAAGGTATAAAGTGTAGATGTTCATGGACCTTATAATTATCCCTGATTTTAGCAGATGCTAACAACTATAAAAGATCACCTGACAGCATTGATATGAACACTTTCATTTTCATCTCGATATTTCTCAAATTGTAAAACTGTCTTTAATTCTTCATATAGTGCACAATGGAAGTCTTCCCTTTCATATAAGAAAAAATCTAATACATTAACATATTTATTTTTATTGACTTTATTGAGGTGACAACAGTTAATAAAATTATATAGGTTTTTCAGGTTACAAATGTATAATATATATATATATATATATGTGTGTGTATATATTGTATTGTTTTAATTTGTAAAGATTACTTTCATGATTTTTTCATCAGACTGAGGCTTTCTATACAATCCAAAACAACCCATTTGCTCAATTTAATCAAGAATTTAGTAATTTTTAAAGTTAAAAAAACTAGTTTTTATTTGTAAAACATACAAATGTTTTGGGCTCTGGGTCATATGTAATATGTAATATGGGCTTTTTTTTGTAATTCATTACATAAAAGTTGTTCAAGTGCCTAGCACAGTTCTTGAGTATGGTGAATGCTCAATCAATACATGATACATTATTGTAGTTCTAAAAGTAATAGTAGTAGTAGTAGAGATACCATATTCAATTCAACTTTAGTCAGAGGAAGAAACATGTTCTTTCCCAAAGAAGTTAAAAAAAAACATGCAAGGAAAGCTAATCTACAAATGAAGCAGGGATAGTTATGGACATGATTACTGATTCATCAGAATATCAAGTTCATTGTTCATTGACTGAATTGTCATTCACAGGTGGAAGCAGTGGCTCATCTCCAGTGACCTCTAGTGGAGGGGCTCCCTCTCCTCTGAACTCCTTGCTTTCTCCACCTTGTACCCCACCTACGTTTCACTTACCTACAAGTTCCTTTGGAATGCCCTGTCCGGAGATGTACCTGCACAATATCAATCTACCCCTTTGCTACAAGATTTGTCCAACTAATTTTTGGCGACAGCAGTCTCTTGTCTTGCCTACTTCTGAAAGGCTAGCAAGCAGCAGCAATTCTCAGTCGTTCAGCCCACTCATGATGGAAGTTCCCATGTTATCTTCCCTGGGGGTTGCTAATTCAAAAAATGGTTCATCTACAGACTTCAGTGGGCAGTGTCTACAAGCACCTAATTCTTCCAATCAAATGCTATATGGATTACAGGCAGCTGGAAACATTTTATCACCAAACCCCATTGCCCGGGAAACAGTAGACTGCTCTTTCCATCCTTCCCTTGGCTTTTATAGGTACAACTTCTCAGTGCCATCTAGACTGGTAAATGCTTCCAAACATCTCAGAATGAATGACAACACTCAAGCTTCTTTTAGAGGAGGCAAATGCAATCATGCTCATTGGTATCCAACAATTCATCATTGCCTGTAATGAAATAATCACATTAGTTAAACAATTACATGCAAGCACATAGTTTTTCATTTGTATGCAAAGAACACTCAAGAGCTTTTGGGCTTTACAAAGTTCATTATCAGAGAGTATTTCGCAACTATGCATTTAAAGTGCCTTATTAAATGTTCATAAGAAGTTATATTCATTTTTGACCTATAACAAATATGAACTATAACAATCTCTGATTACAGGCAGCCTTGGGCCTCACAATAAGATACTCAATAAATGTTATTTGATGAAATAGATTATATTAGTGGCCAATGAAGGAGCTACTAATATCAATTTTAAGATGAGAGTAAGGACACAGAATTTAAAATATTAATCTTTGCAGTCTAGACCATTTAATGCTGAAGGAAATGAAAGTTAGATGAAATGCAAAATATTCTAAATAAATTCAGCCATTTATTTCCTTTTTACTTTTTAATCTCTCCTAGATGAAACTCGTTTACTTATTCCTTTAACAAACCTGGTATTTTTTACTTAGTTTACAAAAGCAAATTATTGTAGTTCTTGAAAAAAAATCTAAGAAATTGGGATTTAAAGAGGAAGAATATATTTGAGTCCATAAATATGAAAATATCATTACATTGGTACAATTTAATTATACTACTATGCAACAATCACAGTAAATTAGACTAGATAGAAGTAGCATAAACAGGACTTTGTTTTAAACTAAAATGTTTATAAAGTTGAAAAGTCTCCTTTCACCTACCTGGTCTTAATTTTTTTTGTAAAAACTCATCTATATATAATCTGTATATCTTTAAGATGAATCAGATTTTAATTTTTATGCTACTAACTCTATCATTTATTAACTCAAGACACTTCATATCCTAATGGCATCACCAAACTTTTGACAGACTAACAAAACTTTTAAACTGCTTTTTCTAACCTTTCTAAAACACATTAAGAGCTTACTATTTTTATTTATTTTTCTCAAAATGGTTATTTTGATTTAAATATGACCTATAAATGTGCCTTCCAGCACATGCATTAAAATTATATGCTCCCTCATTTTTCAAGGGAGGGATAGAGCAGCACATGCTTACGCTCAAACTGAGAATTCTAGTAAGGATGAAATATTATCTGTGGCTCAAACTAATTAGGTATGTGTTATAAAAGTCTGAAGCAGAACACCTGTACTACCTAGATTTATCAAATCAGGAAATAAACACCAAGAACACTTTATTACCGTCTACTCCAAAACAGGAAAGCTGTAAGCTAACATTTACTGCTAAAGTAAATTTTGACTTTTTTAAGCAAAAAAGCCCATGCCATGTAATAATGAAACATTCTGATGGCTTACATGACAGATGCTCAGAAATTAATAACAGAAAGTATTTAACTGAGAAATCTCTAGGTTTCTTTTCAAATTATAATATTTAAGAAAAGGCATTAACGTTATAGTTGCTTGAGTACATGGTACTCCATGCTTTATATTTCAGATAATTTAGGTATATATCGCCCATGTAAAAGTGATAACAGAGAACTATATTAGCAAAGGTGATTAATATAAAAGAGTGAAAGTTAAAATGTTATAATGTAGGCATCTATTGTAAGTGTTTTTACATAATGTTCATAAATTGTCATACTATACTTTTAATTAAAGAAATAAAACCAACAGAAAGCCTGAATGGAAAGTTACAGTTGGAAGAGACCTCAAGAAGTCCAGTAAGCCATCCCCCACTTTCTCATATCCAAAAAGCTTCTAACAGCTATAACTTGTGTGCAATTAATATTTAGTGTTATTATTTTATATAGAATAGACACTTACTCCCTAATAGGATTGTGCATAACTTGAGTAACTTGGTAAACTGAGGCAACAGTTATGGAATAAAAGCAAAATGGTATGGAATTCTATTAATTTCAATTGCATCAACTAAATAGCAGGCTTGCTTTAAAAACCACAAAAATAAATTCACTCTAGTTAGACAAGATGTGAAATAGCAAATAAAAGTTACCAAATGATACTTAGTAGACCCCCAAGTCTAGTAATTAATACTGCTATTTCCATTTGGTTTAACTATGCATATACATTTACCTCTTGCTTCTTTAAAAATAAAACATTTTAATTCAGCTGATTAGATTTATAAAATCTGATTATTAACCTAAACTTATTATAGTATAATAAGTTTACACTATTATTATAGTGTATATAATACTATATTATTATATTATTATATATTATTATAGTATAATAATAGTTTGTACTATTATTATAGTGTAAATTTATTACACTATTATTATAGTATAATAAGTTTAGTATAATATAGTATATACTATATAGTATAGTATATAGTATAGTATATCATAATACTTATTATATAAACTTATAATAAACCTAGAAATAAACCTATAAAAATTAAATTTTTCATCAACTGTGTGCAATTTGTACATTTAGTCAGGAAATAAGTGAATTCATATTTGCACAACCTCCAGTCAAGCTCAAACATATAGTCAGATTCCTTTACGGGGAAGGCCCTATTTTGTGGAGCAGTCAAACTGAAACCAAAGACTTGATTTCAAGTTTGAGACCCATTGCAGAGCACATATCTAAGTGGAATATATTCATTACATTTAAATGACCAAAAGATAATTTCAGGTAACCTAACTTAGAGCATCAAAATGATTATTTCTTTTCATTAAACAAAGGGGCTAAGCCCTCTGGACATTACATTTGAAAGTCTAATATATAAATTTAGATTACATATTATTAGAATCTTCAAACATTAATGTCATGCTTCTATTCACTGTACTATAAAATGAAGATTTATCATTTTCCCCTACCATAAAGGTAAACATTCATGATATTTCACTGCTGTAGGCATGGGTTTTCGTATGGTCTGGGAATAGACATGACTTCATTCTTCTTTTGTAGGTTTGGAGCGAGTTTATGGCAGGAAATCAAATGAACAATTAGAATTAGGAAGTGATGAATTAGTGAATCACTCTTTGATTAATCAGAGTCCTATGTGCTGACAATTTGATAATGTGCCAATAAGGAATAAAGACAAGCGTCTGTATTGGACATTACAGAAGATTTACCATACCTTTCATTCTTGTAATTATTTATATTATGCACCCTGGGGAAAATCATGGTGCACACAAAGCAGATAATGTGTCTTTCAAGTGTTACTGGTGTAATGCTAAGCTGAACATGGCAGAAAAAATGTTTTGTATAAATATTTAAAATATATTTTACAAAAATATACAAATATATTGATGACAAATTTAAATGCATTGAGACAATAGGGTAATATATAATTATCTTCTTACTAAATCCTAGTCACAAATCTTTTCCTTAACCAAATATGCAATTTTATAAATTCTAGATGTCACATTGTAATTTATGTAACCAGTGGAGTTTGAAGTTAGTTTTAAAATAATTTATACTACTTTGTTTTTATTTCTGCTACTACAAAGAACACCTATTTATCACAAACTTATACTATTAATTATCTATACTTATGAAAGGAAGGTTTAAATATACCTAGAAATGTCTAATTGCATGTACTTGATTTTGTGAATTGACTTGACAAGGTACAAGTACAAAGTTTTTACTCTGACTTAGATATATGTTGTCTTTGTGGTGAAAAATATTCAGTCAAAATAGTAATAATATCTAGCATGCAGCAACAGTTTATTGGTAGATTTTATTGGAATTTAACATGTTTATTGGAGCAGTTTAAAACAAACCAAATGCATATCTTAGTCATTGGTGGCAGTTGTTTTTGATATAAGTACTTTCATATACACTTAATCTTCTAAGGTTTGGTCTGCAATTAAATGATAATTTGTATTAAAGCTGTGTGAATAAACATGGTTTGGATGATAACTTAAAACAGAACAAACAGCTATATAGAACATCTGAAACATATGCTGTATTAAAACTATTTACATGTGTGGTGCTGGCCAACTTTTGACATGCTGTTTCAATAAAATATTGAGAGGAAAAAGACTAATATCATTTCCTTTTAATGTATCAAATGTTCATGTTTACAAATTTGGACTGAACATTAATAAGTAAACATACAGTATAGTCAGCAGATGAACTGAGAATAATTATAAGGTATTTCTACTTGGCTGAAGTGTACACATGTATATTGGATTTATTTTTAATTTATCTTTTTCATTTCTTTTTTAAATGTTTTATATATATTTTATTTTAATTGTTGTTCAAGTACAGTTTTCTGCCTTTTACTCCCATCCCAGCCCACCCCCAGCCCTCCCCACCTCTTTTTAAAGTATCTAAAAAAGCTACAAAATTTAAAATTAAATATCACAGAAACCTTGAAATTATAGCAAAATAAGTTGTATCATTAAACTCTTACCAAATCATCACATATATGTTATTGTTAAGATGACAGAATTTTGATTTTGGATTTAAGGTCACATTTTATGCACATGGTAATGAAAGTACAATATAATATTTTAGTTGTAGAAAATGGTATAAGGGATTCAAAATTTTACTAGAACAAGAAAGGAATAAAATAATAAATAACTAGATTTAAAATATTGGATTAAAATTAATATTTTTAAATTAAAGATTTTCTAATGAAATACATAGTTCAGTCCATCTTCTATTTTATGGTTATTTTAAAAAAAATGATGCTTTGGTATTTTAATTTTATTGAAATTATTTTCATATTTCTTTTGTGACATAAAGACTTTGTGACTTCTTATCAGTTACTCTAACTTATATCTAATCATGGTGGGTTTTTAATTGAATTTTTTAAATTTTAGGACAAATTGTTTTATAGAAATACCCACAAATAGATTACCCCTTGAAAGAGGCATAATTTCTTAGTAAGACCCAACTTGAAGTAGCAAGATTACTCTCTACTGCACTTATACGGACATCATGTTTGGCTTTCTTAAAGGGAATTCATACACAGGCCAAATACTTAGTGTCAACTGCTACATTAATAGCTATATTTTTCAAAACCCAGGATGGATCCTCTTTAAGCCATGATGCCAAGCAGGAGAAACAATTATTTGGCTAAAACGCTATCACTTTGTAACCTGTCACTTTGATGATTTTCTGTAGTTGTAACATCAATGAGGTAGGAATGGAGATAGGGTGTCACATTTCAAAAAGGTTCTGTGGGCCCTAGTACCACACCTAGGGGGCTAGGATAAACTGATTCAGTGTTCACCCTCATTTGTTGTAACAAAATTCAGTAGTCCATTGGGTATGCTGAATCAGGGCTGTTGTCCTAAACTCTTAGCTAGTCAATATACAGGACCTTTAGTGGGAAGTAGGGGTGAAGGTCTCACTGATACTAACAAAGGTGTGAAGCTTTACACACACATATTATGCTATATTTTAGTTTATTTTATATAACATGGCTCCTGACTGTGAAGGGAAAGACTGTGTTTTTAAATGACATTTATTTCCAATTTTTAAATGTTTATATGTGCATTATCAAAAGTTTAAAAACTCAAAAAGCAAATAAAAAGATTGATAATGACAAGCACTGTATAGTTTGAGTTCTAGTCTTTGGATATATCTACACACAACTAAGCATACATTTTTAAGTGTGGTTTAGGTCATGCAGTATTAATAGTGCTTTTGCATGCATCATTAATATTTTTATTGTTGACCCGAGATGTGCCCCATTTCCCCCCTTAGCCCCACTCCACCCAGCTTCTGCCCCTGCCCCTGCAGCCTTTCCCACATTGTTGTCTGTGTCCATGGACCATACATAGATGCATATATGTTCTTTGGCTAATCTCTTCCAGTCCCCCCACTCCCCTCCCCTCTGATAGCTGACAGTCTGTTCCATGTATTCATGCCTCTGGTGTGATTTTGTCAGTTTATTTTGTTCAGTAGATTCCCCATATGAGTGAGATCATATGGTAATTGTGTCTCTCTTACTAGCTCATTTCACTTAGCATAATAATGTTTAGGCCCACCCATACTGTTGCAAAGGGTAATATTCCCTTCTTTTATATGGCTGTGTAGTATTCCATTGTGTAAATGTAGCATAGTCTTTTGATCCACTCATTTACTGATGGGCACCTAGGTTGCTTCCAGCACCTGGCTATTGTAAATTGTGCTGCTATGAACATTGGGGTGCAGAGGTTCCTTTGAATTGCTGTTTCGGGATTTTTAGGGTCTGATCCCAGCAGTTGTATTGCTGGGTCATAAGGCAGTTCCATTCTCAGTTTTTTGAGGGAATCTCCATACCATTTTCTTTTTCTATTCTATTCAAGATCACTGTTGCTATTTGGAGTCTTTCGAAGTTCCATGTAATTTTTTCTAATATTTGTTCTAGCTCTGTGAAATACATCATTGGTATTTTGATAGGAATTGTGTGGAATCTACAGATTGCTTTGGGTAGTATGGATATCTTAATGATGTTAATTCTTCCTATCCATGAACACGGTATATGATTCCACTTATGTGTGTATTCTTCAATTTCTTTCTTTAGCATCTTTTTAGTTTTCCAAGTACAGGTCTTTCATAATCTTGGTTAAATTTATTCCAAGGTACCTTAATATTATTGTTACAGTAGTAAGTGGAGTTGTTTTCTTAGTTTCTCTTTCTGATAGTTCTTCATGTGTTCAAAAATACCACCAATTTCAGAATATTAATTTCATATCTTGCTACTTTGCCAAATTCATTTGTTGGGTCTAGCAGTTTTTTTGGCAGTCTTTTTTTAGCATTATTTTTTAAACTTTTTTTCACTGTTGTTCAAGTACAGTTGTTCACCCACCTTTCCCCCCAGCCCAGCCATCCCCCCTTCCCACCCTTGATCCTACCCCACATGAACATTGGTTTTGCCCAGGTTGACAGGATGAAAGATGGTGAACAGATTAGCCAAAGGACATTTATATACAACAGACAAACATGGAGAAGAACATGGAAATTAACTTAGGGAGGAGAGGTGATGGGCCTGGATGCAGGTGGGGAAAGGGAGAAGAGGCAGAGAACAACTATAATAGGCATACACAATAAAATAAATTTTTGAGAATTTTGAAGAATGAATGTCAGGGTTCCATACAACTGGTTCCCTATTCATCCTAGTCCACCCAGCTTGGGGCCAGTATGACTCTAGCAGTGTGAGTCATTCTCCAATTCTCACTGCATGATATGCCAGAGCTCAATAGTATCATTTTTATCTGTACTAACCACAGGACCTATCACAAATTTGGTGCTCAATAAATCTTCATTGAATATATTAATAAATGAATACCATATTTTGCCATGTATAACGTGATATTTTTTGTCCAAATTTTTGAGGGAAAAATAAGGATGCTAGTTACACATGGATAGTACTAATTCTGTATCTATATAAATGTTTTAAATTATTTTATTTATGCTTATGCATTAAAAGTATAATTCTAGAATGCAAAAACATATATCCATATGCAAAATAATACCTGGAATATGATAATCAGTCTTGTTTCTAAATATAAATAAATGAAGAATTTAATTAAAAAATTAAAATGAAAGATTCTTTCCTGAAATCTGGGACAAAAACATGGGTGCACACTATACACAGGAGCACATTATACCCAACAAAATATGGTAAATTAGATTAAAGGAAAAGATATATGATTTATACTCAACTCAGTCTTGGCTAGGAACAGACATTGGTAGTATGCTATGAAACTGTTGAATTGAGCAAGGTTCAGAGGCTTTTGCACATAGGAATGCAACAGAATGCATGATGCATCTAGGTTTACATTTTTTTATCATGTCTTCCTTGTTCTGTATTGACAAGTACAGACTGAAGCCCTTCATATAGAAAAAGAAGTAGAGTTTTCCTACTGATATATGTGTCATAGATGGGTACAGCTGTACTGAAATTTGTGTTCTTTCATCCCTCGGAGTGGTAGGCTAATACCTGAAGTGGTCAGTGCTTTAGGGACAAAGTTACCAGAAGCCTAGTGCCAGTTATCCCTGGCTTGAGAACCCCTCTCTGCTGACTCAATGTGCCATATAAGCATTATTATTTCCCATGTGTGCCATGATTTAAAGTGGTTTGTAAGTCCTGGACAAACTATAATTTTGAGTATTTTTTGTGAACATTTTAATGTGTAATTTTCAATCAAGACATGTTTTGTGGGTCCTTAACTGCACTGAGTTTTGTATACAGTTATAAAATATCTTAGAGAACTTTCCTAGAAATTTTATATTTGCTGTCTCACCTGTATTTTTCATTCAATAATATTTGCCAAACTGTCTTACAATCTTAATGAAGCAATGAAATCTTAATGGTTACTCTCCTATTAGGAAACGTTTTACCTTGGCTACAATGGAACAAATCTGCTCTAAAACAGGCCAAGAACTGCAATTAGAATATAAGCTCGTGCTCTTCTTAGAAAAAAATCATAACAGCCCACTATCTTCTGCTTCTACACTTCAAAGGAGAAATACTCACTTCTTTCTTGTGGTTGCAGTGTTTGATTCTATACTGAAATCTGTAAAATTTTCCACTTGTGAAAATCAGTTATTGATTTATTCATTTGACAAATATTCCTTAAGTGTCTTCTATGAAATGATCTGTTGAGAGGCAGAAAAATAAGTAAAGGCATGACTTTTTTCTAAAGTAGTTTACAGTCCACTTGAAGAGGCAAAACTTGAATATACATATAAAACAATTTAAAATGAGGTTAATAAAGTGTAAGCTATCTCCTATGGTGAAATAAAACACCAAAGGATTCATAATGACATAAGAATTCAAAGGACCACAGGGATGTTCTGTGACTTCCTCGAGATGATGGGAGCTAAAGTGGGCCTTGAAAAAGGGATGAAGTAAACATAATAACAAGCACTTAACATAGCAGCTACTATGTGCCAGGTATCCTTTTCAGCACTTTATATACTAGTTCATTTAATATTCAAAAACGTGCTAGGAAACACCGAGTTTTAGTAACTTGCCTAAGGTAATGTAGCTAGTAAGTGTCAGAATAAATACAAGCAGTCTGTACTTTAACCACTGTACTGTATTATTGCTGATATTCTAGGACTTGTAAAGCAAATGAACAAAAGCACAGTAGTGGTACTAAGATCAGTGAGTAGACTAAAAAATGGGGCTAAGTTTGATAATAAAAAATGATGTGTTTCTGGATTTTTCTTTTGAGGTTAGGATTCTTTACCACGTCTAGTTAGACTTAATGCCTAAGGCCCAGGGTTGTCAATACTCTGCAAGCACCTGAGGACTAAATATAATCAATCCTATTTGTCAGTTCCTTTATCCTACTATAATTTCTTGGGTTTAAAAGTAGGCTATTTAGATGTGTGGCATTTGTCTTTCCCCACAGGATGTCAGTAATTCTGGCTTTAAAATTTAAATGCTTAAACTATGGTAGCTAACAAATCCCTCTAGTTTGTACTATATATAGTATTAGTTGAGTTAAGATGGGATCTTTCAGGATCTTGCCTTTGGAATCAAGCCCTAGAGCTTAAATCTGGTTCCTGACAGGGAGCTATTGGAGGTGTTTGGATACAAAAACACTGTAATAATTGTGATATTTAACCTGGCAGTTTTATGCAGGTTAGATTGGATAATAAGTGATCAATTTCCAGAAATGAGCAACTATACAGAGTTTACTTTGCTAGGTTTCTTTCTGATTTTAGGCAATAAAGTATATGATCCAAAAAAATCTAATGTTTTGAAACTTTCTTTTTTTTTTTTACTTTTCAACTTACCTATCAACATGTTTTTTAATTTTTTATTTTTCAATCACATTATGCTTTCAATATTATTTTGTGTTGGCTTTAGGTACATGGCTTAGTGATTAGACAATCATATATTTTATACCGTGTTCGCATCAACATTCCCAGTACCCACCTGGCACCACGCATAGTAATCACAATATTATTGACTATACTTCCTATGCTGTACTTTATATCCCTGTGACTATTCTGTAGCTACCAATTTGTACTTCTTTTTTTTTTTATGCAATTTTTTTTTAAAGATTTTATTCATCCATTTTTAGGGAGGAAAGGGAGGGAGGGGAGAGAGAGAGAGAGAGAGAGAGAGAGAGAGAGGGAAACATCAATGTGCGGTTGCTGGGGGTTATGGCCTGCAACCCAGGAATGTACCCTGGCTGGGAATCGAACCTGGGACACTTTAGTTCCCAGCCCGCGCTCAATCCACTGAGCTACGCCAGCCAGGGCCTAAATTTGTACTTCTTAATCCCTTCATCTTTTTCACCCAGTCTCTGAAACCCCCTCCCCTCTGGTAACCAGCAATCTGCTCTCTGTGTCTAATTTTGTTTGTTCATTTATTTTGCTCTTTAAATTCCACATACAAATGACATCATATGGTATTTGTCTTTCTCTATTTCACTGAGCATAATATTAGGTTGATCCATGCTGTTAAAAATGGTAACATTTCCTTCTTTTTTATGGCCAAATAATATTTCATTGTATGTATGTACCACAGCTTTTTTATCCACGCATCTATTGATGGACACTTGTGTTGGTGCCATGTCTTGTAAATAATGCTGCAATGCACATAGGGGTGCATTTATTTTTTTTTAATTAGTGTTTTGGGTTTCTTTGAATAAATCCCCAGAACTGGGATTGCTGGGTTGTAGGATAGGTCCACTTTAATCTTTTGAAGTAATTCCATACTATTTTCCACAGTAGCTACACCAGTCTGCATTAATACCAACACTGCATGAGGATTCCCTTTTCTCCACCTCACCAGCACTTGTTATTTGTTGATTTATTGGTGGTGGCCATTCTGACAGGCTTGAGGAGATTTGGTTTTAGTTGTGGTTTTAGTCTGCAATTCTCTGATGATTAGAAACATTGAACATCTTTTCATATATCTCTTGGTCATCTGTACAAGGTCTGCCCAGAAAGTATCCATCCATGTGCTATGAAAAATAGAGACATTTACTGAAGAAGATACAAGACACAAGAAACATTGTACACAGGACAATGATGCCTCAGTCCCCTTCAAAGTAGGCACCTGGAGAAGTCACACAGTTCTCTCACTTGCCATCAGCTGCCCTGTTGTATTTTCTTGAATCTCATCAATGGTCTGAAATCTCTTTCCTTTCAAAGGTGATTTTGGTTTAGGGAAAAACCAGGCATCACAGGGCACCAACATTGGGCTATAGTGGGGCTGAGTTACCTGGGTGATTTGATGTTTCTCCAAAACTCTCTGCACAAGATGTGACACATGAGTGGACAATTTGTTGCGATGAGGCTGCCCCTCAGCAGTTGGCTATAGCTGTAGCCTTCTGAATCATCCCAATAGTTTCCACAGAGGAATGAATTTTCAAGCTTAACACAAAATTGGATGCAGGTTGGTTGCTCTACTTGCTCAGTCATTTTGAATGTGATGGCCACACAGAACACATGCTCACTCAATAGTGTCCACCACCCCCACTGACTGGTACAGTGAGGTCGTCATTGTTCACACATGTGCATTCCAGTCCACTCTCCTTGGCTGCCAGGTGACATTGATTTCACTCAACCATCCTTGTTATACTAACAATGGTTGAACTTTTTCCAGACAAACCTCATATGTCTCCTTTGGAGAAGTATCTATTTAGGTCTTCTGCCCATTTTTTTAATTAGATCATATTTTTTTGCTCTTGAGTAGTATGAGTTCCTCATAAATTTTGGATATTAAGCCCTTATCAGATGTACCATTGGCAAATACATTCCCCATTTAGAAGGTTATCTTTTTCTTTTATGGTTCCCTTTGCTGTGCAAAAAGTTTTTAGTTTAATGTAGTTTTGTTTCTTTTTATTTCCCTTGCTTAAACAAGATGTGTAAGAAAAAATATTGCTAATAGAAATGTCAGAAATTTTACTGCCCATGTTTTCTTCTATGATTTTTATGGTATCAAGTTTTATATTTAACTCTTTAATCCATTTTGAATTTATTCTCTTATATGGTGTAAGAAGTTACCCATTGACATGATTTATGGACCTAACATTAAACTGAGGATGTCTGCCACATATAAAATTATGTTTGCCTTTAACATTTTTATAAGACCTCAGTGCATTATATAGAATATGCAAAATTTCAACTTTCAGTAAGATATTTTATATTTCAGGCTGTCTCCTAAATTTGAGAGGGAAATATGTTCAAGTTCCAATTTCACAGAGGAAACTTTTCACGTCATTAAGTCTGCTTTAACATGTTCAAGTTACTTCTCACTATAAACTCACTTTTAAGACAAGAAGTATTCAAAACCTCCTGCTGTATTTTTTAATTTAAGATGTCTTATTTTAAGGCAGTTTGTGTTTTTGCTTTTTATTTTTCCTTTATTTTACTTATCAAATCCAAGAAACATAATTCTCATAACAATTCTATTTTTTATGATGCTTGCTCCAAATCTTCTCTCATAAGGGGAGGCCCTGATCTTCTACAATTTCCTCAAAGTCTAACCTAACAGCTGTAAGCACTTAACAACTAATCAGCTCAATTCAGCTCACCTGTGTGAGTGATCCTTGACAGCTCCATCTGCTTTGAGTCAGGGTTTTTTATTTTCTTTTTTTTGTGTGTGTGTAAAAGACTTAAAGGGAAAAGAACTAATGAACTTGCAAGATTACTTTCAGCTATTTTGAGTGTTATTCAAGGTACAAAATGTTTTAAAAGATACACTTACTTTTATGCATATGTCTAATCAACAAATGGCTACCATATTGTTGGCAATAAGTACCACTGACAACAAATGCAGCACAAATGACCAGAAAGTCAGATATGGATTCCAGCATAAATAGTGAAAGGCTCCTATTGCGAAAATTTAGAAAATGTTAGTTAAAAATAACAAGTCTGGCTCTAAACCTTTGAAAACATACAAAACACTTATAAAAACCATTTAATGTGGCAGAAATTACCATATTAGCTAATGTAAATGCCAAATCATTCAAAAGAAATGGTAGGCCTTCAATATCCACAATGAGGCTAACATTGTATTAGGCATGTATATGATGATTGAGAACATCACTGAAAAATATAACAGTGCCCTTAACATTACTATGTAAAAAAGGAGTGTAGCTTTTCAAGGCATCAGGGAGCTACTGAGGACTTGGAAAATGTATGACCTGCTCTAGCTTTCACTCTTACTTGCATCCTTTGATATTGATCCCCACTGCTTCTGTGTGGGAGCTGACATGTAACAAAAATATCACAAACTTCACCCAGCCAATAAAAGCCTTATTCCACGGGAAGATTAATGTAGAGCTCTTAACTATAAAATGTATTTTACATACACCCACACCTAGCTGTATATAAGAATCTACTACCTAAAAAAACCTTAACAGTTGAAAGGCTTCAGCCTCTTACCAGCCATTCATTCATTCCCTTTTATAATAGCTCTACATTAATGAGCCTAATTGTTTGCTTACTAACATCAAAGAACAAAACCTAGGTTTCCTTGCTTAGAATTACTAAAAGTCAGGGGGAGACTGCTTGATCTAAGGTCCAGGTGCTCCCCATTAAATTGCAGGGGCCAGAACTAACACAAGGTTAACACCACCTCTGCCTACACCAAAGAGAGCTCTGCTCTTTTCTATGCTCAGAATTTTCAGATTGAATTAGGTGGGCATAAATGCCAGGCACTTTGATTGAATTTCAGATAACTATAGGACATCAGATGTACAAGGTCCTTTTACATATTAGTTAGTTAAGTCCATCCTTAATTGTACAGATGGGAAAAGTGAGGTAAATGGTGGTGGACAGACTGGTCCAAGATTTCCTGAAATATGTGTCTGGAGATTTTCTAGGGAAATGATCCCCACAAGCCTAAAACACAGAGTCTTGCCCTGTAGATTACCTGCAAAAGTATGACAATTTCTTACTATTTAGGCACTGAAGTGACCTGATGAGTTTGTAAATAGTATTTTTTAGAAAAAGGGATTTCTCAAACAAAAGCTGTGTTCAGATACACTAGCCTTTGCAGCAACTCAGCGCAGGACTTTGGTGTTGGTTCAAAGCCTTTGATTTTCCAAAGTATAAAAACTGAAAGGCTCCTATTGCCTAAGCAACCATATTAATCAGACAAACTTCTTACTGTTTCTCCCTTGATCCTGTCAACTAAATCATTACACTATCCAGTTATATAGTAAAATAAGTATAGCAACTTTCTGATAAAATGCAGAAGGCAGTGTTTCTTCAATTTGTTACTTAGGAAAATATTACATGATTCGATACTTTTTACTAAATGTTTGAAATATAATTATCACAAATGAACTGAAGTCAATGGGTTTCCATAACAAGAGCAAAGTGTAATGGCAAAAGCTTTGGAGTTATAATCAGAAGACCTGAGTTCAAATGTGGTCCTGCTACTTACTAGCTATATGAAATTGAGATAGTTGCTTAATCACTTGTTTTCAGTTTGTTCACTTAAATATAAAATGGGGCAGTGACTTCTTCAAAAGTATTTCATGAGATAATGTACATCAGCATTCTTAATGAACTATGCAGTATTGTAGAAATGTAAGATAATTTAAGTCAGAATTTTAATCTTAAGGGGATGATTTTCAATCATTTAAAAGAAGGGAGAAAAGATAAATGCACATTATCAAATCATTTGGTTTCAAGTATAACAAGAACCCAGATGACTGAATTATTTTTCTTTTTTTTTATTTTGAGGTCTTAGTCTTTTTATTTTAAGATTTTATTTATTTTTAGAGATGGGAAGGGAGGGAGAAATAGAGAGAGAGAAACATCAATGTGTGGTTGCCTCTTGCGTGGCCCCCATGGGGACCTGGCTTGCAACCCAGGCATATGCCCTGACTGGGAATCAAACCTGCGACCCATTGGTTCACAGCCTGTGCTCAATCCACTGAGCTACGCCAGCCAGGGCTTGAACTATTTTTCAACAAATAGATTTTGACCAATTGTTTAAAAATGAGGAGAGTTTAAGAAACCTTTGGGACAACATGAAGTATAACAACATCAGCATTGTGGGAATAACAGAAGGAGAAGAGAATGAGCAAAGGCTCAAGAACCTATTTGAAGAAATAATGACAAAAACTTCCTTAAACTGGTGAAGAAAAAAGACACACAAGTCCAGGAAGCACAGAGAGTCCCAAACAAGATGGCCCACAGAGGCCCATTCCAAGACACATCATAATTAAAATGGCAGTTTAATCCCCCAATCTGGCAAAGGAAATAGACTTCCAGGAAGTCCAGGAAGCTCAGAGAGTCCAAAAGAAGTTGGACCCAAGAAGAAACACACCAAAGCACATCATAATTACATTAGCCAAGGTAAAAATGAAGGAGAGAATCCTAGAAGCAGCAAGAGATAAGGGGTCAGTAACCTACAAAGGAGTTCCCATCAGACTGTCAGCTGATTTCTCAAAAGAGACCTTACAGGCAAGAAGGGGCTGGAAAGAAGTATTCCAAGTCATGAAAGACAAGGACCTACATTCCAGATTGCTCTATCCAGCAAAGCTTTCATTTAGAATGGAAGGGCAGATAAAGTGCTTCTCAGAGAAGGTCAAGTTAAAGGAGTTCATCATCATCACCCAGCCCTTATTATATGAAATGTTAAAGGGACTTATCTAAGAAATAGAAGAAGATAAAAAACGTGTACAGTAAAATGACTGCAAACTCACAATTATTAACAACCATACCTAAAACAACCACAAAAAATAGCAAACACCTAGAACAGGAACAGACCCACAGAAATGGAGATTATATGGAGGGTTATCAACAGGGGAGTGGGAGGAGGAGAGAGGGGGAAAAGGTACAGAGAATAAGTAGCATAGATGGTAGGTAGAAAATAGACAGGGGGAGGGCAGGAATAGTATGGGAAATGTAGAAGCTAAAGAACTTATGACACATGGATATGAACTAAAGGGAGGAATGTGGGTGGGAGAGGGTGTGCAGGGTGGAAGGGAGTGAAGGGGCGAAATGGGGCAACTGTAATAGCATAATCAATAAAATATATTTAAAAATGGCAAAGTTAAAAAAAAAAAGAAGAGAATCTTAAAATCTGTGACAGAAAAGCAGTTAGTTACCTCCAAGGGATTATGCATTAGACTGTCATCTGATTTATCAACAGAAATATTTCCAGACAGATTATATTCAAGGTGATGAAAAGCAAAGACTTACAATGAAGGTTACTTTACCCAGCAAGGCTATCACTTAAAATTGAAGGAGAAATAAAGAGCTTCTCACACAAGAAAAAGCTGAAGGAGTTTGTTAACACCAAATTGGTATTGCAACAATGTTAAATGGCTTGCTTTCAGAAAATAGAATAAGAGAAAGAAAAAAGAAACCAGAAGGAAATCATTAAAAAATAAAATGGCAATAAGTGAGTATCAATAATCACTTTAAATGTAAATGGTTTAAATGTTCCATCAAATGTCATAGGGTAAGTAAATGGATAAGAAAACATGACAAGCACATATGCTGCCTCCAAGAGACCCACCTCAGAATGAGAGATGCACACAGACTAAAAGTAAAGGGATGCAAAAAGATACTTAATGCAAATGGACAGGGAAAAAAAAGCTGAAGTAGCAATACTTATATCTGGTTGACCATAGCTTAAACAAAATTCAACCACAATAAACTAAAGGATTAGGAATTTCAAGCACTGTGGCAGACCAGTCCTGGAGATTAAAATGGGGGTACAACAGTAATTATATCCTTGAGCAGACACAATTATAAGTTAACATTGTGATAGTATCTCTTGCTACACCACAAGTCGTTAACCACTTTGCCAATGTAAGGAATTAGTTAATCCACCATTGACCACAATGTTTAGCTAAGAGTGGCAACCTAAAGCTCATGTGGATCTCAGAAATATTAATGAGTAAGATTTATTTGTTTCACCTCTCATTTCATGTTGTGTTTTGTCACTTTACAGGGCACGGGCTGCTTCAAGTAGAAAATTGGTTATTTGTATCACAACTTATGGGGAAAGTTGCTCTTGTAGCACTTCTTCAGAAGCCTAAGACTTTAGAATTTTTACCTTGCCATCTGACATTAAGATTTATTCTTTGCAAAACAAGGAAGGTAGTGACCATTGACTTGGATGCCCCAATTTATTTATTTAATCATTTGTTTTGAGTGCCTTCTCTTTTGCAGTGCCGATCTACAAGCTGGGATCCAGAGATGTACAAAACAGAAAGTCATTTTCATCAATACACCCATATTTTCCCCAACAAACCAAACCTGTTTACTTATGAAAACTACTTAACTGTGACCTCTTAGAGAACTGGGTCTGCATCTTAATTTTATTTTAGCACCCCCAATACCTATACTATGCGTAGTGTCAAATAAGTGCTCAATAAGGTTTTAGTGAATCAAGGGAGGAATAAAGAAAACATTTGAAACTAACAAAATGAGATGTCAGTAACCAAGAAGGCTAATGTTATACGCCTTTCAGGATATGTGCAAATTCAAGGGAAATGGGCACACACCACACTTCACTAGCTTGGAGACCATACAGAGGTGGCAATAATAGCATAATGGTTAAGAGCATTACCAAGCCCTTATTACATGAAATATTAAAGGTACTTATCTAAGAAAATCAGCAGGGAAGGGGAGGGGGGAGGATGAAGAAAAGGTACAGGGAATAAGAAGCATAACTAGTAGGTACAAAATAGACAAGGGGAGATTAAGAATAGTAGAGAAAATGGAGAAGCCAAAGGACTTATATGTATGACCCATGGGCATGAACTAAGGAGGGGAATGTGGGTGGGGGGACAGAAGGGGATAATGGGGAGGAAAAAATGGGGCAACTGTAGTAGCATAATAAAATATATTTAAAAAATAAAGTTATATATCACAAAAAAAGAATATGGGCTTTACAGTTGTACAGATCTGGCTTCAAATTAATAGTTCCTCAATTACTTACCTGTGTGACCCTGAATGAGTTACATAAACTCTCTCTACCTTTCTTTCTTCATCTGTAAAACTGGCCAAGTAATAACAATCTGATAGACTTGTTGAGAGGGTCTATAAATTGGGAGGTACGTAAAGAACATAGCACAGTGCCTGCCTCATAGCAAATACTTATTGCTTATTAATATTAAATACTTCTTGAAGTGACACCTCAAGCAGGTACACTACGCCCTCTGCAGAAGAAGCCTGTTGGGCTCTCAGGATGGAACTGGACCTAAGCCTTCCAGAGTAATTTCACCAAGTCTGGCCTAATATCTGGAGATTCTTGGAAGATGCCTGCTATTTATTTATTTTTATTTTTTATTTTTTTATAGACCAATTTCTGACTTTCTGGAAATCTGATTCTCATAGTTGCATAAAATAGATCCTGAAATAAAGCTCTTGTTGGGTATATTTTTCTACTAATTACCATCAACAGGCAGACAAAACTATTCATTTCTATTCACAGAAAGCAATTCAGACTTCTTACTTTCAGGTTTAAAACAAAACTACATCTCAAAAAATTAAAATGAGAACAAGTGATGATTTAGTAACAAAAGTAAAGTGTTGTCCAGAAAGGAAATACAAAATAAACAACATTCAACCATGCAAGGACTTGGGTGGTGGACAGGGTCGGGAGGTTAGGGAAGGGAGGAAGGATTTATTTATTTATTTACTTACTTACTTACTTACTTATTTCTCACCAGAGGATTTCCTTATTGATTTTAGAGAGAGAAAAGGAGGGAGAGAGATAGAAAGAGAGAATGGAAGTGAGAGACACTATGTGAGAGAGGAACATTGATCAGCTGCTTCCCATACATGCTCTGACTGGGAACCTGGGTATGTGCCCTGACCAGGAATTGAACCTGCAAAAATGGGTGTATGGATGCTTTTCCAACCAACTGAGCCACCAGCCAAGGCAGAGAAGGAAGGAATTAAAGTATGGACCCAGGGTGGCTCCTTTGCAAAATTCTAAGAGATTATCTGTTCTCTCAGTGTTCCTGAGCTCGGTACTTTTGCACATTTCTAGGTCATGAATTTGCATTCAGGCTCAGGGATGGACTTTGAAGAAGGGATGCAGAGAAATGCCCCAATCTGACCATCTTTATGTGTCAGATATCATGCTAATATTTTCATATACATTACAAATTCACTCTTAAGGCAACTCTGCACAGACGATATTACTGCTCCATTTTCTAGATAAAGAAATGCAACGTTAGAATGTTTAAATAACTTGGCCGAGTCGGAAGTAGAACCTAGGTTTGTCTGTCATTAGAAGCTGGGTTCTGGGGAATCCCTGCCAACATGGAGGTGTAGGCAGAAATGCTTCCCTTCCTCACACAACAAACAAAAAAAAATGGATAACAACCAATTCAAAAATAAAGAACAACCAGAACTGTCAGAAAAACATTTGCATGCAGCCTAACAATGAAGGAGCTAAAGAAACATTCACCCAGATGGTAGGAGGGGCAGGGATGGGCACCCAAGCAGAGAGGATTCGTGGCAAGGTGGTACCTGGAGGACCAGCATTGACAAGGCAGCAGCTGGTGGACTGCACAGGCAATCCCACATTTGTGCACAGATAAGCCTGGGGGAACAATGCAGGAGCAAGACAGACCACAAAACCCAGGGTGTCAGTATGGGAAATGAAAGACTCAAAACCGCAGGATGTATAAAAAATCTGTGGGGGTTGTGGTGACTGGAGAAACAGGACAATTTGTTGGAGAGACCCACAGGGTCCTAAAATGTACACAAACCCGCCCACCTGTGAATCAGTCCCTGAAAGAGCACAATCCACTTGTGGGAAGCAAGGGAAGTGACAGAAAGTGGGACCAGAGCAGAGCATTGTTCCCTGTCTGGCCCCATCTCTCACAGATAGCACCACCACAACACAACCAAGAGGGTTGCCCTCCATGGTGAATATCTAAGTCTCCACCCCTTACCATGTAGCAGGTACCCAAGACAAAAAAAAATATGGCCCAAATGAAAGAACAGATCAAAACTCCAGAAAAAGTACTAAGCGATGAGGAGATAGACAATCTATTAGATGCAAAGTTCAAAACACTGGTGACAAGGATGCTCAAAGAATTAATTAAGCTCAGTCACCAAAATTAAGGAAGAAATGAAGGCTATATCAAAAAAATAAAGCATTTGTTCTGGAGAAAAAAATATACACAGGAAACCAACAGTGAAGGGAATGAAACAAGGACTCAAATTAATGATGGAAAAAAAAAGGAGAAGTAAGCATCCAAATGGAACAGAATGAAGAAAGAAGAACGCAAAAAAAAAAAAAAAGAAAGAAAATGAGGAGAGGCTTAGGAACCTCTGGGGCAACTTTAAACATTCCAACATCCGAATCATAGGGGTGCCAAAAGGAGAACAAGAGCAAGAAATTGAAAACATAATGAAGGAGAACTTCCCTAATCTGGCAAAGGAAATAGACTTCTAGGAAGTCCAGGAAGCTCAGAGAGTCCCAAAGAAGTTGGACCCAAAGAAGAGCATACCAAGACACATCACAATTACATTACCCAAGATTAAAGATAAGGAGGGAATCTTAGAAGCATTAAGAGGAAAGGAGAGAGTTACCTACAAAGGAGTTCCCATCAGACTGTCAGCTGATTTCTCAAAAGAAACCTTACAGGCAAGAAGGGGCTGGAAAGAAGTACTCAAAATCATGAAAGGCAAAAATAAGCATCCAAGATGACTCTATTAAGCAAAGCTCTCGTTTAGAATGGAAGAGCAGATAAAGTGCTTCCCAGACAAGGTAAAGGTAAAGGATTTCATCATCACCAAGCTTTTATTTTATGAAATGTTAAAGGGAATTATCTAAGAAAAAGAAGATCAAAACTATGAACAGTAAAATGACAATAAGCTCACAACTATCAACAACTGAACATAAAAGAAACCAAAAACCAAAAGAAACTAAGCAAATAAGTAGAACAGGAACAGAATCACAGAAATTGAGATCACATGGAGGGTTAGCAGTGGGGAGGAGGAACCAGTCTAACAAATTGGGAGCTTTGCAAGAGCAGAGATCCATGTGTTATTCATATCTGAGCTGCCAGTATCTCTATAATGTCTAATACACAAGGCACACTCAGTAAATGTTGAGTGAATTATTATGACCTATGTCAGTCATTGTGCATCTTATGTAAGAGGTCTACTCAGAAAGATGAGACTTTTGATGGGCATTGCAAGAGGGTAAGGAGGAAGAAGAGTAAAGAAATAAACCCCAAGCAGGGTGGAAACCTGGGCCTGTCTGAAGATACATCTTTGATTCAGTTAGCTCCTCCTTGGTTGTCAAGATTTATGTATTGATTTTAGGTGTCTGCATCAGTGTGGAAGCAGGCATGAAACTAGAATCTTCAGACAAATTGGAAAGGGCCCAAACCGTAAAAAGAAAACCCTGATGATAAAGGTCCAAAAGATATGAGATGCAACAGAACTGATGCTATCTTTGATTTTACAGACAAAACTAGAGGAAGTGGTGTCAGAATCCAGGAGAAAATCATGTAGAAGAGGCCACTTTAAAAGGGACAATGACCTGTGGGCAAGGAACCTGTACAATCTGGAGTGATCCCTTAGAGAGGGCTCTAGCATGTAATAAGTGTTCGATAAATGTTAGGTATTATTTGATCCACACAATGCATCTGATTACTCAAAAGCTAAACTTAAATTACTTTCAATTACTACACTCCATTCATGATTTCAAGTACTTAACATATACAAATTCACCATAATCTTTACAACAACCTCAAGAGAGTTGCTAATATTAACTCCACTTTACAAGTGCTGATACCAAGGCACAGATAATTAAATAACTTCTTCAAGATTATATGTCTAATAAATCAGCAGATCCATAATTTAAATGCAAATAGTTTTAGGTCAGAAAAGTAAATGCTCATCTTGCCACACCACAAGAAAAAAGAAAAGAAACTAAAACCTCAACCACTGTTGTATACTGCTTGAGCTAATGTCCTTAGGTTCTGAGGCTGAGGGTAGGTATGGAGTTGGGTATGCTCTAGACTATTTTGTCCCCCTTTTCACCTCTTTCCATATCAGTTGAAGAAGCTAAATTTTTGTTTACTTGTTTATAGGACCCAATTTTTAAAAAAAAAAAGTTAAAAAATCTCTTTATTATGGTATACAATCAGCAACCCCTGTTCATATCTTTCAACACAATACATTAGGAAATATGATTGTCATTCAAACAGAATATCAATAAAAGGAAAACAGTGGTAGTGGTAGAGTGTTGGCTAGGTCCAAGCATGATTATCAAATTACCAGTGGAAGTCACTCTCATCCCTGCAGTTAATGTAGTGATAATAATACTGACCAACCTATTCAGGGATAGCTACCAAAATCTTACTAAATAGTAACTTCAACCAGTAATAGTTATCCTCTAGTCACTTCTGATATAACAAAAGTTCTAACCCATGAGGCCAAGTCCAATTACTGATCTTATTTCCATCACTTCCTTGTCAAAATAAAATAGACCTACATTGCAAGTTATGAAAGACACTCTGAGGTTGGACTGTATTATAGTGATATATTTGGCGTTAGCTTTTTCTTTTATATGATTTACTCTAGTGGTCACATAATGTTATAATTTGTTGTCTGGGATTCATTAAAAGATGTCTTTTGATCAGTATAATCAAATTAAACAGTTGTTTATTGTTAGACAGCTCTTCAAGTACAAGGAATCAAGGTCGGGGGCTTTATGTATGTATATTGGCACCCACATGAATGTGTATTAGTGTGTGTATGCATGTATGTGTATATAGGTTCGGCCAGGCTCTATGGAAAATTGTGATTTCATCTTGTCAAAAAGTGTGAAAACCTTACAAATGCCATTGATACAAAAACTAGCCAGTTCCTAATCATACTGGAAATATGGACTTGTAATGTGGTGATATGTAGCTGGAAATATGGGCTTATAATAAGGTGATGCCTGCTGTGACAGAGAGGGTCTCATAAGGCCCATTTCCATTAAAAAGTACCCCCATCAACCCCTACTTGTTCCAGAAAAAATACAGAAAATTCTCCACCTCTAACTTTGAACAACCCTCTCTTTTGAAATGCCCCCAAACTTCTCACTTGTCTTCTTGCTAACCAAGAATTGTGAAATATATCTGAAGACCAATTAGAAAGTCTTCCATTAAAAAAATCTCAAATGAAAGTTTGCCAATCACAGGATTTGTTTCACTATTGTCTCTTTTACTCTATAAAAAATATTTCCTTTCTAGCACCCTTGAACCTCTGCTAAAGTAAAAGTGAAGGCAGATGGGTTTTGGTGCCAGAAGTTCATGAATAAATGGACTTTGTTAATTTTGTCTCAGACTTAGTTTTGTCTTTCATACTTCTTTTGGGTGCACTACAAATGGATTCAGCAAGCCTTATTGGGTAACTTCTCAAGGCAATTTCTTAATTTAATTCCTCATGAAAAATTAAAGGTTACTGGGTTATCACTGTCCACATCAGATTAAGGTTGCCTTTGTGCTAGTCTGCCTGCTGGTAAGAAGTGAAATAAACCTATTCTAGATTTTATTGCAAGATCTCTTTATTACTTGCTAAATTTGTCCAGATGCTGAAGTGGATGATTTAGTAAAATAATTTGTCATTGTTACACCCTAGCAATAAACAGTTCATGATTTCTGTACTTAAATGTAGTGATCCTTTCTATAAAAGGCATTATCAGTGAACCATATATTAAAATAAAAAGTAATATTTTTATTTTTTAGAAACTTTACCATAGGGAAAGTATTTGAGAAACCTTTTCCTCTTATGCATACCTCCCCTGCTTTAGATTTCAATTATAATCATGATTGTTCAACATAAATATGTACAGTAATGGGTTTTTGAATGTGTCAAGCTTCAGAAAACTTTTAATATTCTCAGGAGGAAAGAAATAACTTTCCATCTCATCCTGGAAAATAAAATAAAATAATCACTACAATGAACCTCTCTGTACTACATTGAAATGTAAAACTGTAGAGTCAAAAAATGTCTTCTCATATTTTCAACTTTGATGCCAAAAATATATTGTAATGTACTGGCAGTTTGGAGCACAAATTTGTTATTTTGGTCAATTTTTATTACTTAAAAGTCCTGCTTTAAAATAGGTTATTAAATTTGCATAAATATTAAATAAAATTTTTCTTTATCTTGTGTCCAGATTGTAAGGGAACACCAGAAACCTTGACTTTGTGGGCTTGACAGCATAATTCTTCAGGTTACATATAACACACTAACACAGCTGTGACCAATAACTGTACTGTCTTTGTTATTCTCCTATGATATGAAATTAAAATAAAGTGGAAATGTTTATTCTATAAATGGTGAGTAACACTTTACACAGATAATAAAATTGAAGGATTTGTTTGAAAGCAAAAAGAGGTCTCTCATTCAACTAAACTTGGAGGTGACCCAATGACATGTTCGTCTGAATAGACAGAAAGAGCTGACCATGCTGTCAAGAGACTCAATCACATAGCAATATCTTCATTGGGGACAATTATTTCCCCTTGGACTTTCCAGGTATCACGAGAAATGAAACTTTGTTTAACATGGTGAATTGAGTAATCTCACTTCAACTGGTTGTGTTTATATGAAGATAGCTTTTCTTTTTTGGCAAATGGAATAAATTTATGTATTAAAGACCACAAGAACTGTATAATGTCTATCGTTATTTATACGGATACAAAGTCATAAAGGGTTGATTGCAAAATTATGGAGTTACAAAATATGTGAAAACCAAGAAACAGCTGCTTTCCTAGTGAAAGAAATAAGTGTAATTTTAATAAGTGACATTATGATTATTTAGATCACAAAAATGTATATACTGTTTGCTTTTAATGGAAGTTTGTTGCTTTCTTCATGGGACAATTTTGAAAGGGCTATTTTGGTTTTGCTTGCTTCACTTTTGAAATTATCCCAGAGCCTGTTTAGCAGTTGCATGCTAATTCTTTCATCAGGATAATGGTGGTTTTCCTCATGTAAAAAATTGACCTATCACATTTAATCATCTTAACTCAACATTCTTTCAGCTTGTTTTTACTAATTGATACGTTGGACTAAATCAAATTATTAAAGGTTGTTAATTGTGAGTCAGATAAGTGCCTTATTCCAACATGTGTGCCTGACATGTATTTTGTTTGAAATAAGATACTTCTCCTTCAACAGACACATGCCAATCAACAATGTGCACGAGGAAATGCCATAACTGCATAGGGACGACTTGCTGACATGTATCTGCAAATTGATCTTCAAGATGTCCAGTGTCTTTAGGAAAGGGGAAGGGTGCCATATGGAAAATCAAGAGCTCAAAGTGTTCTTAATTTGCTTTCCAATTCCATTTGTATATCAACAAAGCACTGTACAAAGTACTGCTGACTGCAAATGACACAGAAACTCAGAAATTCCAACAAAGCTTGTTATAGTCATGGGTTACTAAAAGTATAGAAAGTAGACCTAAATTCAGTAGTCCTGAACAGCATCTTTGACACTTAATAAAATGCAGAACTAATGGAAATAAAACATTAAAGGAATGCTTGGAGAAGGTCAGAGAGACTGGCAGAGAGTTTAACAATCTTTTGCTGTGTGTAATGTATCTTATTCCTCTAAAAACAAGATTGAGAATATAGGCAAAAATGTTTGGAGTGCCATGAGAGCAGACATCTACAGAGTTCTGGTCCCTACTTAGTCCTGATTCACCTAGAGCTGGTCCTAGAGCCTCATGAATTGGGGTTGCCAAGGCAGACTATGTTGGCATTTTGGAGATGGCAATACAGTAATATAGGCAAAGCAAGAGCAAAAGAGGGTGTTACCCTCAGTTTGTCCTTAAAAATTATAAGTACTAACGTATATTTACACTTGAGGTGCCTCATAACACTATCTTCTCCTACTTTCAGGTACAAAGTGAGAGTGTCCCGTTTTGTCTCTGGAGTCACATTCTCCCTCCAACTGCCTATCTGTGACTCTTCCTGGTGGTCCTTGATTTTTGTTTCTACCTCATATCATGGGGGAGTCAAATATTGATGCTTAGAGAGGTACAAAGAGAGATTTATTCCCAGCCCCATGCTCCTCTTTTGGCAGTCCAAGGCCCTGTACTACACTAAAAGATGGCAATTATTCAACTGGCTTTCTTCAACAAAACACTACCTCACTGCAGTCTTATACAACAAAAGGTCCTCCACACTTCATCACTTGGTGTGTTTGTTACCACATGCTGATAGTCAGATGCCATCATCAATACTTTATGCCAAATTAAAATCTGCTGTCCTCCATTTGGCAAACATTGATTTTCTCCTCCTTTGCCCCCTCTGACTGGCACCAAATACAGCTTAGTTCTGTTTGAATGTTCCTTAACAGTTTTCTTTAGCTTGGTGTCAGCTCTGGGATTTGTAATTGTTTAGTAAATGATACTATAAGATAGGCCAAAGCAAGAGAAAAAATGCTGATGGATTGTGAATTCCCTTTTAGTAAATGCTTTTATTTTAGTGCTGAGATACAGTGACTTCCAAGAAATTTGGAATCCAGAAGTTTGGTTCAGATGACTTTACTAATGACATATCTGGGATTGCTATTCCAGAAAATGTTTAATGCATGTAAGGTGTAGTGGATATTTCTATATCTCAAGGCAGTATGTGTAGAGCGTTGTGCAAAATATATGACATATAAAACATTAAAACTGCTCTTAAGTATTTACAATAAAAGGAGAGAAAATAGAAAATTCTCTTAGAACTATTAGATAAAGTAGTTGTGCAGATATTAAGTGGTATGGGAGTTCAAAATACAAGGAATGTGGTTCTGAACTGCAGTAGTCAGGATAGGTTTCCAGAAGGAGGTAAGATTTGAAGTGGGCCTTGAGGATTGGGTAGTAGTTGAACACGTCGAGGTGAGTAGACCATACGAAGGGACAGGGACAGCCTGAGCAAAAACACAGAAATGGAAAGCACAAGGACCACTTCCTGAGGGTGAGTAAAGTAATAACATCTGAGGAAAACTTGCAGTAAAGACCAATAATGTCAAAAAGTACTGCTTGATCTCACATGATTAGGTCCTTAAGAAATCAAATTCTGACCTGAAATAAACTTTATTATGTTATTTTAATAATGTTATTAAATAGAGCAGGAAATGTAAGAATTATTTATACTGTTGCAGTTTAAAAGGTTAAAATTGGTCTCTGATGGTGGTGGATAATTTGCATTTATAACAATTTCTCAAGTGACAGTGATGTTGCTGATCTGAGGGAAAGGTTTCAGTCAGCAGAAACAGCTAGTGTAAAGACTTTAACACTCAAATTAGCTTGGCATGTTTGAGGAACTACAAGGAAGCCTTTTGGCTGGAATAGATTGAACAAGGGGTAGAGTAGTAGATGAGGTCAGAGAGGCAACAGATATCTAATCCAAGGCCATGGAGGTCATTATCAGGATTTTACCTTTTCTCTAAAATTAAAAGTCATGTGATTTCAGTTTTAACAAATCTCCTGGCTACCATAAGAATACACTTAGAGAGCTCTGTCTGGTGTGGCTCAATTGGTTGGGTGCCATCCTGCAAACCAAAGGATTGCCAGTTCGATTCCTGGACAGAGCACATGCCTGGGTTGCGAGCCAGGTCCCGAGTTGGAGGCATGTGAGAGGCAATGAATTGATGTTTCTCTCACATATCAATGTTTCCCTCCCTCTTTTTCCCCCTCCCTTCCCCTCTCTCTAAACATAAATAAATAAAATCTTAGAAAAAAAAAAGAATAGACTTACTTAAGGAGAGCAGAATAGGACATAGGTAAACCATTTAGGAGAATATTGTAGTAATCCAGGACCAAGATTATCCATTGCTTGGACTAGGGTGATAGTAATGAAATGGATTAGAAGAACTGGACTATGGATACCTATTGAATGTAGAAACCACATGATTTCCTGATAGAGTGTGGGATCTAAAATTAAAAATAATCAGAGGTGACACCAATGTCTTTGTTCTGAGCAACCAAAAGATGGAGATGCCATCAACCAAATAAGGAAGATTGTGAGTAGAGAAGACTTCAAAGTTGGGGAAGATCAACAGTTTAGTTTGGGGTAGGTATAGTTTGAGGTTTATAGACTCATGAATATTACAGTTGGGAGGGGCTATAGAGATTAATAGCCTAGAGAGGGATATGAATCTGACCAAAGTCATAAATGTAGGCACTTTAAAATAAGCACTTTGTAAAGACTTCATGAAAGCTCTCATGAGGGATAATTAGTTTAGCACTCCTAACAAATATATAATTTGAGGATAAATCAAGTCATGTTATTTCACCAATAATTTGAATAGGGTGGTCCCTGTAATGATTTTTAGATTCTAAATCTGAAAAATATGTTGGTGCTAAAAAGGTCCACTCTGTCCTCAGCATCACACATTGAGCTAACTTTCACTATGAAGGTTAGGTATCTTAAAACACATCTACTGACCTCCAGTCAAAAGAATGTCCTGGAATGCTGAATCTAGGAAAAATAATTAAGGAATTCTTTGTGACAGTTGAGTGAATACTATCTTGGGACTCAGAGGCCTCACCTTTGCTACTATATCCCTGTGTATCTTGTCAAGTCACCCTCCTATCTGAGTTACAATGCCCAACCTCATATGTAAAACTATGGTATTGGCCTACATGACCTGTGCATTTATTTGCAGCTCTTTAAATTAAAATTTCAGTTTCATTTTTCAGAAGGAATTAGTGACTGAGTTTTCTTATTTATCAGAGCTTCCATGTGTACCTAAAAATGCATTTACTTAAACAACCAGACATGAATTGTGAGTTTGGCACCCTCCATTGCATAAGGTAACATAAAAAGTAGAGCAAAGTAGTAAGTATACGGAAATTTGTATTAGAGTCTTGCACCCTTTATCTGACTCCACCATTAACTTGCTGTGTGATTTAACTGTGCTATTTAACCTCAGACTTCAGTTTTCCTCTAGCACAATGAGAGCTATTGCTTGACCCTTCCACATCATAGGAAATGTGTGATAATATAATGAGAAAACTGATGTAAAACAGCTTTGAAAAAAAGATAAATTGTGTTTAAAATCTAAATTGGTATGGTAAATGATAGCAATGAAAGCAATAATAATAGTTAACATTTATTATTCATTATATGTTCTTACCACATCAAGCACTTACATTTGCTAAATGTAATTTTCTCAGTAAGAACTTCACTGATACTCTGTTTATAATTACACACCTCCAGTCATGTTCCCATCCCATTTAACTCTGCTTTATTTTGCATGGCACTTATAATCTGTTAACACCCTGTTACAATCTGATATTTTTAAGAGATTTTATTTATTTATTTTTAGAGAAAGAAGGGAGGGAGAAAAAGAGGGAGAGAAACATAGTGTGGTTTCCTCTGGTACATTCCCTACTGGGAACCTGGTCTGCAACCCAGGTTGTGCCCTGAGTGAGAATTGAACTGGTAACCCTTTGGTTCACAGTCTGTGTTCAATCCACCAAACTACACCAGCCAGGGCTCAATCTGATATTTTTAGTTAATTATTTATTTATTTTTAGAGAGAGGGGAAGGAAGGGAAGAAAAAAGAGGGGGAGAGAAACATGGATGTGCAAGTGAAACATCAATTGGTTGCCTCTCATATGCACCCCAATCAGGAACTTGATCCACAACCCAGGGCATGTGCCCTGCCCAGAAATAAAACCTTTCAGTTTGCTAGACAATTCCCAACCAACTGAGCCACCCTGTTCAGGGATAATTCAATCTGTTATTGTCTGTTTTGGATCACTAGAATGTATAATCCATAAAGGATTTTTATCTGTTTTTCTCCTCCTGTTTCACCAATACTTATATGCACTTCCATACTGGGCATCAACTTCCAGCCCAACCTTAGATGAAGTTATATTTCAGCCATATCATATCCTATATTTATGGATTTGGGGTTTCCTCTGGCTTAGAGTTTCCTCCCTATTCGCTTCCCTTTGTCAGATGACAGGAGAGGCTGCCTTGGCTTAAATGCCACCTTCTTGATTGTGCCTAACTGATCACGTGCAAAGAAAAATCAAATAAACTCCACCCTAACATAAGACATTAGCTGAGGGTCACTTTTCAGTCGAATTCATGCCCCAACAAGTGTGCGCTCCCCTGGGATGATAGCCACAAGCTTCCACATGCCTGTTTGGCCTTCTTCCAGATGGTGTATGTTTGGAGTTGCTCATGGGAGGTCATTAACCTACAGAGGGGACATTTGGTCCCTTTTGCTATTTCACTAAAGATAGAGCAGAAATGAGTTTCAAAGTGTTTCCATCTATCCACAACAACCAGTGACAAGTATTACCTCTTTTCCTTTAAACAGGTGTAATAGAGTCATTGTAACCCCAAAAGAGATTGTTTGAATGATAATTCAGCATAAAGGTATGAAGATGAGTTATTCCAATGACACCTCTGAAATTAATTATATATATTTCAACTTACTTGCTGTCTATTCTGAAATGTAGCAGAGTAGAAGTGTATCCACTATTGGACGGGATGTCTGCAACTACTCACTCACTTTTCTATAGTACTTTACAGGCATGACCTTTTCTGAGACAGGCAACAACTCTGTGAGGTAGGTCAGACAAGTCACACTCCATTTAGGGATTCTAAAAAATTTACATGCAACCACAAAAAGCCCCACATAGGAACAGCAATTCTGAGAAAAAAGAACGAAGTTGGAAGAATCACACTACCTAATATCAAACTGTAGTATAAGGCCATAGTAATCAAAACAGCCTGGTACTGGCATAAGAACAGACACATAGATCAATGGAACAGAATAGAGAGCCCATAAATAAACCCACACCTTTATAGTAAGCTAATATTCAACAGGGGAAACAGGCACATGCAATGGTCTGAAGATAGTTTAATCAATAAATGGCCTTGGGAAAACTGGACAGATACATGCAGAAAAATGAAACTAGACCACCACCTTCTTACGCCACACACAAGAATAAATTCAAAATGAATTAAAGAACAGGATGACAAGAGTGGGAGTACTGGTGGGTGGAGGGCTGGAGCACAAAGGAAAAAGGGCTCATGGACATGGACAACAGTGTTGTGATTGCAGGGGGAGGGAGTATAAGGGGACTAAATGGTAATGGAAAAAAGCAATGAAGGAAGGAAGGAAGGAAGGAAGGAAGGAAGGAAGGAAGGAAGGAAGGAAGGAAGGAAGGAAGGAAGGAAGGAAGGAAGGAAGGGAGGGAGGGAGGGAGGGAGGGAGGGAGGGAGGGAGGGAGGGAGGGGAAAAGAAAAGGAAAAGAAAGGAAAGGAAAAAGAAAAGAAAACTAAGAAAATAAAATTGAGTCAAAAAAAATGGTGAAAGTAGTGCCAAGGAGCCTGGAGCACTGTGGCAGAGAAAGCACAAATCCAGCAGCCCAGCCTCTAGACAAACCAGTGCAGGTGGCCACTTAGGATCAGGTATAAGGGCCCACACCCTACAGGGGTCTACAGTGCCTCGGACAGGCATTCACAAGGACTGAATTTCCCTCATATGCACCAAAAATGCTACCAAAGACCCTCTGCCTGATGCACAAAAAAAGCCAATAGGATGGCACCAGCTTTTGAGAGAAGAAAAGGCTTTTATTTGTGAGTCAACTAGCAAGGAGACAGGAGGCATGGCTCAAATCTGCCTCCCTGATTAGGATTCAGAGTGTGCAGTTAAGGGTTTAAACGTGTTACTGATGAGTGGTGTTTCACATATGTTACTCCAAAGCACTGTATTCGAGGTTTAAACTTTGGTTTTGGGTCTTGTTAGAAACAGAATAGGACCAGTTTTAGCTGGTTCTGCAGTTAGACCTTTACCAGAAAAATACAAGAGAAATGCGGAGATGAGAGGTACCACGGGGTAGTTTATAAAAACAGTTATGGAGGCAAGGAATCAACAGATCTACATCTCATTTTGAGATCATCTCATTTGTTATTTATCAACTGTGTGACCTTGGGCTAGAGACTGTCTCTCACTGAACCTCTGTTTCTTATTATTAAAAAAGAGGAGATTCAGCTAAATTAGTAACTTTTAAAACTTTTGACCATGACTCACAATAAGAAATATATTTTATATTACAATCAAGTATATATATGTGAACATATATATCTAAATAAAAATTTCCCGATATAATAATTTATCTTTTGTGCATAAGATGCACTTTAATATTTTTTACTCTATTCTCTTTCATAAAAATATCAGTAGTTATGACCTATTAAATTAACTTCATGAGTTAAAATTGAAAATACAGTTGCAATGGACTATAAATAATCCATAAAGAACTGTCTAGAATTCCATGCTCTAAGTAAGGAACAAATCTTACTGAGGGCAACAGACCTAGCCAAACTTTAAGCATGGTCTACTAAAGAGAAGAATTAAGAGTGAAAGGAAATTGACATATTTGGAACAAAGTAATATATTAATGACAAAACAAAGTCAATAAGACTTTTAAACTTAGCTATATAGATGTGCATGTTTGACTCTTCATTAAAGGAGACAAGAACCAGGGGTACTAGTGAGGGATATTGAATACCTGGACAATTTGGTAAGGACAACTTTCTCTTTGGGGACATCTTGAGGGACACTGAAAACTGTCTTTTGTAGGATTCATTCTTTTCTAAATTTCTTGAAAACACAGATTTCTTATATCCACACATAATCTCTTTTCACAAAGTATAACATAATTGATTGATGAAGAGTACATTCCTTAGATTAGACACTGGACACCTTGATTTAAATTAGGATGTAAATTACACAATTTAGTCATTCATTATGAAGTGTTGCTTTGAGTTTTATTATTATCAGTAATATATAATCTTTCATATTTAGGGAGAACTATTATCTTGAGTTTTGGGAGATTCATTTTTTTAGCCATTAGACAAGTGTTTATTGAGTATCTCCTGGAGGCTAAGCCCTCTTCTAGGTGCTGGAAATGCAATAATAGCTAAGGTTTTTATTTGCATGGAGCCCTTGAAACCATTATATTAACTTGTCTACAATCCACATGCTGCAGGCAGAGCTAGCCTAATTTATGATCAACATAAGGTGCTTGGTTGAGAAAACTGATCCTAGTGGAATGTATCTAGTGATAGTGAGGAAAAGCAGATAAAGACAATGTAAAATACATTGTATGTAAAGTACAGCATAGGGAATATAGTCGATAATATTGTAATAACTATGTATGGAGCCAGATGGGTACTGGAAATATCAAGGGGAGATACTTTGTAAAATATATGAATGTCCAACCACTATGTTGTACACCTGAAACTAATATAAAATAATAGTAAATATCAACTGTAACTGAAAAATTAGAAAAAGTTGAAAGATTCCCTGTTCCCTTTGGACAGTAGAGGGAAAGATTGCTGCTTTGGAAGCTGCTGGCTGCCACACAAGTGGTGCTATCCTTTGGATGAATTCAACATTATGTGTGTAGTAAAGAGATGGCCTTTGATAATATTGGCAAGTTAGCTAGATAAGGCCTCATGCAAAACTCATCCTTCTTTTGGACCATTTAGTTACATGGTTCAATAAATTTCTTTACTTATATTTAAAAATTAACTAGAGAGCCCTGGCTGGCATGCCTCAGTGTATTGAGTGCCAGCCTACTAACCAAAAGTTTGCAGGTTCAATTCCCAATCAGAGCACATGCCTGGGTTGCAGGCCAGGTCCCCAGTAGGGAGTGTACAAGAGGCAACCACACACTGATGTTTCTCTCCCTCTCTTTCTCCTTCCTTTTCTCTCTCTCTAAAAAAATAAATAAACATCTAAAGAAATAAAAATTTAAAATTAACCAGACAGCTTATTAGAAATGAAGACTCCCATGAACCACATGAGAAATTAGAGACTCGGGGTGAAAGCCACAATTTGAGATTTAACACGCCCTTCAGAATTTTCTGGTAGACACACAAGTCTGAGAAACACAGGTATAGATAATTCTGCTGTTTTTTTCCCTTAACTATTTTACTTTGTTTTATGTTTTAGTCCACTAGCTACTTTAAATTCCTTGGGAAAATGACAGGATATAAACCTACATAAATATGTATTAAATGAACTGCCTCTCTTGCTACAAAGAAGCATTAAATTGGAATAGAATTCCTTCCTACAAACACCTTCAGTAACCCCAAAATCTGATTCAGCATAAGTTCTACTTTCAAAAATGTAGGCCCTTTGCCTTGTTACCATTTAAAGTTCTTTCACCATCCAAGATGGTAGTTGAAAATAGATTGCTAAAAAATTGAAGTTTTAAGTCAGGTATGACTCTTATTTAGGTCATACTGCTTGATGCTGTTCCATTACATTAACTTCTATTTCCTAAGCTTCCTGTCCCCCAACCCGCCAATCCTTCTCCACTGAAACTTTTTTGGGGATCCACCAAATAATAAATAGCATGCCTAAATACACTCAGGTGTCTTGATGGAGCATCCGATTATAGATGCTATCTTTGCCCAAACTGCTTTTGGCTATTAGACTTCTGGGCCTTGCATAGAGGCTTGTTGTCTGTACACACACCTCCAGCCCAGCCACCTGCAATAAGAGCACAAATAAAAGTACAAAATATCCAGTCCCTAGTCGGTCTAGGTAGAAAGGTCCTTAAATGGGAAATCTCTCTGGAAACGTGTAAGTCCATCAGTGATGTTATGCCCTGAAAAATCTGCTAACAAATTAAAGGTCTGAAAGGTTAAGTGACAGTTTGACAAGCATGTGTCAAAAAGGAAGGCACATGGCAAAAGAGTACTCTCCCGACTCTGCCTGTGGGGGGTGGTTTGGGCAGCATCAAATTACAGGATTTGGAACAAGTTTAACACAAAAGAAAACAGTATAACATGTGGCAGACACAGACCTGCAGAGATGAAAACAGCTAATAAAACGGCTGTGTAAAGCAAGTGGAAATTCCTTCTCTACTCAGATCTCAATAGTGTTACAATAATAAGCAATTATAACATCCCCTTTGCTTGTTGCACAACATGAGATAATCAGAAACAAATGGATGAGCTGGAGGAAGCCTTTGCAGGCAGAGCAATTTCCAACCTCCAGTCAAGCAGCAGCAAGAAGCATGGTGAAAAAAGCACTGACCTGGAAATCACTTCACCAAATACATTTTAATATCATATCCTTAACTTTTACTGAAGATCAGTATGACAAATGACCATCTGAAGAATATTTTTATGTTTAATGTCCTCTATTTTAAAAACACATATACACAATCTCAAAACTTATTGAATAATTATTAGAAAGCAGACACTGTGTTAAGGTTTTTACCTATATTACTTTATTCAATCCTCAAAAATACTCTATGAAAGATGTATTAGCTTAATTATTGTAAAGGAGGAAACTGAGATGTAAAGAGGACATACAGTATGTGATGTTGCTAGAGTTTTAGTCTGTCTCTGCCAACACCAAATTCCATGTTATTATGTACTTTGTTTTGCTGTGTATAGATGTTCTCTGTGTATGAATTCACAAGATTGTTCGGAGTTTTATATTATGAAGAAGGGCACTTCCATTGGCTCCCTGAGATGTATGTCTTTATTAGATAATAAGACTGACACAACAAAATATACTTACTCCTTTTGCTTTGTCTTATTAGAAAATCAAAGCTAAAGTTTATACTGTTTTGGGAACTACATTTTTTACTAGTTCCTGATTTTCTCTGTCCTGCCCTTGTCTGTACATAACTCATGCTGTTTTCTAATTGTTTTTTTTTTTGTCTGCCTCTCTTATTGTAACTGGCACAAATACATTTTGGAAGTCTATATAATATAAATAAGTAAGTTCACTTGATGGGTAGGGTAAAGTGAGTATCATCTATTAGGTATCTTGTAAAGATTTAAGGTTTCCTTAAATTACACAATGAAATACTACACAGCAGAAAGAAAGAAGGAGCTCCTACCCTTCACAACAGCATGGATGGAACTGGAGAGCATTATGCTAAGTGAAATAAGCCAGGCAGTGAAATATAAATATCATATGATCTCATCCATAAGTGGAACCTAATCAACAAAACAAACAAGCAAGCGAAATACAACCAGAGACACTGAAATAAAGAACAAACTTACAGTGACCATAAGGGAAAGGTGAGGGGGATAATGGGGGAAAAGGAGGGAAGGGTCATCAAGGAATGTGTATAAAGGACCTATGGACAAAGACAGTGTGGGGAAGGATTGAAGGTGGTAGGTGAAGATGGGTGGGGCAGCGTGGGAAGTGGTGGTGGGGAAAATGGAGACAAATGTACTTGAACAACAGTAAAAAAATGTAGACAACCATAAAAAAATGATTTAAGATTTACCCCGATATTCTTTTGTGTTGTTTTTAAATTTTAAATAAATTAATACAGACTCATGATTACTCTTTTCAAATGTTAGGGAAATGTGTAAAATGAAAAGCAGAACTCTTCCTACCCCTGATCTCTAATTCTCACTCTTCATAAGTAGCCACTATAACTTCTTATGTATCCTCTGAAAAAAGTTCTAAGTACAAATTTATAAAGAAACATATGCATTGTTAACTTGGCTAGCTATTGTTGAATAGCAATATTACCAAAAACTTAGTGGCTTAGAACAACATACATTTATTATCTCATAGTTTCTGTGAGCTAAGGGTCTGGGCATAATTTGACTGAGTCCTCTGATTAAGGTATCGCAAAGTTGTAACCAGTGTGTTTGTTGGGGTCATGGTCTTATCTAAGGCTTGACTGAGGAAGGATCTCCATCCAAGCTCATGTGGTTGTTGGCAGAATTTTTTTATGGATTGTGGGAATGATGACTTTAGTTCTCTGTTGGTAGTCATCCAGAGGCTGCCCTCAGTTCCTTGTCCCATGGTTTGTTTCACTCTATTTGGGATACCTTAATTAAATTGCCATAAATTAGATACCTTATAAGCAACACAAATTTATTTGTCATAGCTCTAGAGACTGGGAAGTCTAACAAGCTGCCAACAGATTTGGAGTCTTCTGAAATCCCACTGTCTGCTTTATAAACAGCATCTTTTTCTGGGTCTTTACATGGTGAAAGGGGCAAGGAAGCTAGCTCACTGGAGTGTCTTTTATGGGGGAAGATATCCTAATCATGAGGGTTATGCCCTCATGACCTACTCACCTGCCAAAGCCCTAACTCCAAATACCATAGTCTTGGGGGATAGGATTTCAACATATAAATTTTGCAAGCACAAAAACATTCAGTCCATAGCATCATCACAGTATGGCTGCCTGCTTTCTCAAAAACCACTAAGGAGAGCACATTCTCTCACAAGATAGACTTTACAATCTGATGTAATGTAATTATGTACATGTAATCAGCTCCATCCCATGGCCTTTGCCATATTCCATTGATAAGAAGCACATTATAAGTTTTGCCCATAATTAAGAAGAGGGGATTACACAAGAGCCTCATTACCAGGAAACAGGGATCATCTCAGCCACATTGGAGTCTGCCAGCCACAATAATGTTTCACAAAAATTAAAAGAGAATTATGATCCCTATTTTGTTCTATATCTCACCTGTTTTCCTTAAAAATATATCTTCCATATTTTCTCACATAGAGATGAGCCTTATACTTTTTAATAAGCCCCACATATTCCACAATACAAATATACCATAATGATTTAACTCATCCCTGTTTGAATGATACTGATATTAACTCCATTTATTGCTTTGATTTATATTGTAAATAGACATTTTTGTATATGTGTTATTGGGTACTTCTGTGAATATATACATAGATAAAATTTTAGAGTGTCATTTCTGTTTCAAAGGTATACAAGGTCTGTCCAGAAAGTATCCATCCATGCAATATGAAAAAGAGGCATTTATTGAAGACGTACAAGATACAAGAAACATTGTCCATAAGACAATGACACCTCATTCCCCTTCAAAGTATGCACTTTGGAAGCTCACATAGTTCTCTCAATTGCCATCAGCTTCCCCTGTTAGATTTTCCTGAATCTCATTGATGGTCTGAAATCTCTTTCCTAACAAAGGTAATTTTAGTTTTGGGAAAAGCCAAAAGTCACAGGGCACCAAGTCTGGGCTTTAGAGGGTTGAGTCACCTGGGTGATTGGGTGTTTTGCCAAAAAATTCTGCACAAGATGAGAAGCATGAGCTGGTGCATTTTTGTGATGAAGCTGCCAATTACCCATTCACCAGCTGCCCATAGCTGTGACCTTCTGAATCATCTAAATAGTTCCCACTGAGGAATGTTCAAGCTCAACACAAAACTGGATGCAGATTTGTTGCTCTACCCACTCAGTCCTTTTGAATGTGACAACCACACAGTACACGTGCTCACTCAATGGCATCTACCACCCCTACTGACTGGTACAGTGGAGTCATCATAGTTCACACATGCTCATTCCAGTCCACTCTCCTTGGCTGTCAGGTTACATCACTGTCATGCAAACCATTCTTGTCATATTAACAATAGCTTGACTTTTACTGGACAGACAATGTATACTTTAAAATTTTTGGTGAACAAAATACAAAGTGAGCCAACTCTAAATATAATCAAATGTTTTAATATTTGCAGTCTGATGGTTAAAAGTCATGTTATATTTCTTTAAAATCAAGAAATATATTCTTGGGTGAGGCTTAAAAATATTAAATTCTAAAAATTAAAAAGTAAAAATGTTATTTTATTTGCATTTCTTTAAATGAAAGATGGAGAACATCTTTATATGATATAATACACTTATTTTTTAAAATTTTTGAAGCACCTTTTCTCATTTTTTATTTCACCTTTCTTCTTATTTATTTATAACAGCTCTTTGTATATTAAGAAAATTACACTACTGTAATATATATTACATTTTTCAGTTTTTCATTGGCCTTCTGATTTTTATTATTATATTATTTTTCTAAAAAAATTTTAAATTTTAAGTAGTTATATTTATCTTTTTCAATAAAGGCACCCAATGTACCTTCTTATACTGATTTGGTTTGATTTACTTTCTTATAGCTTTGATGCATTTGTACCTTATTCTGATGTAAAAAGTAAAGTAGAAATTTAACATTTTTTACCACAATGGCTGTCCTGTCCATCCTAATCCAATTTATTTATTAATCTATCTTCTCTCTACTGATAACTGAAAGACATGAAGATAAGTCATTTAAATGTCAGCAAATTCACATTTGCACTTCTAAAAAAACCTCAACTGTTTACAAGAAGACAGATAGGTAGTTTAATAAATTCAAGAACAAAAATCAACAAACAAAACAAGTACTTTCCAAAAAGTATAAACTTTAAAAAGAAGCAAATACAAATTCTGGAGATAGAACTTGAGAAAAGGGAAAAAGAACAAGTAAGTGAGCTTAGGAAATAGAGCTGACCAGATGGAGGAAAGAATTAGTGATACTGAAGATAGAAATCTAGAAATGATCCAAAGAAAAAAAGAGACAGGCATGAGCAAAAGAAGATGACAGAACTTTATAAGAAGTATCTGATTCCATCACAAAAACAATATAAAACAACAGGTATACCAGAAGAAAAAGAGAGGGAGAAGAAAATGGAGAGACTTTGCAAACAAATCATTGACAAAAACTTCCTAAGAAAGAGCTAGATCCTCAAATCCAAGAAGCAAATAGGACATCTAACTGTCTCAATCCAAAAAGGCCTTGTCCAAGGCACACTATATTAAAACTGACAAAAATAAAAAACATGGAAAGCCCATTAGGTTATCATCAGATTCCTCAGATAGAACCCTACAAGCTTGGAGACAGTTAAATCAAATATTCAAACTACTAAAAGAGAAAAATTATCAGCCAAGAAGAATATATCCAGGAAAGTTATCCTTTAGATATGAAAGAGAGATAAAGACTTTTCCAGTCATACAGAAGCTGAAGGAATTTATCACCAGAAGACCTCCATTGCAGGAAATATTCAAGGGGGTTACCCTATCTGAAACAAAGAATAAAAGGTCACAACACTATGAATAAGATCACCAACAGGAAGACAGAAGCAACATATTACAACCCTTTTTTAGAATAAGGTACTATACACTTAAATATCACATAAAGGTTAAAGGAAGTAATACCATTAAAAAGAGGAAGAATACAGTATTTACTGCAATTCAGAAATTAACTCACAGTGTACATAGAGATAATTTGTGACATAAAAACATAAAAGAAGGGGGTAAAGATCTGAATTTTCAAAGGAGGATGGAGATCAGATGCATTCAGAAGAAAAAGGGCTACTGTGCATATGAAACATTTTCTTACATAAACTTAATTATAACCACACACACACACACACACACACACAAACAACCCAAAACGGAGACAAATAACTTAAAAAAGAGTAAGAACAGGAAAAAACTATGGAATGCCACCAAATAAATACAACAGGCAGAAACACAAGAGATAAAATGGCTATAGGAAGTTCTCACATATCAATAATTACTGTAAATGCAAGTGGAATGAATTTACCAATAAAGAAGCACAGAGGAGTAGATTGGATCAAAAAATACAAAACCCAACCCCATGCTGCCTTCAGGAGACATATCTAAATGGCAAATACATTATTCAGAGCACCAAAATATATAGACCAACTACTAACAGAACTAAAGGGAGAAACACACCACAACACAATTATAGTTGGGGACCTTAAAACTCTATTGACAGCTCTAGACAGATCATCCAAACAGAAAATCAACAAAGAAATATCAACTTTAAACCACACATTAGACCAATGGACACAATTGATATTTACACAGCCTTCATCCCAGAACATCAGCTTATACATTCTTTTCCAATACACACGGAACACTCTCAAAGACAGGCCATATGTTGGGTCACAAAACTAGTCTCAACAAATTTGAGGAGACTGAAATCATATCAAGCATATTCACTACCACAATGCTTCAAAATTAGAAATCAACTGCAAAAAGGAAGTAAAGAAACTAAAAAATATGTGGAGATTAAAGAACATACTACTAAAATGTCTAGGTCAAAGAATAAACACAAGATGAGAGCAAATATATAGAGAGACAAATGAGAATGGCAATATGACACATCAAAACTTCTGGGATGCAATGAGAGCAGTAATAAGAGAGAAATTTATATCTTCACTGACCTACCTAAAGAAACAAGAGAGATCCCAAGAAAAAATCTAAAATTGCATCTTAAAGAACTAGAAAGAAGAATAAAAGCAACCCAAAGTCAGCAGAAGAAAGGAAATAATAAAAATTTTGCAGAATGAATAAAATAAAGAACAGAAATACTATATACAAATTAATACAATAAGCCCTGGCTGGCATAGCTCAGTGGATTGAGTTCGGGCTGCGAACGAAAGCATCACAGGTTCGATTCCCAGTCAGGGCACATGCCTGGGTTGCAGGTCACAGCCGCCAGCAACTGCACATTGATGTTTCTCTCTCTCTCTTTCTCCCTCCCTTCCCTCTCTAAAAAAATAAATAAATAAAATCTTTTTTAAAAATTAATACAACAAAGACCTCATTCTTTAAAAAGATCAATAAAATCGACAAACCCCTGGCTAAACTCACTAAGAAGAAAAAAGACTCATATAAACAAAATCAGAAATGAAAGACAAGGAGTTACTACAGACAGCACAGAGATACAAAGGATCATACCAGAATGCTATGAAAGACTATAAGCCACCAAATTCAATAATCTAGAAATGGATAAGTTCCTAGAAATATATTATCCTCCTATACTGAATCATGAATAACTGGAAAATCTAAAAAGATCTAAAAACAGTGAGAGAAATGAAACTATTAAAATCCTCCCCCAAAATAATAGGCCAGGACCAGCTGGCTTCACTAGTGAATTCTACCAAATATTCAAGGAAGATTTGGTACCTGTCCTTCTCAAACTCTTACAGAAAATTGAAAAGACAATAATACTTCTGATACATTTTATGTGGCCAATGTACCCCTGATACCAAAATGTGACAAGAATAACAAAAAAGAAAATTGCAGACCAATATCTCTGATGAATACAGATGCAAAGTTTGTAAACAAAATACTAGTAAATCAAATACAAAAACACTATAAAAATTACACATCAGAAGCAAGTGGAGTTCATTCCAGGGTCACAAGGATGGTTCAGCATATGCAAATAAATCAATGTAAAACACCACATTAACAGGTCAAGGGGTAAAAATCATGCCCTGGCTAGTGTGGCTCAGTGGATTGAGTGCCGGCCTATGGACCAAAGGGTAGCCTGTTAGATTCCCAGTCTAGGGCACATGTCTGGGTTGCATTGCAGGCCAGGTCCCCAGTAGGGGGTGCACGAGTAGCAACCACACATTGATGTTTCTCTCCCTCTCTTTCTCTCTCCCTTTCTGCCTAAAAATAAATAAATAAATAAATAAATCTTTAAAAAAATAATATAATCTTATCAATAGATGCAGAAAAGCATTTGATAAGATACAATATCCATATATGATTAAAACACTCAAACAAAATTTACTAATGAACAAAATAGAACCATAGGCCTGGAAACATGGAACAGACTGTAAATCACCAAAGGGGAAGGGGAGGAATGGTGGAAAGAAGGGAAAGAACTAGATAAAGAACATGTATGAATGACCCATGAACATGGACAACAGTGTGAGAATTGACTGTGGGAGCAGGGGGTGGGATGGATGAAGGAGGGCAAAGGGGAGAAAAATTGAGATGACTATAATAGAATAACAATAAATAATGATCAAGAAAAATGGGTATAGAAGGAAAGCACCTCAACATAATAAGGGCCACATATGACAAACGATGAGGCAATATCATACTCAATGGTGAAAAACTGAAAGCTTTTCCTCTAAAAACAGGAACAAGACAAAACTGCCCACTCTCACCATTCATTTTCAACATGGTGCTGGGAGTCCCAGCCAAAGCAAGCAGGCAAGACAAAGAAATAAGGCATCCAAATTGGGAAGGAAGTAAAAGTGTCACTTTTTGCAGATAGCATGATTCTGTATATAGAAAACCCTAAACTTTCCACAAAAAAAAATAGAAACAATAAAACGATATAGTAAAATTATAGGATTCAAAATCAATGTACAAAAATGTACTGCTTTCCTATATAGTAATAATGAAACTTCTGAAAAAGAAATTTAAAAAATCATTTTGCAATTGCAACAAAAAGTAAAATACCTAGGAATAAACTTAAAAAAAGATGTGAAGAGCCTATATACTGATAACTACAAAGTATTATTAAAAGACATTGAAAAAGACAATAGAATGGAAAGATATTTCATGTTAATGGATTAGAAGAAGCAACATAGTTAAAATGTTCACATTACCAAAAGCAATATACAGATTTAATGTAATCACAATCAAAATCCAAATCTCATTTTTTAAAATAAATAGAACAAAATATCATCAGATTTGTGTGGAACCACAAAAGACCCTCAATAGTGAAAGCAATTCTGAGAAAAATTAATGAAGCCAGAGGTATCACACTACCTGACTTCAAATTATACTACAGAGTTACAATAATCAAAACAGCATGATATTGGCCGAAAAACAGACACAGAGACCAAGGGAACAAATTGAGAGCATAGAAATAAAACCACAGGTATATGGGGAAATGATTTTTGACAAAGTACCTGAAAACACACAATGGTGAAATAAAAGCTTCTTCAATAAATGGTGTTGGATGTAAAAGAATAAAACTAGATTACAATTTTTCCCCACATACAAACCAACTCAAAATGGATCAAAGACATAAACATAAGATTTGAAACAATAACTTACATAAAAGAAAACATAAGTATTAAACTTATGGACTTTGGTTTTAGGAAACATTTTACGAATTTGACCCCAAAGGCAATGGAAGTGAAGGCAAAAATAAATGAATGAGACTATGTCAATCTAAAAAGCTTTTGCACAGCAAAAGAAACCAACAATAAAACATAAAGGCAACCAGCTGAATGGGAAATAATATTTGCAAACAACAGCTCTGACAAGAGGTCAACATCCAAAATATATAAAGATCTCATACAACTCAATACCAAAAAATCAATAAAATTAAAAAATGGACAGAGGGGCCAGAACAGACACTTCTCCCAAGGTGACATACAAATGGCAAAAAGATACATAAATTAAAGACACTCTACTTTATTAGCTTTTAGGGAAATGCAAATCAAAACTACTATGACATACCTCCTCACACCTGTTAGAATGGCAATTGTGAACAACACAGGTAATAACAAGTGTTGGGAAGGTTGTGGAGAAAAAAAAACCCTCATTCACTCTGGTGGGAATGTAAACTGGTACAGCCATTATGGAAAACATTATAGAGGCTCCTGAAAAATTAAGAATAGAGTCACCACATGACCTTGCAATCCCTCTTATGGGTACGTATGTAAAAAACTCAAAAACATGTGTTTGCAAAGATATATGCACCCGTAGGTTCACTGCAGCATTATTCATGGTGGCCAGGACATGGAGACTCCCAAAGTGTTCTTTGATAGAGGACTGGCTAGAGAACATGTGGTACATATATACTATGGAATACTACTCAGCCATAAGAAAAGACTAAATACTGCCATTTGTGACAACATGGATGGACCTTGAGAATATTATGTTAAGCAAAATAAGTCAGACAGAAACAACCAGGAACAATATGATTTCACTCGTGTGGGACATAAAACTGAAACTCATGGATACAGACAACAGTAGAGTGGTTACTAGAGAAAAGGGTATAGGAAGCAGTAAAGGGTAAAGGGGTCAAATATATGGAGGCAGAAGGTTTGACTGTGGGAGGTGAGCACACAACGCAATATACAGATCATGTAGCATAGAAATGTACACTTAAAACCTATATAATCTTATTAACCAATGTCACCCTAATACATTTAATAAAAAGGAACTAAATAAGTGTATAGCTAAAGATCAATTGACTAACAGTATTAAAGGAAATGGATGTTATATATAAAAATTTGTAGCAAACCTAAAAGAAATTTTCATTAATTTTGCTAAAAGAAGTTAATTAAAAATTGTTCATATAACATAATATTGTATAGCTCTAACATTAATTTTCTTGAATTGACGTGATCTTAACTAGTACATTCAAAGATAATGGGAATGTGAACCAAAGCGTCCCAGGTTCGATTCCCAGCCAGGGTACATTCCTGGGTTGCAGGCCATAACCCCCAGCAACCGCACATTGATGTTTCTCTCTCTCTCTCTCTCCCTCCCTCCCTCCCTCCCTCCCTCCCTCCCTTCCCTCTCTAAAAATAAATAAATAAAATCTTTAAAAAAAGTAATAGGAATGTGATTTCAGTATGTGGTATTTTCTAACACAAAGAAATTCTTATTATTTTTTAACACATAACAAAATTATTTCCTTTTCAACTTTTTAAATTTCATGGGCTTATAATTTAAATGAATTTTCATATAAGACTGAATTTTGATTAGTATTAAAACTAAATGCACAAATTATAAATAAATATTTAGTTAATTATATTTTGACACAGTAATTGTCACTTGAAGTTCAATGCAATTTACTTGAGTAATATTTCTTCTGACTGTAGTCAGCATGAACAAATTTAGCTATTTTTAAAAAATAATTTTAAGCTGATGTTTAAGAACATAAAATTTTGTAACCTGGGTTAAACCCAGAACTCAGTGTTTCTCTATCTCTCTGAAAGATTACTTGATTTAAGAAAAATGGGTCAAAATATGATTTTCATTTACAGGTAAAACTTTTGTAGAAGAAATCAATAAAATTGAGAAGCAAGGCATCAATACAGAAAGGCAATGAAATAAAAAACTGTTTTTGAATGAATCAATAAAATTAATAAGCCTCTAAGCTGGCTAGCTAAAAAGTAGAGAAAGAGGACACAAATTACTAATAGCAGAAATTAGGGTGACATCAGAGGAATGGCAGCATGAGAGATTGCCCTGGTTTCTGCCCTTGAAGTTGCAACAGTTTAACAGCTATAATTCAAAGGAGGACTTCTTGCTCAACACACAAATGTGTCTGAGAGATTCACACTGAAATATCTGAAGGTAGGTGAGTAGGGCTGAGCCAGGGAGGAGTGAAGGAAGAAGAGCAGATACAGGTTCCATGGACACAGTCCAGAGCGCTCACTGCCAGTCTTTGAAGAGAGGAGGGAGCAGGTTGCCTGGGGCATTCCTGGATCCCAGAGGAGCAAGAAGATAACAGTGAGCTCTCCTGCCAGAGTGGTAGGTAAGTGCAGGCTGTGGTCGTATGGTGGCAGGCATTACCAGGCAGAACAAAGCCATACATCCCAGCTGCCTTCCCTCACCCTCCCAGAGCTAACCCCCTACCCCATCAAGAGCTAGCAGTACAACCCCGAAGAACCTGTGAGTGCTCAGATTCAGACCACATAACCTGCAACTCTAAGAAACAGAAGCAACAAACATTTTTTTCCCTGAGTGGCAGGGGTATACTGCTGATAACCCTACTGACAGAGGTGGAGATACCAAGGTGAGGTAGCTGAGATCTGGCAGTAAGCATTACTGGGAGGAGACAAAGCCACAACCAACCTTTTCCAGCTCACCCTGCTCCTACCCATCACAGCTGCACTGCCAGCAGCACCTGGTTACAAGGGACGCTGCTGGGGCATTTTCTTTTCTTGTTTTTATTTTTCTTCCTTTTCTTTTTGCTTTCTTTTTCTTAATTTATTGTATTTTTCCAATGCTATTTAGCCCTCTTATATGCCCCTCCTCCCCACAATCACCACATGAGTCCTTTTTCTTTTTTGCTCAATCCCTCCCCTTACCTTAGCTGTCTAGATGCCAGAAGCTAGAGCAGTGCCAGAGAAACTAAAAAGCTTGGCCTTCAGTGCCACCTACTGGAAAACAAAAGAAAGATTTTCTTATCAACCAACTAAATAAAGAAGTGCTTCTTTTTTTTTTTTTTAAGATTTTATTTATTTTTAGAGGGGAGGGGAGAGAAAGAAAAACATCAATGTGTTGTTGCCTTTCATTTGTCCCTTACTAGGGATGTGGCCCACAACCCAGGCATGTGCCCGCACTGGGAATTGAACTAGTGACCTTTTGCTTCACAGGCCGGCACTCAATCCACGGAGCCACAGCAGCCAGGGCAAGAAGTGTCATTCTTAAAAGAATATATATGTATATATGCATAGCCCATGGACACAGCCAACAATATGGTGAAGGCCAGAGGGAAGGGAGGGTGGGGGCTGGCTGGGTGGGGGTGGACAAAAGGGAGAGGGAATGGGGATATGTATAATAGTGTCAACAATAAAAATAAAGTTAAAAAATTAATATATGCACTATGTTTATTGCAGCATTATTTACAATAGCCAAGATCTGGAAGCAGCCTAAGCACCCATCAGTAGATGAGTGGATAAAAAAGCTGTGGTACATTTACACAATGGAATACTACTTGGCCATAAAAAGAAAGAACTCCTACCTTTGCAACAGCATGGGTGGACCTGGAGATTATTATGCTAAGTGAAATAAGCCAGTATGTGAAAGACAAATACCACATGATCTCACTTATATATGGAATAAAATAAACACAATAAACTAACAAAATAAAATCTTTCTTTAAAGTCTGTTTTCCCTGATAGAGATATAGCCACTCAGCTCTTTGTTTCCATTTCTACAAAAAAGTTTCAACCCCTTCACTTTCAGTCTGTGTATTTTTGTATCTGAGGTATATCTCTTGGAGACTGCATATAAATAAGTCTTGTTCTTTTTATCCATTCATTTACCTTTTTTGATTAAGGAATTTAGTCCATTTATACTGAAAGAAATTATAGACAGTTTTATACTTATTACCATTTTGTTTATTGTTTTCTAGCTGTTTTTAGTTCCTTTTACTCTTGCTCTGTTTCTTTGTGGTTTGATAATACTTATTGCTATGTTCATATTCCATTCTTGTTATATTTTTTAAAATATTTTATTTATTTTTCAGGAGAGGGGAAGGAAGGACAAAGAGAGGGGGAGAAACCTCAATGTGTGGTTGCCTCTCCCACACCCCCTACTAGGGGCCTGACCTGGCCCGCAACCCAGGCATGTGCCCCGACTGGGAATCGAACTGGTGACCCCTTGGTTTATAGGCCGGTGCTCAACCCACTGAGCCACGCCAGCCAGGGCTCTTGTTATATTTTGAGTATCTGCCATAGGTTTTTGCTTTGTGATCACCGTGTAGGAAACATATATCCAGATAGATAGATAGACAGATACATACATACATACATACATATCGAGATATAGATACAAATATAGATATATATAGATTTTTACATATGTATATATTAAAGTTAATAGCATATTAGGTTTGAATACATTTTAAAATCTACATTTTTACTCCAACCCTCTTATTTTATTTTTGATTCCACATTTTATATCTTTCTATTTTGTGTATCTCTTTACTAATGGTTGTAGTTGTAGTTATTTTTACTACTTAGTTTCTATCCCTCATATTAGCTTTATAATTGATTTGTGTGCTATCTTTACTAAGTTTTACTTTAGCAGTGAGAATTTTACTTTCTTATTTTTTATTTTATTAATTAGTGCACTTTCTTTTTAGCTTAAAGAAGTCCCTAACATTTATTGTAAGGCAGTTTAGTGGTGGTGAACTCCTTTAGTTTTTGTTTGACTGGAAAAATCTTTATCTCTCTTTTGGTTCTGAATTATACCCTAGTTGTAGAGTGTTCTTTGTTGGAAATATTTTGAGTTTAGAATTTTGAATATGTCATATCACACTCTCATGGCCTGCAAAGTTTCTCCTGAAAAATCTGCTGATAGTCTTATGCCCACCCCCTTGTACATAAAAAGTTGCTTCTCTCTTGATGCTTTTAAGATTCTTTCTTTATCTTTAACTTGGGCTTCCTGGTACTGGAGGTCCGTTTCCTTCCCCAGGATAGTAAAGATTTTAACCATTATTTCTTCAAATAGGTTTTCTGTTTCTTTCTTTTTTTTATTCTCCTTCTGAGACTCATATAATATGAATATTATTTTAACTGATATTATGCTTAAGCTATTCACTTTTCTCACTGTTTCTTTTTTGTTGTTGCCCTGTTAGTGTGAGTTCTATTGTCCTTTCTACCAGGTCACTGATTTTGTTTACTGCTTCATGTAGCCTGCTATTGACCCCCTCTAGTGTATTTTTTTAGCTATGTTATTGTATTCATCAGCTTTGCGACTTCTGTTTGTTATTTTCTTATATTTTCTCTCTTTGTTGAAGTTTTCTCTGTTTATCTATTCTTTTCCTGAAATCAGTGAGCATCTGTATGATCATTACTTGGAAACAACTGAAATATCAGGGAGTGGCTAAATATAACCATATCAGGGAATTCTAGCTAACAGCTTAACAAGCTGAAGTAGGTTGATAGGCATTACAATGAAAATATATCAAATAGGTGATTAAAAGAATGTTGCAGAGTGATGTGCCTTATAATAGCAATTATTTGTAAATACTACACTCATAATATTTGATAAAAACATACAAAATTGCTAGAATTTTGAGAATTAAAATGGCAATTTTACATAAATCAATCTAACTACTCTGTATTTTATGGGTACATTTATATGTCTATATTCATAGAAAAAGCTCTAAAAGGATATACATTTGTGATAGTAGACAGAGGGAACTTTAGACAATGTAACGTTTAAAACTTTCTACAAGGAGAATATATTGATATAGTATTTTACAGTTAACTTTAAAAATATTAGCTCATGACACCTATTGAATGACTATTATACATAAATCATATTGTAGCAAAGTTTTGATGTATTTTAAGGAACTTTTAAGGCTTTGAATATTGGACCTAAGAGAGTGTTACTTCCAGTGAGTCTTTGTGCCCTTCCAATTGTAACCACACAAAAACCATTGTCATAGTTTGGATTGCATTTACCAGGTAAATATAGTATTTTAAAATAAAAATTATTAGGTATCCTTGAAGCCCTTTTTCTTCAAAGTTGCAGCAATACTTCATACATCCTAGAAAAACCTCAACACTAGTCAAGAAAGCAAGCTTTCAATGAAGTCTTATCTTCCCAAGTCAAGAAAAAATTAGCATCCATCCCAAATTGCTGCTGGAGTGAGAAGGAAGTGAACTGCAGAGTGAGCTGTCAGCAACTCCCCAGGATCTGATGGAGCCCAACACGTGCTCCCCACATTCTGACCTGTGCTGTCAATCACCATTCACCAATAGCTCATTCTTCTTATACAATTATCATCTGTTCCCCAGATGTCAGCATTTCAATATAATTTTGGGGGGGGTGTCATTTATCATTATTTTGGGAATAAAGAGACATTAAAGCATTCTTTGGAGTAGATATTTCCCCCACATTCCATATATTCTGAACTTACAAAGAAGAAAGTTGCTCCCTTTTTATACATAAGTGCCTTAATTTTATCAACAGAAATACAAATCTTTACATCTTTTAGGGAGAAAACCATTACTTGAGAAACTTCAACTTCCATCTCAGGAAGGTTTTGATTTATAATGATGAGCCACATAAGGTACATCAGTCAGCCTGTTAGCCCAGGCAAATAATAAACAAGAATAAGCAAAAACATGATGCTTTGTCATTTGAGTAATTTGTTCAATTATACAGTTACATGCAAGGGAAAATTTCCCTTGTAGTAAATTATAATCATTGGCTTACTTCACATCAACTGATGTGACAGGCCCATAAAGAGTTTTTTCCCCATTTAAACAAGTCTGCTTTTGATTTCTGATTTCTTCTGTCAAAGTATTAGTCAAGCTCTCAATTCAACTCTCTAGCCAAATTAGTTTTCTCATCCCCTTAACATGGGATCAGCTTTGAATCTCCTACACCCTCATCATTTCAGTTTTTTACTTGAAGGACGACAAAGACTCCCTATACTAATTTTTACAAAGAAACTTTTTTTATTTGAGGCAATGGTCTGGATGGTTAGAAAATGATAGGGAATTATTCTAAATAATCTAATTGCTTCTGTATGTAACTGAGCTTTCATAGTAAAGTATGTTTTCATATTACCACTGGTAACCCTACCATTTTCCCTTGCTCCTCGTGTATACTACTATATTTGTTTACATAGCATTTCCCCTTCAAAGTTTCCAAACATTTTCCAGACATTTGATCATCTATGAAAGGTAGAGATATGCAATAAGGGTTGTAATAGCTGAAGAAGAAGCATGAAAAATGTATTTGTATACAAAAAAACTTCACAGAACAGAAATTCAGCCATAGAAGCTCATGATATAATTAAATGAAAGAAACCTTAGAAATTATCCCTCCCATATTATATAGATTTTTAAAAATTGAGGTTTAGAGATGGTGAGTTGTTTAATCAAACATAGCAAGTTAGTGACAAAGCTGAGGCTAGAACTCAGATCGTCAAATGCCAACACTAGTGCTATGTTCACTACAGCATGGTGAGCAAGGGTGTGTAGGATGAAATAAAGGGAAAGGAGGGAGGGAGATAAAGGAATTTGTTCTCTACCATTTGAAGACACAATATCAACATGAACTCAAATGTAGTTTGTCTTAGAAATACTTCAAAGCTAATATTGCAATTCAAGTTCTACATATTCAGGGTTGCACTACAGAAGAAAAGGAGGAAAACAACGATCTAAGAAGCTGTAGTCACCAGAAACAGTCAGAAGGCATAGGTTATTGAGCTAGTCATAGTTGGCTGTTACACATAGCACAGTAACATCTCACAATGTTATATATCTTAAGCCATGCATTAAATTTTCATGGGGCAGTGTCATCTTTTTTTCTGCTCTTTGTAGAGAGAGTACTGCAGTGCTTAGAAGAACGAATAAAATGGAAATGATCATATGTTTTGGTATCTTGCATGTCAGTTGAACTGTGGAGAGAATACAGTAATAAACCATCAGGCTCATATATAAGAAGTAATTATTCTTCAAGGCCAAAGATAAGATAGGTAAAGAAGCTTCCTAGAGTTAGCGCCTGGAAGCAGAATGAGCTCCCTACCAGTTCACAAGTTAGTTACAGTTTTTATAAGCAAAAATTACAAATTCCTTAACCTGTCACTCGAGAGCTTCTATGTCATGAATTAACTTTCTTTTCTTGTATTTTCTCATTGCCGACTACATAAATTTCCTTTATCAATAACCCTACTAACAATTATCTTTTAAACCTTTACACCTTTACTCTCATTTATGAAGGGGGACCCAAAAACCTAGAATCATCTTCTGGAGGACAGGCCCCTTGTAGTACAGTCTTCCCCCACTAGGTGAGTGCTCTAGGAATCCATCTGTGTCAGTGTACCAGCTGGTGTTGTTGTGAGAGGCTGTGTTCAGCTTCAGTGAATTTTTCTTTAACACTCAGCATGTTTGCCCGTTTCATGATGGGTGATTCACGAGTACACCTGCCCACACCATGCTGAGTGTTCAGCAGTTCTTGACGAAAACCAGCATGACCCCCATGCCCTACCCTCCCTGTTCACCCTATCTCACTATAAGTAACTTTATTTTTGTTTCCTGAGATGAAAAAAAATCCTCCTCAAAGGGAAACATTTTGCCAACGTGGAAGAGGTGAAACAAAAAATAGTGAAAGCACTGAAAGACATCAAAATCAATGAGTTCAAAAACTTTTGAGCAGTGGAAAAACTGTCTCAATAGGTGTGTTGCATCAAATGGAGAGTTCTTTGAAGGTGATGGAAGTTTGAATATGTAAAAATAAATACACAATTTTTAAAACAAATTCCATTTATTGGGGTCCCTCCCCATACACTATTATACATATTACACAATATACAGGGCCTGGCAGAAGTAAGGCTTACTTGAGTGTGGTTGGTAGGGTAATAATATAGGTGTGATAATTTATAGTTTTAATTTGAGCATTTCACCTAAAATGTCATGTGGTATGCTTGAGTGTGATATTGTTGTCACAGAATAACATGCTTATGAGTTTGTAAGAAATAGGAGCATTATTTGTGCTGGACTCTGTATAATACATAGTATATTATACATATCATATATCAGATATTATCTTTGAAGGGAACAGGGTAAAATGTTAACAATACATTTTTGTAATATTTTAAAATCATCTTTTTTGACATATACTTGAATAGCATACATTTTGCCCCTTTAAAATGTACAACTCAATGCTTTGTGCTACATACAGAGTTGTGCATCCATGAACACAATCAATTTTAGAAATATTTTATCACCCCAAATTGAAAACATGTACACTTTAGCCATCACCTCTCAATGCCTAAATTTCCCCACCTAGCCAACCATCAATTTACTTTGTCTGTATAGATTTCCTATTATGAAAATTTCACATGAATAAAATAGTACAATATATATAGGCTATTGTGAGTGGCTTCTTAGCATAATGTTTTCAAGGTTCATCTGTGTTATAAGATGTATCAGTAGTTCATTTCTTTTTATTGCTAGCTATTATTCCATTCTATGGATATGTATTGTGTTTATCCATTTAATTTTAGGGAATTTGTATTTTTTCTACTTCTTATCTATTAAGAATAGTGCTGCTATAAAAATTAATGCACAAGTTTTTGTGCTGACATGTGCTTTCAATTGGGTACAGGCATACCTCAAAGGTGATGTGGGTTCAGTTCCAGACCATCACAATAACATGAATATTACAGTAAAGCAAGTCACAAAATTTTGTGGTTTCCCAGTGCATATAAAAGTTATATGTATTTGTCCAGGCCAGTGTAGCTCAGTGGCTTGAGTGTAGGCCTGCAAAGCAAAGGGTCATGGGTTCGATTCCCAGTTGGGGCATATGCCTGGGTTGGGGGCTGGGTTCCTCAGTGAGGGGTGCACAAGAGGCAACCACACATTGATGTTTCTCTCCCTCTCTTTGCCCCTCCCTTCGTGTCTAAAAATAAATAAATAAAATCTTTAAAAATAGGTTATATTTCTATAACCTTTAGGTTAAAGAGGTTATAATTCTGTACTGTAGTGAGGTGTCCAACTTTTGGAACCTGGGCCACATTGGAAGAAGAAGAGTTATCTTGGGCCACACATTAAATACACTGTGACACGTCACCACAAAACAATGTCATAACATTTTAAGTAAATTTACGAGTTTGTATTGGGCTTCATTCACATTCATCCTAGTTGGACACCCCTGCGTCTATTAAGTGTGAAATAGCATTATGTTAAAAAATGTGCATACCACAGTTTAAAATACTTCATTGCTAAAAAAATGCTAACCACCATGTGAGCTTTCAGTATAGGGATATGTGAATGTACTTCTAAGTACTGATGGCATCAATTTTTATTTTTAATTTAAAATAACAAAAAATGAGATGTTTAAATGTGTTTCCCCTTTAAAATTAAATCACTAGACAGTATATTCAGTAGATATGAAGAGAACTTACATATTGGTTAGAGGAGACTAAATGAGCGTGCTCAGGTCTCAGTCAAAGACCTTCTGTGCTGGTTTTGACCTTTAAACATTTTTTAATTTCCTAAGTGATTACATATCCATCAGTAATTATGGGTTAAAATAGGAAAACTAAGAATGATAATACTTACAGATAACAATTTAATGAAAAGCACAAAGCAGCAATTTAGAAAATTTTTCTTAAGACCCTTTTCACCAGATATACATGTATAAGTTGCACTCATCTGATACAACACATTAAGATAACTCTAATACCTCAAAAACCAATGTAAAAGAGAAAGCTCAGTACAAATTACATTTAACTTTGTTTTTTACTCATAGGAATAAAGACCACCCACGTTATTTGGAAATGGTGACCTAAAATCTTTCTTACCTCATTATTTATTTTAAAAACTTCAAAATTTTGTTGGTCAGTTGATTAGAAAATTAGGAATTATAAGCATCCAATACTTGGCTACAGTCATCATTCATTATTCAAAGAAATATAAATTTATTAGACACAATGGAATATTTTATAAAGCTGCAAAAGCTAAATAGCCCATGCTAATGTAGAAAATACAATTTTTCCATGTGCAAGAACTATTGTCAGATGTCCATTGCTGTTAAACAAAGATATTCTCCAGTTATATAATATCTCTATAAATACATGATATTTCTGAAGGTGCGATTCCACGATGAAAGGAAGACTGAGAAAAAATACATGAGAAAAGTTGCAACATGAGATCATTGATGATTCTAATCTAGTGATTTTATATATATTCAATTCTCAAGCCAGAGGTATGTTAGTTTTGAATGTATTTATTCACAAATCTTACTTTTACTTAGCTAATTCACATTTATAATTGTGATTAATTTTAAAAGAAAAAAGTTAATGTCCTTACATAAATTATAATTGCTTTAATTTAAATGAAATAAAACTTATTTTGTATACAAATTTTTAATGTTTATTTTTATCATAAAATAAGTTCTATTATTAAAAATAAAATGATTTTTTCTTTTTTTAATTTTAAAGAGGTTGAAGAAAGTAAATGTAATTTTAAATTTACATACAGGTTGAAAAAAACTTTTTAGAGTCCTTTACTTGACTGAGAAATTGCATACTGAAATAAACTAATTTGTTTATCCATTCTTAAGGCAGAGAATAGTCATTGCTCTGCACCCATGTTTGAGAATTCCAGTTTATTATTCCAGGAACTGCACTGGCCACACCTAGCAGCCTGCACTGCTGCTAAGGCTGTCTTCTTTAGATTCTTTCTTTGAGTAATTTTAATGGGTGACTCATCTGGAAGCAATTATTTGAGTAAATGAGAGCCACATTTCTAACTTCTGCCTACAACTAGTTTTTAGGCGAGCTTTCACTTTTTCCTTTTTAAAATTTCAAGTCAGTTATTACTTTTCAAGAGGCCTTCGAACTTTGGGAAACGGGCTCTCTGGTTTTTAACTTATTCTACCTACCAGCCCAAATTCCTAACTTGCAGAAACTGCCCTCAGTCTGCTCTGGCAGAACCACAGCTGCTAAGGTGCCCTTTCAAAGGCATCTAAGTCACAATTGTTTTCATGCTCATTTTTCTCATATTGATCTGAAGTTTCATTGTGCTTTTTAAAAATGTCATTATTTTAAATGGTCTATCCCTGTAACAAGCTAAACAATAATCTGGAGCCTTCTAACTATTCTAAGTAGTAAGATGGTGTTGGAGCTGGATCTTCCTGAAGCTTCACAAAGACTCTGCAAGCTAGGCAGATGGATGATTAGTCTTACTTTACAGATGAGAGGGAGAGAGTGGAAGGAAACCATTCTTTGAGTGCTTACCATATGCCGGGCTCTTCTCCAGGTGTTTTATATACACAATCTCATTTAATTCTTCAGAGCAATCTAGTTACTATCCACATTTAACTGATGAGGAAATAGTCTCGGAGTAGGAGTAACTTGCCCACAGTTAAACAGCTAGTAAGTGGCAGAGCCAAGAAATGGACATAGGACTTTAAGAGTACCAGCCTGACCCTGCTGGTGTGTCTCAGTGGATTGAGTGCCAGCCTGCAAACCAGACTCGCCATATGCCCAGTCAGGGCACATGCCTGGGTTGTGGGCCAGGTCCCCAGTAGGGGGCCTGAGAGAGGCAACCACACATTGGTGTTTCTCTCCCTCTCTTTCTCCCTCCCTTCTCCTCTCTGTAAAAATAAATAAATAAAATTTTTTTTTTTAAAAAAAGGAGTACTCTTTTGTTTTGGAGTTTAATATCTATAAACATGTCCTCCCTGGAATATTCATAAGAAGTTTCTTTGATGCAAGTATTTAATCATAAATTACTTTGCCCAACAGGCTTCAAAGCCTCATTTTCTCTCAAATTAATATGCACTCAGCCAGTGCATTAGATAGAAGAAAATATTATCAGGTAAATTCACTGGGGTTAGGGTAAAAATAGAAAGCTGGGAACTCCTATCTTTATTCCAATGCCTTGTAAATAAATAAGCAATATTTATAAAATGAGATTTAATCCAGATTTTCTGGGTTCTTAATTACTTCAACTGACCTTTTGTTTTCAACCTCTTCTCAGGTTTGGTAAGTTTGTGATGCTTATTTCCCCACTGTCTTGCATCTTGTACTAACATTAGAACTCTTTGCTTGGACTGGAGCAGCTGCAGGTACTCCTAAGAATCTCCCAGGTTTGTACATGGGGCTCTGAAAGTAACAAGCTGAATTCTCAGTCTCCCCCTGTGCATGCTCATTCACCTAAAATCTCCTTGTCTGTACCCTACTTCCCAGTTTAGACCACCACATGCCAAACTGTTACACCTAATAAAGCTATAAGCATGCTTGTGTCTTCCAAATTTTAACTATATCTTGAATCCTCACATATGTAATGTGATACAGTTTTAAAAATTACAGGCAATAACGTAGAAGGAGATTTGAATAAACTGAGAGTTATACAAGGTAATGGAGGGGTGAATCAAGAGTGTAAATATACCATTATTTATTACCCCAAATAACCTATAAATTTAATGCTATGTCAACAAAAATCCTCAATAAGATTTTTTTCATGGAACTTATTTTAAAATTCATACATTAGAGTAAATTTATAGCAAACAATTCCTGTTTCTAAAAAAGTACATAAAGGTGTAGGACTTGTTATATGGGATACAACATATGATGAACCATTAAAAACATTGGTTAAAGATTAAACATTAAACTAAATTGGTTAAAGACCAAACAAAGAGCTCAACAGAAATAAGAGTTTAGAAGCAGATTACATCATTACTATATCATACACTTACTGTATATATTAGTATATGATTATATAAAACTAGTATACAATTAATGATTAGCATGTAATATATATGACCATGTAATTAGTATGTGAAAAATTGTATTTCAAACCATGGTGATCCAACAGATTTTTCACTTGTTCAATTGTTGAGACAACTGGTTGTTGATATGGGGAAAAAGTAACATTAAAGCTATACATTGCATAATTCACAAGTTAGTCCTGGAATTAAGCCCCTAAAATAAAAAGTAAATATTATAAAAATTTTATATAAATATACAGGATATATGATTTGGAGATTACTGAGTACTTTTTTAAGAAGAAAAACTAGAAGTAATAATAAAGAAAAACATTAATAAACTTGGCTATGTCACTAGAAAATAAGCAAACCACATGAACAAACAAGACATTTCACTAAAGAAGATAAGCACATGAAAAGATGTTCAACATTCTTAGCCATCAGGGAAATGCAAATTAAAACCACAGTGAGTTATTACTACTAACACATAAAAATGCCTTTAAAAAGCAGGAAAATGCAAAAAATAGGTGAGGATTCAGAAAAACTTGATTACTCATCCACTGTTGGTGGTAATATGAAATAATAAACCACTCTGGAAAAACATGGCAGTTTCTTTTGAGGTTAAACATATACTTACCTTATGCCCTGGCAACTTTCAGTCTTAGTAACTTATCACAGAGAAATCTACACAAATCTTCATAGCAGCTTTATTTGTAATAGTCACAACTGAAAATATCCAAGGTGCCATTCAGAGTGTTAGTAGTTAAACTATTGTAACCATACTAGAGAATAGTATGCAGCAATAAAAATGAACAAGCAACTGATACATGCACCAACTTGAAGATCTCAAGATACTGTGTTTAGTGAAAAATTCAATCTGAGAAGGTTATATACTTTTGCTTCAATTTATATATCAATATGGAAATGACAAAATTATAAAATGGAAAATAAATTAGTGGCTGTCAGAGTTTAGGGATGTCAGTGAGGGTGAGGGTGCAGCTATAAAGGAATACAAGCATGAAGACCTTTATGGTCATGACATAGTTCTGCATGTTGGTTGTGTCACCGAACAGCAAGTAGGGTCCTGCTGCCCGCTGCCACCCTCTAGGCAAAGTTCCAGAGGCAAAAGTTTGGTGATAAAGGAAAGGAGTCTTTACTCAAAAGCTACACAATTTTGGAATAACAGCTTTCCACATGCATTAGTTACTTAAGCCTATCAATTAAGATTGAAGTATAACACTTGAGTTCACCTATCATTCCCATGTTCGTTTTTAGTTATCTTATTTCTATAGGATTAGTTCACAAACCAAAACAACATAACACACAAAAGCTACCCAATTTTGGAAGAATGGCAGGCTTCTGCCGCAGAGCCCGTCCTCCTAGAACACCCAAAGAAGAACAATCCTGCCACCCTCTGCCAGGCTAGCCCGCCCCTAGGCTGTGCTTGGAGTTTCTTCTCCCATCCAACATACTTTACCTTCCATTGAGAAACGCATGGCAATTGCAGTACAACCATGCAGGTATCCTCGAGGAATACAAACACCCCCCCCCGCCCCAGCCAGAGACAGCCCACCCTTTTCTTATTTCAAATCTTCTGGCCCATAATTCCATGCACTCTGGAGGCATTCAGCTTCTCAGCCAATCCCATCCCAGTCTGTTTACTATTGTCTGGGGCAGCCTCCACATACAGCTTCTCCATCCTCCTCCCCAGTGATCTGATCAGAGGTCTATGAATCAGTTGCATCAGGGATTACAGGAATCTACACATAGGATTAAAATGGCACAGAAGCATACACATACACACAAATGAATACATGTAAAAATAATGAAAACAATAATATGTCTAGTCTAGTATGTTGTGTTGTACAAATGTTAAATTCTTGGTTTTGATATTGAACTACAGCCAGTTAAGATATCATCACTATGGAAAACTATGGGAAAGGTATAAGAAACTCTATGTATTCTTTTGTAACCTCCTTTGAGTCTGATTGTTTCAAAATAAATAGAAAAAATAAACTATACAGAAAAGCATCAACAGACTACACTATTATCAAAAACTTCTGTATGACAAAAACATACCATTCTTAAGTTAAAACACAAGTGATAATATTGAAAAATATTTGTAACAAACAACAGAAAAAGGATTATTATCTAGAATATCTGAAATATTGCTGTAAATCAATAATAGAAAGAGAAATATTGTAATCATAAAAAAATGAAGGGCATACATTGACACTTTAAAGATGAGGGAAACCAAATGATAAATTCTATATGAAATAAAGTTCAACTTCATTAGTTATCAAGAAAGCACAAATTGAAACATTCTTTTTCAGCAAGCAAGCTGGCAAAAACAGACCATGTAGAAATGAGTACTCTCAAACAGTGCAGGTGAACATAAATTTGAACTACCACTTGAGAGTGCAATTTGACAGTAGTTATTAACAATTAAAATTTATCTTCCACACAAAGACATATAGTTACTGAAACAAAGTGTTGTACCTGTGCACAAGGAGACATATGCAAAGATGTTCAGCATGATTGGCAGTAATAAAAAATTTGGAACAGCCTAAATGTCCATGAAGAAGGGGTTGGATAAAAAAAACATGATTTATCTATTATATGTCAGCTAAAAAAGTTAATGATATTAAATGATTAACATGGATAGATAATAGATTAATAAATAGTATATATACACATACATACATTATGTACATACATACCTGAATAAACTACAGAAAAATATATTTGCATGGTATAAGGCAATCGTATAAATCACATGATGTGCTTTCTATGACTATATGTGTATTTAAGTGAATAGTAAAAGGTCTGGTAAAATACAAACTGAAAAAGAGAGAGGAACTAGGGCAAAGATTAAGAAAGTAGTGGCAAAAGGGGTCCATTTTCTTACATATAAATATATTAGTTTTCAAGAAAATACATAGATATATTAAATGTGGAACTAGAAAAATAATAATCTTCCCATAAAATCAGTTACAGCTGGGTTTGAAACCCCAGCTCTTGAACTTACTAGCTATGTGAGCTTAAGCAAGTCTCTTACATTTCTGGGTATCTACTTTTATGTTCATAAACTAAGATAACACTTGCCTTAGGTTGAGTTTTAGAGTATATAAATAAGATAATACCCTGACTAGTGTGGCTCAATGGATTGAGTGCAGGCCTATGAACCAAAGGATCGCCAGTTTGATTCCCAATCCGGGCACGTGCCTGGGTTACAGGCCAGGTCCCCAGTAAGGGGCATGTGAGAGGCAACCACACATTTTTGATGTTTCTCTCCCTCTCTTCCTCCCTCCCTTCCCCTTTCTAAAACTAAATAAATAAATAAGATAATAACACATAGTAAACATTCAGTAAATGTTCATTATTGCTAGAATATTTATTATGATTTCTATAAGAATTCATCTTGACCTCCTGTGTATGCTCAATATGGTCATTGACACTTCTAGCCACCCCCTAGTCTGAGAGCCTTCTAGCCATCCCTCCCTAGAGTTGTAAAAGACCTCACATATACAACCAACTGGAGGCATTAAACTCTTCATGGTGGGAGGGCCGGTTAAGATTTCTCCTGTTTTGTTTTGTTTTGATAAATAAAGATATTACAGACTAAACCTAAGTTATCTACTGTGTTTCCAATACTTCTTTGCTTTTACCCTTTTACCATCTGTCCTTTGGATGTGCTCCTTTGAAAACAACTAGGGGCTAGGGGCTAGCACTGGACTAAATTCAGATAACCTGGAGATTAGGCAATTGTTGAAACTCTTCTTTGTTTGTAAAATGGACAAATTATGTGTCATCTTCTTTATCTGTTGTGAAAAATCAAAGAAAAAAATGAAAGCACCTGTCTACTGTAAAGATGTATAAAAAGGAGAATATTATCATGTTGATTTATTTTTTATTGTTGTTCAAGAACAGTTGTCTCCATTTTCCCCCCACCACTCTACTCCACTCCACCCACCCTCGATCCTACTGATCCTACCCCCATTTGGCTTTATCCATGGGTCCTTTACACATGTTCCTTGATGACATTTTCTCTTCTTTGCCCCACTATCCCTTCCTCCTTCCCTCTGGTTACTGTCAGTTTGTCTGTCTTTATTTCAATGTCTCTGGTTATGCTTTGCTTACTTGTTTGTTTTGTTGATTAGGTTCCACTCAATAGCCAAGTGCTGGAAGCAACCCAAGTGCCTATCAGTAAATGAGTGGGTCAAACAACTGTGCTACATTTACACAATGGAATACTACATAGCAGAAAGAAAAAAGGAGCTCCTACCCTTTGCAACAGCATGGATGGAACTGGAGAACATTATGCTAAGTGAAATAAGCCAGGCAGTGAAAGACAAATACCGTATGGTCTCACCTATAAGTGGAACCTAATCATATTGATTTTGTATTGCCTTTTAAAAATGATTAACCGATGGTTGCATTTAATAAATATATAGAGTTATTTAATAAATAGTATAATTTCATAACTAATAATTTTATTTAATAACTAATTCTATCTTGATGGAAGAAAAATATTTGACTGGAAATATTTTCTGTATCATTTTTCCTTTAGATATCTGTGAGAAGCCAGGGATGGCTCCATAAAGGCCCCATCTCATTTACCTTTTACTCTGACAATTGCTGGCCATAGTGTCCAGAAAAAGCTTATCAAATGAAGGTCCGAACAATTTATCTTTACTATACTGAAGATAAACTTTATATATTCCATTTCCTCCATCCTCAAACTTAGTGCTGATTTTAATGATAAGTGAGTTTACACACCATTTGCCTTTAAAGCTTTGTCCCACAGTATATGTGAAAACCCATTCCAGTGAAATTGGCAAGAATAACTGTACTAGGGAAGATGGTTTTCCAGTGTTTTCCCACCTCCCTTCATCGCTGGCAGGAAATAGATGCAAGAGTAGTAATGAAGACATGGACAACTAAACATATAGGAACTTTAAATATCATTTCAAATTACTCAGCCCTGAAAAGGGGTAATAGTGATAAGGTTTGAGATAATCTCTTCCTTCAAACTCAAACAGAAGAAATGCTGATCCTCAAACCAGGGAACTAGTCTGGACTATGTATGCTTATTTGATGTTTAAAAATATTTATATAAATTTATCAAATTCTGCATGAGTGGCCAAAAACTTAGAAGCATTAGAATATAGTTAAGAAGCTTGAGCTCCAGAGCCTGCTGGATAGGTTTTTGATTCTACCATTTATAAGTGACTGACTTTAGGCAAATGACTTAACTTCTCTGTGTCTCATTTTCCTCACCTTTAAAATAAATATGGGTTATTCGGAGGACTAAGTGATATTTTCCATGTAGAATGCCTGAGATTTACCAAGTGATTGATAAAAACAATAATCACCCATCATCAGCATGTTATCTACTACAGTATGAAGCAGTAATAAACTGCATGTTTTATTTTTTTAAATTTGCTCTTAACATTCTTCTATTGCTGTCAAATTCAAATCACCAGAAATAATGCCCTTCTCATTAGAAGCATTCTAGGCAATTCAGTTTAATAATTCTTCACAACAAGATTTGATCATCTATTACATAAACTCGATTTTTATTCTCTCTCTCTCTCTCTGCCCTCACCCCATGAAACATTACCTTACATGGGGAATGAGATTTTGTTGCATATATGATTATGGGTATGAACCATCACATGATTAGATTATCCTGGATTAAGTGAGCTGGTCCAATCTAATCATGTGCATCCCTAAAATTGGGAGGACCTTTCCAGACTGTAGTCAGAAGACGTGACTGGGGAACAATGGTCAGAAATACAATATTGCTGGCCTTGAAGATGGGAGAAAGAGGTCCTGAACCAAGGCATGAAGTTGGCTCCTAGAATCTGGAGAAGACAAGGAAACAGTATTTCTCCTAGATTCTCCAGAAGGGAACACTGCCCTTGATTTTAGTGTGGTGAGACCCATGTCTGACATTTGACCTACAAAGGTTTACAGTTGCAAACACAGGATATTTGGGAAAATTTTCCTTTAACCTTTCTGAACTACTGATCTTCCCATCTCTATTCAGGAAGATACATCCTATGTTTACCTGCAAATACTCTGACAGCACTGAAAGGAAGCAGAATGAATTTATATTCTCAAAGAAAAAAGGCAAGATGATCTTCTACCTCTTTTCTTCTCTTATTTATCTTTAGTCCTATAATTCCCTATCCATTACTGGACCACAGCCAAGACCCAACTTTGGACATTTTCATGACTCATTCTTCCTTTGGAGATAGTCTCCACCTGGATTTCAAAAGGTCAGCTTGACTAGAATTTCCCTTTTTGTTTTGACTTTAGTAAATGCTCCTCATAATATATTGACAACTTGTCTGTTCCAACTTTTCTCTTCCTCTGGTAGGATTTTCCACTTAACTAGAAAGAAAAGTGCACCCAGGGAGCAAAATAGTTTTGACATTTTTCAAGTCACATCTCTCACTACCCAGAGTCAAAAGGTCGATGAAGCACTTTTCAAAACACAGCTACTCCCTCTATTGACTAAACTCAGTTGAAGGGATTATGGAATAAGAACATTCACTTCTTCAGTATATGCCTGGAAGTCAATACAAATGTTTCCCCACCAGCAGGGCTAGCAGCAAATTTAACTGCTGGAAAGCAGCTCTGAAGTAGGTATATCTCAGGGAGACTTTTGAACTGTAAGTATAACTTCTATCACCCTACCATCACCCACTGCCTCCCCCTAACCTTCCCCTTCCATTCACACATGCTCTCATTCCCTCATTTCCTCTTCTCTCTCATCCTTCTTTTACTTCCTTTCTCCTGTCCTATCAGTTGAAAGACACTTATTTTTGTCTAGGAGAAAGTTTATAACCGCCATCTACCGGTTATAGGATTCAAGTGCAGGTTGTGGCTGGGTATTCATGAGTATTTGTATGCTTGATTATTGTCCATTTCTACAAGGTGATTATTTTCTTTGATCAGACAGTTCAGATTGTTTCCTAAAAAGTAAACTTATGTTTATCAAGTCTCCTTTTTCATAGAAATTACTTCTAAGAGATTTTAGAGGTATAATTAGTAAATTGTAATGTACTAAACTCCTCCAGTAGTAGGACTCTGCTCAACTCACCAAGTGCCTGGCCCACACTAGGAATTTAGTGAGTTTATTTTGAACAAACATATGTTGTATTGGTCCCTTGACACAGAAGCAAACCCTCTGTGTGTGTGTGTGTGTGTGTGTGTGTGTGTGTGTGTGTGTGTCAGTATCAACTAGCTAATGCAACATGTAGCTGCCTAACTAGATGGTTCACCTTTATTCACTTTCCCTCTAATTCTTCCTACATTTGTTGCTAGGTTAATTTTCCTAAAGTTGAGTCCTTATTCATGACAAAAACATTTTTTTAAAGATTTTATTTATTTATTTTTAGGGAGGGAAGGAAGGGGGGGGAGAGGGAGAGAGAGAGAGGGAGAGAGACATCAATGTGTGGTTGCTGGGGGTTATGGCCTGCAACCCAGGAATGTCCCCTGGCTGGGAATCGAACCTCGGACACTTTGGTTCCCAGCCCGCACTCAATCCACTGAGCTATGCCAGCCAGGGCTGACAAAAACATTTTTATATGTCTCCAGTGACTTCCCAAGTCAGAATGAGGTTCAAAGTCATTACGCTGACATTCAAATCTCCCATTCCTCAAATATGATCTTATTCTAATTTGCTGGGCTAATCTCTTACAGCCTCCTTTACAACCAACATGAATTACCATTCACAAAAAAAAAAAAAAAAAGCAAAAACTGTGCATTTCGCTGTCTCTGTATCTTGTATTAAAAAGTTGGTTTCCACCCTGGCCTGTGAGGCTCAGTTGGTTGGAGCATTATGTGGTAAACCGAAAGGTCGTGGGTTTGATTTCTGATCAGGGCATATGCCTAGGTTGCTGGTTTGGTCCCTGGTCGAAGTGCGTGTGAGAGGCAACCAATCAATGTTTCTCTCTCTCTCTCCTTCCTTTCCCCACTCTCTAAAATCAATAAGCATGTCCTCAGGTAAGGATATTAAAAAATAAATAAAGTTTGGTTTCCCTTCCTGCTCTACATTTTGCAGCCCTAACCCTCTCTTCAATTTCCCTCCTGTAAATCACTATCTCCTTTAAACCTTCACTGATTATCAGTGGCATGTATTCCTATCCTAGAACTGCCCTCTCTTGCTTCTGAACTGTCTGATCACTTTATCTTTAAGTTTCTTGTTACTTTGCACTTTCTACATTGTATTCTGATTATTTGTGCACATGTTATATTCCTCCTACTGGATTGTGACCTTCATAATCATGATAGAGAATATGAGGACTTACTAATGCTTATTGAATACTTATAGCTCAGAATTACTGAAAGGTAATACAGGACCTAGTAGATAATAAAGGCTGAGTAAGTGTTAGCTATCATTAATTTTATTATTGCTGTTGCTCATGTTTTAAACAGATAGTCCAAATTTATTATTTTTTCCAAATTACACACCTTTAGAAATCAAAACAATCCAGCCATGTTTTAATTATCCCAACTTTTTTTTTTCTTTTATGAAACTTTAAAAAAAATCTCACTTCAAAAAAAATCTGAGAGTTGCTCCACCTGTTTGAATCCTGGCTTTGCCACTTCATAGTTGTTTGACCTCGGGCAAGTAGACTCCTCTGTGCTTCAGTTTCTCCAACTATAAAATAAGGATAATAACAGTGCCTACTTTACAGGGTCATTATGATTATATAAGTTCATATGAGTGAGGGCTTATAACAATATTTACAACTATTATTAAGTTTAGAGTAATGCTATGAAACAGGCACTTTGACATACACTGTCTCATTGAATTCTCTGAATTACTATGAGCTAATATTCATTATGATTATTTTTGTAGATGGAGAAGTATAAACTCAAACGTTGAATATTTTTCTAAGGACAGCAAAAGCCAGGGAAGGATTCAAGCCCAGTTGTGTTTGCTGCAACCTAGAAAGCTAAGGAAACGTGGCTATCCAAGTCCTCAAGAATTAAGAACATTTGTACGTGCAGACAAAGGAGGCAATTATCTACTTACTTCATCACTACAAGGTCTCTAATACCACTGCTATCACTTCATTCCATGTGTTAAGCATTGCCCTCTCTAGACTCTTGGAAGGATTAGATCAGCATGAATGATTTTTATCACATTGATTAATGCTGATAGGAATGCTTGAAAGCAGGAATTCCCAAAGGGGAAACACTTTCTTTAAGTCAACTATTATATAATGTAACTCATTCAGAGAGCCTGATTTAACCTGGCTTCTCCATCTTGATTTGGAAACAGCAATTTTGGGGGTAACTGAGACAGGCCCAGTGCTCAAATCCAAGTTTTGCCACTTCCTATCTGTATGGCCTTGGGCAAATAGCTGAGCCTTTTTCCTTATCTGTAAAATGAGGACAAGGATTTCTACTTTAGAAAGTTGTAAGTATTAGATGAAGATGCACAAAGGGGTTTAGAGCCCTTCTTGGCACATGCCAACTGCTTAAACAATGGTAGCTATTTTATTCTAGCTTTTGTTGGCTCCAGTGCATGGGAACCTCTAGCCTTGTGTCCTAACAAAAGGAGCTTTATTAGCTACTAAAGTGGGGTAAAATAAGGATAATAACAATCAGAAACATAACCTTAAGATTTGTATGTCTTTAAGTTTTCAGTAAAGTGCTCATAAATAGTTTGGGTTTTGCACAATTAAGATAGAAAAAATAGATTATTATTATTCTCATTTTAGATATGGAGAACCTGAGGCCCTTTGAAAAACAGGTTTAGTGACTTATTCAAGGTCAGGTTCATGGAGCAACAGAGCAGATGACACCAGGTTTTCCTCTGCACCAAATTAACTCTAAAGGACTTGGATAGAACCTCAAAGTTGTTTCATTTCTCTGCTTGCTGCCTTTGCCTCTCAGGTACTTTTTCATCCTTTGTCAATTGCCCTTCACTTTTGTTTCCTTAATAAAACTATGCTGTCTTTTCTATTTTCAGGAAAAATATGAGCACACTAATCTTTCAGTAACTTTTTTAAAAATATATATTTCCTTATTTATTTTTAGACAGAGGGGGAAGGGAGGGAGAAATAGAGGAAGAGAAACATCAATGTGTGGTTGCCACTTACGTGCCCCCCACTGGGGACCTGGCTTACAACCCAGGCATGTGCCCTGACTGGGAATTGAATTTGCAACCCTTTGCTTCGTAGGTTGGCCCTCAGTCCACTGAGCCACACAGCCAGGGCTTTCAATAACTTTTTTATATTCAACATAATGTACAACCATGAATATGGTTTAATCATTGTCATCCATTTCTTGATCATTTTGAAGTCCTGGAGAGATAGCATGTACACCATGTGTACAAAAGTATCTCTCAGGAGTGTAGAAAAAGCAAGAATGTCCAGGAAGAAAATTGCCTGTGACTTTCAGTAGATAAAATTGAGTAGCAGAAAATGACTAAAAAATAAAGGTTTTTCTTTTCTTGTTTGGCACTTTCCTTTTTCACTTTCACCTGTTTTCATATTATTTCCTTTGTGCATTTTATTCTCTGAACACCAGAGGGGGAAGAAAATCAGCCTGCACCTTGAGTTTCCCCACTTTTGTCATTTAAAGCACAATCTTACATTCCTTAAACAGTTATCTAGACTTTAAACAGGTGTTCAATTGTCCTATTAATAGCATCTGGGGCTTGTTATATGGTTTTTCTTTTGGCATGTGGAATCACATTGCAATGAGACAGAGGTAACAGAACAATCTTTTCCTTCCTTTAAAAATTTGTTTTGGAGGTGAGGTCAAGAGGTGGTGATAGGTAAATCACAGAGGAAATAGCCAGCAGAAAGGAATTTTTAAATGATCAATTATGTAGAGGGAAAGGAGTACAGACCACATGCTATATTAAGATCATTTTCTTTCCCCCATTAGTAATGCATCAATGAAATTAAATAAGCAGATGTTGGCCTCCATGCTAGGTGGGCTTCATGACTGTCCTATTTCACTGTGTCTCACTTTCATCTACTACCCAACATTTATCAAACATTTGGAAGCATCCTATATCAGTGCTGCACAACCCAGCTCTGTGATTTACTGTCTAATTCTTTCAGCTCCTGTTTGCCTTTCTTGTTTGGCTTTCATGTGGGGTAGCAGAGGCCACCTTAGGAGCTGTGTGTAGTCCTTCCAGCTTCCATTTGTGTTGTCTGTCTACCCTGCTCCCTTTCCTCACAGACTTGCAAGATGTGTTCTTGCTCACCAACACTGAGCTGATAATTGATTTACAGGAGCCCATTCTTCAGTTTCTTTTAGGAGGTCACCTACCAGGTTTGCTGCTCACTGTCAAAGGGAATTCAATTAACACAGCATAAGTGTGGCAAACTCCAGTGTTCAATATAGTTACCAGCTGTCTTGAAGTTTCTGGAACATCTAGTTCTTGGCTACCCAGAGAGGCCCAAGAATAATGGGAGAACTCTTCCAAGTTGTTTCTTTTTCTCCTTTTTCTCTCAATTTCTTTATTTCACCAGCCTGATGAAAAATGGTTCAATTTGTGCATCTGAGAACCATACATTAATATGATCAAAGGGAAAAAAGACTGAGTTCATATTTAAAGCAAAAACAAACTCTGAGAACAATTTAATGAACACCACATTATTACCATATTGTGGACTAAACAGTGTGTCTGAACATTGGTCAACATACTTCATGCTTTCTGTTTGCTGCCAAAAGCATTTTATAAATCTGTAGCTTTTCCTCACTCCCAAGGTTCTTTGCAAAGAACTAAGGTAATATACATTTGTAAGATGTCCAATTGAATTTCAAGTAATATTATATTTGGAATACGTTCCCAACTTAAATATATACTCTCTCTATCCACGACTGAGATTTTCAATGCCCCCTCATTGGATGTGGTTCAAACAACAGTCAGTGCGTTCTACGTGAGAGTGAATGTAATAAGGTCTCTTAAAACAAAAAAAAAAGAAACATTAAACAAATAAGTTTTGACTCGCTGAGTTCACTGAAACAGACACACCATATTTTGACAGTTCATGTCTGGCAACATCTGGCATCGTATTTATACTAGAGAGTAGTTAAGATGCATTGTGAATTAGCTTAAAGAGAAAACTGCATTTGCTTGAGACATTTAGAAAAGCCATCATTTGAATTATTTTCTCCACAAAGTTTGAGTTTAAAGAACAATACATTCACAGTATTTTCCCCTCAATTTTAGGATTCATTTTCCATAGGTCTCAAGTCAAAAAATTTTGTCTTGAGTTTAAGATGCCAACACACCTCCTTTTCAACAATACACTCTTTTGCCCCAGTCCTGTCCATTTTCAATTAAATGGCCCTGGGACAGGAAAATGTGAGCTGTTGCTACAGCCAACTGCTTCAGCTGAAGAAAAAAAAAGATTTTTTTCTTTCAAATTAAAAAGTTTTTAAAAATTTGTTTTCTTCTTTTTGGTTTTCCTACTGAACCATTTGAGAGTAAGTTGCAAAAAATTATAATTCCCCACCCCTAAATATCTCAGTGTGTATTTCCAAAGAACAAATACAGCATCATATGTGACAATAACAATTATCAAATTCAGGACATTTAACACTAACGCAATTCCAGTATCTCAAGTACAGCCCCTATTCAAATGTTGCTAATTGTAGCAAAGATCATTTCTTAAATGACCTAAATAAGAAGTAGAATGATTAGGTCAGGGAAGGAGGTAATATCATGATAAGAATTGTGTGAATCTGAAAGGCTTCAACTTGTCTCAGTCTGCCCCTCATTTAAAATGCTCCCCATAGTATGATGTCCTGAACAGCTGACCCTCTTTCTCTTCTTCAGTTTCTTTCATCCCCTATCCCATATGCTAGAGTGATGTTCTGTGGCAAGGAAGGGGGCTGATTAAGTAAAAGTATCAGATAAAACCATTATTCTGGAAACCTTAATTTTATATATTTTTCTTTTAAATTATTTTATTTTAACTTTTAATTGTAGGGATAATCACATAACATTAAAGTTACCATTTGTGGTTAGCACTCTGGATTTCGAAAACCAGTTTTAAAGTTAACCACATTGGTATTAAGAATTTACTGAGATGGAGCAAATTAAGAACCATATGAAAAAAATAAAGAATGCAGATTTCTACTTGGATCAACAACAAAGAACAAATGCTTCAACTCCAATATACACCACTGCCTTTTCAATCACTTTCATGTTTTTATTCAATGTTAAGGAGATGCACAGTGTAAATTCTGATGTTAGTTAGGGTAGAAGACCAAACAATCCTGGCAGACGCCCGATATGTTTGCACAATGCAGTCAGTGACATGCCAAAGGCCGGCATCACTGCCTCAGACATACCATAAATGCAACTCACTGGAAAGGAAAATAAAAGGACAGACTATCTAGATATTAAGCATGGCTCCTAAAATCTCCAAAGTCTCCAGGGCTCAGTACTGTGTGGATCCTACCTCAAAGATTAGGATAAATGGGATTGTGGTAGGGAAACTGCTGAGCAGACATACATCTTTAGGGCCTAGTCATGTTGGGAGGGTTTCTCTGTGATTTCTTTTTTTTAAGATTTTATTTATTTATTTATTTATTTTCAGAGAGGGAAGGGAGGGAAGGGGGAGAGAGAGAGACAGATGGAGAGAGAGAGAGAGAGAAACATCCATGTGCGGTTGCTGGGGGTTATGGCCTGCAACCCAGGAATGTACCCTGGCTGGGAATCGAACCTGGGACACTTTGGTTCCCAGCCCGAGCTCAATCCACTGAGCTACGCCAGCCAGGGCTAATTTCTGAGCATAGTTATAAGCCAAAGAGAAAAAATAAAATCACAGCCAAGATGCATGTGTCCTTATGGCGGTTGCTTCTCCAGCACCTTCTGCAGTACAGTGCTTAAACATGTGGTTTGTGAAGCCAAGATTGCCTCGGTACCAATCTCAGATCCACACTTTACTGGCTGGTTAATGTTGAGAAAACCTCCGTGCTCCAGTTTCCTTGTCTACAAAATGGGAATAATAGCATATCTTTATCTCACAAAGTCATTGTGAGAATTAAATAAGACTTATTTGTGAAATGATCAGTGCTTGGTACAGAGAGAACCATGTAATTCTTAAATAACTGATGCTTTCTTATCTGAATACTTTAACATAAATGTTGATGTGATGCTTGTTAGAAATATGATAAACATATGTTGGAGAATGCCAAGTAAAAGCACAAGTTTGAGGTATGTAAAGGAATTAGCAAAAGGTTGCATCTGTTTTGTGTGTTACCACCTCCACCAATCAATGGTGCGGGCCCTGCCTCTCTCTGAAGCTTCCCTGTGCTTTCACCTGGATGACAATCAAAACAAAAGCAGGATCAACTGATCAAGAAACAAAGCTGCTGGGGAAAGACTAGGATGGCAAGAATAAATGAACAGAAAATTCATTGGCCAAGAAGGGACCAGAGTATATGCCATCGGGCAGTTCAAGACCTTGGTCTTAATTAGAGCACCAAGCAGACTTTTCGCCCTGTAAAGCCAGCTGTCCCCAAACCTGTTCTGTCCTTTTGTTCTTGCCCTTCTTGCTACCTGAAATACTTGCCTCCTTTCTTCCATCAACAATCCTCCAAGGCCCATTTTCTGTTTTGTTTTGTTTTGTTTTTAAGATTTTATTTATTTATGTTTTAGAGAGGGGAAGGTAGAGAGAAAGAGTGGGAGAGAAACATCAGTGTGTGGTTGCCTCTCATGCGCCCCCTACTGGGGACCTGCCCCACAAGCCAGGCACGTGCCCTAGACTGGGAATCAAACCAGTGACCCTTTGATTTGCAGTAAGGTCCATTTTCTTCACACAGCCTTCTCAGCTTCTCAGATTCTTCAAAGCCACAACTGCAACATAATGAAGTGCTGAAAAAAAAAAAAACCTGAAGGGAGACAGAGAGTTTACACCTTTGCCACTGACATTTTCTAGCTGTTTCATCTTGGGAAAGTGACCTAATCTCTCTGAGGTTCAGTTTCTTCAGTTAAATAGGAAAAAAGACCCACTTGATCAGCATCTTATGGGAATTGAACGAGACAATGAATACACAACACAGTATAGTTACACAATAAATGGTAATTCTATATTTTTATTACAATTTATCCCCCTCTCTGAAATCATGCGATTTGTACCCTTAAGACTGAACATTTCATATTTTGCATTTTAATTATTTGTGAAGTCACTTACCTTGCTTACTGTGATCCCCTGATGACAATTATATCTGACTCAAAACTTTCTATTTTCAATTGGCAGAAATCCAGCTAAAACTGGGATTAGCAATAAAGGAAATTTATTCGTAACTGAAAACTCTAGGAAGATTCAGGGGTTCAAAATAACACAAGGAGTTGGCCTCTAGTTTTCTTTCTGTGTGTGCCTGGATGGTGGGGAGGGGGTGGCATTTAGCAGCTCTATTCCTACATCTAAGTAGCTTGAAGTCCAGTGGAAATAAATGACTTCTTTTAAAATAGTCCCAGCAAACATTCTGCAGTTAATTCTTAGACCAACTTGCCCAGTCCTAAACCAAATGTCTATGGTTTAGGAGTCAGTGATTCTGATTGGTCAAACCTGGGTCAAATGACAACCCTACTTATCACAGAGTGATGTCAGTCCTACTGGACTCAGTTAGACTGAAAGTGAGAAAGGGATGTTTTCCCGGAGAAAAATGAACATGTATGATTCTATAAAGAAGGAACAGGTGATGGGACAGAAAATTAATGATGACATTTTTTTTTCTTTTTCTTTTTTTAGAAAGTTAATAATAACATTTTTTGAACTACACCCTCCAGGCATCACAGCCAATCTCCTTAGACTTCTGCATTCAGTGTCATCCTAAGTGGCCTTCAAGTCCACATACACCCTGGAGGGGAATATCTTAAGAGCAACTATCTTGCGTATCAGATCACCTTTAGTTCCCTCAGCTTTCACGTCTGTCCAAAATGGAGGAACACAGACCAGATTTACCCACCTACTTTAAACAACCAAGAAAGAAAAACAAAAAGATAACAGTTTCTAAGATAGTGGATATCAGGCAACAAAAGACAATGATTTCTGAGAAATAAGAAAACAAATGAAATGAGCCTTACAATTGCCCTAGGTTATTGCCTCCAGAGATTTTCCAGGGCACAGAGCAAGGAAAGAGAACAGAAGAAAACAAGAAAAAGGAGGCCAAGTTGGCTAGGGTTCACAATAGGGAATACAAGAGAGGAGAGAGCTACAAAGAAGGAACCTTGAAGAGTTGCAGATGGTTTTTAGCTCATACTCATCACTGAATTAATGTAAAGAAACTACTAGAGGAACAACTATTTAATAGGATCACAAAGAATAGTACTCACCTAGGGCTAGAATTTGTGCCTATTCCTACCTGTCACATTGGAAAACCTCATAATTTACAGGCAAACAGGTACTCAGAAAGCATGTGCCTCAGTAGTGGGGGATAATAAGGCTTAAGTCTAGACTCCAGACTAAATGGACTTGTCCTGACTGACAAATCTTACAATGAAGACCAGGAATTATCAACGTCTTTCCAAATAACTTAACTGCAGCTCAGAATAAAACCCAATGATATATAAATACCATTCCAAAAATATACACTACCCAAAAATATAAAATGCACCCTTGATATCCAAACAAAAACTAGCAGGCATGAAAATAAGGAAGGAAATGCATGCCATAACAAGAAATGTCAATCAAAGTGATTCAGAACTGACACAGATGTTAAAATTAGACGAGGACGTTGAAACAGCTATTGCAATTATATTCCATATGTTTGAAAAGCTAAGTGGAAACATAAAAGATTTTAAAAAGTTAAACTTCTAAAATGAAAATTATAATGTTTGATTTTAAAATTCATTGGTAGTGATTAACAGCAAATTACAAAATTACACATCTCAGAAGAAAAAGTTAGTGAACTTGAAGGCAAAGCAATACAAGCTATACAAAATTAAACACAAACAGAAACAAGAATTTAACTGAATGGAAGCAACATCAGTGAGCTCTTGAACAAGTTCAAGAGATCTAATATATGTATGTGTAGTTGAAGTACTTGAAAGGGGGGGGGGCAGAAAAATATTTAAAGAAATAATGGCTGAGCCCTGGCAGCTGTGGTTTAGTGGATTGAGTGCAAACCAAAGGGTCGCTAATTTCATTCCCAGTCAGGGCTCATGCCTGGTTGCGGGCCAGGTCCCCCCCACTAGGGGGCGCATGAGAGGCAACCAATTGATGTTTCTCTTACAGGTTTCCTCTCTCTCTTCCTCTAAAATTAAATAAAATCTTCTAAAAAGGAAATAATGGCTGAAAAGTTTCTATCTTTGATGAAAATTATAAACCCACAGATCCAAGAAGTTCAACAAACCCTAAGCACAAGCAACACAAACTAAACTGTACCAAAGCATATCTTAATCAAATTGCTGAAACAAAAGACTGATAAAGAGAAAATCAAAATCAGCCAAAGAGGGAAAAAAGACATCATATATAGAGGAATGAGGATAAAGATGGCAGCACTTTTGTCATCAGAAATACTTCAAACAGGAAGACAGTGGAGCAACATTTTTAAAGTGTGGAAAGAAAATAAACTATCAAGAAAAATTCCAGGCTTTCATTAATAAAATAAAAACTGGAGTTCTTAATGTCATACAAGCTTTGTTGGGAGGAGAAATAGAAAAAAGGCTGTTTTCCAAATGTTTGCTGAATGTGCCAATAAGAAAAATGGTCATTTTAATTTTATGCAGTAGAAGAAGCCAATATATTTTGTTATACTTTTAACAAGTGTACTTTTACATTTATTTGGGCTACTGTGAGATTATTATCTATCTCCTTGATTGTGTGGTAAATTTTCAGGGGTGGGAAGGGATGGGGTTAGAAGAGCCTGTACCTGATGTTGCTTGTAGTTTTCTCCTGTGAGCCTATTCCCAGGACTTGAGTCGCACTTTTAAGAAGTTTTCTGAAGGAACAGATTTGTCGTGATTTGTGAAGAATGATAAGTTCATCCCTGGATTTCTCTTTAAGGCTTTCTTTTTTCCCCCATTATAATAAAGTTGTTTTTTAAGGCTTACTAATTACCATAATGGACGCTGCTGAGAGAATATGAGCTCTTTTGGTTAAGACATCATCCTACAAAGAAGACTGGATGTGGCTGGACAGTGACGAAAACTGAACAATTGTTTCTGCAGGCAGCAGTGCGAAGGGCAACCCTCCTCAGTTCCTCTGCAGCAGCAGGTGGTTGATGCCTAGAAATCCTGCAGAATGAAGCCAATAACTTTTTTAACAACTGGCTCTCTGAAGACAAATACAATGAGAAAGTCCTGATTTGTCTTGGAGGATGTGCTCCCATTATGGTGGATTTCAAGCTACTTGCAGTCAACCAGCTCACAACTCCACTGAAAATTTAACAATAAGCTGTTGTGAGTCAGTCCTAGACAGCTTCAGCATACCACTGATTCCATGCTATCAAAATGTGGGCATATGGTTATCTCATTCCTGCCAAGTGGCCCTTTTGAAACAAATGTATTTAGGACTGTTTGGAATTTAAGCTCTGAAAGATTAAAGGGCACACATAAAATCTGGTGGCTATGAATGGACATGCTCTAACTATGAAATAGGATTGCTAGCAGCATCCTGTAACCCCCTCTCCCTTATTGAATTTGGCCCCTTTTTTGGCCTTAATAAATCTGGGCACCTGCTGCCGAAATCAATGGAAATCTGGTAAGACTAATATTTCACCATGCAAAGTAAGAATGTCTGGGAAGATGAGAGGACAGGCCTTTTGGGATGTTCAAAGTGATTGTACTTATTAAATTCTAGAAAGGAAATTTAGTGTAACTGTCATAGATTTTATCAACTTTCAGGTCATACCAGTTTGTGCCTTCTAAAATACTGGAACTAAAGTGCAACAGTGTTGGCAGGCAAATTAAGCTTACTTGTGATGATTTTTAAGTGATATACTGATAGACTTTGTAAATAATTTCTATTGTGTGTGGCAGAAAAGGAGAATGGGGAAGCTGCTGGATTTGATTTTAGCTGTTTTCAAATGATTGCTAGGTAGGTGCTGGGTGCTCTTCCACATGCAATTTCATGTATAAAATGGGGTAGTGACAATAGACAATGGTGGGATTTCAAGCACCCCATACCTGAAAAGTCTGGGAGATAATTTATCATGAGTGTGACTTTTCAGTTAACCACACAGAACCCAGCATTTGCAGCCAATTCCTCTACCCTGTCTGGCAAAAGGTGGGCCCTCACCTGAGGACTCAACAGACCACCCTCCTCTCACCCAACCTCTAACAGTGAACTGATAAAACTCTCATCTACCTACTCTGACCAAAATAAAAAGTGTCATGTCGTATCTGTAAGGTAGATAAGGGAAGGGAGAGAAGTCCTGATCTGAGCAAAGTTTTCCTTCAGTGTGTTAGGGAGTTGAGGCCAGTGTGTACCAGCTGAGTCAAGTCCAAAGGCACAGACTGTTAGAAATATGTCACGTGCACTCCTCAGTTCAGAGGAGTTTCTAGATTCCTGACTTACACAGACTGTGCTGTGCACAGGCTGTGAGGGCAAATCTTATTTGACCACGTTAATTCTATGGTCTCTAAAAATAAGCAGTAACACTGCTTAATGGTGCATGGCAGCTCAGCCTGTTTGCAGTTCAGGACATAAAGTAGAGGGTGTGGGAGGTGAGGGAAGAAGGAAGATAGGGGCAGAAAGGCGTAGAGAGTGTGACATGGAGACAAAAGCCCTCAGACCGAGAATCAGAAATGCTGGGGTTTCCTGTTAGCCCTGCCACTAATTTCTGGTGACTTGCCCAAGTCTTTTTTCCCTTAACTTCCATTTTTATCATCTGAACAATGAAGGTGGTGGACTAATGGTTTCTAAAAGCCTTTCTAGTCCCAAGATTCAATTTCTTTAACCCCTTTGACAAGGACACTTACTCTATCAACCTTAAGGAAAGTGACAGCTTCTCATGACCTTGCATAAGCTGTATGGTCTAGTTTGGGTTATAAAGTGAGTTCCACATATACACTGTGTTTTGATCATGACGATAGCTTTCTGAGATAGGTGGAGTGGCCATGTTCATCCCCAGCTGACACATGAAAAAACTGAGGCTCAGAGGCTAACACTTAGTGATTACTTACTCTTTGTCAGTGTGTTAGGCATGGAACATAAACCACCTCTCTTAATCCTCTCAATGGCACTAGAAGACTTTTATGGTAGGTAATACAATTACCATATTTTGCCAAGTATAATATAGTCACGTTTTTGTGGATGTTATACTGGGATTATTAACCCCAGGGTATGTAATCATTATACCCATGTATGATGGGCAACCTTATTTTTCCCTCAAAATGTCGGCCAAAAAAGTATGCATTATACATGGCAAAACATAGGGTATTCACATTTTGCAGGTGAAACTACTGAGTCACAAAGAGCTGCAGTGACCTGCCCACGGTCTCCTAGGTAGCAAGTGCCAGTCTGCTCTCAGAGCCTTGCACCTGACAATGATGTCATGTAGTGCCTCTCTTATCAGAACACAGATGGGAATTTGCTTTGGGGAAGAGGAGATAAGGACAAGAAAAGAAATTCCCAGAATTAAAGAAGCTGCGGGTGGGTTACAAACATGCTTGGGGCAGGGAAACTCTTTGGGAAAATATGAATACGGTGTGTCTTTGTTTTCTCCTAGCATTTCCATCCCTAGCACCAATCAAGACTCGTTCTGTAAGTCCTACTCTTCAAAACTCAAGGAGGTGGTAAAGCAATGTCTACAAAAGGGGTTCTCATCTCCATCAGCTAGGTAAAAAAACCTTTAAACAGCCTCAGCCCCTAGAATTAGATTCAATTGGTAAAATTAAGATTCAATTTGTAAGCTTTCCAAGAGATTCTAATGCGCACTCAGGGTCCAGAACAAATGCCCTTCTCAGTCTTGGCTGCACATCAAAAGCTGTGGGACCTTTACACAATGTTCTATTACTCAACCATAAAAAAGAAGGAAATCTCAACTTCTGTCAACAGCACAGATGAACCTGGAGAGTATTATGCTAAGTGAAATAAGTCACTTACAGAAAGACACATACCATATCATTCCACTTATATGTGGAACCTAATGAACAAAATAAACAAAGCAGAAATAACCTTGTAGATATAAAGAACAGACTGACTACTGTCAGAAGGGGCATGCAGGGGCTGGGTGAAATAGATGAAGAGACTAAGCAAAAAAAAAAAAAAACAACCTCATAGACACAGACAACAGTGTGGTGATGACCAGAGGGAAAGGTGGGTGGGGGCAGGTAGAAGAGGGTAAAGGGGGGATAAATGTTGATGGAAAGCTAGACTTTGAGTGGTGAACATATCATACAATATACAGAGGTATTATAGAATTATACACTTGAAACCTATATAATTTTACTAACCAATGTCACCGCAGTATATTCAATTAGATAGATGATAGATAGATAGATAGATAGGGCCCGTTCAGAAAGTATCCACCCATGTAATATGAAATGAGACATTTATTGAAGATACAAGAAACATTGTACATAGGACAATGATACCTCAGTCCCCTTGAAAGTAGGTACCTTGGGACCTCACACAGTTCTCCCAGTCACCATCAGCTGCCCAGTTGTATTTTCCTGAATCTCATCGATGTCTGACATCTCTTCCCCTTCAAAGGTAATTTTAGTTTTAGGAAAAGCCAGAAGTCATAGGGCACCAAATCTGGGCTGTAGAGGGGCTGAGTCACCTGGGTGATTTGATGTTTCACCAAAGAACTCTGCAGGGGACAGTGGTGCACAAGCAGGCACCTTATCATGATAAAGCTGCCAATCACCAGTTGCCCATAGCTGCAGCCTTACAAACCACCTGAATAGCTTCCATGGAGGAATGTTCAAGCTTAACACAAAATTGGATGCAGATTCATTGGTCTACTTGCTCAGTCATTTTGAATGTGACAGTCACACAGTACACACACTCACTCAAAGGCATCTACCACCCCCACTGACTAGTAGAGTGAAGTTGTCATTATTTACACATGAGCATTCCAGTCCACTCTCTCTGCTGCCAGGTTACACTGATGTCATGCAAACTGTTCTAATTATATTAATAACGGCTGGACTTTTTTCCAGACAGACCTCGTGTGTGTGTGTGTGTGTGTGTGTGTGTGTGTGTGTGTGTCTGTAACACACAGAGCTTTAAGAGGTTACCAAAGTGTCCAACCTCTAGAAATTCAGAGATAATTGTTCTGGGGTGTGACCTTGACTTTGGGGATTTTTTTAAAGCTTCCCAGTGATATTAATGTAGAGCCAGGGTCAAAACTTATGAACCTGGAGTCAGAAGGCCTGAGATCTACTATTGATCCCATCACTTACTAGCTTGGGCTAGCTACTTACTCTTCCTGTTGTGGTTTTTCATCTTAAAAGTAGGTAAAATAATACTACTACCATGTGGGTTTATTCTGAGAATTAAATAGATAAGCCTTGTAATGAATGGGTCAGTATCTGGCATGTAATGAGTGCTTAAAAAGTTATAATGATAAACTATAGTGTAGGATAGAATGTATTTGATCAATTAAACCCTACTAAGGCAATTGTTCTCAAACCAGAGCATGCATCAGAACCACCTGCAGACTTGTTAAAATACGAGATTGCCTCTTCCACCCATTCTTTAGGTGTGGGATGGGACCAATAATCTGCGCTTCTAACAGATTTTCAGGAGATGTTGATGCTGTTGGTTTGAGCATTACACTTTGAGAATCACTGTTTGAACTTTAGCAGTTTACGGTTCCCCTCCAAAGGACTACTGATGTTTTAATGCTCGGTGCTGTCACTCTCCCATCACCTCACTCATTTGATCTCTATAGCACTTAGGCTTTGATTCAATGTAAAGAAGAAATGATCAAAAGTCCATATAGAAAGGCCTTGTTAATTATTACATTTCTTCAGTACCCAAATCTCTTTATGGAAGTGACATAAAATCACTGTGCAGTAACACTGTGTCCCAAACTTTTTCATCCAAATAATTTCATGACATTTTTATAAAGCAAAAATTAAACATGTCAATTCTGATATGATGAAGTTTAAGAATCTTATTCTATGAGCTGAGGCTTATTTCAACAGTACATTTTATGACCTTTCATTTGGAAGATGGGAACCACCTTTGTTATAATGATGAAGAGACATATGAAATGAAGACTTCTTCCCCTTCCCTTTCTGACATTGAGAACAAACATAAGACAGAAGAAATAACTTATTTTACTAGGCATAAATTTTCCTTTAGTGTTCTATTGGATTTTTCTAAGTGAAGGTGAAAAGGCTTTTAGCTATCTGGCAGACAAAGTAACTCATATGTTGTTGCTTAATATATACTTATTAAGTACCACAGGCACATCAGTCATTTCTTCATAGTAAGGCATTTTCAAAAACTTTGTACCTGCCACTACAGTAGGGAAGTGTTATATTTACAAGAATATAAAGAGTTGGCTGGATAGATTTTATTTTTGCAATTTCCATCTAATGATTTTTACCAATTTATCTTTTTGCTTGGAAATATTTTTCAGCGTGGAAATGAAAAGCTTGAGTATGTATACCACTGTGTAACAAATTGATTCCATTTGTTAACTTATGAAAATAGCTATGATTTCCAAATGGGAAGAAAGTCATGCTTTTCTTATAGCTCCAATGGCTCAGGAAAAAACCAATCCTCATCTAGAAACGCTTTGCTAAACACCTGCTTGTCTCAAGATGAACTGCCCCTAGTCAACAATTGATTAGGCCCTGGCTAGTGTAGCTCAGTGGCTTGTGCGCCAGACTGCGAAGCAGTCACCAATTTGATTCCCAGTCAGGGCACAAGTCTGGGTTGTGGGCCAGGTCCCCAGCAGGGAGGGCTCCAGACACAACCACACATTGGCGTTTTTTCTCCCTCCCTTTCCCTCTCTCTAAAAATAAATAACTAAAATCTTTAAAAAATAGAATTGATTAGTATTTTTCACCATGTCTCAGCAATACAATCAGAAAATTTATAGAAGAAATAAAATGTAGATGAGGAATAACAAGACTTGTCTTGAAATTCCAGCTAGAATCCAGGTATAGTACAGTGTCGTGACAACTGGATTTGAAGTGAGACACATCTGTAACAAAACCCTAGCTCTGATTTTTAGTAACTGTCTAAATCTTGGCAATTTACTCACACAATCATCTGTTTCCTCTTCTCTAAAAATTGGGATAACAATAATCCACCCACTCACAAGAATCTCTTGAACATTCAACAAACCATAGTATATCAAAGTACCCAGAACCATTCCTGACACATACCTACATGTTCAACAAGTATATTTCATCTATCTGGTCTCCTCTTCTGTAAAACAGGTGGTAGGGTGAAGTAGATGTTCCTCAGGTCTCCTGAGACAAAATATTCTAAGATCCATACACCTTAATAAGGCATTGGAAATTCTTTGTGGGGAATGGTAGAAAACAGAGAATGGAGGGAATGCACCCATACTACAGCAACTCACTTCAATTTACAAAACCAATATACAGCAGGTCCTCAAATAATGTCATTTCGTTCAACACCATTTCATTATATTGGGTTGGCCAAAAAGTCCCTGTGGGTTTTTTTGGTAGAACAACAGACAGTTTTCATTTTCACCAATAACTTTATTGATTTGGATATTTTGAATATGTCAGCTATCTCCTGCTACAGGCTTCCAGTGGGTAGAGGCCAGGGGCACTGCTAAATGTCTTTCAATGCATAAGACAGCCCCACAGCAGAGAATTATTTGGCCAAAATGTCAATAGTACCAATAAACTTCACAAACCACTTCTGACACATTCTATCAGTCACAGCACCTTCTCCATATACTGCACAAATCTTTTTTTTTGCATTTCAGTTGCATCTTTATCTCTCTTGATATAATAAAGCATAATAAGCTGAAAATGTTGCATATACTCTTGTCTTTGATATTAAAATGGCTACATAAAAATTAACCAATTTTGATGTGTTTTTCAAATGCATGCTGGTATGACAGCTGTCACAATACAATCTAATAAAACTGTTTTGAATGAAGTTAAAGACAACTAAGCACTACTAGAGCCATCATAAGGAAAAAAAAGAAACAATCTTTTTGGTCATCCCAATTATATTGATGAAATACCGTAAAAACTTAACTCCTGTTTATATCAATTGGCTTTAGCGGGGATTTTCAAACTTTCATCTCACAGAACATATGATGTGATTACTAAAATTCTGCAGCACACCAAAAAATGTATTTTTGCCAGTATCACAAAAATAGGTATAATTTTGACTCATCCAACACTGGCCGGCTATTGTTTGTTGGCTGTTGTCATCCTACTAGACCAGCTAAGGGAAAAGAGGCCAGTGTCCCTGACTAAAGTCAGGTATTGCATGTCTTAAAAATTCTTGTGGCACACTGGTTGAAAATCTCTGGTCCATAGTAAAATAGGTTTTGTTATATGTCATTTCCCTTAAAGCTGCAGGAAATATTGATGACTGTAAATGAGAACCTATTATATTTTGAAAAGATCTGTAAAAAGGGAATCAAGACCCAGAATAGGATAAGAGAATCATCCAATTTATAAGTTAGTATCAGAGCTAGGCCTAGTTCCCCAGATCAATCACTGTAGATTGGAGCCAGGGCCTTTTTTTTTTTTTTTTTTTTTTTTTTTGCCTCTACCATCTGCACTAGAGCCAACACATTCTCTTGAAGTTACTTATCTACTAACTTTAGTAAATCCATACAAAACTAGACTAAGTTTGTCTTTGGCAGCCTAGCCATCATTCTATTCTTATCTACTTTAAGTGATATAGTACCTTTAGATTCTCTTCAGATAGTCTGTCCAGAGGTTCCATTCCCATAACTTTGTAAACTATAAAGCAAAGTCATCTCTTAAAATTTACCTGTTCTATCTCCTGTTCCTATTTCCTCTCTGTAGCAATGACTGGTAATAAATTAACAAGATAAGTAATTCCAATTACCCATAATGCTTGCCCAAATTGGTTCACAGGAAGGTAAACCATTTTAGGCATCAAGGTACAGGATCGGGATATCATCTTTGCCAGGGGCACTTTTTAAGACTTTAAATGACAGCCACATTGTCTACAGGGTAAAAGTGCAGTGAAATGTTTCTGAGCATTTGATCTTATATATTCTATCTGATGGTATAGTCAAATACTTAATTAGATTGATAAGGAACTAAAACTAAAGGTAAATGAAAGGTGCTATGGTGTCTACCTTTCAAGACAGTATAATCTGGCATGTGTTACTTTTCAATTATCCAGTTTTCAAACTAGAAATGCAATCTCTACTAGCATGGTAAGAGTTCACAGGCTGTGGGGCTCCTGGCCTAAGAACAAATTGTAAAAAATAAGTTTTTAATATATTCATGAGATAATACATCAAACCAAAAGTAAAGTGTGGTGTCTACCAAAGAGCAATATTATTTAAAAACAAATCTGATATGGCTCTTAAACAAAACTACGATCAGTTATTTTTAGATCAGAACCATGTATATTTCTAATTTTAAGGAAGCCACATTCACAATGAACACTTTTTATTGAATTCAAAAGAAGTTCCCACCAATGGAAAGTAAGATTAATGTTTCATTGATATTTTAGTCAGTAATAATTTCTTCTATGCTTCCCCAGGATGTTCCAATATAAACAAATTTACCCTTTAAGTAAAAAGGACAAAGCATCAATTACAACCAAAATGTAAGGTTACCACATTGAGGTCATACCATATAGTCCAGTACCAAGAAAGTGTAGATTTAATTGAAACTTAGCAAAAGAATAAGTTCTCATTTCATTAACCAGTGAAAATAATCTTCATTTATGCACACTCTCCTTTATCATAGGAAACATATATGAATGGGAAATACTTAGCAAAAAAGTCTCCATAATTGCACTTTGAATGCCTTCATGATTTAACAATGGGTAAGATTTTCTAAACAGATCTGCTCTTCAATAGAACTAAACGAGATGCATTTTTAAATAACTTGAAAAAAAAAGAACTGAATGAAATATTAAAATTCCTTCATGGAACAATCATGCAGTAAGTAATGGAAAACACCCTACCTACTTGATGTAGGTTATTGGCGTACTAGCTAAAATATAACTTGGTCACTTCTCCACATTTGAGACTGCTACAGCAGAAAACTGTAGACATTTGTTCATTTTAGGTGGGTAAAATGGAGATATTTCTGGGAAGACGGAAAGTAGTACACTTGGCCATCTGACACTTTTCCCCAAGGATCCTGGCCTTCCACAGCCTGGCCTGACCTTACAGACTCTGGTCTCTTTTGGAGCTTGGAACCTTTCTGCACCCCCGCCCCCGTGCGGTACAACAACTTCCATTGGTCTGGAAGTGATTCGCATGGCTAGGCAAAACATTTTATCCTAACATTTATTTAGACTTCATTTCTTCCAGTTATTACAACAGTTTTTGCTTTTGAGACAAAAGGACAAACACGTTTAACCAGGGCTCGTGGTAGTTATAACTTGAGTTAAGTTTTGTTTTCTTTGTTGTGTTTTGTTGGCTGCTTTAAAAATATAGGCTAAGATTCTCAGAAAACAATCAACAAGCTTATGGAAAATGTAAATGACATTAAGACCACATAAATTAATCTTTTAAAATACAGTGTACTAAGAGTACAGTAGAAATAGAAGAATCATTTAAAATGTGTTTCAGTTTTATTTGACAGTATGAAAGGTTAAATTTCACCAAGTCTGAACAACAGTGATAGTTAGCAAAGAAAAAATTTTAAAACTGAGCAAACCATGATTGTAGAGCTTTTCTAGTTACAATGAAAAATTATCAATGATTTTTTTTAAATTTCAGGAATTCAAATAAGACTCATTAAATAACTGGGTAAAAATTCCAATGATGATCATCTACTTTTAAAAGTTGATGAATCCAAAATAAAAGTTAATGGATTTGTGCTTAAACAGCAAAAACACATACAAAACATAAAACATAAACAATAACATTGTCCACTGTATGACACTAAATGAGGTGTTTTTGGCTATCCCCTGCTTTCATTTTAACGCATCATGTGAGAGTGCAGACTTAAAGCAACTCTGAATTAAAAAGAAACTAAAACCTTTAATCTATACTTTCTTCTGTAGTGCTTGGTTGCTAGATTTTTGATGCAAATTTTGAGGACGATGTTTCATGTACAATGAACTAATGACAGCTTGGTTCAACATAATATACAAACTGTAAAATCTGTCAAGGTTGGAACACTCTGGAATTTCTTAAAGTACTGGAAAGTGAAGCATGGCAAAAGAAAGCATTCTATATAAATAGTGTTCAAGCATTCTGTAACATATAGTGTTCGTAGTGTAACTGGAGTGCAACTTATCTATGTACACACACGAAACAGAGGCAGGTGAAGTAAACAAAAGCACCAGTTCTTTAAATTATACTTGATCACGTAGACGAGCAAGTCTCTGTGAGAGTTCATCCTGAAGAAATAAAATGTTAAAAGTCAGAAGGCTGTGACATATATAAATCACTAATATTTTAAATACCTCACGTTTTAAATAAGATTAAATCAGTCTCAAAAATTCACACAAAAACCAACACTAAGAATTTACTTTTTTAAACATCTCAGAATAAATGGAGAACTAAATAAAGTAGAAGCTATGAAAGAGGGCAAATTCAATCTCTAAATGACATGTGCATGCAACACAGACTGAAAGTGAAGGGATGGAAACAAATATTCCAAGCGAATGCACAGGAAAAAAAAAGCCAGGGTAGCAATACTCATATCACACAAAATAGACTTCAAAACAAGAACCATAAAAAGCGACCCAGAAAGTCACTTCATAATACTCAAGGGAAAAATCCACCAAGAAGACATAAACATTGTAAATATATATGCAGGCAACATAGGAGTACCCAAATACATCAAGAAAATCTTTCAGGACTTCAAGAAACATATAGACAGCAACGCCCTTATACTAGGGGATTTCAGCACCCCACTGTCAAAAATGGACAGATCTTCCAAACCAAATATCAACAACGATATTGTGGCATTGAATAATGCCCTAGCTCAAACGGATTTAACTAATATATATAGAACCTTCCATCCCAAAGAAGCAAAATACACATTCTTTTCAAATGCACATGGAATATTTTCAGAGATAGACCACATGATAGGACACAAAACAAGCCTTGACAAGTTCAAGAAAATTTAAATCATATCAAGCATTTTCTCCAACCACAAGGGACTAAAACTAGAAATCAACCTCAAGGAAAAAACCGAAAAACACTCAAAGTCATGGAGATTGAATAGCATGCTATTAATCAATGAATGGGTCAAAAATGACATCAAGGAAGAAATCAAAAAGTTTCTGGAAACAAATGAAAATGAATTCACAACAACCCCAAACTTATGGGATACAGCAAAGGCAGTCCTAAGAGGGAAGTTCATAGTAGTACAGGTGTACCTAAAAAAGATAGAAACATTTCAAATAAACAACCTAACCTACAACTACATGAACTGGAGAAGAACAACAAAGACAGCCCAGAGCAAGTACAAGGAAGGAATAATGAAGATCAGAGCAGAATTAATGACATAGACACTAAAACCACAATTCTAAGGATCAATAAATCCAGGAGTTGGTCTTTGAAAACATAAACAAAATTGACAAGCTTTTAAGCAGGCTCATCAAGAAAAAAAGAGAGAGGACCCAAATAAACACAATCAGAAATGCAAGAGGAGACATTACAACTGATACCACAGAAATACAAAGGATTATAAGAAATTATGATGAAGAGCTATATGCCATGAAATTTGAAAACCTAGATGAAATGGACAAATTTCTAAAAAAAAAAAAAAAAAATCTTCCAAGACTCAATGAAGCAGCAGCAGAAAGCCTGAAGAGACCAATAACAGCTGACAAAATTGAAGCAGTCATCAAAAAACTCCCAACACACAAAAGCCCTGGACCAAATGGTTTCACAGGAGAATTCTACAAAGCACTTAAGGATGAGCTAACCTCTATCCTTCACAGACTATTCCAAAAAATCCAAGAAGACGGAAGACTCGTAAACTCTCTTTATGAGGCCAACATCATCCTAATCCCAAAACCAGATAAACACATGACAAAGAAAGGCCAATATTCCTGATGAATACAGATGCCAAAATCCTCAACAACATTTGGCAAACCAGATCCAACAATACATTAAAAATATCACACACCATGACCAAGTGGGATTCATCCCAGGGATGCAAGGATGGTACAATATTCGCAAATCAATAAACATAATGCATCACATAAACAGAAGCAAAGACAAAAACATATCATTATATCAACTGATGCAAAAAAAGCATTTGATAAGATACAGCACCCATTTATGATAAAACACTGTGCAAAGTGGAAATAGAGGAACCATTCCTCAACCTAATAAAAGCCATACATGAGAGACCTACAGTTAACATCATACTCAATGGGAAAAAAACTAAAACCTTTTCCATTAAGATCAGGAACAAGAAAAGGTTGTCCACTTTCACCACTTTTATTCAGCATAGTATTGGAAGTTTTAAACACAATGATCAGACAAGAAAAGGAAATAAAAGGCATCCAAATTGGAAAAGAGGAAACAAAACTGTAACTGCTTGCAGATGACATGATAGTGTGCATAGAAAACCCTATAGACTCCACAAAAAAACTGCTTGACCTAATAAATGAATTTGGCAAAACAGAAAAATACAAAGTCAATATCCAGAAATCAAAGGCATTTTTGTATACCAACAATGAAACAGCAGAAACAGAAATCAGGAAAAAAAAATCCCATTTGATATAACAACAAGAAAAAAAATTCCTAGGAATAAACCTAACCAGGAAGGTAAAAAATCTATATGCAGAAAACTGCACAACACTGAAGAAAGAAATTAAGGAAGACACAAACAAATTGAAACATATCCCATGTTCATGGATTGGAAGAATTAACATCATCAAAATGGCCATACTACCCAAAACAATTTATAGATTCATTGCAATTCCTATTAAATGATATATTTCACAGATAAAGAACAAACATTTCAAAAACTTATATGGAACCATAAATGACCCCAAATAGCTGCAGCAATTTTGAGAAAAAAGAGCAAAGTAGGAGGGATCACAATACCTGATATCAAACTATATTACAAGGACACTGTAATCAAAACAGCCTGGTACTGGCATAAAAACAGGCACATGGACCAATGGAACAGAACAGAGAGGCCAAAATAAACCCAAGTCTCTATGGTCAATTAATATTTGACAAAGGGGACAGTAGCATAAAATGGAGCAAAAACAGCCTCTTTGACAAATGGTGTGGGGAGAACTGAACAGCTACGTGCAAAAAAAATGAAACTTGACCGCCCACTTACACCATATACAAAAATAAATTCAAGGTGGATAAAAGAGTTAAATATAAGTTGTGACACCATAAAAGTCCTTCAGGAGAACACAAGCAGGAAAATCTCAGATGTTTCACCCAGGAACATTTTCACTGATACATCCCCTAGAGCAAGGGACATAAAAGAAAGAATAAACAAATGGGATCTTATCAAAATAAAAAGCTTCTGCACAGCTAAAAAAAAAAAAAAACAGCATTAAGATGAAAAGAGAACCAACTATATGGGAAAATATATTTACCAATGATACCTCAGACAAGGATTTAATCTCCAAAATATATAAAGAACTCACATGACTCCATTCTAAGACAAGCCACCCAATTAAAAAATGGGCAATGGCCTTGAACAGACACTTCCCCAAGGAGAACATACAGAGGACCCAGAGACATGTGAAAGGATGCTCAGCATCACTAGCCATCAGAGAGATGCAAATTAAAACCACAGTGAGATACCACTTCACACTGGTCAGAATGGCCATCATAAACAAAGCAACAAACAACAAATGTTGGAGAGGATGTAGAGAAAAGGGGACCCTAGTGCACTGTGGGTGAGAATGCAGACTGTTGCAACCACTGTGGAAAACAGTATGGAATTTCCTCAGAAAACTGGAAATGGAACTGCCTTTTGTCCTGGCAATTCCACTGCTGAAACTATATCCTAAGAATCCTGAAACATCAACTCAAAAGAACCTACACACCCCAATGTTCATAGCAGCACAATTTACAATAGCCAAGTGCTGGAAGCAACCTAGATGCCCATCAGTAAATGAGTGGATCAAATAACTGTGGTACATTTACACGATGGAATACTATGCAGCAGAAAGAAAGAAGGAGCTTCTACCCTTCATGACAGCATGGATGGAACTGGAAAGCTTTATGCAAAGTGAAGTAAGTTAGGTGGTGAAAGACAAATACCATATGATCTCACCTTTAACAGGAACCTAATCAACAAAACAAACAAGCAAGCAAAATACAACCAAAGACATTGAAATTATGAACAAACAGACAGTGACCAGAGGGGAAGGGGGAGGGGATAATGGGGAGAAAAGGGTGAAGGGTTTACAGGAACAACTATGAAGGACACATAGACAAAAACAAGGGGTGGGTGGAAACAGGGGAGGAAGATGGGGATGGGTGGGGTGGTGGGGAGGTGTGGGGGTAAAAGGCAGAAAACTGTACTTGAACAACAATAAAATTCAAAACTTACTTATATTAATTACATAAGTGTATGTAATATACTTAATATAATTACATATACATAAGTGTATGTAATATAAGTAAATAAAGTGATTTTGATTAAAAAAATTTTAAATCAAATAGAAAATGTCCATCATTGAGGAGTAAAGACTAATCACAGTTTGCTAATTAATGATGATGTCATATTATAGTAGAAAATCTCTTTATAAAAGAAAAATGGCATATATATACTTACTTATATATAAATATAAATATATACACAATACATACTTAATTCAGACATCGAGTTCATAGCAATCAAGATAAAATCCATCTACCTGTTCTGTGGAAGCAACACTGGTGCCAACAGATCCCGTCTGACCCTGTGGTAGTTCCATGTTGAGGTCAAGGCTACAATTTTAAAATGATTAGTATGAACAAATGTTAATATAGGTAGCTTCCTCCTTATGCAATTATAAAAGCATTAAAATAGGCTTATTGCAAATTTGAATATTCCACCTAGCATTTTACCTTAATTTAAATAAAAATAAAACTGATTAAATGTTATAAATATAAACAGAAAAGCTACTAAAAGATAGGAAAATGATCTGGTCATCTGAACAAAAAGGCAAAATAAAAATCATACAATGTATTCAATTTACTGGTGGTTACCATATGAGTCATACTATAAAGGAAAGCTAATATGCCCCCCAAAAGATAGAACATGTTAGATAAATGTAGCCTCAAGATCCATATCTAACATTTGAGCTACTTGAAGCTCAGTGAGTCTAGCTCCTAAGCTACCCTTGGCAGGAATCATTACTGGCATCCACCTGTACAGCTTAAGTTTAGAAAAATTAAGTTCACTTGCCCATCATCTACCCTAGTGAAAAACAGGACTTACTGCCTCCAGGGCCTATGATCTTAATCTATATTGTACTACTCCTCTAGGATAGAAAGCAACCTTTCTACCTGTAGACCAGTGCATGTCAACTTCAGTTGGAAAATACCACAGAGAATATAATACCCTTAGTAGTCATTAGGAGAGTCTAGACACAGATTGTTCCAGAAAAGTTAAAGATATGCTATATTACAATTTTGTTGAGGGAATCACAAACTCAAACAGAATTTGGACAGAAACATTTTTAAGGATGGGCATCAGTATCTCTACATCAGAGCTTCTATCAGTTTCTACCGTACCAGTCATCATTCTACCAGTCATCATTTCTACTGTACCAGTCATCATTCACTATCAACATACCTAATTTCTCTCGATTTTGGCTCCCCACCATATCCTCGCCCTCAGAACACATGGCAATGTCTGCATGCATGTTTGACTGTCATGGTGGGGTAGGGCTGCTACTGGTGTCTTATTGGTAGAGGACAGAGATGCTGCTGAACTGCCTACAGTGCACAGGACAGCCCCCAGGATTATGCAGCACAAAACGTCATCAGTGTCAAGGTTGACAAATCCTGCTCTAAATCTTCTCAAAAAGTTATCTACTGAACTTGATTTCCACTGAGGGGCAGCAAAGCTGTAATGTGGCAATATTCATTTTACAAGACCTCCTTTGCTGTACTTTCAAGCACAATCTTCTTTGTTTTTAAAGACTTAGTTTATTTATTTGTAGAGAGGGGAAAGGAGGGAGAAATAGAGGGAGAGAAACATCAATGCGTGGTTGCCTCTCATGCGCCCCCTCCTGGGGACCTGGCCCACAACTGAGGCATGTGCCCTGACTGGGAATCGAACTAGGGACCCTTGGGTTAGTAGGCCAGCACACAATCCACTGAGCCACACCAGCCAGGGCTGAAGCCCAATCTTCTTAGTCTTTGGTGGGAACAGAAACAAGTCCTTAGCCACACATTACTAAGATGGAGTCCTCTGAAATCAAGATGCAGCTTTGGTCTCTTAAATACTTAGTAAAAATCAGCTTTCTTGATATCTTCCCTGTTGGCATGTGGGCTACACCAGGATACTAACAAGTAAAAACAATGTACAACTTAACCGCTAGCCCTGTTCTCAAATATTGCACACTGGCTTTATTAACCTGGGTTTTAATTCACTATCGACACATTAGTTATCTAAACAGCTGATAAACTTAACTGTTCATTCTAATCAGGAATTAGCCTAGACACTAGAATAATATTCATCAATGCTGTTTTCTAGGTGTCTCCAATTCTTCTCTTTCCAGCACAAAAGGATAAGGTACATAAACCCTATTCCAATCTATTATTTTACCTTTCAGAATAAAGCATAAAACTTTAGTATCACCTAGTTGTAATCTTTATTTTTGAAAAAAAAATATATTTTGTATTATTTACCTACCATAGTCTCTCAAGCTAAATGATATACTAGAGATACTGGTATAATGTGACTCCTGTACCGCTGTTATTATCATGGCCAAGTCATTCCCTTCCAACATGAAGGGTCTGAAATAAACAGCCCATTATCAGATACACCATTTCTAATGGCAGTACCACAAATGGTGTCAATTATTTACTTAAAATATATATATATATATGACCATTTTCAATAATGCAATGCTGCCATCTTTGAAAGCTCTTGGACATTTTGCACAGGTCATTCAGTTCACAGGACTCAAACTGGGCTTAACACTTAGTGCCCTGATCATAGCAGAATTCTTTCCAAAGATCCTTTTCATAAAAAGAATAGAGCCCTGAGTGGTGTGGCTCAATGGATTGAGCGCCAGCCTGCGAACCAAAGGGTGGTAAAGACAAATATTTTTATCCATATTACATAATTTTAGGACCTCCAGATATTAAATCAAGATTATCTAAAAACACTGAATAACTTCTTACCCAGCTTCATCTGCCATTTCTTGAAGCAGCATATCCACTTGGTTCTAGAATAATGATATGAGAATGTATATGTTAATGACAATTGCTTTTTGGGTGGTTTCTGTTTGTGATAATGTTTAAAAGGAGGGATATGGTCTACAATTGTTAAAAGAACACTTTTTAAAAAAGTATTTTTAACCACCAGAGGGAGCCGAATTATTTCCAGAAGATTTATTTCTGAGTAATGTTAAATAAAATCCTTAAACTATGAGGTTATGTTAAACATATTAACTATGATATTCACATATAATTTGAAATCTAGGTAAGGTAGCTCTCTTTTACAAAGTGAACCCATTTAGAAAGCTGTTTTCTAACCAACTTTGCTTGTATTTAAAGTGTAATAGATTTGAATTTTATATTAATCAGAACTGTTCTACTATTTGATACTAATTTGATATTAAGGATTAATCTTTAAAAATATTTAGATAAATAAAATAGAAGTATTTTGAGATATTTATTCACTATAGTACAAGAGTTCTCAGGAAATAGAGTCTAATTTATTAAAACAAGTGGTGTTTTTAAATTAGTTGTTAAAAATATTTTGGATACACTGGTGGGAGTCCTAAGATGTTGTCCCAGCGCTACCATTAACAAGGTGTATGATCTGAAGCAACTCACTAATCTTGCTGTTGGGTCTTAGTTTCTCTTTCACTCACTTTAAAATATTTCCAAAAATGCAGGAAAAGTTCAGAAAATAACAGATTGAATACTATATACATTTACATTTTTGTCTTTATATCTAAAATAGCATTATTTGTGTTTTCAAAATTTACTTAATAGTAGTATACTATGCATACTATTATGCAACTTGCTTTTCTTATTCAACCTTGTAAGATCTAATTATGTTGACATCTAGTTCATTCATGTTCACTCTGGTATAATACCCCCGCATAGAAATACCCTCAATTTTATTTATCCGTTTCTAGACATTTAGACTTTCACCCTAATTTGGCCTGATTATAGACAAGGGTGTGATAAACATTCTCACGTATAAGTATCTTTGTACACATATAGGGATTTCTTTGTATATAAATTTGGAAGAAGTACTACATTACAAGGTACATGCATTTTCATACACTCTGATTTATTCAACAAATATTCAGTGAGAATATTTATGCCAGATATCATTTTAAGTGCTAGGGATTTATCAATGAACACAAATGGTAGAAATTCCTGCCGTCTTTAGCGTTACGTCTAGTGTGTGTTTGTGAAGAGGGGGAGGCAAATAATTTTTTTTTAAATTATATGGTATATTAGAGAGTGATAAGCACTATGAAGAAAAACAAAGCAGCGATGTAGGGAGAACAGGGAATGGTGGGTGTGCTGTTGCTGTACTTTTCAGACGGATGATCAGGAAGACCGCACTGAGAAAATGACATTTGATCAAAGAACTGAAGGGGGTGGGGAGGAGGCAATGAGGATACCTGCTGGGTGGAGAAAGAACATTCAGGCAAAGGAAACTGCAAGAGGAACAGCTCTGAGGCAGAAATGTACTTGGTGTGCTTGAGAATTAACCAGCAGACCAAGTCCCTGAGTAGAGTGTTAAGCAGTGACAGGACATAAGGTCAGAGAAGCAGGGAGAGGCGGATCCCATGCAGGGGTGTCCAACCCATGGCTCAGGACGGCTATGAATGCAGCCCAACACAAAATCCTAGATTTACTTAAAATCTTGGTTTTTGCTCAGCAGTTTTCGTTAGTGTTTTTGTATTTAATGTGTGGCCCAAGGCAACTCTTCTTCTTCCAGTGTGGCCCAGAGACGCCAAAGGGCTGGACACCCCTGCAGCGCAGGACATTACGGGCATTGTAAAGAATTTGGCTTTTACTCTGAGGGAGGTGTGGAATCACCAGAGGATTCTGAACGGAAAAGTGGCATGATCTGACATGTTTTAACAGGACCATTCTAGCCGCTATGTTAAAAACACACAGCAGATATTACCAAATTGATTTTCCATAGTGGATATGCCAATTTAAATTCTAACTGCTCACTAGCAGGGTATGAAAATTTGGGCAATCAAGTGTGTTCAACCAGATCCCTCACCATTCCTGTTGAAAGTTTTGGTTAAATTTGTATGAAAAATGTTTCGTATATATTTTACCAACCCCAGCACCTAGCACAAATACCTGACCAGACAGCACTCTGCAAATGTGTGAGTGAACTTCAAGATTTTTCAGAGCTAAAAGGCATTTACATATGACTGGACCCAACCCCTACATATACTTATGCCCAGGTAATAAATCTCTTAAGGTCTGGAAGTTAATTAGTGGTAGAGTGGGGATTAGGAGTCCAAGTGTACTGACTTCAAGTCATTTTTCCAATTCACTTGCGTTTCCTAAATTTTACTGATCACCTGGGGATCAACCTAAGGAGCCTGAATAAGAACCAGCAACTTCAAGACACGGCTTCTCAGACTCAGTACATAAAAATCACTTGGGAATCTTGCTAAAATGATTCTGATTCAATATGTCTATGGATGGGGTCTGAGTTTCTGCATTCCTAATGAGTGTCCAGATGATATGGATGTTCTTGATTCCTGACCACATTTTGCAGATCAAGGCTCCAGAGAAGGTATTGCAAGTAATGGCTAAATATACAGGGTCCGGCACAAGTTATGCCCATTTTATTACAAAATCTTTTATTACAAACTCACAAGCATGTAGCTCTGTAACATAAGAATATCACAGTCAAGCACACCATCTGACATTTTAGGTGAAATGTTCAAATTAAAACTATAAATTATTACACCCATATTATTACTCTATGAACCACACTCAAGCAGGCCTTACTTCTGCCAGACTCTGTATATGTTCACTATAAGATATACACATGAATGTTTTCTTTCTTTACTCTAAAATCTAAACCTAAGCTCATTATCTTCTTATTCACCTTTTTGTGAAAAGAGTCATCTGTATTAAAATATTGATGGACAGTTGCTAATTTCCTCCTAACCTATGCTGTAAATTGCATTTTCCCCATATTAACAACCAAAGGAGTAGCAGCTAGTTCTTTGTTCATTTGATTAACCATGTGACAGGTACTAGAATCAAAGAGAAGAGTGACAGTGAGAGAGCTCCTCTGTGTGAATATTTAAATTTCACAAAACTTTGTTTATGGATCATGTCACATGCAGACTATTTTCAATTTTTAATTTTCTCTGCAGCACATCTCTTAAGTTGCGGGTTTAGAAAAATATCCTCATTTTCTGGAAAATAAATGTTCTTTTAAATTACTATTTGTTCATCTGTGACTCGTGCATAAATAACACAACCTAAAGAGTACAGAGGAAGCAGAAAAATATTTGCAATGAGATGAAATTAGCTGAGGATTAGGACAATACCTAGTACCTACTGGCCTCAGGGAACCTCTAGTACAATACTTTCAACAGGAAGGAACCGGCACCCAGGCAGACTTAAGTTCAAAACTCTCTAGACACGGGACCTACGAGAATTCTTAGAACTTCAAAATAAAATAAGGAATGTGGCATGGTCCAACATGTCCTCAGGAATCCAGAGGCAGAGCATAACTTCCTACTTGCGTTTTGGGATACACGCATTTACTTCACATTCCAGAGATGATTTTGGCTCAAAAAGCCATCATGATATTTTGAAGTTGAGTCATTTGAAAAAGTTATTGTAAATAAAGAAACGATCCTTACTTGTGGTGTTGTTAGGGTTGTAGTGCTACTCATTGTGTCTTCCATTTGTTGTGTTTGGACATCCAGTGTTTCAAACTGGTGTTCAAATTTATCCATCAGGGCAGAAATCTGTAAAAAGAAATATGATCATGAGAAAAACTTCCACTAAAAAGATGATACCTGAACATCAAATATTTTTTTTTTACCTTCTCAAGGTTCATACTCCTCAATGTAGCATCCATAGACTTAACCACACCAGCCATGGACTTGGTTACCTATTGGGAGTATACAAAAAAGACTGAGTATGCTATAAAAGTAATCTCAAAATCTAGGCAGTATCTTAAACATATGAGTATTACTTATAGATCAACTTATAAAATTTGTCTACCTTTCCTTACCAGGAATGCATTCTTTGACTCCACTGGAAGACAACTCCTAGGCCTTAGTTTAAAAGCCGCTGCCAGAATCATTTTCCTCGCCAAGTACTCTGACTATCTCTCTCTTGCCCATAAAGGCCTTTGCTAGTACCCTACAGCACCTTGCAATGGATTTAGATTTCTGACAAGTCCTAATATTCTCATTAAACTGAAATCAAGAGTTCCTTTATAGATATTAACCCTTACCTTGCCCATTGTTACTGCACTTTGAACTCTGGCTGCCACCGCATCCACCCTAGCACTCATTCTCAAGAAATTAATTGCCTGGTTCTTCTGGCGGATTGCATTTTCAGCATGTATCCTTGCAACTTCTGTATTGCCTTTCTGAATGGCCTGTTTTAAACAGAACATAAGTAAATAGTGGTGAAGACAAAGAGTAAAAGTAAGTATCGGCGAAAGAATGGAACAAAACATATTTTAAAAAGGTAAACAACCCCAAAGTAACCTACTTTAGTACTATTTAAGAGCTTTTACAATTACTTTTTAAGGTATAAAATGAGAATTTATAATTCTTTAATTTTAAAATTTCTCATAATCCCATCACTGAGCCATTACCAGTTAATCTTCAGTTTAGTACGTAGTATTCCAAGTATATACACCCATTTATTACCATATAAGTTTATTACAAAGTAAATGCATAAGGCATATTGTTTCCTCACATAATTTAAAAAACACATCTTTTTAAGTCAGATATATCACTACATCATCATTTTTAAAGGCTGGTAGTATGAAAGTGCCACTAACCACAGCTTTCTTGGTGGCCGGCACAAACTCTACAGAGAGTACATAAAATGACTTTACATATTTACACAGACAAGCATCTTCACTTTAATTATGTCTTTATTTAAATGTATTACTTCAAATGAATATAACTAACATAGATACATGTTTTTCTGCTATCATAGTTTTGGCCAGGGCTAAAGTTAAAAGTTAATTTAGAAGAAAATATTAAATAGCTGAAATGTATCTCCAAAAAAAGCAAAATGGTGAAGGTATAGAACTGACAGAAATTTGGCCCTGGCTTGTATGGCTCAGTGGACTGAGCACTGGCCTGTGAACCAAAGGGTCACAGGTTTGATCCCCAGTCAGGGCACATACCTGGGTTGCAGGCCAGGTCCCCAGTAGGGAGCATGCAAGAAGCAACCACACACTGATGTTTCTCTCCCTTTCTTTCTCCCTCCCTTCTCCTCTCTCTAAAAATAAATAAATAAAATCTTTAAAAAAAGAGACAGAAATTTGAGAATGTGTATCCTTTCATGGAAGATTAAAGATCCTTTAATGCTGGGAATTAGTAATAACAAAAAGAAGCCATTATTAATTATGACAGGTAATAAATAATTTATTTAAATATGTATTTGGTTTAGAATGCTAAAGCCAGTAATCTTTCTTCAGTGTAAAATAAAGTGAAACATCTACTCTCCTATGATTAACTGTGCTCATGAGTTTAAAAGAAGATAAAAATATTAAAAATAGCATACCTTTTTAATCTTGGCCTTTTCAGCCTTTTCTTCTTTATCGCATTTCTTGGCATTCCTATTAAGTTCTTTGGCAGCAAACTTCAGGTTAAATAGGTGTTCTGGAAATATATGTTAAGGCTATGCAAAAAAGTCATTTCCCAATTTAACTACTGAAAACAAGATGTTAAATTTATAAAACTTACCAGATAAGATTCTGCTACCTAAGCAACTATTCACAAAGTATTTGAGAAAACAGAAAAAAAATTATGTATTCCACATTTGGTTTTTCATTTTAAAACCATTAAATTAACAACAAGAAAATATTTATTAAAAGGAGCTACTTTATAGTAGAGAAACCTGACAGACGACACTTTACATGGGATAACATCAGCAGCAGTAACACATTTCAACATCATGTACCTTCTAAAATGATGAACTCCAAAGGGTACAGCATCACTTCTATGGTATCGTTGCCAAAAACAAAAGGTCTGTCTACTAAAGACAAAACGTCGGACAACCCAGAACTAAGACACATTCTATGACATAAGTGACCACTGTACTCTTCTCAAGTTCATGAAAAGCAAAAGACTGAAGAACTAGCACAGAGTGGACAAGAGTAAGGAAACAGGCTGGCGAAATGCAATGTGGGGTCCTGCATTAGAACGTGGAACAGAAAAGGGACATCAGTGGGAAAAGTGGTGAAATCTAAGTAAGAGCTAGAGTATAGTTAATGACATTGTAGTGATGATTCCCTTTTCTTGATAATTATACTATGTTTTTATAAGATGTTAAGAATAGAAGTTTGGTAAAGAGAATAACTCTACTATTTTTGCAATTTTAAGTCTATAAATATTTAAGATGAAAATTTTTAGTTTTTAAATATTTTTTCTTCTTCTTTAAGCTGTTACAGTTGTTCCCAATTCTTTAAAGAGATTTTATTTACTTATTTTTAGACAGAGGGGAAGGGTGGAAGACAGAGAGGGAGAGAAACATCCATGTGTGTTTGCCTGTCATGCGCCCCCTACTGGGGACCTGGCCCACAACCCAGGCATGTGCCCTGACTGGGAATCAAACTGGTGCCCCTCTGATTCGCAAGCCAGCGCTCAATCCACTGAGCCACACCAACCAGGGCTGTTCCCACTTTTTTCCTCTTCCCCTTCCTCACCTGGCCCTAAGCCAATCCGCACATTGTTGTGTGTCTATGGGTTGTACATAAACATTCTTTGGTAAATGAAGGGACATTAAAAATTTAAATAAGAAAAACCAACAATGGGAAGAAAAAGTGCCTTGTTCAAAAGACCCCAATGAGCAAAACCACAAATATGTCACTTTCATGACAGGAAAACAAACATGAAGTGTACGCACATGAATATGACAAAGCAAGTGGTTTGTGTCATGAATAAATCACTAGTTAGAAAGATTCTGTGTGTTTTCTGCCCTTAGAAAATGGTAAAATCTACTTACTCTTTAACCTTGACTTTATGTTTTTCAAGACATCTATAAAAGATATGGGGTTCATTTAAGTTTATTGAAAGGTACACTTACAGCAATATAAAGGACTGACTTTTGTATTGATTTTATCACTATCTGAAAACAAGAATTGATAGTTTTATTTATGAAAGCTAAGTCATAAATTAAACTACCTTGTTCACCTCTCAATGGCTTCATGGTTCTAATTTAACATCTTATTTGTGGATATAAGGGGGACAACTTTGCTACCCTGAGTATTTGTCATCAGTGACAGATACACCTAGAATTGTTAAGAAAACAAGAACATATGTATGAATTTCTCAGTAATTTTAATGGAAAATACACTTCACATTTATAAGTAACATCAATTTCAGCTAGATGAAAGTTATAAGTCCTTCTATAAACAGGGGATTTCAACCTAAGCACTATTGATATTTTGGACCAGATAATACTTTACTGTAGGGCTGCCCTGTGAATTCCAGGAGGCTTATGAGAATCCCTGGCTTTTACCCTCACAGGGGTGTGGAACCTGCAGCCCGCAGACTGCTTGCAGCTCAGGATGGCTATGAATGCAGCCCAACACAAAATCATAAATTTACTGAAAACCTTTTTTTTTGCTCATCAGTTTTGTTAGTATTTGTATTTAATGTGTGGCCCAGAGATGCAAAAATGTTGGACACCCCTAGGCTTTACACTGTTCCCTTTTACTTTTCCCATTTTGACTTGATCTTGAAATCTCATCACAAACCAGCAATATAACAATTACCAATAAAGTTCTTAAAAAAATACAGAGTTCTGGACCCAACCTCTGTAATGTTCAATTTCATAGATCGGGACATGGATCTCAGAAATCTGTAGTTTTTAAAAGGTCACCCGGTGATTTTCATGAATATCTAGGTTTAGAAAATACTAATTTAGCATCCTCTTCCACAGGAATAGTTGAAATATTACAGTGTTTCTCCTGCTATCATGGCAACGTAAGAAATCACAGAGATCTCTTATGATCTTATGAGAAGAGATCTCTACTTTATTCTCATGATACATATGAGGGGGGACCCAAAAAACCCATAATTTATTTATAAAAAATTATGTATTAATTCTTACATGTTTAAACTTCAGTCACCTTCAAAGTACTCTCCATTTGATGCAATACACCTATTGAGATGTTTTTTTCAACTGCCCAAAATAGTTTTTGAACTTGACAATTTTGATATAAACTTTTAGTGCCTCTGCCTTTTTTGTTTGTTTGTTTCACCTCTTCTACATTGGCAAAATGTTTCCCTTTGAGGACTTTTTTCATCTGGGGGAAACCAAAAAATGTAACTCAGGGCGAGATCAGATGAATAGAGGGGGTGGGGAATGGGGGTCATGCCATTTTGGGTCACAAAGTGCCAGACACTCAGCATGGTGTGGGCAGGTGTGCTCATAAATCCCCCATCATGAAGTGGGCAAATGCACTGAAAGAGTCTTCAAAAAATTTCACTAAGGCCAAACACAACCTCTCACAACAACGCCAGTTGGCATACTGATAAACCAGGTGGGTTCCCAGAGCACTACCTAGCAGGGGAAGCCTGTACTACAAGGGGCCTGCCTGACAGATGGCAATTGCTGTTTTGGGGGGTTCCCCCATCTATCTACACACACGTGCACACGCGCGCGCGCGCACACACACACACACACACACACACACAGTCTTATAAACAGATATATACCGAAATGATTCTGTTGCTCCCTCTTGTTACTTCCTCCCTTTCTGTCTATTTCCACGATCAGTTATCTACAATTCCAAAATTCAAAAAGTTCTGAAAACTGAAAGTTTTATATAATATTTAGTAGCAAAACATGACCTGACTAGGAAAATTTGATGACAAAACCTTAACTAACAAACCTTATCACACATTTCCATGTAGAAATATTGTGTGATTATGTGATGATTCCTGAAGCCACCAAGGTATAATGCAATATATGGCATGTGTGCCTTATCGTCATTCTAAAATTTAACAAAGTATAAATTCTAATTTGAATATTAAAATGAATGGGAACTCAAATTGAAGCTTGTTTCTGTGTGTATGGCAATTTTCTCAATTACTGATTGCATGGAATGGTGATTGTTTAAAATGTTCACACCTTAAAAGTATAAAATTACCCACGAATGAGAAATAAGACTACTTTTAAATGTTCCTTTCTGGAAGAGAGCTCCATGTAAACAGCTACTTTCTTGCACAAATATTTACGTATATGTTCCTGTCAGGAATATTTTCTCTTTCAAAACATGACACTTAGTATATAGTCTATACCTTTGTACTCTTGAATACTTATAAATTTTAAAAGAATTCAAATAATTTAAAATGAAATTGACTTTTAGTTGCCAGAGGGATATTTTAACTATGAAAATCCTTCTTACAATGCAATAATAATTAGTGAAATAAAGCATGAGAATATTGATTATATCATAATTACTAGCAGTTCTGAAAACTACAGCCTTATTATTATACTTGGGATAATAAATTCAGAGTAACAATTCAGTTCCATGAAAGTAGAAAGTGCATGTGTATATATATTCATTCTTTTTTTTAAACACACATTTTTTAAAAGATTTTATTTATCTATTTTTTTAGAGAAGGAAGGGAGGGAGAAAGAGAGAGAAGAGAGAGAGGAAAGAGAGGAAAGAGAGGAGAGAGAGGAGAGAGAGGAGGGAGGGAGGGAGAGAGGGGGGAGAGAGAGAGAGAGACAGACAGACAGACAGACAGACAGACATCAATGTGCAGTTGCTGGGGGCCGTGGCCTGCAACCCAGGCATGTGCCCTGACTGGGAATCGAACCTGCGATGCTTTGGTTTGTAGCCCGCGCTCAATCCACTGAGCTATGCCAGCCAGGGGCTATATATATTCACTCTCATTCCCTCCATCCCTCTTCCTTTGTCTCTCTCCCTCCCTCCTTCCCTCTCTGTAGCCAAGTTCTTTTCAATTAAAGAATTACTAAGTGTCATGAGGCTGATGTACATTAAGGGCATGTGGATTTTTACCAGTTTCTAATTCAAGTTATACAATAGTTCTATGGTCAGAAATGAATAAGGTGGTGAATTCTGTGACCTCAACCCTACAAAAGAATATGACAGAGAGACAAGATTACCACCAGTTTTGGTCCAGTTTACACAGAAGTGAGTACGATCCCATGAATACACAGAAGAGGACCTACTATGCATGTTAGACTGTCACCATTGTCAAACATGTTCATGTCTCTGTGTAGCCCAGACAAGTTGTAACACCTGTGGTTTTCTGATAAGTCTTTTGCCCCATGCCAGAAATCAAAACATCCCTGAGTCTAAAACACTGTCTCTCACTCTTGGGTACTTTTTATATACAGGGCATGAGAGTCTTAAATTCAGATATCTGCTATTTGAATTATCACCCTTTGTGTATACTACAATAAGTGAATATCCTCTACATTGAGGTGGGGGAATTGATGGCTGATATGGAAAAGAACAGAATCAATTCAACTACTAAATTAAGCTATGAACCAGACTTAATATACTGTGAAATAGTTTAAATATTTTAGTTGGCTATAAAGCCCTGGGGTATTTTTCTATTTGGAAAAATAACACTGGCAGAATCATCTCCTTCACTGACTAATATAAATTCAATCTGGCAAAGTGGTTGCTATTAAGACACCATTTGTTTTGTGTTGTCTACAGAAAAGACAATGGCTGTACCACTTTATTATTAATGGACTAAAGTTTAGAAAGACTAAACAGTGATATTTATTAATCTGTAAAGATATACAAGGCCCTAAACTGGGTGCTGAATTACCCAAGCTCCAGCACCCTGTGTATCAGAGTGATGTTGGCCTCCAGCAGTTACCTCATTCTGTTCATACACAGTTCTTTTGCCTAGTGTACCCTTCTTTTGTCCCTCCCTTCCACCCTCCTTTAACCCCTGTGAGGTTTACCACATACCAGCACGCCCACTCTTTGGCTAACACAAGGAACTGACTCTGAGAAACTGGTCTCAAACACCTCCATTAATGGCAACAGGTTCCCCTCTTCCTGTCAAAATCCACGCAAAAAAAAACCCTCGTTCACTTGGACCTTGGTACTGACAAGGATATAAAAAGAAAGCAAATAAACCACCTGAACATTTTGATTATTTCAAATTTCCAGAAAGTCTTAATACCTCACCTTCCAATTCTACAAAATTAAAATTTAAAATACTACATTAAGGTGTACCTTTTAATAAGAAATATCTATGATCCAGGCTTGTCTTTAGGAGAATCTAACTTAGGCTTTCCCTAAACTGATTGTGGAGATTCGTGGTTTTCCACATTCTTACAAAGCAAAATCTCAAGTGGAATGTCAATATGCTGAAAAAGTAGCTCTACATATACCCTGGACTCCATCAAACACAAATGAATTGCCCAGTAAGCTGTGGAGTGTGTGCAGAAGTGAACACACAGACTTTGGAACCCGGGCCAGATCCTTTCAGGGGTGTCTAACCCACGGCCAACAGGCCACATGCAGCCCAGGATGGCTGTAAACGTGGCCCAACACAAAATTGGAAATTTAGTTAAAACATGATATTTTTTTTGTGTGTGATGACATGTTGAAATGTATTTAATGTGTGGCCCAAGACAACTCTTCTTCCAGTGTGGCCCAGAGACACCAAAAGGTTGGACACCCCTGCTACTGTATGTTACAAGCTCTGTGCTTTTCTTAGCTCTAATTTCCTCTTCTATAAAATGAGGATACTACCACCTACCTTACAGTGTTGAGAATTTGAAATAATACATACAAAATCCCCAGCATAGAGTTTGGCACATAGTAGGTGTTCAATAAATCATCATTACCACCTGATGACTTTGCTAACTCACCTATCTTAATTGGGCAATGTGGTTAGTAAGGAACTAAAAAGTCCCACTGTCTCTTTAAAACATTTTATGTATATAAGGGGACTAAATGGTAATGAAAAAATACAATAAGGATTAAATTAAAAAGAAACATTCTACTTGCTTTCATTTATTTGCAGTCACACTACTGAAGAGGCAAAGGATGGAAACCAGTGATGTCTTCATAGATTATTGTTTTAAATTTTAAATAAATAAGAATCATTCATTATGTTGTTTATAGAAAGAAGCCTTGCTTTAAGATTTCAATCTGTTTCCTCAAAAAAATTGTTAGTTTACTAGAAGAAATTCATAGTAGAAATCTCAGGTCCTGCCTGCCTCCCTGAAGTAGGTGGAGCAACACCAAGGGAAAGAAAGTTAGTCATACACAGCAGGGCACACAGTTCCTGGATTCCAAATGCCAAACGTAAGATTATGCAATCCTTTCAGTGTACGGAAGTAGAAGATGAAAAAAGAAAAGGAGGTAAGAGGAAGGAAATAAAAATGTCCCACTAGGACCTGCCTGCCCCAGAATAAAGCAGTGGTAGCTATACCACAGATTGTTTATGTATACCAGGGGAACCCCCACCCCAAAACTGGAGTTGTCTTCTGGAGGGCAGGCCCCTTGTAGTCCAGGCTTCCCCCACTGGGTGAGTGTTCTAGGAACCCATGTGTATCTGTGTACCAGCTGGCATTGTTGTGGGAGACTACATGTAGCTTCAGGGGATTTTTTTTGAAGACTCTTTCAACTCATTTGCCCATTTCATGATGTAATTTACAAGCGCACCTGCCCACAGCACTGCTGAGTCACAGCAATTTTTGACCAAAAAAATAGCAGGACCCCCGTATCCCACCAGCCCTATTCACCTGATCCCATTCTGAGTAACTTTTTTTTGTTCCCCCCGATGAAAAAAGTCCCAAAGAGAAACGTTTTGCCTATGTGGTAGAGGTGAAACAAACAAACAAAATAAATAAATAATAAAGCCAGAAGCACTAAAAAGCATCGCAATTAACAAGTTTAAAAACTGTTTTGAGCAGTGGAAAAAATGTCTCGATAGGTGTACTGCATCAGATGGTGAGTACTGTGGTGACTGTAGTTTCAACATGTAAGAATAAATACACAACATTTTATAAATAAATCCCTGGGGTCCCCCCCATACATTTGATGAGGAGTGCTATTATGCATCTGACTTTCCCCTTTTGTAGCTACCAGCATGGTGGTCATTCCTGTGTGTTTCTAGAAGATAGAAGTGGGGATCACAGAAACACAGGAAGATCATCAGAATTCAAAGGAACCCTAGAAATCACTTAACTTTCCTCATTTTATAGATGTGAAATCTAAAGCCTAGAGATGGATCATTGAGGAGTAATTGCAGAATTGGTACTCAAATGGCATTAAATGACGAACCATAAGTAACCCTTCCTTGCAGTACTTTTTGTAAGACACAACATTCTACTAGCTAGCCACTCCATAAATTATGTAACTATTGTCAGGCAAAATATAAAATGTCATTACTTCTGCTTTAGGATAGAAAGCCATTGATAATGGTGAACAGACATTTTTAAGGTAGCTCGCAATCTTTGCCTGAAACACAGTTAGTCTCATCTGCCTGGGAGACTACAAAAGGAGACAACGAAACCAGTCCAGCTCTCAGAACACATGCAGTACCTATTATCTACTTCACTACTTCTCAACCCTTTCCAGGTTAGAATCCCTATCCCTCAGAGAAAAAGATGCCAGCTATGGATATTTTCCCCAGGAAACAGGCACATACTAACAAAATTTTGCATACAACTTCAAGGAGTTTAGTAAATCCACAGATAGGATCAAGAATCGCTGTTCTACTATTCATCTAAGTTAGTATGTGCAATCTCACATTGCTATTTATCCCCACTCAAGACTGTTCTGGCTCAGTTGTATCAAAAGTTGCTCAGAGTTGGAAATGGGTCTTATAACCCTCTGTATCGACAGCCTGGGGACATTGCTCAGCCAATAGAAGTTATGTTAATTATATGTTAATTGTATATGGCAATATAAGTTAATTACATGTTAATTAATTGCTAACAGAAGGTCTTTACCCACTTTGTGTCCACCAATGACCAAGTGCTCTGCAAGGAAATGAGGATTCAAAGACTAAATAAAGACCCCATCCTCCAGAAATTCAGTCTAGTGGAAGTGATAAATAAGTACACGATAACAAAAGTGAAAAAAAGGCTCAAATGGAAAAGAGAAAAGGAGCACAGAGTAGGACTGGTAGGATATGGTGCTCTCAGAGTTCTAGTTTGTCGGGGATGGTGGATTAAATTAGAAAGATGACAAGGAAAGTTTCCTGGAAACAAAGCGTGCTTGATCCAACAAAACAACAAAATGCCAGAAGAGGGGTAAAAACATAGAGAAGCCCAAAAGGGGACATGGAATATGGGAGTAGGAAAGTATCCCCTAATTGTTCCTCTTCAATTGTTTAATTCTCATGGTTAATCAAGCACTACTCCTGAAACACACTGTACTAATACTGCACACATATTGCAATTGATGCTATACTTGTAGAGCACCTGTATGAACATGTTACAACAAATATATCTGGTCATTCCACAGAGTTCTTTAAAGTGAGATTTGATCTAATCCACCATGATAAATTCTGTGTGCTTTAACTGTCCAAAGACAGAAGTCACAATTACCGTGCTAATTCAATTATTAGCACATTTGATCTTCTTATATATGGTCACAATGAGATGTTTGCATTATATATAGGTATCAAATAAATGTACTTAAATTTAAGTTACTTAGTTAGTTATGGAAGACAGATCTGAGTCAGTACGTCATTCTCCTCCTCTATACTCTAAGGAAATGGTCTGGAGTGTACAAGAGGAAACCAAGAGAAGTAATCATTGATAGATGGTATGAGCCAAGTTAAACCTCCTCACTTCTTTTGACAGACTGAAGGCTAGTTAATAGTTCGTCTTTAACATATTAAACTATTGATAACACTACCATTAATTTCAATTATAGTCAGGCGCACATACTTTTCAGTGAAAGAAAATCAGTAACCAAGTATCTTGATATTGGAAATTGCATAGGGTACATTAAGTAGATGAAAATTTGCATTATTAGAGTAGAAAAAAAGCAATTTTAGACCTATTACTTCAAATCGTTTGAAGTTTTGGGAAAGAGATAGATAGCAATTAGTACTTTATTTCTTAATTCTTAACAGCATATTCAAAACTTTATGATTGATATGCTCTTCCATTTCATTTTATCTTCATAACAGCTTTATAAGGTTGGCAGGTCAGTTAGTATGTTTACAGATGAGTAAACTTTGCCTGCAGAGGCTGTATGACTCACTCTAACTCACATTTCTTAACAGGTAAAACCTAGGAGGCAGAGGAAGTGAGCAAAAAGGAAAAAGAACTCATGGACATGGATAACTGTGGTATTTGCTGGGGGAAGGGGACATAAGGGGGCTAAATGGTAATGGAAAAATACAATAAAGATTTAAAAAGAAATAAATAAACTATAACAAAATGCTGAAAAACAAACTGATATTCAGAGTCAATCTAGTGGCCATTCCTTTAGGAGACTTCTTTTAAAAAATTATCTAACATGGCTATATGTTCATAAATTAGACCCTTGAAGCTGCGCTGATAACTGAGCCTTTTAGTCATCTATTCTGTTACTAAAACGAGCTATTTTTGCACCTCACATATTATTCCTGCTTTATGTGTTATCCGTATTTCCAGTATGGCTTATATAATTTAATCCACTCATCAAAAGGCTTTCTACATTTCAGACTCACAAACTAATGAAGGCAAAGAGCTTTAAAATGAGCTGTCAAACGAACACTATTATTCACATTTTGCCATTTTGGCCAAGTTTTATTAAATGGCAAGATACCAAGTTACTCTATTTTCTATAATGCCAAGTCCTGGGAAAAAAGGAGGAATTACAGTGACATGGAAAACCTGTGATGGTATTTCAGTTGTGAAAAGCTATTTCATCCTTCTTGGATTCAGAAGGGTTTCACACAGCTTGGTTCCTAACCCCGTTTCCATTGCTTAAGTGGGAGCACAGGTGCAAGCGATGAATTCGTATAGCCTTAGGTAACTACATGAGTTCCTTCACGCGCTAAAACAACTGACAATATTAACACAGAAGCACTCAACTTACTTTGGAGGGCCGACATTACGCACTTTACCTTATTACCACCGGTCACCTCCATTCAGAAAAAGAAAGCAGTTCCACAGAAGCTATCGCATTCAAAATCTTCACCTCCGCACCAAACCTATGGCCAAGTCCTGCCGCCTCTGGTGTTGCACCATCCCCCGGGACATATTGCTAAGAAACGGATAAAATCGCTGAAAGGACGGAGGACAGTGGCCCTCTCCGTGGGAGGATGCACGCTCAAGGATCCAGGCTCAAGAATCTCCGCAAACCAGTCCCGCGACACTGACACTTCCCAAAACAGAGCCAAGTCCCGATTCTGGGATGGCGGCGGCTACCAGAAAACAATAACAAACGAAACAAGGTGCCGGTGCTTTCCAAGAGGCGGCAGCGCCCTCACCCCTCCACAACTAGACTTAAAACATCGCCCCCACCGAGTTCTTCCCACGGCCCCAGCCCCTCCCTGCCATTTCCCACGCCCTTCCCGAAGCCCTGGCAGCAGCTTTTCTGCTGGGAAAGGATACTCTCCATATTGGACATGGCCTTACGACTTTTCTCGAGAGGCGTCAGCGCTCGGCAGCTGCAGGGGTTCGAGGCGAGGGCACGCGCGCTTCGGTCCTCGTCCCGACCTGGGAGTAGCCTGACACCTAGGCTACCGATCCCACTTCCTGTTTCTGCGCAAGGCCGGCTGGGAGGCGGAGCCGTCTGCGCCCCAGGGGCGGAGCTGGGGCGACGCCAAAATGGCCGCAGCCCGCAGAGGCGGTTGGGGTGGGCTGCAGTCGCTGGGGGGCGTGAGGATTCCAGTGCCAGAGGTTACGCTCCGCCCACTCATGTATTTTAGACTAACCTAGAGCTTGACGGTTACCCCCCCCACCCCCACCCCCCGTTAATCTAGTACCGAGTCTTCTTACTCTGCGGTCCCACCGCTTCCCTCAGATCTCATCCAATCTCTGACCCCTGAGTTATGTTCTCAGAGATTAAATCTTACGGATGAAGGAAAAAGGTATAGGGCTTTTATGTACTTTTTAAAACAAAACAGTCGTAATCGTCTGAAATAAGGACCTAAGGATAAAGGAGTTGGGCAGTTTTCCATTGCGATGTTAATTCAGTTGAAGTTGTACAAAGAATCACGATCCCTAAACTTTTTCGTTGGAAGGGGAGGACAAGAAAGTAAATCGTTAGTTATAAGAGGTAAAGTCGCTGTGAGATGCATATGCATAATTGATAGTTTATTATTATTGTTTGCAATAGTGCTGTAAAATACGAAAATTACTACTAAATCTCTCTAAACTATCGCGGACAGGGAGGTTATGCGAAATACTCAATAGCGGTTGGTATGTTATATGTGACATTAAAATAACCTAAGATAATTTATAATACACCACCTCTAGATTTATGGGAAGGAACAGGATCTTTCGCGCCGGTGTCACTGCGTTTCAATTAAGAACTCTTGGAAATTCCAACAAACAGCTAAAAGGTATTACTTTAGGAAAAATAGCTAAAATACTCTCTTAATGAAGACTTTTATAAGTTTAGCTTTAAATTTTTTTCTCATGTTTAAAATTTCAGTTCGTGCGGAAAATTAGTACATACTTGGCTGAGCTTTTTATCTTTCAGATGGTTTCCCATTGAACCAAAATGGTTCCAAAACCTACTGTTTTTCTCTTGATGATGATTGGCAGGTTTCAGACTGGTACCTAATCATAAACCCTTGATGCTGGAAAAACAAGGCTTTACGAATATAAGCTTAACCTGGAAACCACTTCCATAGATGAAACAGTACAAAGACTATATATTTTATCTCCCCCGTGTGTGTGTGTGTGTGTGTGTGTGTGTTTGTGTGTATTTGAGACTAACATACATTTCTATAGGGACACAAAACTTGGCAGATTTCAGTTTCATCACTTTCCGTACTAACCTGTGTATTTCACTGTTTGAGAGCTTTTTTTTGAGTATAAAGGTAAAAAGTACTTCTTAAAAGTTCTTCCCTAGGAGCTTAATATGAATTAAAACAGCTCTTTTAATAAATCCACATGTAAACCAGATCAATCCACTAAAGCTTAAACATTTCCATGTTTTATGTAAAGATTTTTTGTTATAAGTAGGCAACCAGTAATAACAAATCTTTTAAAATACGATTTTAAAGCATTTTTGCATATCGTAGAATTTCTTAAGAGAGGGTCCCTCACGACAGCATTAGGTTTTTGGTAAAATAAAAATCTGGAGATATGTGTTCACTTAGGAAATTTCTTACTTACTGCCATCTTAAATGATATATAGGTATCCTAGATCTTAATAGATTATGAAATTTGTTCATAAGTTCTGAACTAATTTTGACTCCAAAAAATTGTTCTAATTTTTATTGCATATATTATTTCTTAAACTTAGATTTATTATCTTAGACATAGTAATAGAACTAAAGTATATGTATATTACCAATATACATATATAAGTACCAATGAAGTATCTTAACTCAGCAACTACTGAATATGTTAATGTTTGACATGACTGAAGTTAATGTAGTAAATTATAAAAATTCCACAAGGAATTTAGTTATTTTTTCAGGATTAGTCAATTTAGTTCTCTAAATATTTTGCAATCCACTGTGTTACACACAAGCTTTGCTTTTTATTGTTTCTCACAGTAGGTTTTTTTTCACTTTTTTAAATTGTTGTTCAAGTACAGTTGTCTCCATTTCCCCACCACCACTCCCCACCACCCCAGCCATCCCCACTTCCCACCCACAAGCTTTGGTTTTTAAATTTAAAAACACTTATAAAACAATTGCAGTTGAAATCTAAATTATTTAATCTTTAATTTTAATTTTGGTTGTTTTGTGACAATACAACATTTTTGTACTTTCTAGCAAATTATTTCCAGTTAAACTCCCACTGAAGTAGAAAGAAAGGAGTACATCAGAAATGCAAATGGTATAGTATTATGTAGTATTTCTCAAATTTCAGGGTCCTTGTTAAAAATACAGATGTTTCGCCTCACCTCTATAGATTCTAAGAGAATAAGTTTGGAGTTGAGCCCAGAAATCTGTATTTTGCCTCTGTTCATGTAATTGAAATAAACATTTTAATATAGAGTAATATAAATCCCATGTTGCCTAATATAGCTCAGTTTGGATGGAATTTCATAGTTTACAAAGTGCTTCTTATATATCACTTCATTTGATACTTAAAGTAATCTAAGGCAAACTGGGCAGGCATTTTCCTCTTTTTACCAATTAAAAATAAAGGAAGAACAAAGCTTAGATAAATATTATGATTTGTTCAAGCAAGTTTTGAGCAAGTGGTGTCTGTATTAAATTCAGGCTCCCTTGATTCCTATCCAGTACTTTTGAACGTGTATAGCAGGTTGACAAGGAGGAATCATGAATAAGACCACTTCTGCATCTTGCTTTCTGTAGCTCAGGTGCACGTTTAGTATAAAATAAAGGGAAGAATTATTCCAGCTGACCGGCAGTCTTTCTGGTTTCCATATATTTCAGGCCTTACATTTAAGTCTTTAACCCATTTCTATTTTTTTATTAAATTCATTGGTTAAGCCCTGGCTGGCATAGCTCAGTGGATTGAGCATGGGCTGTGAACCAAAGCATTGCAGATTCAATTCCCAGTCAGGGTACATGCCTGGGTTGCGGGCCAGGCCCCCAGTTGGGGCCACATGAGAGACAACCACACATTGATTTTTCTCTCTCTCTTTCTCCCTCCCTTCCCGTCTCTAAAATAAATAAATAAATAAATAAATAAATAAATAAGAATTTAAAAAATTTTATTGGTTAATAAGATTATATAGGTTTTTAAGAATACATTTCTATGATACATGATCTCTGTATTGTACTGTGTGTCCATCACCCAAAATGAAATCTCCTTTCATCACCATATATTTTAAACCCTTTACTGTTTACTATCCCCGCTTCCCTCTGAACCACCATTTCGAGTTTACTTTTGTATATGTATATGGTGTAAGAGACTGGTTCAGTTTCTTTTTTTTTTTTTTTTGGCATGTATCTGTCCAGTTCTCCCAACACCACTTGGTGGAAGGACTGCCATTGTTCCATTGTACATTTTTACCTCCTTTGTTGTAGATTAGCTAGCCATAGTAGCTAGGGTTTATTCCTGGGATCTCTATCCTATTTCACTGATCTTTGTCTTCAGTCTCATGGTTTTCAGAGTACAGGTCTCTTACTTCTTTGGTTTAATTTATTCCTAGGTATTTTATTTTTCTGATGCAATTGTAAATGGGATTGTTTTCTTAATTTCTCCTTTTGACTGTTCACTTATTAGTGTACATGAACACAATTGATTTCTGTATATTAATTTTGTATCCTGCTACTTTACTGAATTATTTTATTCTCCTAATTTTGAGGTGTATTCTTTAGGGTTTTCTATATATAGTATCATGTCATCTGAAAATAGTGACAGTTTTACTTCTTCCATTCCAATGTGGATGCCCTTTATATCTTTTTCTTGTTTGATTGTTTTGGCTAGGACTTTCAATACTACATTCAATAATAGCAGTGAGAATGGACATCTTTGCCTTGTTCCTGATCTTAGAGCCAAAGCTTTCAGCTTTTCATCATTTAGTATGATGTTAGCTGTGGGCTTGTCCTCTATATCCTTTATCAAGTTGAGGTAACTTCCTTCTATACCCACTTTCTTGAGAATGTTTTAATTATAAATGTATGTTGAATTTTATCAAATGCTTTTTCTGCATCTTTTGAGATAATTGTATGATTTTTGTCCTTGGTTTTGTTAATGTGGTGAATCACATTAATTGTTTGTGGATGATGAACCACCCTTGTATCCCTGGTATAAATCCCACTTAATCATGGTGTATAACCCTTTTTTATAACTTTATATTTGTTGTTGACACTACTACAGGTGTCCCCATTTTGCCCCCTTTGCCCACCTCTCTCCAGTGACCACCCCAACCCCCATCCGTCTGGTTATCACCACACTGTTATCTGTGCCTGTGGTTATGCACGTGTATGTTCTTGGGCTCAACCCTTCACTTTCTATCATCTGGTCCTCCCCTGCCCGCTCCCCTCTGACAGCTGTCAGTTTTCTCCATGTATCCATGCCAAATTTTCTATCCTATTTATCTGTTTATTTTGTTCATTAGATTCCACATGTAAGTGAGATCATATGGTATTTGTATTTTTAATTTTTTTGAGGAAATTCCACACTAGCTGCACCAGTCTGCTTTCCCACCAACAGTGCAAAAGGGTTCCCTTTTCTCCACAACCTTGCCAGCAGTTGTTGTTTGTTGATGTATTGATGATGGCGATTCTGACAGGTGTGAGATGGTATCTCACTGTGGTTTTAATTTGCATCTCTTTGATAATTAGTGATGTTGAGCATATGTCCTCTTTGGAGAAGTGTATGTTCAGGTTCTTTGCCCATTTTTAATTGGATTGTTTGTCTTCCTGGTGTTGAGTTCTATAACTTATTTGTATATTTTTTTTAAATTAACCCCTTATCAAATGTATCATTGGCAAGGAAGTTTTCCCATACAATGGGTTCCCTTTTCATTTTGTTGACAGTTTCCTGTATTGTGCAGGAGATATTTAGTTTGATATAGTCCCATTTGTTTATCTTTTTCTTTATTTCCATTGCCCTAGGGGACATATTGGCAAAAATATTACTCTGAGAGCTGTCTGGGATCTTATTGCTTATGTTTGCTTCTTGGATTTTTATGCTTCCATGACTTACATTTAACTATCCATTTAGAGTTTATTCTAGTGTATGGTGTAAGTTGGTGGTCTAGTTTCATTTTTTTGCGTGTACCAGTCCAGTTTTCCAAACACCATTTATTGAAGAGACTGTCTTTACTCCGTCTTATACTCCTGCCCCCTTTGTCAAATATTAATTGACCATGTAAACATGGGTTTACTTTTGGGCTCTCTGTTGTATTCCATTGAGTTGTATGTCTGTTTTTATGCCACTGCCAGGCTGTGTTGACTACTGTGGCCTTGAAGTATAGTTTGATATCAGATACTGTTATACGTACACCTTTGTTTTTTCTCAAGATTTCTGAGTCTATCTGGGGTCTTGTTTTGTTCCATATACATTTTTGGAATATTTGCTCTAGATATGTGAAATATGCCATTGGTATTTTGATAGGAATTGCGTTGAATTTATAAATTGCTTTGGGTAGTATGGACAATTTAAATGATGTTAATTCTTCCAATCCATGAACACAGTATATGCTTCCATTTATTTGCATCTTCCTGAATTTCCTCAGTGTTGTATAGTTTTCCAAGTACAGGCCTTTTGCCTCTTTGGTTAGGTTTATTCCTAGGTACATTATTTTGTTGCTGTGGTGGTGGCAGTGGTTACAATAGTAAGTGGGACTGTTTTCTTGGTTTGTCTTTCTGATAGTTCATTGTTAGTGTATAAAAATTCCACTGATATCTGAATATTTAATTTTGTATTCTGTTATTCTGTCAAGTTCATTTATTAGATCTAGTAGTTTTTGGTAGAATCTGTAGGGTTTCCTATGTACAGTATTATGTCATCTGCAAATAATGAGTGTTTTACTTCTTCCTTTCCAATTTGGATGCCTTTTATTTTTTCTTCTTTTAAATTGCTGTGGCTAGGACTTCAGTACTATGTTGAATAAGAGTGGTGGAAGTAGACATGCCTGTCTTGTCCCTGAGCTAGAGAGAAATGCTTTTAGTTTTTGCCCATGGAGTATGATGTTTACTGTAGGTTTGTCATATATGTCCTTTATTACATTGAGGTATGATCCTTCCATTCCCACTTTGCTGGGAGTTTTTATCATAAATGGGAGGTGGATTTTACTGAATGCTATTTCTGTATCTGTTGATATGATCATATGATTTTTATCTTTCATTTTGATATAACACATTTTTTGATTTGGGGGTATTGTGCCAACCTAGCATCCCTGGAACAAATCCCACTTGATCATAGTGTGTGATGTTTTTAATGTATTGCTGGATCTGGTTTGCTAATATTTTTATGAGAATTTTAGCATCTGTGTCCATCAGGGATATTGGCCTATAATTTTCTGTCTTTGTAGTGTTCTCTGTGGTTTTGGAATTAAGATAATGCTGGCCTTATAATAAGAGCTTGGAAGTCTTTCCTCCTCTTGAATTTTTTGGAATAGTTTGAGAAGCAGAGGTGTTAGTTCTTTCAATCTTTTGATAGAATTCACCTGTGAAGCCATCCCGTCCAGGACTTTTCTTTGCTGGGAGGTTTGTGATTACTGCTTCAGTTTCATTAGTTGTCATCAGTCCATTCTGGTTTTCCGTGATTTTTTTTTTCCTGATTCAGTTTTGGAAAATTGTAGTTTCTAGGAATTTATTTCACCCAGATTGTCCAATATATTTGCATATAGTCATTTATAGTATTTTCTTACTATCCTTTTTATTTCTGTGAAATCAGTTGTTAGCCTCTCCTTTTTTCATTTCTGATTTTATTTATTTCGGTCCTGTCTCTTTTTTTCTTGATGAATCTGGTTAAAAGTTTGTCAGTGCTTGTTTATCCTTTCAAAGAACCAGCTCTTTGTTTCATTGATCTTTTGTGTGTTTTTTTTCACTCTGTGTCATTTTCTACTTTGGTCTTTATTATTTTCTTCCTCCCCCTTACCCCAGGCTTTCTTTGTTGTTCTTTCCCATTTTTTTCAGGTGTAGGGTTAGATTGTTTATTGAAGTTTTTTTTTTTTTTTTTTTTTTTTTTTGCTTCCTGATCTATGCCTATGATGCTATGAACTTTCCTCTCAGGACTGCTTTTGCTGTGTCTTATAGATTTTGGGTTGTTGTGTGTTCATTTTCATTTGTTTCCAGGTAATTTTTTATTTCTTCCTTGATTTCATTGTTAACCCATTCATTCTTTTTTTGTGTGCATGAATCTTTAATAAGCTTTTTAAAAATATTATTTTAGACCATAATCAACTACATTAACAAATCCACAATAAGGGATTTTATATTACATTACATCTAAATTCTTAGCTCAGAGGTGAAAATAATACCTCCAGTAATTTTGTGAGAATCACAGTGCATGGAAACTGACAGAAAGATATTAATAATTTTATTCTTCAAAATTTTGGTGAAACTAAGACAGTTATTATCTGAGATGTTATCTTTCCAATTACATACTTCCAAATTAAGATACAGAGATAAAATACTTATGCATACACAATATATGTGTATGAGCATTTGCATTAAATGGCTTATGAGATTATGTGTCATTTTTTACCTTCTTTCTACTTTTTCTTCAAAATGTATAATAACAAACTACATTATTTTTATGAGAAATGCATTTACTTTTTTATTCATTTTTGCAAACTTTTTTTATTATTGTTCAATTAGTTGTCTCCATTTTCCCCAGAACCACTCCCCCCACCACCACTCCTCCCACCCCAGCCATTCATTCTTTAGTAACATATTATTAACCTCCATGTGTTTGAATATTATTTATTTTTTTTAGTGTAGCTGATTTCTAGTTTCATACCATTGTGATCCAAAAAGATGATTTCAATTTTCCTGAATTTGTTAAGTCTTATTTTTTACCCTACCATGTGGTCTATCTTTAATAATGTTCTATTTGCACTTGCAAAGAATATATATCGTGATGCTTTGGGAAGAAATATTCTGTAAATATCAATGAAATCTATTTGATCTGGTATGTCATTTAAGGTACCATGTATGGCTTCTCATTTCTCACAGAAATAAGTTACAATAAAATATATTTAGCACCATCGTTGTTAAAAACCTGATCTTGTATAATTCATAAGACATATGAGAATTTCACAGGATCCTAGGATTATCATTAAAAATACTAACTACAGTATATGATATGGTTTAGAATATTTAGCTGAAGCTATACTAACTTATAACAGATGTTTACTTTTCTCAATAAGTCTCTGCTGTAAAATTTTTGTCATAACTTCATTAGACTTCCACAAAACAGAATGTACAAAACAATAATTCCAGTTGCTTTTAAATATTCTCAGTGAGTGGAGTTTTACAGAATTTATTCTTTTCGTCTTCCTAACTACCTTCTATCATTCATCTTAATTTATTTACAACATTACATTACCCATTCTTTTGGGGATTTTGCTCTTATTTTTTTTAACATATTGGGGTGACATTGGTCCACAAAATCATACAGATTTCAAGTGTAAAGCTCAACAGGAGTTCAGTGAAGGAACTGAGTGTTTTACCCTAAAATGTAACAATTCACTCAGCAGTCTGTAAGACCATTCTTGTTTGAAAAGAGGATCTTTAAGCCCTGGCTGGCATAGCTCAGTGGATTGAGCGTGGGCTGCGAACCAAAGCATCACAGGTTTGATTCCCAGTCAGGGCACATGCCTGGGTTGCAGGCCATGGCCCCTAGCAACCGCACATTGATGTGTCTCTCTCTCTCTCTCCCTCTCTCTCTCTCTCTCCTCTCTCTCTCTCCTCTCTCTCTTTCTCCCTCCCCCTCTGAAAATAAATAAGTAAATAAATCTTAAAAAAATAATCTCAAGATTTAAAAAAAAGGAGTGAATATATTTTTAAAAAGAGGATCTTTAATATTTTTTATTTCTAATCTTTTAGGCTTTTTTCTTTTTTTAATATTTTATGGTTTTTGCTCTTACAATTATCCCACTTTGCTCCCCTTCCACTCAGCCTGCCTCCCACCCCATAATCAGTCCCTTCACCAGTGTCCATGTCCATGAATCTTTCATATATGTTATTTTACAAATCTCTTCACCTTCTTTCAATCAGTTCCCCCACCCTCCCCTCTTATCACTGTCAGTCTGTTCCATGATTCTGTGCCTCTGGTTCTATTTTGCTCTTTAGTTTATTTTGTTCATTAGATTCCTAAGTGAGATCCTATGGTATTTCTATTTCACCAACTGGCTTATGTCACTTAGCATAACACTCTCCAGGTCTATCCATGCTGTCACAAAAGGTAGGAATACCTTTTTCCTTTCTGCTGCATAGTCTTCTATTCTGTAGATGTACCACAGGGTTTTTTTTTTTTTATGGACTATCACTTGTTTTTCTTTTTAAATATTTTATTTCTTTATTTTTAGAGAGAGGGGAAGAGAAGGAGAAAAAGAGGGAGAGAAATATCAATGTGTGGTTGCCTCTTGCACACCCCCTGCTGGGCACCTGGCTGGCAACCCAGGCATGTGCCCTGATTGGGAATCGAACAAGTGACCCTTTGGTTCACAGCCCATCCTCAATCCACTGAGCTACACCAGCCAGGGCGTACTACAGTTTTTTATCCACTTATCTACTGATGGGCACTTAGGGTAATTCCAAATCTTGGCTATCATAAATAATGCTGCTAGAACATGGGGGTACATAAATCCTTTTGACTTGTTGTTTGGGGATTCTTTGGGTATATTCCCAACAGTGGAAATGTTGGGTCAAAAGGCAGTTCCACTTTTAATTTTTTGAGGAAAATCTATACTGTTTTCCACAGTGGCTGCAACAGTCTGCATTCCCGCCAACAGTGTACTAGGGTTCCCTTTTCTCCACAACTTCTTGAGCACTTATTGTTTGTTGATTTGTTTATGATGGCCATTCTGACCAGTGTGAAGTGGTATCTCATTGTGGTTTGAATTTGCATCTCTCTGATGGCAAGTGATGCTGAGCATCCTTTCACATTTCTCTAGACCTTCTGTATGTCCTCCTTGGAGAAGTGTCTGTTCAGATACTTTGCCCATTTTTTAATTGAATTATTTGTCTTCCTGGTGTTGATTCCTATATGTTCCTTATATATTTTGTAGATCAAATCCTTGTCTGAGCTATCATTGGCAAATATGTTTTCCCATATTGTTTGTTCTCTTTCTAGTTTGCTGATGTTTTCTGTAGCTGTGCAGGAGCTTTTTAATTTGATGTGGTACCATTTGTTTATTTTTTTCCCTTATATCCCTTGCCATATGGGACATATCAGTGAAAATATTGCTGTGTGAGATATCTGAAATTTTTCTGCCTATGTTTTCCTATAGAACTTTTATGCTATCACAACTTATATTTTAAGTCATCTATCCATCTTGAATTTATTTTGGTGTATGGTGTAAGTTAGTGGTCTAGTTTCATTGTTTTGCATGTACCTGTCCAGATCTCCCAACACCATTTGTTGGAAAGGGTATTTTTACTGCATATTATGCTCCTGCCCCCTTTGTCAAATATTGATTGACCATAGAGACATGGCTTTATTTCTGGGCTCTCTATTATGTTCCATTGATCTATGTGTCTGTTCTTATGCCAGTACCAGGCTGTTTGATTACACTGGCCTTGTAATACAATTTGATATCAGGTGGTGTAAACGTCCTACTTTGTTCTTCTTTCCCAAAATTGCTATAGTTATTTGGAGTCATTTATGGTTCCATAAATGAACTTTCCAAAAACTTCTAAGTTTTTGAAAAGTTTGCTGTATATCTGTGAAATGTCATTAGTTTTTTAATAGGGATTGCATAAATCTAATAAATTGCTTTAGGTAGTAGGGACATTTTAATGATTTTAATTCTTCCATGCCATGAGCACAGTATATGCGTCCATTTATTTGTGTCTTTCTTAATTTCTTTCTTCAGTGTTGTGTAGTTTTCTGAGTACAGGTCTTTTACCTCCTTGGTTAGGTTTATTCCTAGGTACTTTATTATCTTGTCACTATGTTAAATGGGATTTTTTTTTCTAGTTTGTGTTTCTGATATTTCATTGTTGGTGTACAAAACTGCTCTCAATTTCTGAATATTGACTTTGTATCCTGGGTTTTGCCAAATTCACTTATTAGGTCAAGTACTTTTTTGGTGGAGCCTATAGGGTTTTATATGTACACTATCATGTAATCTGAAAACAATGACAGTTTTACTTCCTGCTTTCCAATTTGGATGCCTTTTATTTCTTTTTCTTGTCTGATCAGTGTGGCTAGAACTGCCAGTACGATGCTGAATAGAAGTGGTAGAAGTAGGCAGCCTTGTCTTGTGCCTGATCTTAATGGGAAAGCCTTTACTTTTTGCCCATTGAGTATGATGTTGGCTGTAGGTTTCTCGTATATGACCTTTATTATGTTGACGTATGCTCCCTCTACCGCCACTTTGCTCAGTGTTGTTTTTTTTTTTATCATAAATGGGTGCTGTCCTTTACCAAATGCTTCCTCTGCATCAGTTGATATGCTCATGTGGTTTTTGACTTTCACTTTCTTTATGTGAGCTATTATGTTTATTGATTTGCAAATAAGGTACCATCCTTGCATCACTGGGAAGAATCCCACTTGGTCATGGTGTATGATCTTTTTAATGTGTTGCTGGATCTGGTTTGCCAGTACTTTGTTGAGGATTTTAGCATCTATGTTCACCAGTGATATTTGGCCTGTAGTTTTCTTGCTTTGTTGTGTCTTTATCTGGCTTTGGAATTAGGATGATGGTGGCCTCATCAAAAGAGTTTTGGAGTCTTTCGTCATCTTGGATTTTTTGGAATAGTCTAACAAGGATGGGGGTTAGCTTTCCCCTAAAAGTTTGGTAAAATTCTCCTGTGAAGCCACCTGGACCAGGGCTTTTGTGTGCCAGAATTTTTTGATTACTGCTTCAATTTCACTAGCTGTCATTGGTCTATTCAGGCTTTCTGCTCCTTCTTGATTCAGTTTTGGAAGATTATATGTTTATAGATATTTGTCCTTTTGGCCCAGGTTGTCAAATTTCTTACCAAAATATAGTTGTTTGAAGTAATTTGTTATAACCCTTTGTATTTCTGTGGTATCAGTTGTAATTTCTCCTCTTTCATTTCTGATATTATTTATTTGGGTCCGCTCTCTTTTTTTTTTTTTTTTTCTTGATGAGTCTGGTTAAAGCCTTGTCAATTTAGTTTATCTTTTCAAAGACCGGCTCCTGGATTTATTGACCCTTTGAATTGTTCTTTTAGTGTCTATGTCATTTAATTCTGCTCTGCTCTTGATTATTTCCTTCCTTCTACTCACTATGGGCTTCGTTTGTTGTTGTTCCTCTAGTTCTTGTAGATGTGGAGTTAGGTTGTTTATTTGAAATGTTTCTACCTTTTTTAGGTAGGCCTGTACCACTAGGAACTTCTGTCTCAGGATTGCCTTTGCTGTGTTCCATGGGTTTTGGGCGGTTGTATGTTCAATTTCATTTGCCACCAGAAACCTTTTTATTTCTTCCTTGATCTCATTGTTAACCCACTCATTGTTTAATCTACTTTTATTCAGTCTCCATGAATTTGACAATTTTTGAGTTTTCTCCTTTAGGTTGATTTCTAGTTGTAAGACATGGTGGTCCAAGAAAATGCTTGCTATGACTTCACTTTTCTTGAATTTGTTGAGGCTTGTTTTGTGACCTACCATGTGGTCTATCTCTGAGAATGTTTCATATGCATTTGAAAAGAATGTATATTTTGCTTCTTAGGGGCAAAAAGTTCTGTATACATCACTTAAGTCCATTTGACATAGGGTGTCATTCACTGGCACAATATGCTTGTGGATATTTTGTTTGGAAGACCTATCCACTGTGGATAGTGGGATGTTGAAATCCCCTAGTATGAGTGTGTTGCTGTCTATATCTTTCTTGAAGTCTCTCCTTGCTTGTTTCTGTGTGTTAGAGTTATCTGCTTTGTCCCTGTCTTCATGGTGTGACCTTCTGTGGTAGGAGACCTGAAGGACTCAGTGGTGCAGTCTCCTTCATCTCCTGAGCTTGATGCTCTTGGGCTGCCCTTTATGCCATTTATGAGGGCTCTGTGGCTGGAATTAGGTTTAGATTGTTGTTGGGTTAGTCTTTGGTGAGTCGTTCCCTCCAGCTTGCTAACTGAGAGTCACTCCGCCCACCACATCTTATATGCAGTTATGGAGGTGCTGCTGGAACGAAACCACACAGCCCAGGAAGCTAACCCACACCCACGAAAATAACCCCCACCCACCATCACACTATTAACAGCCAAGGAGCCAATATTAATAAAGGCATAAAGTGATTAAAACTAGTATAAGAAAGAAAAAATGAATATATGATGACTAACTGTAAGAAAGGTGATTTTGAGAGGGTAGAGGGAAGAACAATAACAAGTGTTGGGAATAGAGACAAGATGAAGAAAGTAAAGGTAACATTTACATCGTAAGTAACAAAGGAATGGAAGTAAGGAAGGTGGAATGGAATAAGAGAAGAGAAGGTATACTATTAGGTTTACACTGAAATTGTAAAAAGTATATACCTAGGGAGTTCCAGCCAAGATGAAGGCATAGTCAGGGGTGTCAAACTCATTTCACCGGGGGCCACATCAGCCTCATGGTTGCTTTCGAAGGACTGAATGGACTTTCAGGACTGTGTAATTGTAACTCCTCCTTAACAGTTAAGCGAGAGCTGGAGCTCGGTGCTGCTGCTGGGTAGAAACAAGGTGCCTGGCTGGATAAAACAAGGTGGAGGGCCGGATTCAGCCCACACAGACCTTGTGTTTGCCACCTGTGGCATAGGTAGAAGCACTTCACTTTCTCACACAACCAAAGGAAGGAAAACAACTAATCTAAAAACAATAAACAATCAGAAGTGCCACAAAACCAAACTGCATGGAACTCCGACAACCAAGGAGTTGAAGAAACATTCACCGGGATTGACAGGAGGGGTGGAGATGGGCAGCTGAGTGGGAGAGGTTGAAGCCAGGGACCACATGGGTGAGGCGGGGCTGGCTGATTGGGAAACTAAAGACGCAAAGCTAGCTGGAAACTACTGCAGGGGATGCCATGGTGGGAAAAACTCCCAGTCTCACGTAAGACAGTTGGCTGGAAAGTGAGGCTAGAGCAGAGCAAGCTTGCCGCATTGTTCCCTCTCTGACTCCTCCCGATGGGCAGCGCCATAATGCAGCAAAGAGGGTTGCCTCGCCCCCTTACAATATACCAGGTGCACTGGGACAAACAAATATGGCCCAAATGAAAGAACGGATCAAGATTCCAGAAAAGAGATAAGCAATGAAGAGACAGACAGCCTGTCTGATGCAGAGTTCAAAACACTGGTAATCCGCATGCTCCCAGAATTGACTGTGCTCAGTCACAAAATGAAGGAACAAATGAAGGCTACCCAGAGTGAAATAAAGCAAAATTTACAGGGAACTAACAGTGAAGGGAAGGAAACTGGGACTCAAATCCACAATTGGGAACAAAAGGAAGACATAAATATCCAAGGGGAACAGAATGAAGAGACAAGAATTAAAAAAAAAAATGAGGAGAGCATTAGGAAACTCTGGGATGACTTTAAATGCTCCAACATTGGAATCACAGGGGAGCCAGAAGGAGAAGAACAGGAGCAAGAAGTTGAAAACTTGTTTGAACCAGTAATGAAGGAAACCTTCCCTAGTCCAACAAAGGAAATAGACTTCCAGGAAGTCTGGGAAACCCAGAGAGTCCCAAAGAAATTGGACCCAAGGAGGAATACACCAAAACACATCATCATGAACTTTCCCAAGATTAAAGATAAGGAGAGAATCTTAAAAGCAGCAAGAGGAAATGAGAGAGTTACCTACAAAGGAGTGCCCAATAAGACTATCAGCCAGGTTCTCCAAAGAAACCTTGCAGGCAAGAAGGGGCTGGAAAGAAGTATTTGAAGTCATGAAAGGTAAGGACCTACGTCCCAGATTGCTCTATCCAGCAAAGCTATCATTTAGAATGGAAGGGCAGATGAAGTACTTCCCAGATAAGGTCAAGTTGAAGGAGCTTCTCATCACCAAGCCCTTAGTATACGAAATGTTAAAGGGACTTATCGAAGAAAAAGAAGAAGATAAAAATATGAACCACAGAATGACAGCAAACTCACAACTATCAACAACTGAATCTAAGAAAACACAAACAAAAACTAGGCACACAACTAGAACAGAAACAGATACACAGAAATGGACATCACATGGAGTGTTTTCAGTGGGGAGGGGGAAGGGAAGAATGGGGGAGCAGGTACAGGGAATAAGAAGCATAATTGGTAGGCATAAAATAGATGGGGAGAGGTTAAGAATGGTATAGGAAATGGAGAAGTCAAAGAACTTATATGTACAACCCATGGACATGAACTAAAGAGGGGATGCTGGAGGGTCAGGGGTGCAGGCTAGAGCGGGGATAAAGGGGAAAAACTGGGAAAACTGTAACAACATAATCCATAAAATATACATAGTTCCACCACAGCAATATCAACAACAAACGAGCTAAGATTTCTATAGGTGGGTTGGGAATAAGAGGGAAAACAGAAAGAAAGAAAAGTGTATGAATTGTCTAGAGCAAAGAGAAGTTATTTTGACAGGACAGAGGGAGAAGGAAAACTAAGAGTCAGGAATGAAAACCAGGCTAAGTCTGGGAAAATTAAACTTTAAAAAAAGAAACAAGAACGAAAGAAAAAAGGAAGCAAGCAAGCAAGCAGGAGGAACGCAAAATGCAGTAGAAGAGGGGAATGGCAAAGTTTGAGATTTGAAAGCCAAAAATAGTGACTATCCAGAAAAAAGATTGAAGAAATGCAACAATAACCAACTTATCCACAACCAATGAGCAAAGATTGATAAAGGTGGAGAGACAGTAAGAGTATTTTAAGAAAGGGAGAAGGAATGTGAGATGACGCATGACAATCAGAAATGGTTTTGAGAGCCTGGAGGGGGGAGCAGCAGTAATAGTGCAGAATAGAAACAAGTCATAGCAAGAGAGAGAGTTTAGAGCAAATACACGAAGAGGGAGGAAGGAGGTAGTATGGAGTAAGGGAAGGGTAGAACAACATATGAGATTTGAAATAAACTGTGTCATGAAACCTGGTGCCTTATTATGCCAAACTTGAGGGGTAAGAGATGAATGTTAATCTGCTTTGCAGTAGAGAAGATAGTGTCTTGTTGTGCCTGTCTCCGTTTGCTCTGCTCTGCTGGGTTTAGTACATCAGGGCCCAAGGACGAGCTGTGTAGCACAGAGTGTCTGGCTCAGGGCCTTTTTCTCCTTTTCCCCGAGGAAATGTACTCAGCAGGAGACACCTGAGCCTGACCTGGCCACTCTGTGGAGCCTATAATTCAGCAGGTGGGTGTTGGGTTCGCCTGTCTGTGAAAGGCTCTGGCTGACTGGAGCAAACCTCGGGCATTCAGCTCCTGCCTTCCAGACCTGAGCCCGCTGCTCTCTCACGGGAGGTTCGGCCGGAATTCTCCACTCTGAGGTGCCCTCTGCTTGGGAGGTGTGCTGGGTGGGGTCCTCCGGTTCAGTGTTTTCTCTGCCTCTGAGTTGAGTGGTTAGCAACGCTGCTGCATCCCGCCTGCACGCACTGGCCTGCGTGCCTGGGTCCCTGCCAAGGCCCGGGTACCTCTCAGCTCCCCTTTTGAAAGAGGGTCTCTGTGTCCCCCACGCCGTAGCACTGGTCCCTGGGGGTCCTGTTCTCCATGTGCTCCCCGTGCCCAAAAGTCACAGGGTGTGTCACGGTCAGGGCTGGCCACCTGCTTACAGGCACTCTGCCAATTCTACATCAAGTTTCTCTCTGAATCTTTCCTGGATGGTGTCGGGACAATCCCTCATCTACTGTAACACAAGGCGGTGACAGCTGACCGTGCGTGCTGACCCTGCTCCCTCCAGAGGTCTCGGCCTGGGACCTGCCTGTCCCCAGGGTGCTGTTTCTGGAGCCCCCACCTCCCATGCCTCCTCTCGCAGCTGCCCCGGTGGCTCGGGTAGCTTGCGGGGCCTGAGCTGAGCTACAGCCACCCAGACTCTGTGCAGCCAGCTGAGCTGGGCTGGGCTGGGCAGTGGTGGTGGCCACCTAGAAAGCCCAGTCTTGAGCCCTTCAGTCGCCAGCAAGCAGGCTGGTTCCTGCGCACTCCTGAGTACTCCTGCGCACTTCCCACGCTCTCCTCCCAGTGCGCTCTTGAAGACGTTTTGACTCACTCTCAGCTCTGAGTTATGACTTCAAATCCGGTCTGTGTCTGAGAGGGATGAACACAGCTGCCGGCTACTCTGCCACCTTCTTGGATCTCAAGTTGTATTTTTTATGTATCTTTGTATTCCATGGTCAAACACACTGATTTTTAAAGTCTTAGGAGACCAAGTTAACAACCGGGAGAGTACACATTCACATCAGCTGCCGTAACTCTATTCCCAACTTTCTGAGAAGCCTCCATGCTGTTCAGGTCCTCTGCCCACTTTTTAATTGGATTGTTTGTTTGTTTGTTGTTGAGTTGTATGAATTCTGTGTGTGTGTGTGTGTGTGTGTGTGTGTATAAAATGATATTAACCCCTTGTTGGAACTGTTGTTTATGAATATCTTCTCTCATTTAGTTGATGGCCTTTTCATTTTGTTGGCAGTTTCTTTTACTAGTTTGATATAGCAAACTATATTATTTGTTTATTTCCCTTGCTTTTGAGGGCAAATTCATAAAATCTTCTCTAAGACCAATGTCCATAAGTTTAGTACCTATGTTTTCTTCTATGTAATTTATTGTGTCAAATCTTATATTTAGGTCTTTCATCCATTTTAAGTTAATTTTTATATATGGTAAAGTTGCAGGATTCAAAATCAATGTACAAAAATCCACTGCATTCTTGTTTACTAAAAATGAAATTTCAGAAAAAATGAAACAAATAATTCATTTTGCATTTGCAGCAAAAAGATTAAAATACCTAGGAATAAACTTAACAATGGATGTGAAGGTCCTATATACAAAACATTACAAAATACTATTAAAAGAGATTGAAAAAGACACAATTAAATGAAAGGTATCTTGTGTATATGTATTAGAAAAATCGACATATTTAAAATGTCCACACTACACAAAGCAATATGTGGATGAAATTCAATCCCCATCAAAATCTCAAGGAAAATTTTTTAAAATATAAAACAAATAATCATTAGATTTGCATGGAACCACAAAAGACCCAAATAACCAAAGCAATCCTGAGGGGAAAAAAAATGAAGTCAGAGGTATCACACTCCCTGACTTCAAATTATACTATACATCAATAATCAAAACAGCATGATATTGGCAGAAAAACAGACATACAGAATAATGGAACAGAATTGAAAACCCAGAAATAAATCCACATGTATATGGGCAAATAATTTTCAAAAAAAGAGCCAGAGACATGGAATGAAAATATTCTTTTTTAAGAAGATTTTATTTACTTTTAGAGAGAGGAGAAGAGAGGATGGAAGAGAGGGAGAAAACCATCAATGTGTGAAAGACACATCAGTTGGTTGCCACTTGCACGCTTCTAGTGCAACCCAGGCATGTGCTTCAACTGGGGATTGAACCAGTGATCTTTTGGTTCACAGGCCAGTGCTCAGTCCACTGAGCCACACCAGCTATGACACTATGAAAATACTCTTAACTCTAAGAGCGTTGATGATGCAACAGTAGTATTCTTGGTCTCCTGGCAACGGTATCCATGATACTGTGGCCCATGGAGTGCAGAGAATGTGGGGAGATCAGTTAATGGGGAACTCTGAAGAAGAAAGTTAGTCTTCTGAGTAGGAGTGTTGTTAAATTAACAAAGTGTGCTATCAAAAGACAAGGTGAGAAATCCCATAGAAAGGAAGTTTTGATACTTTTTCTTTTAGTTTCAACTATGAGTAGACATTGAAATTGATGTTAAAACTACATTTTATTAGAAAATTTTGCTCAACTAAGATATATATAATGAATTTCTAGAAAATTAGTTATTTACTTAATAATTGTGTCTATAATTATGGTTGTGGTGAGGTTGAACTGTTAAGGTGCTTAAAATGCATTATTTTAATATTTTTTACTTATGTGTTAATTCAACAGTAATAGATGAGAGACATAATATAACTGATGTGTTAATGTAGTATCAAGAATTATGTTATTGACAACTCCAGGATAGGTAAATTACAAAATCTTCAAGATCAATTACCACATTGACATCACAATAAATAACCTGATAGTAAATTATTTTTAAAAATTTAACTTCAGACATTTCTAAAGTGAAGTATTAAAGTAAAATTCTATACCTAATTCTTTTTTTAAGATACCAAGTGTGCTTATCTCCATTATCAGTGAAAGAAAGTTATATTCAGGTAATCTACTATATTTACATACATACTTTTTTCTATAATTCTGAACTTCTTTTCAAGATTTTTTCTTATCAGTTACCTCTTTTGTATAGTCTCTAGGTACCTTAAAAGTGAGTTATATTTAATGGTAATAGAACAATTTAATGCAAGTAAGGATTAGAAACATTTGGATTAATACATTTAATATCACTAATAATATATTTAATGGATTTTATTAAGGCAATTTTAAACTATCAAGGACTTAATTTTGAAAGTGATTTTAAAAGAACAATATTCAGCTATTTTCTCTTATGATAAGTATGTATGGGAGATATGAGAGATAGAGATATGGGGAAAAACAGAAGGAACTAAATATTTCTAGTCAAGCCAAGAGAAGAAGGTATTGAAGTCAAGGAGAGAACTCCTCTTGATAAAGAGAGTTAAGGAAAAAAGACACTAGGAAAATAAGCCACTTTTTTCATAAAAACTGCCTTTGGGAATGAATTTAAGTGGTGCTTATGTTGGCAATGATTGAACTAGTGTGGGGAGGAGGAATTATTTGTGTGCCTGTGTGTGTGTCTGTGTGTAAGGGGCAGTTGGATGGGTAGAAGTTAGGAAAGACACAGGCCAGACTCTATTTGTGGGGATGACAGGAAGTTTACTTCCTATGTTAGAAGGGAGGGAAGGTAGTATTATTCCACTGGAGAAAGTTCAGGACTAAAGAGAAAGGAAAGTAGTGGAGAGATTGCCCTCCTGTGGTAGGTAGAACCCATATGACTCAATACTATGGATCACCTTAAATTGTGTGAGGACAGCTTCCCATGGAAATGTTTTTATGTTACAAGGGAGATGAGCCTGGGAGGAAGGGAAGTGTGTGGAGTGGGTGAGTGGGACTAAAGGGATGTGTTGGGGGACATCATTTCAGCACCCAGTTGCCTTTGGAGAGCATCAGCTTAGCAACCTTTGCAGCCGCTGTTACAAGTGCTTGCTCTCTGCGTTCTCTTTGTGTTTCTTCCTTGATTTCTTTCCTATCTCCCTTCTTCCCTTATTTTTCTTTTTCTTTTAATTTACATGTGTTTTTTTTTCTTTTGTTTTCTTTGATTACCTTCCTCTTTTTTGTGTGCATTATCAGGAAGGGTCCTCCAGAGCCTCACTTTAGCAACACATCCTGCCTCCTTGTGGTTGCTCTTTGCTTGCACAGATTTGAAGAGAAGCAGCAATTGGTAAAGTGAGTAGTTGTGGCTGACGTGGTTCAGTGAGGGGAGGAACTAGCAAGTATTACTTTTTGTAAAGCTGAGACTTTTTCCTGGAGGATTCTGGTGAGTTCCTACTTTCTTGCTTCTTTAGATATTGTTCATGAATCATGTGGAAGTCGTATATGCTGTTGGCTATAATTACTGAATCCTCTTCATTCTCCAGAGAATCTTTGACCCCTTGAGTGTTGACAAGGTTATCCACAAAGAGATGAGATCTGGAATGACTTGGGGAATGCATACCTGGTTACTGAGTTTATTGTGAGAGTCATGGTGAGCTGAACAGAGTCCAGTGAAGAAGGGATGGGGTTTGGTCCCACTAGGTAGCTTTAGCTCCCAGTTTGGCCAGAAGCCTATTGCACATCAATCTTCTCAATATCTCCATGAAATCACTCGAAAGGGAACTAGAGTTCTCTCTGGCCAGCTCCACTCTCTGAGATTGATGGCAATTTGGAGAGTCAGGAGCCCTTTGCATTGGGTACATCAGAAGCAAAAGAAGCCTGACTTGTTGCCTGGTAAGTTCCAATAACTGTCAACCTCAACCAGCCACTATAAGGAGCAGAGAGGGAGATGAAGAAGGAACTAATGCTGGGAGCTCTCACATTCCCTAGTGTAAATAGGGTTGGTGCTAAACCTGAAAAGAGTTGAAAGATGATTTCTTCAGAACAGTGCACACTTTTAACACAAAATCAACAAATGACACCCCCCTGCAACACAAAAAGAAAAACAAAAACAAACACAAGAAATGAGTTGGGGCAGAATGAGAAGAAAATGATCAAATTTCTCTGGAATTAGGGGCTGATGTTTAATTTGGGGGAAGGCACTTTCTTTTAAGCTTCTGAGCATCACACTTTTAATTCCAGAGCTATTCCACTTTAAGACACTTGTGTTCTTTCCTCTTGGTGCCTGGTATGTTTATCTTTTTAAAATTATTTAATTTATGTATTTTTGAGAGGGAAAGGGAGGGAGAAAGAGAGGGAGAGAAATACCAACATGTGTTTGCCTCTCACATGCCCCTTTATTGGGGACCTGGCCCACAACCCAAGCATGTGACCTGACTGGGAATCGAACCACTGACCCTTTGGTTCACAGGCTGGTGCTCAGTCCACTGAGCCACACCAGCCAGGGCCTGGCATGTTTATCTGACTTGTCCTAATGAACCTTTCACTTGAGCTTTTCAACTCAAAAACTTTCTTTTAGCATGCTTCTACCAACATATGTATAATAATTTCACAAAGAAGTTATTTCCCTATTCATCAATGACAAGAAACTGGGAATTCATGTCAATACTAAGTCAGTAAGAACACTGGCTATTAGAATTGGAAACAGAGCTAAGCAGAGCATTTGAAAAGAGATAGTCATAAGCACAGAGAATGACAGACCAGGATATGAAAAATGCTGGAACATAAACTATATGCTTGCCTTGTTCTGGGTCTAAATAGAAACTTTGAACACTTCTACCATCTTTTAGTACAGGACAAACATGTTCCCCTTCCCCTCCCTCCACTGGGCCAAAACAATTATAATAAGCCCAATAACATCTCTGAGCACTTTACCACTCCTAGTAATTTAAAATAAAGTTATTACACATGTGATAACATAATTAAAACATTATTTTTAAAATTAAGAAAATTTAAATTTAAACACCTTTTTTTCAACCTTCACAATTATCTGACATAAGAGGCTATAAATTTGAAAAATGAACTCATTTGTTTCATTAGTAGAATCCTAGATAAGTAAATATTTGCAACTTTAAAAGTTTTTTAATTAACCTAAATTGGGACTTTTTTGGAAAATTTTCAATTTTGGAAACTTTTTTATTAAATATTTTATTGTTCTATTACAGTTGTACCAATATTTCCCCCTTTGCTTAGCATTACTAGTGAGTTGATGCATTCTTCAAACCAAATTTGAAAATGACTAGTGCTGAAAGTAAACTGGTACTGAGAATTCCCTACTGAATCTTTCAATGTTATAGACTTGTAATATCAACAATGCATTGTGGTATAAGTGATACAGTGTTTTGTGATATAAGTATTATTCCAGGACTCAAGCACTATGGTCAATCATATAAAAATTATATGCATATAATGATGAAAGTTTCACAGAAGCATTCAAATAGCTTAATCTTCCTATGACTTCCTCATGCTTTTTCAAATCTGTTAAAATATCACATATCAATATTATAAATCTAAACAATGCATAAAATAAATATTGGAATGTTTAAAAACTTTGCAAATGTACAGCTTCCCTTTAAATATTTATACTTTTTTTAAAAGATTTTATTTATTTATTTTTAGGGAGGGAAGGAAGGGAGAGAGAGAGAGAGAGAGAGAAACATTAATGTGCGGTTGCTGGGGGTTATGGCCTGCAACCCAGGAATGTACCCTGGCTGGGAATCGAACCTGGGACACTTTGGTTCCCAGCCTGCACTCAATCCACTGAGCTACACCAGCCAGGGCTTAAATATTTATGCTTTTTATTTAAAACATTCATCCTTTGCCATATTTGAACCTAAAATATATTTTAAGATTGCTTTGTAATTAAATCTTTTCAATTTAATGGGCTAACAGAAAAGCTCACAAGGAGGACAGACAAATACTTTATTTTTAGTCAGCAACTTTTAATCAAGATATTTATTTTGAACAAATTATAAAATAGATGTCTACTTAGAACAACTGATAAACACATTGTGATTATGGTGTTCATTAAAAGAATGTTATTATAGGTTGCCCACAGAGCTTAATGTTAATACTAGTTTTTATACAGAGAATGTATTTCCTTTAATATATTTTTCATTTACAATTAGACTCAAAACACAAGCTTATTTATATGTTTCCTTGTAAGCAAAACCTACTCAGATTTTGATAGAATAAAGAACTAATAAATGTAATTGAAAGGGAAAAATGGTTCTTTAGAAATTTTTAACTTCCATTTTAACTTATACACATTTTAAAACTTTAGTCATCTCAGAAAAAATATTGCTACAGAAGTTTCTGAGATTTTATTGCCTGTGTTTTTTTCTAGGACTTATGGTTTCGAGTCTTAACATTTAAGTCTTTAATCCATTATGAGTTTATTCTTTGTGGAATGAAACAAATTAGCTAAGCTAACAAGCAAAATAGAGACAGACTCATAGATAAAAAGCAGGCTGACAGCTATGGGGTGGGGGGTGTTGCAATGGAAGGATCAAGCAAAAAGGGAAAAAATAAGAGAAAGAACTCAGAGCCATGGACAACAGTGTGGTGATTGTGGGGGATGGGAAGGAGTGGGTGGACGTGGAAGAGAGTATGGGGTGGATGTATGGTGCTAAAAAAATAAATTAAAATTAAATAAAGGAAAATATATAGGGAACCAACAATGAAGGAAAGGAAATTGGGACTCAAATCAATGATACAGAACAAAAGGAAGAGCCCTGGGTGGTGTGGCTCAGTGGACTGAGTGCCAGCCTGTGAACCAAAAGGTCACTGGTTCGATTCCCAGTCAGAGCACATGCCTGGGTTGCAGGCCAGGTCCCCCATTGTGGGGCATGAGAGAAGCAACCACACGTTGATGTTTCTCTCCATCTTTTTCTCCTTCCCTTTCATTATCTAAAAATAAATAAATAAAATCTTTTAAAAAGAGAGCAAAAGGAAAAAATAAACATCCAACCAGAAGAGAATGAAGAAATAAGAATTCAAAAAAATGAGGAGAGGCTTGTGAACTTCCAGGACATCTTTAAATACTCCAACATCCGAATTATAGGGCTGCCAGAAGGAGAAGAGGAAGAGCAAAAAGTTGAAAACCTATTTGAACAAATAATGAAGGAAAATATTCCCATTCCAGTAAAGGAAACAGACTTCTAGGAAGTCCAGGAAGCCCAGAGAGTCCCAAAGAAATGGAACCCAAGGAGGAAAACACCAAGACACATCATGATTAAGTTACCCAAGATTAAAGATAAGGAAAGAATCTTAAAAGCAGCAAGAGGAAAGGAGAGAGTTACCTACAAAGGAGTTCCCATTAGACTATCAGCTGATTTCTCAAAGGAAATCTTGCAGGCAAGAAGAGGCTGGAAAGAGGCAAGCACCTACATCCAAGAGTATTCTATCCAGGAAAGTTATCATTTTTTTATATTTTAATTGTTGTTCAAGTACAGTTTTCTGTCTTTTACTCCAATCCCAGCCCACCCACCCAGCCCTCCCCACCTCCCTCCCATTTCCACTCCCCCTAGTTTTTGTCCATGTGTCTTTTATACTTGTTCCTGTAAACCCTTCCCCTTTTCCCCTGAAATTCCCTCCCTTCTCCCCTCTGGTCACTGTCAGCCTGTTCTCTATTTCACCACTTGGCTTATTTTGCTTAGCATAATGCTTTCCATCCATACTGTTGCAAAGGGTAGGAGTTCCTTCTTTCTTTCTTCTGCATAGAATTCCACTGTGTAAATGTATCACAGTTTTTTGATCCATTCATTTACTGATGGGCACTTAGGTTGATTCCAGCACTTGGCTATTGTAAATTGTGCTGCTATGAACTCTGGGGTGCACAGGTTCTTTTGTATTGGTGTTTCAGGGTTCTTAGGATATAATCCTAGCAGTGGAATTGCTGGGTCAAAAGGTAGATCCATTTTTAGTTTTCTTACAAAATTCCATACTGTTTTCCATAGTGGTTGTACCAGTCTGCAGTCCCACCAACAGTGCACTGGGGTCACTTTTTCTCCACAACCTCTTCAACACTTGTTATTGCTTTGTTTATGATGGTCATTCTGACCAGTGTGAATTGGTATCTCATTGTGGTTTTAATTTGCATCTCTCTGATAGCTAGTGATACTGAGCATCTTTTCATGTGTCTCTGGATCCCCTGTATGTCCTCCTTGGAGAAGTGTCTGTTCAAGTCCTTTGCCCATTTTTTTAATTGGGTTGCTTGTCTTCTTAGACTGGAATCGTGTAAGTTCTTTGTATATTTTGGAGATTAAACCCTTGTCTGAGGTATCATTGGCAAATATGTTTTCCCATACAGTTGGTTCTCTTTTTATTTCAATGCTGGTTTTTTTTCAGCTGTGCAGAAGCTTTTTCTTTTGATGAGGTCCCATTTGTTTATTCTTTCCTTTATGTCCCTTGCTCTAGGGGACATATCAGTAAAAATGTTGCTGTGTGAAACATCTGAGATTTTCTTGCCTGTGTTCTCCTCTAGGATTTTAATGGTCTCACAGCTTATATTTAAATCTTTTACCCACCTTGAATTTATTTTTGTGTGTAGTGTAAGTTGGTGCTCAAGTTTCATTTTTTTGCACGTGGCTGTCCAGTTCTCCCAACATCATTTGTCAAAGAGGCTATTTTTACCCCATTTTATGTTGCTGCCCCCTTTGTCAAATATTAATTGAACATAGAGACTTGGGTTTATTTCTGGGCTCTCTATTCTGTTCCATTGGTCCATGTGTCTGTTCTTATGCCAGTACTAGGCTATTTTGATTACAGTGGCCTTGTAATAAAGTTTGGTATCAGGTATTGTGATCTCTCCTACTTTGCTCTTCTTTCTCAAAATTGCAGCAGCTATTCAGGGTCATTTATGGTTGCAAATAAATTGTTGAAGTGTTTGTTCTATGTCTGTGATATATGCCGTTGGTACTTTAATAGGTATTGCATTGAATCTGTACATTGCTTTGGGTAGTATGGCCATTTTGATGATGTTAATTCTTCGAATCCATGAACACGGGATATGTTTCCATTTGTTTGTGTCTTCCTTGATTTCTTTGTTTAGTTCTGTGTAGTTTTCTGAATACAGGTCTTTTACCTCCTTGGTTAGGTTTATTCCTAGGGTTTTTGTTTTTTTGTTTTTGTTTTTTTTGCTATATTGAATGGGATTTTTTTCTCCATTTCTGCTTCTGCTGTTTCATTGTTGGTATACAAAAATGCCTTTGATTTCTGGATATTGACTTTGTATTCCGCTGTTTTGCCAAATTCATTTATTAGGTTTAGCAGTTTTTTGGTGGAGTCCATAGGATGTTCTATGTACACTATCATGAAAGTTATCATTTAAAATAGAAGATCAGATGAAGTGCTTCCAATATAAGGTCAAGCTAAAGGAGTTCATCATCAACAAGCTTTTATTATATGAAATGTTAAAGGGACTTATCTAAGAAAAAGAAGATAAAAAATATGAACAGTAAAATGACAACAAACTTATAACTATTAACAACTGAACCTAAAAAATAAAAACAAAAACTAAGCAAACTACTAGAATAGGAACAGAATCACCAAAATGGAGGGTTATCATGGGGAGGGGCAGGGGGCAATGGGGACGGAAAGGTACAGGGAATAAGATGCATAAATGGTAGGCACAAAATAGACAGGGGGAGGTGAAGAATAGTATAGGAAATGGAGAAGCCAAATAACTTATATGTATATCCCATGGACATGAACTAAGGTGGGGGAATGCTGGTGGGAGGGGAAATACAGGGTGGAGGGGGGATAAAGGGGAGAAAAAATTGGGACAACTGTAATAGCATAATCAACAAAAATATACTTAAAAATAAATAAAGTGAAGGTAAAAAAAACTTGAGCTGTCTCATTTTTTAAAACTTCAGCTATATCACAAGCATAAATTAGTATGATGGATATAGTTGAAGATATTGTAACTGAGAATCTTTATTCAGAGATTAGACTACATGAGATCAAGTTTAAATGTGTGAGAATATATATGTATATACATATATATATTCTGTCCAGAAGGTATGCCGCCATGTAATATGAAAAATAGAGGCACTTACTGAATAAGATACAGATATAAGAAACAGTGTACATAGGACAGTGATGCCTCAGTCCCCTCCAAAGTAGGCACCTTGGGACCTCACACAGTTCTCCCAATCAGCATCAGCTGCCCCGTCGTATTTTTCTGAATCTAATTGACAGTCTGAAATCCCTTTCTTTTCTAAGGTGATTTTAGTTTGGGGAGAAGCCAGAAGTTTCAGGGCACCAAGCCTGTGTTGTGTGGGGTGGGGGCGGTGAGTCACCTGGGTGATTTGATGTTTCGCCAAAAAACTCTGCACCAGATGTGATGCATGAGCAGTCATGTTGTTGCGATAAAGCTGCCAATCACCAGTTGCCCATAGCTGCATCCTTTTGAACCATCCAAATAGTTTCCACAGAGGAATGTTCAAGCTTGAGACAAAATTGGATGCAGATTCATTGCTCTACTCACTCAGTCATTTTGAATGCAATGGCCACACAGTACTGAAAGGCGTATACCACCCCCACTGACTAGGACAGGGAAGTTATCATTGTTCATGCATGTGCATTCCAGTCCACTCTCCTTGGCTTTCAGGTTACATTAATGTCACAAAAACCCTTCTCATTATATTAACAATGGCTGGACTTTTTCTGGACAGACATATAGATATGCATACACACACACAAACACAATAATTTATGATTGATGCTGGTACCAGTTAGACTTGTATTTTCAAATCCTAATGCAAACTTTATAAAGGCTTTCTATTACCTTTAATTTTTAGTTGAGAAAACAGTATTGGGCTGTTAAAACATAAAGAAAAACATTCACTTTGATTAGAATTATCTACACTACTTGATGTAATACTCTAAATTAAATAGAAATAGCCAAATTATGAGGGACTAGGTACTGCTATTGGGACAACCGTTCCTTTTGTCAGTTTTTTTTTAATTCTTTTTTTTAAAGATTTTATTTTTAGGGAGGGGAGGGGGGGGAGAGAGAGAGAGAGACACACACACACACATCAATGTGCAGTTGCTGGGGGTTATGGCCTGCAACCCAGGCATGTACCCTGGCTGGGAATCGAACCTGCGACACTTTGGTTCCCAGCCCACACTCAATCCACTGAGCTATACCAGCCAGGGCTGTCAGTTTTCTTTAGATTAGGGGTGGTTAAAGTGTGGTTCTCTAATCAGTATCATTAGCATTACCTGGGAAGTTGGGAAGTTGGTATAAATACAAATATTTATGCCCACCTCTGACCTGCACGAGAAATTTTGGAGGTAGGACCCAAAAATCTATGTGTTTACAAGCTCTCCATGTAATCCTGATATATGCTAAAATCATCCCCCCCCTCTAAATTGTAGGACTGCTGGCCAGGGTTCATCATACTACTTGTATCTTTGTGTATAATATTTATCAAAGAACTCTATTGTTGCTGTTTTGTTCCCTGCAGCTTCTCTGGTTAGTTTATGACTTTATTTAGTGATAACAAGAAAATTCCTATCTTTGTATTTATTTAGCAAAGAACTGCATTGTTCCCTTTTTGCTCCCTGCAGTTTCCCTGGTTGATTCATGACTTTATTCAGTAGCAAGAAGAAAATTCCTATTTTCACTGGAAGACTCACTGAAGGATCCACTAAATCATCTGACTAATTCAACTACATTACCTCCTTGAAAGTATTCCCTCCAAGGTAAGTTTTAAGCTTTTCTCATTCTCTCTAGAAATATATTCTAATGTTGATACAAATATGAAAACAGTAGCTAACTTTTCCTTGTCCTCGCATAGTTAGAAGGACCACAGCGTGACAGTTGGGAGAACAATTATACCTTTTTATATTGACTAGAAACCTCTATTTGCGGTACTTTGTGAAATCTTGGCAACATAATTGTTTTGACTTGCACTCTCAGTGAGTTTATCCAGTTGAATAAAGGAAACCACTATGCTTTGATTTTAGTGTTTACTATAGTTTGATACATTATCGGCACACTAATATTAGTTAACCTACATGGAAAAAGTGATCACTTTGAAGATAAATTGGGAGAAGGCAGAGTCAGAACAAGATTTATATGCTATGCCAAATAATGAACTACTGCTGATAATCCACCTTCGGAGAAGAATAATTAGGAATTTCTGATACTGTGCATGTGTTTGGGTTTATGTGGAAAATTATTCAAGGACTTCTGCCTTAAATTTAAGGTTTAGTCCATAAAAATATAGCTTTGTATTTTATCCTCAATAAATACACTTTCAGTAGCTAAGAACTGTACTACACCCAAGACAGATATATAAGCAATGTAGATGGATTTGTTGGAGTCTTCTCACTTTAATATGACAATCATCCAAAGTTTATATTCAGCCATGCTTTTTGTTTCAGCAATTCAAGTTAATTAAACTTTTGTAATTTTTGTCTTTGATATAAGTATTTCACTGTGCTATATGAGGTATAACTGTTAAATCTTGAGCCATGTTCCACACATGAAGAGAAGTCTTATTATTTTAATGTCATATTTGAAATTGGTACTTACATTATACTATATTGTATATTATGTGAAAATAGATGTGCCAAAGAAGCATAACATTACTCTCAGATCTTAATTTTCCATGTTAGTAGAGGTGAGCATGGTAGATGTGTATATAGATTCCAAATCAATATAAATCACTTAACATTTATTCCATTGCAACATGTATTTCATTATATTTTTGTGCTCATATGCCTATATGTGTATATGTGTTTGTGTGTGTGCCACAAATATATTATCACAGAGAATAAAGTGTCGTGTTTATTTTCATAATAATGCTTATTTCCTAAGGCTTTTTTTTAATTCTAAGTTAATTTTCTGTGAAATATATATAAAATTAATTCTCTCATGTTCTTAGATTATAAATGTTATATATTGCTTTTGAACATTATGCCATCATTATGCCATTCTATCAGTTGGGTCTAACACAGAGCCATGCTATCTTGATCTCACTTAAATTCATTTTGACAGTGAATCTCAATGATGTATTATGATTATCTCATGAACAAAATTTTAACACCAGACAAATACAAGCATTATAGTATTTATATGAATAAAGATTGAAAAAGGGCCACCATTTTACATGAAAATAATTATAATTCTAATAAATCCCTGATAATGTTGTTTGCATGTACTAATGCATCTAACAATTTTGAAATCAAAGTGGCTTTATTTCACTTATAGATTTAACCACAATAGATACAGTGATAATTTACTTCCTAGTATTAGTTTTATTTATTGTATGTTGAGAATAAGTCTATTTTTAACTTTTCCCCGCTTTTTTATGTATTGTTCAGTTACAGTTATTTTTGACTTTTTTATACACTTTGGGTATAACACTGATTTCATGATGCTAACATTCCCTTCCAATATTCTGCTTGCTTTCCAGTTGAGTTACAGACTTCAAAATGTCTGAAACTGCATTCAGCAATCTCACTTGGGATCAAGTTGTAATACTGGATCAAGTGTTAGATGAAGTAATTCCAATTCACGGAAAGGGGAATTTTCCCACATTAGAGGTAAAACCAAAACATATCATTCATGTTGTAAAAGATCAACTGATAGAGCAAGGAATCATTGTTAAAGATACCCGATTGAATGGTTCCATTGCAAGTTACATACTTGCAAGCCACAATGGAATCACCTATAAGGATCTGGATATTATTTTTGGTGTTGAACTACCAAATGATCAAGATTTTCATGTTGTTAAGGACATAGTTCTAGGTTGTCTACTTGACTTTTTACCAAAAGGTGTAAAAAAGGAAAAGATCACCCTAAGGATCATGAAAGAGGCTTATGTGCAGAAGATGGTCAAAGTTTGCAATAAGTATGATCGTTGGAGTCTCATCTCTCTTTCAAATAATAATGGGAAGAATGTAGAGCTCAAATTTGTGAATTCACTCAGACGACAGTTTGAGTTCAGTGTAGATTCCTTTCAAGTTCTTTTGGATCCCATGTTAGATTTCTACTGTGACAAAAATGCTAAGCTAGCCCAGGAATCCTATCCTGTTGTGGCAGCTGAAAGCATGTATGGAGATTTTCAAGAGGCAATGATGCATTTGCAAAACAAGCTTATAGCTACCAGAAAACCTGAAGAGATTAGAGGTGGTGGCCTTCTGAAATATAGCAACTTGCTGGTTCATGGCTTTAAGCCAGCTTGTGAAGCACAAATCAAGAACCTAGAACGTTACATGTGTTCTAGATTTTTCATTGATTTTCCTGATGTAGGAGAACAGCAAAAGAAGATTGAATCATACCTCCACAACCATTTCACAGGTGAAGAAAAGAGCAAGTATGAGTACCTTATGACCTTGCGTAGAGTTGTAAGTGAAAGCACCGTTTGCCTCATGGGTCATGAAAGAAGACAGACAATCAATATGATTACTTTTATGGCTTTAAAAGTACTGGGGGAACAGAATATTCTACCCAATACAGACCATGTAACTTGCTTTTATCAGCCTGCTCCATACTTTACTGGTGAGAGACAGTATCCTCCTTATTATGGAATACCTGGACTACCACCACCTATTTTCTTTCGGCCATACTACCCAATGAACATTTATATGCCAAATAGTATGAAGTAAAATACATGCAACAGAAACTTTGCTTTAATTAAACACCTCTTAAAAAGCAGGTTTCCACATTCCATAAAATGTAAGATCTATTTTCATTTTTGCATGTTACCAAATATTTTCCATCAATTCTAGCTTAAACATTATAGTAAATAATCATCTGTGAACTTACCACTTCAAATGACTTTCAAATGTTATTGATTACCTATAATACTTTTAAGATACAATGGACCACTTAAAATTATTTTTAAATCTTACTACTTGTGGCTTTCAAATTTGCTGTGACAAATACATTAGACAGGCCTACATCTTTCATTAAAGTATAAAAGAACAGATTCATGGTTTAAAATTGAGAGGTAAAGACAAATGCCAGCATTTGGTCAATTCCTTTGTTACATTCATTTTTTTTCTAGTAAATGTTACTGTCAGTGGATTTTCAATACTTAACAGAAATGACTAATTTCAAAAACAACAGATGTAGAAGACATTAAAATCCTGGACTTGCAAGCATTTATTTTGTTTATCAATTAAATTGGGTTAGATACAAAATCTTACTGTTGTTTGAAAGAACATTGAAAAAAATGATACTGGAAAACACTGGGCATTAGTAATTTACCAACAATCAAGTTATTTTGTGGATTTGAAGAGTAATATCATCTGGCTGTAGGACTACTAATGTGACTAGTTATAGAGTTTTCTTGATTTTCTGCCAAATAAGTTAAAAAGAATGAAACTGACCAACTGTAATATGAAAGCTTTTCATCATCCATTAAATAGAGACTTTGAATGGCAAATTGCCAAAACAGGCAGAGTTTTTTAGTCATGGCATTTATCATTTTTATTACCTACTTGGGAAGCATCTTAATATATCTGGAGACATTCAGTATTAATAAATGAAAATATTTTAAAATAACTAAATGAAGCATGTTTTTTTTTTTATTTTGGCTTTACCAAAGATAAGTTTCTAATGCGCCACTCAAGTGCCTTCTATGTGAATTTTTCCATAACAATTTACTGAACAATTGCATATATTCATCAGGTATGTGAATATCTACACATTACAGTACATCAGATATACTGCTATCAAATCTACCAGTGGGAGTAAAATGGTATTTTCTTTGTATAATGAAGAAAATAATCCATGACAACTATTATCTGGTATGATAGAATGGGAACTGTCCTGAATGAATATAGATAAGGCCATCAGAAAACTTCAATATTTTTATTTGCTTCTAATTTTTTATGAGTATCCATGTCCGTTTTCACTAACAATTCCAAGTTTTTCCATCACAACATCACCCAGCAGGCATATTATGAGAATTTGTTCCTTGTGACTATGCTTAATCTGTCTCCTCTGTATTAGAGTATTGGACACAAGAGGTATACCAAATATGGCATTTTCAGGTAACCAGTTTTTCAGATGTTTTCTATCATAGCACCACTGCCTAATATATATGTCATGGTATATACACATATATGTATATCACATATACATATGCATATATATGATATATATGTATATATCATATATGTATATATGATGTATGTATATAATGTGTGTACGCATTATATATATATTATATATAATCAGTCACACAATGCTGAGGCTTTAAAACATATAGATTCATCTCCTTGCTTGGGACAAATAAAGATTTAATGAATGCTTTTTTTAAGGAGAAAATTTAGTAATCTATTGACAGAATTTATTAGATAAAAACAATTGATCTTTCTGCCCTAAGTATACTCTTTAGTATTCAATTTGTGAGAGTACCTAAAACTTGTGCCTAAAACTATAATATATGCTGTATTAACAGAACCAAAAAATATTCCAAAAGATTTAGGAAAAGTATGTAGGAATAAAAGAAGTATGATGGTGATCAAGTGACATATACTTTATGTCAAAGTATACAAACAAAAAATTTTAATTCCTATAGAATATTACCTTAAATATAAACTATTAATAGATTATTTACCTTCACTAATTATAATGCAGTGTCATACTTATTGAAAAATTTCAGTATATTTCAGTGTATTTCACTAAAAAATAATGTGTTGGAAATAACTGGTTAGATTATGTGAAATTTTCAGATCTCAATCCATTCTGACTGCATGATACTGTCCTATGACTATTTTTTCAATTTGTCTTTAAGTTCCCAGTTTATGAAGGACTGATACAAGGTAGGATAGCAAAATCTTAATTGATTTTTTATTGTTGTTTGTTCATTTACAGTTGTCCTTTAAATAAAGATATTCTGCTATTTTAAAACAAATCCCACATATCTGAAAAATACATCTACTTTATATTCAACCACTGTTACTAGATTTAATTGAAAAAGTAAAGTTTCACTTTGACAGTTTGTGGCTAATTGTTTCATTTCACATAGTCCCTGTTTAGATTGAGTGAAATCAGTAACTTCCTTCTAGTTTGAAAAGTGTTTTTAGAAAGTTCTTTCCTTAGCTCTGGCTGGTGTGGCTCAGTGGACTGAGCACCAGCCTGCAAACCAAAGAGTCACTGGTTTGATTCCTGGTTGGGACACATGCCTGGGTTGCTGGGCCAGGTCCCCAGTAGGGGGCGCATGAGAGGCAACCACACAGTGATGTTTCTCTCCCTCTCTTTCTCCTTCCCCTCTCTCTAAAAATAAATAAATATAATCTTAAAAAAAGAAAATTCTTTCTTTAAAGTTCTTCCATATAAATGAAAGTTTCAACCTACAAAGCAAAGAATTAAGGCAATTATTCAAATAATTCTGGCCAGAAACATGTCACTAAGTAATAAACAAGGAAAAGTGGGCTTAAGTTATATGCCAGACCAAAAATAACTGTCGAATATGAGAAAAGTCCTACAATACCATTTCACTGGATGTGGAACAAGTCATCCAATAAAAATAAATGTAGTTAGAAGATTTGAATTCAAAGCATATTAAAACCATAAGTTTTTATCTTAAAGGTGTGTTTCAAGTTTTAATTCAAATCCAATTGTTTAGCATTAAAGAAAATATCAGTTAAAGGAATTATTGTCACTAAGTGGGCAATGGAAATGTAAACATCTAAATGAAGTTACCCAGCACCAAGTAAAATTGCTGATATGATTTTCTGCACTAAGTAGACAGATGTACATATTAACTTTAAACAATTCAGCATTTTAAGAAGGCTGTGAATATAAATATAGCCTTTATAAATGTCTTAGGTGTCTTTTTAGCCTTCTAGTTTACATCACCAGTTTTAGTCTTTTACTGCAAAAATTTTGAAGTGTTCTCCAGAACTCACTGTGTTTCTGTAAATAAAAAAGCTTTTTTTTTACAGGAAAAAAAACTTTAAGACTATTAAAAATACTCCAGTAAGTGATGACTGAAATGTCCAGGTTGAGTGTATTTTGTATCTTTGTTTTAATGTTGACTATGTGTTAAATCATGTAGTTAACTTTTACATGTTATTGCTCATTATAATGTATGTACTATTTTGGAAAATGTATGTTACTGTTGACAAAAACATTAATGTTATATGAACACTTCAAGATCTTTTTGGTACTATTTTTAAATGGATGATAATTGTACTCTTATTATTCATCTAATAGCTCTTGTCTGTTTAATTTTCTTTGCCTCATGCTTTTATGCACTGTGTGGAAAAGCACTATAGAGATTCTATTATTAAATAAGTTTTTTAAATAAAATCACTTTGTATGTTAAAATATTTTACATTATATTTTATTGACAGTTGTCCTGTTTTTTCCCCCTTTGTCCCCCCTCCATCCAGCACCCCCCACTCCCTCAGACAATCCCCCACCATTATTCACATCCATGGATCATGCGTATAAGTTCTTTGGCTACTCCATTTCCTATGCTGCACTTTACACCCCCGGGCTATTCTCTAACTATCTATTTATACTTCTTAATCTCCTCACCTCTTAACCCATTCCCTCACACCCCCTCACATCTGGCAACCTTCAAAATGTTCTCCGTATCCATGGTTCTGACTGTTCTTCTTGTTTGCTTAGTTTGTTTTGTAGACTCAAATGTTGATATGTATTTTGCCATTTTGTTGTTCATACTTTTGATATTCTTTTTCTTAAATCAGTCCCTTTAACATCTCATATAATACTGGTTTGGTGATGATGAACTCCTTTACCCTTACCTTGTCAGGGAACTGCTTTATCTGCCCTTTGATTCTAAATGATAGCTTTGCAAGGTAGAGCAATCTTGTCTGTAGGTTCCTGCTTTTCATCACTTTGAATATTTCTGGCTGCAAAGTTTCTTTTGAGAAATCAGCTGACAGTCTCATGGCAACTTCCCTATAGGTAAGTAGCTTCTTTTCTTTTTCTGCTTTTAAAATTCCCTCTGTATCTTTAACCTTTGGCATTTTAATTATGATGTGTCTTGGAGTGGGTCTCTCTGTATCCATCTTATTTGGGACTGTCTGTGCTTCCTGGACTTGCATGTCTATTTCTTTCACCCAATCAGGGAAGTTTTCTTTCACTATTGTTTCCAATAGATTTCCAATTTCTTGCTCTTTCTCTTCTCCTTCTGGCACCCCTATGAGGCAAATGTTAGACCTCTTAAACTTGTCCCAGAGGCTGTTTATACTACCCTTATTTTTTTTTTGTATTTTTTCTTCTTGTAGTTTTGTATGACTGTTTTTTGCTTCCTAATGTTCCAAGTTATTGATTTGGTTCTCAGCTTCACCCACTCTGTTGTTTCCCTGCAAATTTTTCTTTATTTCAATTAATGTATCCTTTGTATCCTCCCACACACACTGGACCTTTTTATGCTGCTGAGACTTTTACTAAGTTCCTCAAGCATCCTTATAACCAGTGTTTTGAATTCTGCATCTGATAGATTGCTTATCTTCATTTTGTTTATCTCTTTTTTTAAGTTTTGATCTGTTCTTTGATTTGGGCCATGTTTCTTTGTCTCCTCATTTTGGCAGCCTCCCTGTGTTTGTTTCTATGTATTAGGTAGAACTGCTATGACTCCCTGTCTTGGTAGTGTGGTCTAATGTAGTAGATGTATTATAGGGTCCAGTGGCATGACTTCCCCTGTCACCCAAGCTGGGTACTCAAGGTGCACCCTTCAAGTGGGCTGAGTTCACCTCCCTCTTGTAGTTGAGCTTTGGTTCCTGTTGGCAGATCAATGGGAAGGGTCTACCCAGGCCATTCAGCTGCAAGGACTGGCTATGACCCCTGACCACCAACCTCTGCCCTCCATGGAGGATGAGCTGTGCAGGGGCAGGGTGGTGGTGCTCCTATGTGGTCTGTAGCTGTCCACTGGGTGTGCAGGCCCTGGGGTCTCCCAGGTGGTGTGGGCCAAGGTCAGCCCCTACCTGTGTTCTGCCCAGGGACTCCCTGCCTGAGCTATAAAGCAATGTGAGATACCTGCTACTTGTGCTGGGCTTGGAGAACCCTAGAGAATCCTGGATTCACACACACACACACACACACACACACACACACACACAGCAAAGCCAAGGTTTGAAGCTAGGCTGACTGATGCCTAGTGCCAGGCCTGGGGCTCACTGAGGCCAGCTGTTGCTTGTCTGAAAGCATTTAACAAGTTGTGCAGTGTGAACCAAGACCAGCCGTTCATACAGAGGAACAGCTTGAGTGGGCTCATAAGTTGGGTGGGCCAGAGTCTCTGGGGATCTCCAAAGCTGGTCATACAGTATTAGTCAGGTTGATGGAGTCTCAGATATGGTACCATTTTGCCAGCTCTGTGGCCTGGTGGCTCTGTGGAGGAAGGGTTTAGAAAAGTGACAGTGACCTCTGCTCGCCCCGATGCCAGACCATTCAGTTTCTCCCTGTATGCCACTGGTGCCTTTCAAGCTGCTACACTGGTGCTGGAGGTCAGAGGGAATGAGTCTGAGTAGGTGAGTCTGTGTGTGGGTTCTTTAAGAGGAACTGCTTGGGGCTCCAAGTTTCTTCAACCAACTCAATGCCTGCTGGCTTTGCAGCCAAAAGTTGTGGGGACTTATCTCCCTGGCACTGGAATACTGGGCTGGGGGGGCCTGGTGTGGGGCTAGGACTCCTCACTCCCAAGATATCCCTTCTGAATTTTTATCTACCACACTCTTTATCCACCACATGTAGGTGTGGGACCAGCCCATTCTGTGTCTGCAGCCCTCCTACCAGTCTGGATGGCTGTGGTTTCTTAAATTCCATAGTTGTCAGGCTCATTCAACTCAATTTCTGATAGTTCTGAGTGATGGTTCTATATTTTAATTGTAATTTTGATGTGGTTGTGTGAGGAGGCAAACCATGTCTGCCTATGTTGGCATGTTCATTTTTGAAATAAAATCCCTTTGAAACATGCAGTGTTGTGCCAATTGCAAAATGGGTAAATGCCTATTATTTCAAATATCACCAAATGAATTGTTTGCAGTGTGTTGAAAAAGTACTTAGAAAGGAACTGTACCCTGAAATTTGTACAGAATCCCCACTGATAATAAGAAGGGACTGACCTTCAGTATAATATGGCTTTATATAGTTGACTTTCACCATTAATAATAGATTAACCAACTGATAACCCAAATTCCATAGGTTAATTATATAAAATTATTTGTGTTCATTCATTTATCCCACACTTCATTTAATTTTACATTAGTAAAATTTACTTCTCTTCTTCCTCTCAAATAAATGGTGTGTACAATACATTGGATAAGAACATAATTGGTTGTGAAACTAATAAAATGCAGAGTATCACTCAAGTGAGTCAAAACAGTCAAAATGATGTGACATTGTGTTGAATCTTCTCTCTCTCTCTCTCTCTCTCTCTCTCTCATGCACACATAGACACACACACACACACACACACACACACACACTTTACCATACATTTAGCATAGCCATATAGCATTTCTGCTTAGGTCAATGTATGCTGATCATATATCCAAACAAGGATTTTAAGTGATCACTCTATGAAATGAAAAATAGGTTAGAATACAGCATTTATTAGAAGAATAAAGAACTATGGTAAAAGTGATCAGGAAGATAAAATAGCACTAGATATGGTTTATTTTCTATAGCCTTAGCAACACTCTAGCAACTCTGTAAAGCATTAAGTATCTTATGTGAAATCTAGAGCAGTAGATCAGTAAATTACCCATATGTTAGAGATGTCATATTTTCTCTATATAATATAAATTATCAGATTACTAAAGCTTAAATATATATAATTTACAGTAAATTGTGCAATTTAAGTAAATATACAATTAAAGTAAATATATATAATTACAATGAAAAAAACATAATGAACCACCAACAGAATGAAGAGAGTTTTTTAATCCTATAATATGCAAAGATAAGTTGTGCTTTGTCTGGTACTTTGAATTTTACCAGAAAACATAGATACTATCCACTAATATAAAAATAACCAGCTTTAGGCCCTGGCTGGCGAAGCTCAGTGGATTGAGCACGGGCTGTGAACCAAAGCATCGCAGGTTCAATTCCCAGTGGGCACATGCCTGGGTTGCAGGCCAGGGCCCCCAGTAACCGCACATTGATGTTTCTCTATCTCTCTCTTCCTCCCTTCCCTCTCTAAAAATAAATAATTTTTAAAAATCTTTTAAAAAAGACTTAAAAAATAACCAACTTTAAATTTCTTAACAAATATAAGCCAAAATATTCCTGTTTTTGTCCCACAATGCATTCCTTGTAATTTGCTGGTGAAATTATAGGTGGTATTTAAAAAGGGCTCCATTATATTCGTATAATATATTTTATCAAGCAATGTAACATTATTACTAGTACAAATGAGACACATTTAGTTTGGGATCCCTGACAATGATGCCATTCAGGCGCTTGTCCTTCTCCCACTTTGTTTCCAATGTTAAAACAAAGTAGAGACACATTATTGCTCTATGTACTCTCATTCATGCCCAAGTCAGGTCTGGTCCTTACTAGGAATACCTAAAATTATCTACTTGCATGATTTCTTCAAAGGTATAATTTAATTTTTTAAAAAATTTTAAGAATATTTTACATGTTTAAAAATAACTGTGAAGACAAAAATATGATGAGCAGTATTCTATTTCCAATCACCGCTCACATTACATGTTGTCTGTCCCAGTTGTCTTTATATTCATCTCATATCCTGTGATGAATACTAATATTCACATTCTCCATTTCTAAAATCACAATTAGTTGCCATGGAAATAATTACATCAAAATTATAATTTCAATTGCATGGTCAAAAACCCCATTGGGCAATGAAACAAAAACTCATAGAGACAGCAGTATGCTGTTTACCAGAGGAAAGCAGTGATGGGGGGTGAGATAGAAAAGGTAAAGTGAGTTAACTATATGATGATGGAAGGAGATTTGGAAATCAACTACACTCCTCTGTTCTACCAGCTGAGCTATTGAAGGGGCTATGGAAAGAGATTTGACATTGAGTGGTGGGCACAAAAGTACAATATACAGACTATATAACATAGAAATGCACACTTGAAACGTATATAATCATATTAAGCAATGTCACCCCAATAAATTTAATAAACATACTTTTAACATACTAAAGAGTAAAGCTTCTAACAGAAAAAAACAAATTGGGTCTTCTTTAGAACACACATATACTTGTTAAATGGACTCCACATTGCCTTCAGCTGTATTTTAGAAATTCCTTCCCCCCACCTGCACACATACGATGACACAAAGGTAGCAAGCACTTAATATATATATCATGAAGGAAAATCACCTCTATAGTTTGAAAGGGAGGCTGAAAAATGATACAAATGAGAATAGTAAAAATATTACTATTACTATTACTATTACATAGTTAAAATATTTAGTCAAAACTGATCATGTTTTGTAGGAACACAAGAGAGAGGAATAAAACACTGGCTGAACTGAGAGGAATTACCAAATAATATTAAAGAAAATTATTTTTAAAAGGCAAGTTCTCTTAGAAGAGTTCTATGGGAAGAAATTATCATATTTTTAGAAGTTTCTGATGCCTTCATAGATGCTAAAGGAAAATTAACACTCACCTGAACAAGTATCATCTGGATCTCTCCTTTTAAAACTCAAAGACCACTGTCTCTGGAGTGGTGACTTCCTTAGTACACCCCAATATCTAAATAACATAACTTTAAACATCTGCATTGGGGAAGCCCTCAGGGAAACTGTTATGTATGGCTTTGCCATGGATTCAAAAGATTCAAGCCCCTATGCGTTTTACTGCATCCAAGCACTCCCTTCTTCATGTCATCCAGATCAAAAATGTGTATATCCAATGTGATTTCCCTTCCATGGGCTGTACTCTAGGTCCTTTTGTAAAAATATTAATGCCCTGTGGTATTATTATCTCTTGCCAAGCAAATTAATTCTTTTAAACTTTCCTATATTGTGTGAAATGTCCAGGGTGAGGTCAGTAAAAGTGATGGAGTAACGAGTTCCAAAAATTCAATTATTGTATTTCTTTGGTTTCAGCTGTCACTCCTTGTTTTTAATTTCTGATTTTATTTAAATAGGCCTTCTCCCTTGTTTTTTCCTGATGAGTCTGGTTCAGTGGATAAAAAAGCTGTGGTACATTTACACAGTGGAATACAACTGGGCCATAAAAAAGAATGAAGTCTGAGGAGATCCAAATGGCTGCAGATAGCTGGCACCTCCAACGAGTTGCTTCCAGACCCGGACTGGACTAGCAGTCAAAACACAGAGCTGAGAGTGAGTGAGAGTATCTGTGAGTGAACATGTACACAAAAGAGAGCCCAGAGACTGCATAGCAGAGGGCAAAAACTGGCCGGCCTGCAGGGTACCCCCCCTTGGGAGCCAGAGTCCCTGGGTGTCTATGCAGACCACCACCACTGCCCAGCCCAGCTCAGCTGGCTGCACAGAGTCTGGGTGGCTGTAGCTCAGCTCAGGCCCCGCAAGCTACCCGAGCCACCGGGGCAGCTGCGAGAGGAGGCATGGGAGGTGGGGGCTCCAGAAACAGCACCCTGGGGACAGGCAGGTCCCAGGCCGAGACCTCTGGAGGGAGCAGGGTCAGCACGCACGGTCAGCTGTCACCGCCTTGTGTTACAGTAGATGAGGGATTGTCCCGACACCATCCAGGAAAGATTCAGAGAGAAACTTGATGTAGAATTGGCAGAGTGCCTGTAAGCAGGTGGCCAGCCCTGACCGTGACACACCCTGTGACTTTTGGGCACGGGGAGCACATGGAGAACAGGACCCCCAGGGACCAGTGCTACGGCGTGGGGGACACAGAGACCCTCTTTCAAAAGGGGAGCTGAGAGGTACCCGGGCCTTGGCAGGGACCCAGGCACGCAGGCCAGTGCGTGCAGGCGGGATGCAGCAGCGTTGCTAACCACTCAACTCAGAGGCAGAGAAAACACTGAACCGGAGGACCCCACCCAGCACACCTCCCAAGCAGAGGGCACCTCAGAGTGGAGAATTCCGGCCGAACCTCCCGTGAGAGAGCAGCGGGCTCAGGTCTGGAAGGCAGGAGCTGAATGCCCGAGGTTTGCTCCAGTCAGCCAGAGCCTTTCACAGACAGGCGAACCCAACACCCACCTGCTGAATTATAGGCTCCACAGAGTGGCCAGGTCAGGCTCAGGTGTCTCCTGCTGAGTACATTTCCTCGGGGAAAAGGAGAAAAAGGCCCTGAGCCAGACACTCTGTGCTACACAGCTCGTCCTTGGGCCCTGATGTACTAAACCCAGCAGAGCAGAGCAAACGGAGACAGGCACAACAAGACACTATCTTCTCTACTGCAAAGCAGATTAACATTCATCTCTTACCCCTCAAGTTTGGCATAATAAGGCACCAGGTTTCATGACACAGTTTATTTCAAATCTCATATGTTGTTCTACCCTTCCCTTACTCCATACTACCTCCTTCCTCCCTCTTCGTGTATTTGCTCTAAACTCTCTCTCTTGCTATGACTTGTTTCTATTCTGCACTATTACTGCTGCTCCCCCCTCCAGGCTCTCAAAACCATTTCTGATTGTCATGCGTCATCTCACATTCCTTCTCCCTTTCTTAAAATACTCTTACTGTCTCTCCACCTTTATCAATCTTTGCTCATTGGTTGTGGATAAGTTGGTTATTGTTGCATTTCTTCAATCTTTTTTCTGGATAGTCACTATTTTTGGCTTTCAAATCTCAAACTTTGCCATTCCCCTCTTCTACTGCATTTTGCGTTCCTCCTGCTTGCTTGCTTGCTTCCTTTTTTCTTTCGTTCTTGTTTCTTTTTTAAAGTTTAATTTTCCCAGACTTAGCCTGGTTTTCATTCCTGACTCTTAGTTTTCCTTCTCCCTCTGTCCTGTCAAAATAACTTCTCTTTGCTCTAGACAATTCATACACTTTTCTTTCTTTCTGTTTTCCCTCTTATTCCCAACCCACCTATAGAAATCTTAGCTCGTTTGTTGTTGATATTGCTGTGGTGGAACTATGTATATTTTATGGATTATGTTGTTACAGTTTTCCCAGTTTTTCCCCTTTATCCCCGCTCTAGCCTGCACCCCTGACCCTCCAGCATCCCCTCTTTAGTTCATGTCCATGGGTTGTACATATAAGTTCTTTGACTTCTCCATTTCCTATACCATTCTTAACCTCTCCCCATCTATTTTATGCCTACCAATTATGCTTCTTATTCCCTGTACCTGCTCCCCCATTCTTCCCTTCCCCCTCCCCACTGAAAACACTCCATGTGATGTCCATTTCTGTGTATCTGTTTCTGTTCTAGTTGTGTGCCTAGTTTTTGTTTGTGTTTTCTTAGATTCAGTTGTTGATAGTTGTGAGTTTGCTGTCATTCTGTGGTTCATATTTTTATCTTCTTCTTTTTCTTCGATAAGTCCCTTTAACATTTCGTATACTAAGGGCTTGGTGATGAGAAGCTCCTTCAACTTGACCTTATCTGGGAAGTACTTCATCTGCCCTTCCATTCTAAATGATAGCTTTGCTGGATAGAGCAATCTGGGACGTAGGTCCTTACCTTTCATGACTTCAAATACTTCTTTCCAGCCCCTTCTTGCCTGCAAGGTTTCTTTGGAGAACCTGGCTGATAGTCTTATTGGGCACTCCTTTGTAGGTAACTCTCTCATTTCCTCTTGCTGCTTTTAAGATTCTCTCCTTATCTTTAATCTTGGGAAAGTTCATGATGATGTGTTTTGGTGTATTCCTCCTTGGGTCCAATTTCTTTGGGACTCTCTGGGTTTCCCAGACTTCCTGGAAGTCTATTTCCTTTGTTGGACTAGGGAAGGTTTCCTTCATTACTGGTTCAAACAAGTTTTCAACTTCTTGCTCCTGTTCTTCTCCTTCTGGCTCCCCTGTGATTCCAATGTTGGAGCATTTAAAGTCATCCCAGAGTTTCCTAATGCTCTCCTCATTTTTTTTTTTAATTCTTGTCTCTTCATTCTGTTCCCCTTGGATATTTATGTCTTCCTTTTGTTCCCAATTGTGGATTTGAGTCCCAGTTTCCTTCCCTTCACTGTTAGTTCCCTGTAAATTTTGCTTTATTTCACTCTGGGTAGCCTTCATTTGTTCCTTCATTTTGTGACTGAGCACAGTCAATTCTGGGAGCATGCGGATTACCAGTGTTTTGAACTCTGCATCAGACAGGCTGTCTGTCTCTTCATTGCTTATCTCTTTTCTGGAATCTTGATCCGTTCTTTCATTTGGGCCATATTTGTTTGTCCCAGTGCACCTGGTATATTGTAAGGGGGCGAGGCAACCCTCTTTGCTGCATTATGGCGCTGCCCATCGGGAGGAGTCAGAGAGGGAACAATGCGGCAAGCTTGCTCTGCTCTAGCCTCACTTTCCAGCCAACTGTCTTACGTGAGACTGGGAGTTTTTCCCACCATGGCATCCCCTGCAGTAGTTTCCAGCTAGCTTTGCGTCTTTAGTTTCCCAATCAGCCAGCCCCGCCTCACCCATGTGGTCCCTGGCTTCAACCTCTCCCACTCAGCTGCCCATCTCCACCCCTCCTGTCAATCCCGGTGAATGTTTCTTCAACTCCTTGGTTGTCGGAGTTCCATGCAGTTTGGTTTTGTGGCACTTCTGATTGTTTATTGTTTTTAGATTAGTTGTTTTCCTTCCTTTGGTTGTGTGAGAAAGTGAAGTGCTTCTACCTATGCCACAGGTGGCAAACACAAGGTCTGTGTGGGCTGAATCCGGCCCTCCACCTTGTTTTATCCAGCCAGGCACCTTGTTTCTACCCAGCAGCAGCACCGAGCTCCAGCTCTCGCTTAACTGTTAAGGAGGAGTTACAATTACACAGTCCTGAAAGTCCATTCAGTCCTTCGAAAGCAACCATGAGGCTGATGTGGCCCCCGGTGAAATGAGTTTGACACCCCTGACTATGCCTTCATCTTGGCTGGAACTCCCTAGGTATATACTTTTTACAATTTCAGTGTAAACCTAATAGTATACCTTCTCTTCTCTTATTCCATTCCACCTTCCTTACTTCCATTCCTTTGTTACTTACGATGTAAATGTTACCTTTACTTTCTTCATCTTGTCTCTATTCCCAACACTTGTTATTGTTCTTCCCTCTACCCTCTCAAAATCACCTTTCTTACAGTTAGTCATCATATATTCATTTTTTCTTTCTTATACTAGTTTTAATCACTTTATGCCTTTATTAATATTGGCTCCTTGGCTGTTAATAGTGTGATGGTGGGTGGGGGTTATTTTCGTGGGTGTGGGTTAGCTTCCTGGGCTGTGTGGTTTCGTTCCAGCAGCACCTCCATAACTGCATATAAGATGTGGTGGGCGGAGTGACTCTCAGTTAGCAAGCTGGAGGGAACGACTCACCAAAGACTAACCCAACAACAATCTAAACCTAATTCCAGCCACAGAGCCCTCATAAATGGCATAAAGGGCAGCCCAAGAGCATCAAGCTCAGGAGATGAAGGAGACTGCACCACTGAGTCCTTCAGGTCTCCTACCACAGAAGGTCACACCATGAAGACAGGGACAAAGCAGATAACTCTAACACACAGAAACAAGCAAGGAGAGACTTCAAGAAAGATATAGACAGCAACACACTCATACTAGGGGATTTCAACATCCCACTATCCACAGTGGATAGGTCTTCCAAACAAAATATCCACAAGCATATTGTGCCAGTGAATGACACCCTATGTCAAATGGACTTAAGTGATGTATACAGAACTTTTTGCCCCTAAGAAGCAAAATATACATTCTTTTCAAATGCATATGAAACATTCTCAGAGATAGACCACATGGTAGGTCACAAAACAAGCCTCAACAAATTCAAGAAAAGTGAAGTCATAGCAAGCATTTTCTTGGACCACCATGTCTTACAACTAGAAATCAACCTAAAGGAGAAAACTCAAAAATTGTCAAATTCATGGAGACTGAATAAAAGTAGATTAAACAATGAGTGGGTTAACAATGAGATCAAGGAAGAAATAAAAAGGTTTCTGGTGGCAAATGAAATTGAACATACAACCGCCCAAAACCCATGGAACACAGCAAAGGCAATCCTGAGACAGAAGTTCCTAGTGGTACAGGCCTACCTAAAAAAGGTAGAAACATTTCAAATAAACAACCTAACTCCACATCTACAAGAACTAGAGGAACAACAACAAACGAAGCCCATAGTGAGTAGAAGGAAGGAAATAATCAAGAGCAGAGCAGAATTAAATGACATAGAGACTAAAAGAACAATTCAAAGGATCAATAAATCCAGGAGCCGGTCTTTGAAAAGATAAACTAAATTGACAAGGCTTTAACCAGACTCATCAAGAAAAAAAAAAAAAAGAGAGTGGACCCAAATAAATAATATCAGAAATGAAAGAGGAGAAATTACAACTGATACCACAGAAATACAAAGGGTTATAACAAATTACTTCAAACAACTATATTTTGGTAAGAAATTTGACAACCTGGGCCAAAAGGACAAATATCTATAAACATATAATCTTCCAAAACTGAATCAAGAAGGAGCAGAAAGCCTGAATAGACCAATGACAGCTAGTGAAATTGAAGCAGTAATCAAAAAATTCTGGCACACAAAAGCCCTGGTCCAGGTGGCTTCACAGGAGAATTTTACCAAACTTTTAGGGGAAAGCTAACCCCCATCCTTGTTAGACTATTCCAAAAAATCCAAGATGATGAAAGACTCCAAAACTCTTTTGATGAGGCCACCATCATCCTAATTCCAAAGCCAGATAAAGACACAACAAAGCAAGAAAACTACAGGCCAAATATCACTGGTGAACATAGATGCTAAAATCCTCAACAAAGTACTGGCAAACCAGATCCAGCAACACATTAAAAAGATCATACACCATGACCAAGTGGGATTCTTCCCAGTGATGCAAGGATGGTACCTTATTTTCAAATCAATAAACATAATAGCTCACATAAAGAAAGTGAAAGTCAAAAACCACATGAGCATATCAACTGATGCAGAGGAAGCATTTGGTAAAGGACAGCACCCATTTATGATAAAAAAAAAAACAACACTGAGCAAAGTGGCGGTAGAGGGAGCATACGTCAACATAATAAAGGTCATATACGAGAAACCTACAGCCAACATCATACTCAATGGGCAAAAAGTAAAGGCTTTCCCATTAAGATCAGGCACAAGACAAGGCTGCCTACTTCTACCACTTCTATTCAGCATCGTACTGGCAGTTCTAGCCACACTGATCAGACAAGAAAAAGAAATAAAAGGCATCCAAATTGGAAAGCAGGAAGTAAAACTGTCATTGTTTTCAGGTGACATCATACTGCCTTGTTGCGTGTTCTCACTGCTGCTGTCTCTGTCCCTCCTACTGGCCTGGATGAATGTTTCTTTAACTTGTTGGTTGTTGGACTTCCATGCAGTTTGATTTTCTGGTAGTTCTGGTTGTTTTCTGTTTTTAAATGGGTTATTATCCTTCTTTTGGTTGTGTAAGGAAGTGAAGCATTTCTGCCTATGCCTCCATTTTGGCTGGAACTCTGCCTAGGAGTAAACTTAACCAAGGGGGTAAAAGACCTGTACTCAGAAAACAATTAAATACTGAATAAGGATATCAAGGAAGACACAAATAAATAGAATCATATATCACGTTCATTAATTGGAAGAATTAACATCATTAAAATGTCCGTACTACCCAAGCAATTTATACATTCAATGCAATCCTTATTAAAATACCAATGACATATCACAAAGATATATAACTAATATTTCAAAAATTTGTATGAAACACTAAACCACACCAAATATCCTTAGCAATTTTGAGAAGGAAGAATGAAGTAGAAGGAATCAAAACACCTGATATCAAACTATATTACAAGGCCACAGTAATCAAAACAGTCTGGTACTGGCATAAGAATAGACAATAGATCAATGGAACAGAATAGAGAGCCCAGAAATAAACTCATGTCTCTATGGTCAATTAATATTTGACAAAGGAGGCAGGAGCATAAAATAGAGTAAAAATACCCTCTTTAATGAATGGTGTTGGGAGATCAGGACAGGTGCATGCAAAAAAAAAAAAAAAAGAAAGAAAGAAACTAGACCACCAACTTGTACCATACATCAAAATAAACTCAAGATGGATAGATAACTTAAATATATGTCGTGACACCATAAAAGTTCTAGGGGCAAACATAGATAGGCAGAAAATTTTCAGATATACCATACAGCAATATTTTTGCCAACTTATCACCTAGGTCAGGGGTGTCAAAATCATTTCCACTGGGGGCCACATCAGCCTTGTGGTTGCCTTCAAAGGGCTGAAATAATTTTAGGACTATATAAATGTAACTACTCCTTAATTGTTAAGGAGTTGAGATTACATCACTAATCATCAGAGAGATGCAAATGAAAACTACAATGGGATACTGTCTCCCACCTGTCAGAATGGCTACCATCAATAAGTCAAGAAACAGCAAATGCTGGTGAGGATGTGGAGAAAAGGGAACCCTAGTGCACTGTTGGTGGGAATGCAGACTGGCACAACCACTATGGAAAACAGTATGGAATTTCCTCAGAAAACTAAAAATGAATCTGCCTTTTGACCCAGTGATTCCACTGCTGGGATTATACCCTAAGAATCCTGAAACACCAATCCAAAAGAACCTATGTACCCCAATGTTCATAGCAGCACAATTTACAATAGCCAAGTGCTGGAAGCAACCTTGGTGCCCATCAGTCAATGAGTGGATCAAAAAACTATGGTACCTTTACACAGTGGAATTCTATGCAGCAGAGAAAAAGAAGGAGCTCCTACCCTTTGCAACAGCTTTGTAACATCCATGCTGATGGATGGAGCTGGAAAGCATTATGCTCAGTGAAATAAGCCAGGCGGTGAAAGACAAATACCATATGATCTCACCTTTAACAGGAACCTAATCAACAAAACAAACAAACAAGCAAAATATAACCAAAGACACTGAAATAGAGAACAGGATGACAGTGACCAGAGGGAGAGGGGAGGGAATATCAGGGGAAAAGGTGAAGGGTTTACAAGAACAAGTATAAAGGACACATGGACAAAACCTAGGGGGGAGTGGAAATGGGAGGGAGGTGGGGAGGGTTGGGTGGGTGGGCTGGGATGGGAGTAAAAGATAGAAAATTGTACTTGAACAATAATTAAAGTAAAATCATTAAAATGAAAAAAAACTAAAAATGGGACTGCCTTTTTGATCTAGTGATCTCACTGCAGGGGTTATAACCTAAGAATACTGAAATACCAACTCAAAAGAACCTATGCACCCCAATGTTCATAGCAGCACAATTTACAATAGCCAAGTGCTGGAAGCAACCTAAGTGCCCATCAGTAAACAACTGTGGTACATTCATATGATGGAATACGACACAGCAAAAAGAAAGCAGGAGCTCCTACCCTTTGCAACAGCATGGATGGAGCTGGAGAGCATTATGCTAAGTGAAATAAGCCACGTATTGAAAGACAAATACCATATGATCTCACCTTTAAGTGGAACCTAATCAGCAAAACAAACAGATGAGCAAAATAGAACCAGAGGCATGAAAACAAGGAACAGACTGCCAGGGACCAGAGGGGAGGAGGGAGGACAACGGGGGAAAGAAGAGGAATAGTCTAATCAAGGAACATGTATGAATGACCCATGGACATGGACAACAGTAAGGGACTGACTGCATGAGCAGGGGGTAGCAGGGCAGAGGAGAGGAATGGGGAAAATTGGCACAACTCTAATTGAACAAAAGTTAAAAAAAGAAGAGGTAAATCTTACTCTTCGCAACAGCATGGATGGATTTGGTGAGCATTATGCTAATTGAAATAATCCAGTCAGAAAAAAGACAAATACCATATGATCTCACACATGGAATCTAATGAAAACAATAAAATGATGAACAAAATAGAGACAGAGACATGGATACATGGAACAAACTGACAGCTACCAGAGGGTGGGCAGGGGGGGACTAAATGAAAGTAGAGGGGGTTACCTAAAGAATGGGTATGCATGACCCATAGACACAGACAATGGTGAGGTGATGGACAGATGGGAGGGGGGCTGAAGCTGGGTAGAGATGGGAAGAGAGGGGAAAATGCAGGGGGAACTGTAATAACTAAACAAGAAAATAAAGAAAATATTTACTAAGAACTTAGATCTTATGTTAAGTGTTTTTATCACAAAATGATGATAATAATAATAGAGCAGGAAGAAACTTTGAAGGTGATGGATAGGTTTATGGCATAGATTGAGGTGATGGTTTTATGGGTGTATACTTATCTCCAAATTTATAAAGTTGTACACATTAATTATGTATAGCTTTATGTATGTCAAAAATTTTTAAGTAATGGTTTGAGAAAGCCATGTGGTATCCAAATGGAGCTTAGAAGACACATCTCAACTGGAAGACAATTTGGAATCAGATAAGCACAGGTATTACTTGAGTTCAGAAAAGTAAGCTAGAGGTCACATAGCAAATTTGGTCTCAAATCCAGGGTCACCCTTGAGAAACAATACATGAGAATTCACTAATCACTTTGTGACTTCCTCTCCTGCTAGTCTCTCTCTACCTTTGAGAAACCTGTTCCAGCAGACAGCAGGGCAGGGGGGCAGGTGATGACTGGGAGGCACTGTCCAATCACTGCTGGCACAGCCATGGGATTATGACACGGAGCTTGGTTGCCGGGTTACTGCTGGAGGCAGAGACTTCTCTCAGATCAGAGTAGCCTCTGCCAGAATCAGATGGTGCCTGTGAGGCTGAAAAACAGACAGACCTTAGAGGGGGCCTAAGAAAAGGTATGGATGAATAAAATGGGGTCAAGTGGAAGTGCCTCAATATTTGTACTCAACTAAAACATTTAAAATGTCAAATAAACAGAAAGATGAGAGGCATCCAAATACATTCCCAATACCCACAAAAACTCAAGAGGAGTTCATTCAAGTAATCCAGATTTCTTTAATCAATATAGCTACACAAGTAAATAATCTGAATAAATGTGCTGAAGATATAATTGATGAAATACGCAAAGAGGTTGACAGGCTCTCTTTCAGAGTTATGATTTTAGAAGAACATGTAATCCAGTTGATGAACTGTTTTACCTACAAAGATCAAAATGGAGGATTGCCCTTGAGAATTACAGAATCAAAGACATTTCAAAGTACAACTATTCAAACACAGCAGGTATACCCCTCCAAGCAAGTACCTGTTAAAATGTGTGAAAGGCACGATACTCATGGACTGACATTACCTATGAATAGGTTGTCTCCTTTTGTCCCAGATGATACAGGAGGTTTGGAAGTGTCTCCTGATGCCTCACACTGCTTTGAACTTCATAAAGAAAAGACTGTCCATGAGAGTGAAGGAGAAAAGGGGGCAAGGCCCAAGCAAAAGCAGCCCAAAGATCATCGCAATAAACCAGCACGTGTGCCTCAGACTCAACGGATGGGAGACATTTCGGTGTACCATGTCCCAGCTGCTTGCAGTGTGGCCTTTCATTCACATATGTATCAACCAGATGAAAGTTCCTCATTTTCCAGTTTCCCACTGTGTCAAATCAATAAGCTTGTAACGAGAGCTGTAGGAAAAGCATTATCCAGTTCTCACTCTCCGCCAGTGCATGAATCCAGAGAGGTGAAAAATTCACCTACATATGTTAGCTATGGAACTGGAAGGGGAGAAGAATTGAAACCCCAACCTCGAACTTGCCTTAAAACAAAGGTGCTTGTGAGCCCTACAGCTCCAGCCTCAGCACCGGCATTGCCAGCTGACTGGTTAGCTGCATTAAGAGCTTCGAAGGTGGAAACTCCTTCCTCAAGCATACATGTCCCAACTCAACTTCTGTCACCTGCTTTGGGAACCGCAGCAGCAACATCTCTTGCTGCTTGCCGCCCAGGTGCTCCTGATGGAGCTGTTCCAATTATTCCACTTAAAGGGGCCTTCTCCACTCCAGCATCGGAACCTTTCCCATACTATGAACTGACAACGGATGATCTACTCGCACAAGCTGAATATCAGGGCATGCCTCCACCTCTCTCTTCTTCTGCAGTCACCTCACGTAGTGTTCAAACAAGGGCCACAGTTTCACATCTCAGTGGCCGTACGTCTGTTGTACAATCAGCAACAGCTTCAGTTACAAAATTATCAAAGTCTTCAATTCCTTCATCGCCAAGATCTTCACTTTCACCATCACTGAGCTATCGTATTCCACCACCAAGATATCCAGTTACACTATTGCCAAGATCATCAACTCCACAAAATTCAAGTCTACTCTCATCAATCTCTTTACATCCACAAACATCAAGATCTTGGAGTCCATCACCAAGAAATTCACTTTCCCCCTCCACAAGAAGTTCAGACACCACACAGTCAAGATGTCCAGAGGCACAGTCATCAAGACCTTGAGCTGCTCAGTCACAAAGGTCTTCAATGGCACAATCAACAATGCATATGATTCCACCCCAAGAATACTTTTCAAGTTTGAAGTCAGCAAAATCTTTCACTGTACAGTCTTTGTTTTCTTTCATACAATCACCATCTTGCATTTTAAGCTCATCAGGTCTATCAGTTACCCAATCTGCACCAGCTCCAGTGAATGCTACCTTCAAGCAGTCTCCACCAGCTGTACCAGTAATCGCTAAAGTAAGGAATGCATTGATGGCAGCAATAAGAAAAGGTATTCTGCTCTACAAAGCTGAAGATCAGTGAGTGCCAAAAGCCAAAATTGAAATTCCTAAAAGTGAAGCAAGTTATACTGATTCATCATGGAGCTGTGGGGCATAATTTTGGTCAATTAGTGAGACTAATTGGATGGAGAAAATGAGCAAGTAAATAAACCCAACTAAATTGAAACTAACTCTGTACTGTCTTACTTTCCACTAGTTAAGTCATTAATCATGATTTGCATTTTCTTTAGAATAGATCCATTATCATCTTTGTCCAAGAAAACTATTACCACTTTCTTCACAGTAAATATTTTAAAGTTTTCTTACATGGTATCATTTATTCAACAGAACAAAAGCGTCTGCACAGGGAGTTCTTCAAGTAGTTTTTACAATATTTTTAAGATGACTAATACTGAAATTCTGGAGTTATCAAGGGTCTTTATTTCTGGTACTGTTTAACAGAAGTATCCAAAATGATTGCTTCAATTACAGGAGTGTATGCAGATACTATGTATGACATGTACTTGTCTATACCTCAAGAGAAAAAAAAAATCACACCTTTCATTTTCTGTTAAATAGCATTACTGTCTGGAGAGACTGGGCTATCTCTAGGAATTTAAAGTTTTCTAAAAGAAATATGCAGAGTTAATAACTTTTATTAAATATTGTTAAAATATAGTAAGGTTTAATACATTATTTTTAAAAGTAAAATGAAGCCATAGGATTGAGTGAGCCACCTAAGTTAAGAATATAAAGAAGGGATTCAAGACCTGAGCTCTGAGTAACTCTGCGATTCCAAAATATGAGAGATGGGGGATCCCCAGACGAAAATGAAGGTAGATGTTCAGAAATATAGCAGGGGAACCAGGAAACCGGGTGCCAGAGATGGCACCCACAAAAGTGCAAGGGTGACTATTTCAAGGAGGGAACCGTATCTACTGTTGCACAGAATTCAAGTGAAGTCAGAAATACTGGTTTTAGCAGCACAGAGATGTATTGACTTCTAACAGAATCGTCTCAGTGGGGAGTCAAGAGGAGACCGTAATACATTTGGGATGGTTTGAGTTAATGCACCAGGGGGAAGTGGACAGACACGTTTTCCACCAGGCTGGCTTGTGAAGAGATGAATAGAAGATGGTGCCTGGATGGGCAAAGAGTTCCTGGGGAAGATGGGAGTTTGGAAGGCTTTTGTGTGTGGTGTAAGAGAGAAGAAAGGAGGGGGAAAAGTTAAATCCTCTTATCCAATGCCAATATGTCAGTGAACAATTCCTCAAATTGAAACATCAAAGAACAAATATTATTTAGAGATATAGAGAGAAATACCAAAATGTAAAGATTTAAATTTATCTACTGGAGAAAATGTACAACATAAACCAAGGAATTTTAAACAATGAGGAATAATCTGCCCTATCAGATATTAACGTATTCAACAAAGTTATAATAGTTAAAACAGTATGTTTAGCCCAAAACTTGTTATAATATTTTACTAAAAAAATAAAGAACCCAGAAAGTCAGGTATATATGGAAATCGAGTATTTATTTGAGTATATCACTTGCAATCAATAAATTGAGTATTTATTTGAAATATCACTTGCAATCAATGTAGAAGGAATGCAAATTTCATAAATAATATTGGGGAAACAGTATAATTTCTTTTTCTTTATTTTTAAATTAAATTTATTGGGATTACATTGGTTAATAAAATTATGTAAGTTGCAAGTGCACAATTCTATAATACATCATGTGTATATTGCATTGTGTGCCCACCACCCAAAGTAAAATCTTCCTGCATCACCATATATTTGAATCTCCCTTTACCCTTTACTATCCCTCCAACCCCATAAATTTCAAAAAATGGGAACCTAACCATATACCACACGCTGAAAATATCAATTAAATCCATTTGATCTGGTGTATCATTTAAAGCTGCTGTCCTCCTTGTTGATTTTCTATCTGGAAGATCTATTCATTGATGCCAATAGGGCGTTAAAATTCCCTAGTATAACTGTATTTCTGTCAATTTCTCCCTTTATGTCCACCAAAATTTGCTTTATATATTTAGGTGCTCCTATGTTGAGTGCATAAATGTTTATTAGGGTTATACTGTCTTGTTGAATTGTTCCCTTTATCATTATGTAGTGCCCTTCTTTGTCTCTTACTATAGCCTTGGTTTTAAAGTCTGTTCTGTCAGAGATAAGTACTGCTACCCCAGCTTTTTTTTTTTCCCCTTTCCATTATGCATGAAATAGCGTTCTCCATCCCTTTACTTTTAGTCTGTGTGTATCTTTCATTCTGAGGTGGACATGGTTCTATTTTTTAGTTTCTAATTTAATTTGTTTCTTCTGATTATAAAATGGAGAGGGGGTACTTGAATAGAGTCACTTAAATATGAATTTGTAGACCTAACATTTCACCTAATGAATATTCTAATAATAAATATTGTTTTCTTATAAAAGTAAGATGATAATTGACATGAGGAGGGAGGGAAAGCGTGGCCAGATCCCACACCCCCTCAGTTTATTTTTCTGCTTTTCAGTCTTTCTGCTGCTGCCATCTAGTGTTCTGTGTGTACTGTTTGCATTTGATTTTCAGCATTAACTGACACCTCTCGGTATTCCTAAATACCACTGCAGGAAAGGATCTGGATATTCTAAGGCTTCCTTGTCCAATGTTCTTTCTATTGATACTTCATCACATTGGTGATAAAGCAGGATATAATCACCATAACAGTAGCACCTATTCATGATCATATTTGCAGTTCACAAAGTGCTTTCACGCACACGTCATCCCAGCTCAATCCTGATAGCAGCATTTCAATGCTCCAGAGATTACAAATTCTATAAGGCAAATAATCAGAGTGCCAGAGCTGAAAAGGCTATGATAGGACAGCTAGCCCAGTGGTTTTCCAACCATGTTATTCTCTGGCACTGGGAAGTGATTTGGAAGTAGGGTTAGAGGTAATGGGATTTCTTTGCCCCACCCCACCCCCACAAATGCAATGACCTCTTTTACATGTAGCCTGTTTAATTGCTTTTATATGTGTTATCTGATTTGGGTTACACAGAAGATTATTTTCCATATAAGAGTTTGTCCACAGCAAGGATTTTACTCCTTAAAAGTTGAAAATCCATTTTATGGGTGAGAAAATTGAAGCAGAGAGAGGTTCAGTCATGAGTCAAAGATCACACAGCTGTGATTAACTGTAAGTAAGAGCATTATCTGCCTGATTCCAAGGCCCAACTTGGCTTCTCACACTAGGAAGTTGCTTATAATAAAGAATTAAATCCAGGTAGTTAAAAAAAAAATGAAAGATCAGACAAGAAAACAGGGCTTTTTAAAAGTTGTGGTAAAGAATGCATAGCACAAAATTTAGCACTTTAACCACTTAAGTGTACAATTCAGTGTCATTAAATACATTTACAATGTGAATCCACATTGTATTTACCACTCTGTATTTTCAGAAATTTTTCATCATCTCAGACAGAAACTCAATACCCATTAAACATTAACTCTTGTTCTCTCCTCTATTCAGTCCCTAGAAAACAATATGTATTCTCTGTGTCTATAAACTTTGACTGCTCTAGGTACCTCATGTAAGTGGAATCAACACTATATGACATTTTGCGATGGGCTTATTTCACTTAACATAATGTTTTAAGATTCATCCTTTGTTTTTAGGGCTGAATAGTATTACGATTACACACACACACACACACACACACACACACCACACACAATCGCATTTTGTTTATCTGTTCTTCCACCAATGGACACTGGGTTGTTTCCACCTTTTCAGTACTGTTAATAATTCTGCTATGAATATTGCTATACAAATATTTGTGAGTCACTGTTTTCAGTTCTTTTGGGTATATACCTCAGACTAAAATTGCTGAATCATATAGCATTTCCATTTAACTTTGGGGGGAACTATCAAACTGCTTTCTACATTGAAATCTTTTTAAAGCATTGAATTATAAATTCAGACAATAGGCTTTACTAATAATGTATTTGCCACTACCACACTAGATTTTCCTTCTATTCAAAAAGTGATTTTTTTCATAGATCATTGCTGTCTATAACCAAGAATACCTCATGAGGTTTTATCACTGCTCATATTGTAGATTCTACTGCTCTCCACATGGTTACAATGAATTGTTCTTACTGAGAGATAATACTGAGATTTAGATGTCCTGTGTTGCCTATTCCAAAAGCACATTTCTCTGGGATCTTTTCCTTCTTGTCTCTGTTCCCCAACTTATTTAGACAAGACCCTAATCTAACAGCAATTCTGACATTTAAGTACATTTGCCTACAAGAGGTGGAAGAGTAAGACTAATTTTTCATGCTATTTTCTTGGAGTTGCTCCTGATATATTAAATACCTTCTGCTCAGTGTTAAGTCCTCAGCTTTACTGAAGCATGGTTTTCGACATCTAAAATTTTCCACCTAATAGATTGAACTGAATGATGAACTTATAGTATCATGTCACAATGTCTCTTTTACCTGAAGAGACTCTACAATAAAGATAAAATGTCAGCAGTGTGAAGAGGTGGCGAAAATGACTCCCGGACCAGCCAAAGCCCACACACTGCTGCATCCTTGCATCCAGCCTGAACATCCTGCCACTATTGCCATTGTGCCCAGGAAAAAGGCTGAGGGGGATGCTAAAGGAGATAAAGTCGAGGTGAAGGATGAACCACAGAGAAGATCCACCAGGTTATGGCTAAACCTGCTCCTCCAAAGCCAGAGCTCAAGCCTAAAAAGGCCCCTGCAAAGAAGGGAGAGAAAGTACCCAAAGGGAAAAGGGGGAAGCTGATCTGGCAAGGATGGGAATAACCCTGCGGAAAATGGACATGACAAAACAGACCTGGCGCAGAAAGCTGAAGGTGCTGGAGATGCCAAGTGAAGTGTGTGCAGTTTTGATAACTGTGTGTTTCTGGTGACTGTTCAGTTTGAAATACTATTTATCAATTTTTATAAAAATGCAGACTTTTGCTTTACTTTTTTTTAAGTCACACTGTTAGCACACAGAACACTTCATTGTTGTTTGGGGGGAGGGACATATAGTCATATAGTACTAATAGAGTGTTTTCAAAGCTGGGCTGACATGGGGGGAAAAAACCCTTTCCCTTCTAGTTTCCAGAGACTTCCTCTTGGTTCCTGGGAGGAGGGATCCCTTGGTGTTGGCACACATTAGCCCCCTCGTCATGGACACCTTGTGGTGTGGGAAAACTATTCGTTTTTATGTCCTTTGTCCCTCTCCACTTTAAGCATAGACTTGACTCCCTAAAGCCCAGAGACCTGTTGGGACCTAACCCCCCAAAACTTGGTTACCAGTATGTTCGGCAATCTGGACTTTCCAGAGTCAGCATTGAGATAGCACCCCTCGAAGGAGCAGCTGTCCCCTTTTTAGATTGTGGATCTACAGGTTGATAATTCTGCCACTTTTATTTCATTTCCTGAAAGTCAGGGTCAGCTTGTGAAAAGTTGTTAAACCACATGCCTAATGTGAAATGTCAACCCTCACTCTAAACTCTCCCTGTTCATAGAGGCAGATGAAGCCTTCACTGGGTTTTATAGTGGCTTTCTGATTTCAGCAGTCCATGGAAGAAGAGAGTTTGAAAGTTGTGTACTGTTAATGATTGTCTGCCCACATCCTGCCTGATATACCATGATTGTTTATGAAAAGCATCTTTAATAAACCTGGATACAGTTTGGCTTGGAAAAAAAGATAAAATATCATCTTTATTTTTACCTCTACCACAGAATGTGAAAAGGATCCAACAGATACATAACATGACATGAAGGTGACTTGGATTGTTCTGTTATTATTGCTGATATCAGTGAGTATGACACAAATAAATTTGCTTGAATAAAGTATCCTTAGGTGTGTTGGCTTCTAAGAGATAATGTTATGAACATATTGATAATTTCAAGAATTTAGTTAGCCAAATATTACCTGCAAACCTCTATATGTAAATTCCTCTTCTAAGTTAATCAGAGAGAAGATCTCTTATTTTCATGGAGCCATGAGACAGACAAAACACACATATGCAAAAATTATTTCAACTGGTGATAAGTACTAGATGGAAAAGCTGTCCTTTCAATACAGTGGTAGGAAACACTCTTTCTGAAGAGGTGATATTTGATCTGACACCTGAATGACAAGTAGGAAGCAGCCACACAAAGTCTGATCCAGGCAGAGGGAAGAGAAAGCAGAGAAACCTGAGGTCAAAGAGGAAAGGTATTTGTATACCAGATGATGTAGATGTTTGTAAGTGATGGTAAGGAGTTTAGACTTTATCCTTAGCTCAATTCATATCAATGCAGTTGACACACCATGTATAATCTACTTTGAAAGATTCTAAGTCTTGATTCAGAATGTCACAGAATTAAGTAGCAATTCCCTCGGGAATTGCTGCTAGAGGATGGGCCATTGGGAGTAAATCCTATTACAGGTTCAGTAAGTGATCATAGCTCAGTGCCTCTTTTATTACAAATTCATGGTTGGAATAATGACCTCAGACACTACTGATAAGAAGAAAGGAAAGTGGTTCTGTGGTATTATTACACTTTTGCGATGCTTTCAAGAGCAGTATGTTGCAATAGCCGAAAACCGGGAATTAGATTTTTAAGCATTTTAAAACCATAGGCTTTATGGTTTTAGGGGTCAAGTCTGAGACACTTTGGGCTAGAGGGGCATTGTAAAGCACTTATGAATTGCAATACAAACCTAAAGGCTTCACCGTGTCCCAGCTAATCCTCATACTTGGGTACAAATGAGGTTTGCAGTCAGAGAAGGGAATCTGGACAGTCACATGGGTCTTGCCATGTTTGTGACCACTTCTTCCACTTCAAGGCCACTTACTTCTGCTTCCTGTATTGCTTCTGGACAAGGATGGAACAATTAGACTTGATAGGTCAAATGTGACCTTAGAAAAGGGCCAGAGTTCCTGAGAACCAGAGAGGTTATGGAAGTATGCAGGCCTTGAGGAAATGCCACTTCCTCTGTTCAATGAGGTGCATCCGCAATCCCACATTGACGTACTACATAATGGGAGACAGAACCCACTCCTCATCCCATACTTCCAAAGGGTGGGACATAGGAGTGAACCCTCTAAGACGGCCTTGGTGTTGTTCCAGGTGATGCCCCTGCTGGATTCCCCAAGAGGGTAGAGATGGCAAAGACTCTTGTCGCCACTTAAGATAACCTCCTACTCATGAGAGTAAGCCTGCATTGTACAACTAATTGATGATATCTTTGCACTAATACCTCATTCTTCGAGCCATTCTGCCCTGAATTTGAACTTGCAGGGACAAGTCTCCTTCAAGACATTATTTGCAGTATCCAGGGCCTCATTACTACGTTACACACACCTGTCTCTGTGCACCAGGCACATTGCTTTCACACTTACTGGTGGTGGTGGATCAGACTTGGATGAAGATGCGGGATTGGTGCGATAATGGACGATTATCAGCAGGAAAGGACATTCTTCTAAGTTGTCACACTCATTTTATTTTGTTTTGAATATTCCATTTGTGAGTGTGAGAAAAAATATTAAAAGATGCTAGAATTGTGATTTAATCCAATTAAACAAAAACATTTTAATTCGATTTTCATTAAAAAATCTGATTTCAGTAGCTTATTCTTATTTAAGGCAGGAGACATTTTGCTCAACAGCTTTTTAAAAAGTATTTTAGGCTGACAGTGACCAGAGGGAAGAAGGGAGGAAATTTCAGGTGAAGGGGGGAAGGGTTTGAAGGAACTAGGATAAAGGACACATGGACAATAACAAGGGGGGCATGGGGATGGGAGGGAGGTGGGGAGGGCTGGAATGGGGGTAAAGGGCAGAAAACTACTTGAACAACAATTAAAATGGAAAAATAAATAAATAATCCTAAATGATGGAGGGGTTTTCAGAAGCTTAAAAAAGCATTTTATTTCTTTATCTTTAGAGAGAGGGGAAGGGAGAGAGGAAGAGAGGTAAATATCAATGTGGAAATGAAACACTGATCATTTGCTTCTCACACTCGCTCTGATCTAGGACCAAACTCGAAATCCAGGCATGTGCTTGGGCCAGGAATCAAACTGGTAACCTTCGTTTTGCAGGACAACACCCAACCAACTGAGCCACACAGGTCAGGGCTCAACAGATTTTTTTGAGATATAATTTACATACCATAGAGTTCACTGTTTTAATTACATACCATAATTGTTCACTGTACAATTCAATGTTTTTTAGCATATGTACAGAGCTGTGCAACAATTACCATAACCTAATGTTCATGACCCCCACAAAAGTCACCATTAGCACACCCTCACCCTTTCCACCCAATCCCTAAGTAATCGCTCATCTACTTTCTGTCTCTATAGATTTGCCTATTCTGGATACTTCATATAAATTAAATCACACAATATGCAGTCTTTTTGACTGGCTTCTTTCACTTGGCAACATTTTTCTGTTCCTGTGTGCCGCAGTTATGTTTCAGTACTTCATCCCCATTTATGGTTCTGTATTCCATTGTACATGTTAACGACATTCTCTCTACCTATGAACCAGGTCATGGGCTTTTGGCCATTTTTAGTTTTTGGCTGCTGTGAACTTCTTGAGTGTAACACATTTTGTGTAGACATACATTTCCTTTCTCCTGGGTATTTCCATTCTCCTTGGAGTTGGACTGCCAGAATGTGCTAACTCTATGTTTAACTTTGTGAGGAACTGTCAAACTGCCTCCCAGAGCAGCTGCAAAACTTTCCATTCTCATCAGCGATGTATGAGGGTTCTAATTACTCCACATGCACACAAATAACATATTGGTATTTGTTACTATCTTTTTTATTATAACCATCCTAGTAGATGGAAAGTAGTATTTCACTGTGGTTTAGATTTGCATTTCCCTAATGACTAATGATTTTGACCAACTTTTCATGTGTTTATTGGCCATTTGCTTATATCCTTTGGACATAAGGACAAAGGAATTTATTCAATTCCTTTGCCCCACTTTTTAGTTGGGATGCTCATCTTTCATTGTTGACATGTAGAACTTCTTTATATATATTCTGGATATGGGGACGTGATCAGGTATGTGACTTGCAACTATTGTCTCCCATTCTGTGGGCTATCTTTTCACTTTCCTGAAAATGTCCTTTGAAGCACCAAGTGGTTAATTCTGATGAAGTCCAATTTTCCCATTGCTTGTTATTTAGGTGTCTTATCTAAGAAACTATTGTCTAATGTAATGTAACAAATATTTATGCCTACATTTTCTTCTAAGCTTTATAATGTTAGCTTTTACCTTTAGGCTTTTGATTAGCTTTGAGTCCATTTCTGTATGTGGTGTGATATAGTAGCCTAGCGTCATTCTTTTGCACATGGATATCCAGTTGTCATAACACCATATATTGCAAGAACTATTCTTTTCTCCACCGAGTTGTTTTGACACCACTGTCCAAAATCAATGGACCATGGATGTATTGTTCCTTTCTGGAGTCTCAATTCTATTCCACTGATTTATGACCACCTTTATGTCAGTACCCTATCACATAGTATTGCCCTCTCCTCTTATGAGGACACCAGCTCCATCATGGCAGCTTCATCCTTATGACCCATCTAAACATAATTACCTCACAAAGCCCTCACCTTTTCCTGCCAGCCCATTGGGGTTGAAGTTTCAACATATGAATATTTGGGAGACACAACCATGCAGTGCACAACATTCATCATAGCTCTCTCCAGATTTTCTATTTATTCTTAGGTTTGGCAGGTTGTGTCTTTCTAGAAATTGGTCCATTTGTTGGCATGCAGATTGTTATGGACTGACTTGTGTCCCTCCCCATATACTGAGGCTCTGTCCCCTGATATGAGTATATTTGGAGGCAAGGCCTTGAAAGAGGAAAATAAGGTTAAACTAGGTCATAAGGGAGTGGCCCTAGTCCATTACGACTCCTTCATAAGAAGGAGGCATTGGGGAAGCACGTGCACTGAGAAGAGACCAGGGGAGGAAATGGCAAGAAGGCTGCTGCTTGCAACCCAGGAGAGAAGCCTCAGAAAAATCCAGTTGTAAGCACCTTGACCTTGGCCTTCCAGCCTCTAGAACTGTGAAAAGGTAAACCTCTGTTGTTTAGGCTGCCCAGTTAGTGATATTTTGTAATGGCAGCCCTAGTAGATGAATACACCACTGCTCATAGTACTCCCTAGCAATCCTTTTGATTTCTGTAAGGTAGGTTGTGATGTTTTCCCTTACATTCCTGATTTTTAGTAATTGGGGCCTATCTTCATTTTCTTCCTTAGTGTAGGTAAAGGTTTGTCAGTTTTGTTGATCTTTGTAGAGCCAATTTTTGGTTCCATCAATATACTCTACTGTTTTTCCATTCTCAATTTATTTATACTCTATTTTTTATTCTTTCTTTCTTTCTGCTTGTTTTGCATTTAGTTTGTCCTTATAATTTCCAAAAGTGGAAGGTTACATTATTAACTTGAGCATTTCCTTCCTCTGTTATATAGGGATTTTCACCTACACATTTGCCTTTGTGCACTGTCTTTACTCATCCCATAAAATTTGGTATGTTATTTCATCTTTATCTCAATATATTTTCTAATTTCCCTTATTATTCCTTTTTTGACCTATTGGTTATTTAAATTTTTAAATATGCTTATTCATTTTAGAGAGTGGAAGAAACATTGATTGGTTGCCTCCTATACATGCCCTGACTGGGGATTGAACCCATGACCTAGGTATGTGCCCTGACTGGGAATTGAACCTTCAACATTTTAGTGTATGGGATGATGTTCCAGCCAACGAAGACACACTGGCCAGAACAAGCTATTGGTTGTTTAAGAGAGTATTGTTTAACTTCTACATAATTGTACATTTTCCAATCTCCTCCTCTTGTTTGTTTCCAATTTCATTCCACTGTAGTGGGAGAACATGCTCTGCATGATTTCAATGCTTTTACATCTATCAAAACTTGTTTTATGGCTTTGCATAGAGTACATTCTGGAGAATATCCCATGTGCACTTAAGAATGTGTATTCTTCTGTATTGGATAGTGTTCTGTATACCTTAAGTCTAGTTGGATTATAGTGTTGTTTAAACCTTTTATATCTTTGCTTTTTTTCCCTATTCTACCCATCATTAAAAGTAGACTATTGAGTCCCCAAACATTATTTGTTAACTGTCTATTTATCCCTTCAAGTCTGTCACTTTTGGCTGTATGTATTTTGAGCTGTTTATATGTTTATAATTGTTTGTCTTCCTGAGGGATTGACCCTTTTCTTATAAGATGAACTTCAACTCTATTGTTTTTGTCTTAAAGTCCACTTTTGCTTATATTTACTATACTTTCTCCACCTTTAGCCATCTGTGTAGTTTGTTTTCATCCAGCATATCTAGCTTTAAAAAAAAAAAAAAAAAAACCTCACCTGAGGGCATGCTTATTGACTTTATAGACAGGGGAAGGGAGGGAGAAGGAGACACAGAGAAACTCGAGTGCAAGAAAGGAATATCAATTGGTGCCTTTCACACGTGCCCCAACAGGAACCAAACCTGCAACCCAGGTGTGTGCCCTGACCGGGAATTGAACCTGCGACCTTTCAGTTCCGGGACAGCGCCCAACCAAGCCACACGGGCCAGGACAGCAGCATATCTGCCTTCTAACTGCATTGTTTAATGCATTCACATTCAGTGTCATTTATGTGGTTGTGTTTGCTTCAGCCATTTTGCCTCTTCTGTGTCTCATGACTGTTCTGTAGGAACCTTATATGTTTTAAATAATATTCTGCCACTCCGGGGACTGACCTCTCCCACCCAGGGCTTGTTGTTGCTATTGGCTTGCTTGTTTGTAAACTAATCCACTGGCTGGCTGGGTTATCTTCGTGAGGTCTTTCTTCTCCCTCGGGTGAAGAGCCTAAGTTGCTCCTCCAGGAGGCTCAGCTCTGGGCTGCCCACAGTCACCTGGGATGACAGGCTGGGAAAGGCATCTCCACCTCTCTCTCGCTGGCTGCACCCAGCTGCGATGTCACTGATCACACACGGACTGACTGCTCAACTGTTTCCCCGCCGTGCCCTGTGCCACAGGCTGCTCTACAAGCGAAAGTTTCTGAGGCCACCGCTTGATACATGTTCTGACCTTGGGAGGGATCCTTGCAAATGTCTTCCTCACTGGTTGTGTCCTGCAAATGAGCCTGCCACGGTGCAGCCTGCTTCTTGTGTCTCCTCTCACTTGCCTTGGACCACAGCCACCACTGTTCTTAAGAGCATTCCTAGGTCTGCTGTACCTTCAGGTCCTTTGGGAAGAGACTAGCAGCTGCTTCATGGTCTGTCTCTTCTGCCAGGAGAGAGGGGAGCCATGCTCCACAGCAGCACGTGGTGGGGCGGAGTGCGGCACTTGGTGCAGGGGTGGCAGCAGCTTCAGCAGCCCGAGGTCTTCTAGCTTACAACCACCACTTCATGACCTGGGGTGACATGACTAGGGCCTCAGCCCTCCCAGCCCACAACACCCTAGTAGAGCCCCCATTCCATGGGAGGGGCCAGAGAAAAGAAGGGAGCCCCATCTGTCACCTCTGCTCACTGGGGCTCAGCCCCAAATATAGCTAGGGGAGGCTTCCGGTCACGATGCTGACGTAGGCAGACACGGCTCGCCTCCTCGCACCTCATTACAACTAAAATATAGAACCACCATCACTCAGGAACATCAGAAATTGAGTTGAATGAGTCTGACAACTATGGAATTAAAGAAACCACAGCCATCCAGAAGGGTAGGAGGGGGCACAGACATGGAACAGGCTGGTCCCACACCAACGTGGATAAACATTTGGGAGGGATATCTCAGGAGCGAGGAGTCCCAGCCCTACCCCAGGCCCCCCAGCCCAGGGTTCCAGTGCCAGGAAGGTGAGTCCCCACAACTTCCAGCTGCGAAAACCAGCAGGGATTGAATCGGAGGAGGAGGCTGCTGGAGCCCTAAGCAGCTCCTCTTGGGGAACCCACACACGGACTCACCTACTCAGACTCACTCCCTCTGAGCTCCAGCATCGGGGTGGCGAAGCTTCGCTTGCCCTTCAAGGGAAGGGCACCTGTGGTGTACAGGGGGAGACTGAAGTGTCTGGCATCGGGGCAAGCAGAGGCCAATGTCCCTTTGCTGAGCTCCTGACACACACAGAGCTGGTAGGCCAGTGCCATATCTGAGACTCCATCCACCTGGCTAACACTGTGTGACCCACAGTGAAGATCCACAGAGGCTCTGGCCCACCCAACTTACGGGTCCACCCAAGCTGCTTTCCCACAAGAATGGCTGACCTTCAACTCCTAAATCCTATCAAACAAGCAACAGCTGGCTTCAGTGAGCCCCAGTTGTAGCCAGATTAGAGTCACAGCTTAGCTTCACCTGGGGATCTTCCAGCCCAGCACAAGTAGCAGCTACCTCAGATTGCTTTACAGCTCAGGCAGGGTGCCCCACGCAAAACACAGGTGGGGGCTCACCTTGGCCTGCAGCACCCAGGAAACCCCAGGACCAGAGCACTCAGCGGACAGCTACAGACCACACTGGGTCACCACCACCCTGCCCCTGCACAGCTGATCCTCCACAGAGAGCAGAGGTTGGTGGTCAGTGGTCACAGCCAGCCCTTGCAACTGACTGGCCTGGGTAAATCCCTCCCATTGATCTAACAGCAGCAACCAAGGCTCAACTATAAGAGGAAGGTGTACTCAGCCCACATGAAGAGCACACCTCAAGTACCCAGCTTGGGTGATAGAGGAGGCTGTGCCACTGGGCCCTACAAGACACCTGCTACATCAGGACACACTATCAAGACACGGAGTCAAAGCAGCTCTACCTAATACATAGAAACAAACACAGGGAGGCTGACAAAATGAAGAGACAAAGAAACATGGCCCGCCCTGGCTGGCGTAGCTCAGTGAATTGAGCTCGGGCTGGGAACCAAAGTGTCCCAGGTTTGATTCCCAGCCAAGGTACATGCCTAGGTTGCAGGTCATAACCCCCAGCAACCACACATTGATGTTTCTCTCTATCTATCTCCCTCCCTTCCCTGTCTAAAAAAATAAATAAATAAATAAAATCTTTAAAAAAAGAAACATGGCCCAAATGAAAGAACAGATTTAAACTCCAGAAAAAGAACTAAACAAGATAGAGATAAGCAATCTATCTGATGCAGAGTTCAAAACACTGGTTATAAGGATGCACAGGGAACTTAATGAGGACCTTGGCAGCATAAAAACGATTCAGTCAAAAGTGAAGGATACACTAATTGAGATAAATAACAATTTACAGGGAAACAACAGTAGAGTGGGTGAAGCTGAGAGTCAAATCAATTTGGAACATTGATTTGAAACATTAGTTTGGAACATTAGGAAGCAAAAAACAATCATACAAAACAACAAGAAGAAAAAATAATCCCCCAAAATAAGGGTAGTATAAACAGCCTCTGGGACAAGTTTAAGAGGTCCAACATTTGCCTCATAGGGGTGCCAGAAGGAGAAGAGAAAGAGCAAGAAATTGGAAATCTATTGGAAACAATAGTGAAAGAAAACTTCCCTGATTGGGTGAAGGAAACAGACATGCAAGTCCAGGAAACACAGAGAGTCCCAGTTATGATGGGTGCAATGAGACCCACTCCAAGACACATCATTATTAAAAGGCTAAATGTTAAAGGTAAAGAGATAATCTTAAAAGCAAGAGAAGTTAGTTACTGGAATGTTGCCAATGGGAGAGCGGAGAGGGAAAATGGGTGAAGAGGTGAGAGGATTAAGAAGTACAAAAAGGTAGTTACAGAATAGCCCCGGGGATGTAAAGTGCAGCATAGTAAAGGGAGTAGCCAAAGAACTTATACACAGGACCCATGGACATGAACAATGGTGCCTGAGGGAGTGGGAGGCACTGGGTGGAGGGGGATAAAGGCAGGAAAATCAGGACAACTCTAGTAGCATAATCAATAAAATATAACTTTACAAAATGAGAAAAAAATAGCTAGGGGAAGGATGAAAAATGCTGATATTCTCCTCTACCTGAAAGAAAGCCCTTGGCCTGGAAGTTGGAGAGGGGGAGCCTGTGCTCTGGGTGGGCTGCAGCAGTTAGAGTCTCCGACTTGCTGACCTAATGGTGCATTCGTCTTGGCTCAAATACCATCGATCCCTACAGAATATTCAAATATTTCTTGAACAGATTTTTTTTCTACCTGCTTTTTTGCCTGAAGACCATTTCCAGAGGTTTTAATAATTTTTTAAATAGTTTGAAACAGTTCCACTAAGATGAGTTAGTGGAGATTCTCATTGTCATGCTAGGAATTTTTCTAATTACTTTTTTTAAGCACTTCCTAAATTGCATTTTGCAAGCCTTCCTAAAGCAGTTTGCATAAGATCCAAATAAGTAACTTTAATCAGTACAATACAGGGTTTATATGGATTTTAAGAAATTGAGCCTCCAATGGAAGCATGTTTTAGAGATTGGGAAGATTCATGAAGAAAGGAAAATGAGACATTTAAAAGAATAGAAAAAGCATCATAGAAATAATTTAAGTGAACAATTTCAGCCTTGTACAGCTAAAGACAACTGAAACCAAGTGTAATCTTGAGCAACTGCTTTTCTATACCTCAGCTATCTCATCTCCACATTGGGGCTAATATCTTCCTCATAGGGTTGATCTCTCAAGAAAAATAACCATTATTACTAATACAGCAAATCTGACATTAATATCCCACCACCACCACCAATCCCTCGCAACCCCCGAATCCCCCCAAACCAAAACTTATGTGGGGCTTACCCTAACCTGTTTCTGAGGCTGCTGTGTTTGAGGGCATAACACCCAAATCCTGGAAACTAAGGAATTGAAATCCTCATTAACTCTCCAAACTCCATTCTTCTCTGTTCTCTACTTAAGATGGATCTTACAAAGACTGTAAGTTACCACTTAGTTTTCCTTTCTCCAGTTACTCTCCACCATAACCAAAGTACCTTACTCCAGGTTGGGCTGCTTCTATCTACATACAGATTGTCAAGTAAACAGGCCAGGCCACAGAATGGCGTCTGTCCACAGCACAAAGCGCCAATTCATATTTCTAAGTAATATTCTCCCAGAATGAATAAAGACTAGTGTACCTATAACCAGTTGGCCAAACTTGACTTGTTCTGTCTAGCTCGAAAAATGAACACTCCTATTTTAAAAAGTCAAAATAAGGCAGAACCGATTTACTAGAAATTAGGTAGGAACACCAGAGAAAAATAAGGAGGGGCCCCCAAACACCTGGAATTATCTTCTGGAGGGTGAGCCCCTTGTAGCCCAGGCTTACCCCACTAGGTGTGTTCTAGGAACTCATCTGCATCAGTGCACCAGATGGCATTGTTGTGAGAGGCTGCATTTGGCTTCAGTGAATTTTTCTGAAGACTTTCAACACGTTTGCCCATTTTGTGATGGGTGATTTACGAGAGCACCTGCCCACACCATGGTGAGTGTTCAGCCATTTTTGACCAAAAAACAGTGTGACTCCCATGCCCCACCCTCCCTACTCACCCCACATTGCCCTCAGTGACTTTCTTTTGTTTCCTGGATGAAAGAAGTCCTTAAAGGGAAAGGTTTTACCAATGGGGAAGTAGTGCAACCAAAAATAGCAGAAGCACTAGAGTTTGGTGTCAAAATCAGTGAGTTCAAAAAGTGTTTTGAGCAGTGGAAAAAACATCTCAATAGGTTTGTTACATCAAATGGAGAATAATTTGAAGGTGACTGCAGTTTAAACATGTAAGAATAAACAATTTTTATAAATTCCATTTTCGGGGGATCCCCCTCATATACTCTATTTTCTACCCCATTTCTATTTGATTTTTACATCAATTTTTGTTGACAGAACTCAATACTCTTATCTGTTACAAACCAACATTTTCGTTTCTTGATGATCAAAATGAGTGGCAGGTGATTTCCAGAAAAAAGATGACATTGTGAAATATGAGTGAGATCAATGTAAATACCATGAACCAAATTCTACTTGGGCAGTCCTATTGGGTTTTTAAGGCCAATTGCAAAACCTATCCCTTAAGAATAAAAAGGGGAGCCCTGGCTGGTGTGGCTCAGTGAATTGAGCGCTGGCCTGCGAACCAAGGGGTTGCTGCTTCCATTCCCAGTCAGGGCACATGCCTGGGTTGTGGGCCAGGTCCCCAGTTGGCTCGCTCAACAGACAACCGCACATTGATGTTTCTCTTTTTCCCTTCCCCTCTGTCTAAAAATAAATGAGTGAAAAACTCTTAAAAAAATGGAAAAAAGAATAAAGAGGGTAAATACCCCATGTAACAAACACATAATTTCTTAAATTACTTCAAATGTTTTCCCCTAATAACCACATACACTGTAACAGAACTGTTATAAAATTCAAATTACCAGGGGTTCAAATTAAGGTTTACTGCATTTATAGGGTTCATCAAACACCATCAACCACCACACCACCCAAGTCTTAATTAGGGAAAAAAATCCAAATCATTAAAATGATACCAAACAAGGATTGGCATATGAAAGGTGAGACTGAGACAGTAAATGCTTTCTTGCTGGATACCAAAATTCTTGTTGAAATGGACTTATTTTCCATGAACGTTTTGGATTTAGGGCAAATTTTTTAAATGAGGGTACAAAGGAACAGTGACAAGTTAAGTAACAAGTAAAACAAAGAGGAAGTTCAAAGAATGATTGAAAATTTCCCAAAACAGCCCTGGCTGATTTGGTTCAGTGCATTGAGTCCTGGCCTGCCCACCAAAGGGTCACCGGTTCAATTCCCAGTCAGGGCACATGCCTGGGTTGCAGGTCAGGTTCCCAGGGTGGGGGTGAGAGACAACCACACACTGATGTTTCTCTCCCTCTCATTCTCCATCCCTTCCCCTGTGTCTATAAGTAACTAAAAAATCTTTTTTAAAAAGTTCCCAAAACAAGAACCCTAGACTAAATTAAACCCATGGATTAAATCAGGAAGCCTGAGCCATTCTCTGAGAAGTGTACCTAAAACCCATTTAAACTTGGAAGAGAAAAAAGTTCTAGAATTTGCAACTGGCAAGGGAGCACACATAGTACATGGAAGGCAGCAATAACTAATAAATTTTGTATTGTGCACTGTAAGCACATTATTAGCAGAATTAATCCTCACATCAGATAGAAGTAAATTCTCTACATTTTTCTTGGGGACTAACCCTTATGTTAGTTTGCATAAGAAATGCACTTAGGAGCTACATTCATTTTTCTGCTTCTAAGCCTGAAAACTAAAAAATTTAGCCCCTAACTATTACCTCCTTAAAGTACTAAGAGGCATAAAAACACACATTTCAATGTCTTTCTGGGGTCTCTGAGCCACACATTAAATACCATGCAACACGTAATCACAGAAAAAAATCTCATCATGTTTTAAGTAAATTTACGATTTTGTGTTGGGCCACATCCATAACCATCCTGGGACACATGTAGCCCATGGGCCATAGGTTGGACACCAAAATGATCTTAGCCAGAATCAAAAGGAAATGTGATCCTCAAAATACACATGCATGACTTTGGAGTTTCCATTTAGTGGAGAACGGAAAGGAGTAAACTGGAACCAAACATCATCACCCCATTGACAAAATATAGGAGCTACAAGAAAACTACAAGCAGCTAACTCTGGATGAAATCAAGGCTTTTGTTTCCTAGCTGTGTGACATTATGGCAAATGACTTGATTTTGTTGAAACTCATGTTTCTGATACAAAAAATTAAATGCACTGCTAGTGTTATTCTGGTGCTTGTGAGTATATGGAACGTGAGTAGCCCTATCAACTAACTGTAAAGCTCTTTTTAAAATTCCAGTGCTTGTCACATCATAGGGACTTAAATTTTGAACAGATGAGTACACAAATAACTTCGATGAAATAACCTAGTCTTCCTTTAGCCATCTCTTATCACTAATATAAAATATATAGAGAGGCTACAAATTCCTGCTTGGAAATATCTTCTATAAAGGACATCCCCATATGTATCTGAAGAAAGAGTATGACTCATTGTTTCACATTGTTCTCTCATGTTTGAATAATTATAAGCCAGAAAAGGTATTTTTACCATGTTGAAAACTTACTGTATTTGCCAGTCTTATTATTTTTGAGGCAAAAATGTACTTGAACTATTATTTTGCCTTAATAACTATTTTTTCCTTTTTTGAGAACTACTAACCACAATTATAATAAAATGACCAGCAATCCCCAAAACTGAAAGAACTACTTGGTAATATGAGAATCTCAAGGGTGCAATATTTTTTGTTCTAGGGATCAGACTAGACAAAAGTAACATTTTTATATAAAAGGCTTGCTCTACTTTATAAGTTAAAATTTAACAAAACAATTCACAACCACCAGCACTTCATTATTAATATTTTAGGTGAACAATGCCCAAAGGTAACAAAAAATACCCTAAAAATGACATATTATACAATTTGGGCTTCAAAACTGTGACGCTGAAAATTTTTTAAAAAGCAAAACACCTTAAGACAGTTTTATTGCCTTAAATTACTTGACAGACCGCACAATATGCCTAACAAATTAACATACTACTATACAAATTCTACTTAGAATTGCAGCACAACAAAAATCAGGATTTTTTTTTTTTTTGCTAAATCCCTTCACCTTTGTCACCCAAATAAATCTGATAAAAATGTTTAAAAAATGAAACACAGAAACATCCCTAAAATGAATAAATTCCACCAAATAATATTGATGACCTAAACTAAGCGTTTAGAATGTTTTGACTTCATATATTTACTGATTCTCTGTAGAGAATCAAACAAGATACTGAGTAGGCAACTTGACAATTCTAAATTTGCAAATTAATGAAAGGTTATTCACTTCAAGTTGCTTTTAGAAAATATCCAGTTTTTAAAAACATTAAGAAACAAAAAATTTTAAAAATCCAGTATCAGATTTAATTTTGTTAATGATTAATAACTCAGCTAAAATTATCTATTAAGTGTCAATCATCTCCTGATGAGAGGTAATTTTCAGGCAACTGCCACAGCTGGCAAAGAAAAACATACTAAAGGTGTAAAGAAAGGAAAGAAAAGTTTCCCTAAAACTTTGGGAAAACATTGACACCATAAAAAGTTCATTTTATTGAATGCTATGTTTGGTTTTTCAGTAACATGTAGCATAAAGCATCCTTTATGGGTTTATATATAAGACCTAAGATATCAACTGCAAGTGTATGGGCTTATCTGTCCCAAGAAAACCAACTCACAAGCTCAATGCACTGGTTTCAATTTATTTTGTGTACATTTGGCAAGTAGCTGTAAATTGGCAGGGTCATGTAATTGAGAAAGATAGTAGACTACTTTGTTCTTACCCTTCTCAGCTGGGGGGCAAAAAGTGGACCATCTCAGTACTGTTCTAATATCTGTTACAGAAATGATTTACTTACTCTATATTTTAAAAACCTAGCAGATGAAGTGAGAAAACATCAAAGCTTACTGAGAAGGAATTTTAACATACACTGTCCTATCTTTAAAGAGGGCTATGTTTAATCAATAATGCAGCTCAATGGAAATACCAAACTGTAAACAGATCCCCACTTCAATTTCCAAATATTGTGAAAATTTGGGCTACTTTCATAGACGAAGGATATGCCAGAAGACAAAGGTGATATTTTTTCCTAAATAACTTCTCGGTTCTAAATACACAAAACAGACAGTGTATATATAAAACATGCACTCGTGTTTGGCCAACTTATGTACCTTGAACTGAGTGAGGTTCTTGCAATTGGGAAGGAAATTCTGTGAAACCGTACAGGTGCACAATGTGGGCACTTACACTACAAAATAAAAATGCCTGGGATACATAACTCAGCTGTTAAAACTTATAAGCTATAAAGACATTACAAATCTATTCATTTCAAAAAGCTCTACAAAACGAAATGTTGACTAAAGCTTTGCAGGCTGTTATTTAATGCACCAAATAGCCCACATTTAAAATTTTTAACATATTTATTACCTAAAAGTGACCCAGAGTATCTGTAATGACAAAGACAAAAAAAAAAGCCATAGTTTTCTCTGATAGGAGGGGGTACCTAGTTCCTCAGATGAAAAAACTGTAATATTACATGACAAAGAAACAAGAATGGACCCAAGAGTTACATGTTATAATCTTTGAAACTGGATCATGAAAAGGTAACCCCGTTTTTCCTTCTTATTCATTCATTACTCTCCAGTACCTGAGTTAAGGCATAAAGCAGCAAGACTGCAACTGATTCCAAACAACTTGGAATTTTATTGTAAACATCCCATAAAGAATGGCAACAAATCCAGTTTTTTTTCTTTGAAGATAATTGCTTATAATGACTTATAACTGCCAAACAAAACATCTTTTATAAACCAAGCCAGTCTAGTTTACCTTTTCTGTACTGAATTTTAGTTTAATGGACATTTTGCCCATATACAACATCACATCAACTATTAACTGAATGATTTTCCATCTTAAAACTTATGGATACTAAAGAACAAACATAAGGTACAGTTTTGTTAATACTTTGTAAGGGATTACAAAAGACAAGGATGATAAGTTACAGGACAAAGAAATAAATTACTGATTGCCATCACCACAGTATTGTTTAAAGAACTAACATTTGTAGTACTGCCTAATGTGTATCTGGTGACATGTGAAGACACATTTCCCAAATGCATTTCTAAATATTTTTGTATGTGAATTTAAAAGTCAATTACCAATGGCGACTTTAATATGTATCAATAGTCTTATTTTTTTAGAAAATACTTATCATGCTTTTATATGTCAAAGTCTCATATTCTAGATTTAATCAAGATAGGAATAACAAATGAGTATACATATAAATAAACAAACACACCTTAACTCTAAACTGCAGGGCCTTTCTACTGTACTTCTGCCGTCAATGAATCATAAATTACCAGTCTCGTTGAAGTGTGCTAAATTAGGCAATGTCTTCATGACAAAAAGAGAAGTGAGGGTAAAAGAAGCAGGAGAGGAATGATGAAAAAGAAACAATCAAGAATAAGGCTACATAACAAACGTCAAGAAATAATAGGGCCATCCACATTCCCCAAAATACAGCACCATGAAAAAAATGAAACTTTATATTAGAATTTAATCCAAACTTCATCAACTTGGTAAAGCAACTTCACTAAGAGGTGGAGAGCAAAAAAGCATGAAAATATTTTCACACTATTTTTTTAAAACAAGCCTTAAAAGTGATCTTAGAATATTCTCTTTTCAACAGAACTTTTACATAGCCTCATGTACCACAAAAATGTTGGGGATGGGGTTAACATTTAAAACAATGAACTCGAAGTGTCAAAAGTTTTGTTCCTTTCCTCAGAACTAAAAGGCTGGACATCAAAGGCTACTCAAAATTATACAGGATACAAGTCTCCTTTTTGTGAATGTGAAAATTCCAACTTTAAAGTACCAGTTGGTAAATGTGCATAAAATAATTTCCAAGATCTCTAAGCGTGTTTAATACAAGGTTTTTAATTTATCACTACCACGAACATACAAATTTTGAAAAATGTTCAAAAAGGTTTTATCAAAAAGTTTGAAGTGGTATTCACATCTGTTTATCACTGTTATTGTCTTGTGACAATCTACAGGATTACAAAAAAAAAACAACAAAAGATAAATCACTCAAATTTATTTCCAATGATTTGAAGGCTGAGTTAGATATCTGAGCACACAGTTGCACAAATGAGATTTATGCATTTTACGCTGGGAGAAACAAAGTGCTATATGGAAGAATTCTAGCACAAGTCTGATCTCTGGCAAGGGAAACAAACAAACAAACAAGAAACAAATGAAGGGAGGGCAAATTAAATGAAAAAATATAGGGGCACATGTACACAACAAATCCTAGATTGTTTATCTAGAAGGTATAATGAAATTAATGATCAAGCAGTATATATATATACAGGCTAAGCGCTTTATAACAGAGGCAAAGAACTGGTAGACAGCAAACAGGACTGTCTTCCATACAAAATAGTCTTTTTTTTTTAATGTCTGAGATAAAGTGTGCCAAGTTGGAAAAAATCTACATACACACTCGCACGCACACACACATATAAACAAATTTAGTCACTAGGCTAACAGACTAGTGAATGTTTGGAGAGCATCTGATTGCTGGAAGAGATACACATAGCAGGCCATAGATAAAAACACACAATTCAGTTTTCATAAACATATACACATGCTAAGATCTTAAAGCTGGGAATTAAAACATTATTAGCATTCATGAGAAATATTACAGTTCACTGACTATTAATATCTAGCATAGGATTAGGCCTATACATCTGAGAGCTCTCATGAACCTAAAAATAACAGTGGTTTTTCTCCTTAGCAACTCTTTTAAGATTTAGACTTTTCTTCAACCTTCTTCACCCATTTCCTACTTGCTTTGCTATGGCTGAACCCAGGTCTTATTTAGGTTTAAATGGCCTCTAAAAAATTAAAGCAATAAAATATCCCATGTGATACAAATTACATCACATTCACAGGAGGCAGCGTTACAAAAAGAGCAAAGTATAAACTGTGGGGGAAAGTCCAGATATAAAAGTAAAAATACATCTTCCAAACTTTTATTCTCACAATTATTAAAATAATTTGCATGCAAACAGAAATGATCTGTTTGTTTTGTAATAAATGATAACTATGCTCATCTAACACACCCTGGTGACTAACTCTTTAAATCCTAGTAACTGAAATCAACATTACAGCAAAATGCTGTCACTAATATTTTCACAGTATTTCACTACATATAAAATATGCTTAAAATGTCTTTAGCCTTGTTATCCTAAGTATCTAAACCTAGAAAATCTTGACATCTGGGGAATAAATGTGGCATTTTTATTTTTTCAAAATAAATTATAAATAAAGCTTCAGACAGCTAAAATCACACAGATGGTAATTCTTCTACATTTCAAGAGGTCAGCTCTTCATAGAAGAATGTCAACAAAAAATTTCACACTAAAACGATACACATGATACTATTTGGGTATATCCATGAATTTCAGTAACTTAAGTTACTTTGATTAGGGTAGGCCAGAATGTTATTGATTCCAGGAAAACAGAGGCACAAATTTAGTCTAAATGTCCAAGAGATGAATAACTAAAATAGCACATTTTAGCAAAACTCAAATGCAGACTTTCAAAAATGAAAAATTTTGAATCTGTACTATTGGTAAAAGTGGCAGTCGAGTGACAACCAGTAGCTTTAATTTAGTGAAGAAAAAAAAAGACAAAAAAAAATCAGGTTGATCTACTTGTCCAGTAACAGAATTTAGTGCCGTTAACAATTCATAAAAATACTTTCTTCAAGCCTGAACATTTCTACTGCAAGTGAAAATTGCTTAAAGATGTTAGTCTAAGAATAACCCTCACCTGACCCAACAAAAAAAGCAAAGTTATGTGTGTACTCCTTCCTCTGCACTTAAGGATTTTCAGATGCGTGAAATGATGGAAAGCGTGAGACAAACACGTCAGCTTAAGCATCCTGGGATTACTAGGCAGAACATTAAGAAGTTTCATTTGTCCCCCCCCAAGTCTGATCTAAGCGCAAAAAGTCTGCTGTTACAACAGACGTCAATATATATTCATCCGCTCCTACCTCAAAAATTGAAGGATCTGACAAATCAGCGAATTTGCAATCTCTCAAATGTGAGGAATAAAACTGATCTGGGAACTCAAGCTCACTTATGGAACTATGTGCACTCTACTGCTGTAAACAAGGTCATAAGGGTTTCTGTTCTTTCTTCTACTACACAGTAACTCAAAATCTCGGTGTGCAGTGCAATGAGGTTCCTTTCTGAAAGATTGTAACAGAAGAACCTTTTGGAATGGTTTGAGCAAAACCTTTGACTGTTGATTCAAAATATTAGCTAGCCAAAACATGCCAACTCAAACTAGGTGTTTTGTTACATTTTGAAATTCAAATGAAAACCAGCCACTCACAGCTGCTAAATAGTATGTGGTAGCAGAGATATATAAGCAGTTGTCCAAGTCTACTTACATAAATATGTTCTAAGAAAAGTCTAATGTAGAGCATACTATGCTTATACAAGTTTGTTCATTACAACCATTAATTTGAGAGCCAATATGATTATTAACAATCTCTCAGCTTATAACTTATGAATATTCATTCCCACCAAGCTTGTTCTATTTCTCCTTAGTCAGTAATGAATAACAGCATCTATTTTTCTTAATGTTTCCAGTAGTTGTAGTTAATAGAGGTAGCTGAGCTACTATTCAAAGAAGTTATTCTTTGTGGATGAGGATTTTTCAAATGTTTAAGTTATTCTTTAAGCTACAGAAGTTCTATTAATGCAATAAAATATAACAGGAAAGGAAAATGGATGCAAGAAACTTTTGCATTTGGCACCTTGTCTAGATTGATACCTCAAGTATTCTTTTTTAATAAAGTTAATGCACACATCAGAACACACCACAAAGATTTGCTACATATTTACAAGGCACCAACCCTTTCTCACCTTTAACATGAATTAAGCAAATCAATGAAAAGTGTATCAAGATCCCCCCACCCCCCCAAAAAAACTGTAGTATAAATATATACTTCAGTTCAGTACAATTATTGAAAGTTTGGCCTGGGAAGAGTAAAATAATCCAGATCGTTCTTACAATATAGAAACTGTAAACATTTAATAGCTGCCTTTAGGATTGGTGTATTGTGCAAAAGTTATTATTACTGGGTACAGGAATCAAAATGGCAAAAACAAACTATATAAAACTCTGTAAGAAGGTGCTATACTTCTGTGATACAAAAGCAAAAGAGGGAATATTCTGTTGAGATAAAAATGTCATGCTACTCTTTAAGAAGCTGAACGCTCCTTTCATGTAGTAAATCTGTAGTGTGTCTGTGGTGTGTGTATGTGTGTGTGTGTGTGTGTGTGTGTGTGGGCAGATTTTTTTTTTAATTTAAGGCCTAATGAGTAAGGCTTGTTTGAACAAATGAAGTGTGGAGATCAAAAGTCTTGAAACAAATGTATACTGGCAAAATGGAAAAGCACCAATGTGAAAGGAAACATAAGTCCCCACACAACTTGCTTTGAAGATTTCCTGGTAAATTCCCTGCAGTAGAAGGCCATTGAATTTTTAGAATTATTCTAAATTTATTAACTGTTAATAATTCCATCCCATGAGATGGCTAACCCTGGCTTTTTCGGTCATTTTACGCACTCTGCCTGATCTGGATGTACCAAGATTCAGAGGATCTTCAGTGGACACAAAATTGTCATTATCAGAATCATCATTATATAAAACGGTCCTCCTGCCTTGGTTTCTTGTTTTAATTCGAGGCAGTCTACTGAAGCGTCCTGAAAACATGGTATCAAATTCATCATCTGCAATACGTGCACGTTTGGCTCTGGTGGCTCCTCTAGAAGCACCTCTTCCTCCTCTGCCTCTCCCTCTCCCTCTAGTGCCACCTCCTCCTCTTCCTCGACCCCCTCGTCCCCTGCCTCCTCTTCCTCTGCCTCCTCTACTCCATCTACCCCATCTGCCCCATCTACCCCTTCCTCCTGTGCCTCTGGTCTTCCAGTTTCTTTTTCCATTGGCATATTGCTTTCTGAGTTTCCTTTTAGGCCTAGTTTGTATGAATTTGCTATAGTCATGGTCTCCATCTACATAATCTTGATCTGTCCTGGAAGTTGATTCAGAGTCAGAATCAGAACCACAGGAACTTTCAGAACTTAAACTGGATCCTAACTCTCCACTTTCTGAGGAAGATAAGTGTGATTTCTCTTTTGTTTCTTTTTTCTCTTTGTCTTCTCTTTCCACGCTTTCATCTTCTTCCGATGCACTAAGTAGCTTTCTCTTGACTCCTGTCCGGGGCTCTCTGCCATCGTCATTTGTAAGGGGTCCATCAACGGAGTGATCTAAATCAAGATGAACGATTTTTTAAAGTTAAGCTTTGACATTGGCAAAATGGTTATTTAGGTTTGAAAGTAACATTCACAATCTATAAAAAATATTTATACTCAGATGGGGTAAAGTCATGGACAGTGCTGGAGTATGCATTTAAATCTGTTGGAAATGGAAGATAGTCAGGTTTTGATTTTTGTCTGGTCACTTTTTTGGCAGGGAGGGGAGTGTAGAGGGATGGTGGGGGGTGAGATAGCTGGGCAGGAGTTTCAAGGGTTGAACCCTAGGAAGAATGATCTGAGAACATGTATCTGAATAATTTCATTCATTCACTAAATGCACATTTACTGATGCTCTACTAATGGGCCAGCCATTTCTTGGAGCTTGAAATACGGCAATTATGAGATAAAGTCCTTATTCTTTGAAATTCTATTTTAGTAGGAAAAGCTTGCTTGACATGAAGTGAACAATTACATAATACAATTTTAAGTAATAAAATGTGCTATAAATAAAAGAGGTTAAAAAACTGTGAATGTATGTTTCAGGAGTACTTTATTTAAGGAAGACTTTCCCGCAGAGGTTGTATGTAAGAAAAGAACTGAATGAAGTTAGATCTGGGGAAAGAACATTCCATTAGAGGATACAGAAGCACAGGGTAACTAGAGTGGAAGAGAAAAGCGGAGTAGTGGGAGATAATTTCCAGTGAAGGGTTTTACAGCAGAAGAATGACAGGATCTGATTTACATTTTTGAAAGAGTGCTATAGTTGCTGCAGAAAGAATAGATTATAGGAGAAGAGATCGGAAGCAGCGATCAGTTGGGAAGCCACTGTAATAGCACAGGTAACACACCATGAGGGATGGAACAATAGAGGTGCTGAGAAATGACTGGATTTGGAGCATTTCCTTCTAGCCGTGCCACCAATAACAGCCTTTACTTTTAAAGTCCCAACTGATGGGAATGGCTGATGGATTGGATGTCAAGTGCTAAACAAAGAATGAAGATCAGCTACTAGGTTTTATAGCCTGCAACTGGGTGAAGGGTAGAGGTATTTGCTGAGTTGGAGAACACTAAAGGAGGAATTGGTTTGGGCAAGCTGGTAGAAAAAAAATAAAGATTCCAGTTTTGAATACTACTAGACACACAAGTAAAAACATTTACAAAAAGGAAAAGAAAAAAAAGCAGGTGGATATACCAGTGTAGAGGTTCAGGGGGGACTTGGACAAAGCTATAGATATGATTTTGAGAATTTTCTGTAAAGAGATGACATTTAGTGTCAGGAGAACTGAGAGAGCTCATTGACAAAGCAAGTATCTCAGGTAGCTGAGGACTGAGACTTGGGATATTTCAGCATTTAAAAATAAAGAACAGGCAAACATGAGAAGGCAAACTTGAGAAGGAATAGCCAGTCAGGTAGGAGGTAAACTGAAAATAGTGGAAAAAGCAAAGCCTAGGGTTATATGCTAACCCAGATTAGTCTAATAGTCTTGGTGTTCGGGACTAAATTGCATTTCCCCAAAATATGTATATGGAAGCCCTAACCCCCAATGTGTTTTTATTTGAAGATAGAGCCTTTAGGAAGTTCTTAATCAAAGTGAAGTCACAAGGGTGGGCCCTAATGCATAAGGACTGGTGTTGTTATAAGAAGACACACAAATGTTTGCTCGCTCTGTCCCCGTGTGTACATGGACAGAGAAAAAAAGCCACATAAGGACATAGCAAAAAGGTGGCCCTCACCAGACACCAGCCCTGCTGGCATCTTGATCTTTGACTTTGAGCCTCCAGAACTGTTGGAAAATAGATGTCTCTTTGAAGTATATGAAAAGCTGCTCAACATCTCTGTCCTTAGGGAAATGCAAATCAAAATCACAGTGAGCTATCACTTCACACCTGTTATAATGGCTAGTTTCAAAAAAATAAAAGGTAAGTGTTGGCAAGGATGTGGCCAAAAGGGAACATGTTAGCTGTACATGTTTGGTGAGAATGTAAATTAGTACAGCCACTATGAAAATCATCATGGAGTGTGCTCAAAAACTTAAAATACAACTACCATATAATCCAGCAATTCCACTACTGGGTATATATAAAAAGGAACTGAAATCAAGAAATCTGTACTCCCTTGCTCATTGCAGCATTATTCACAATAACCATGATAGGAAACAACATACATAATATATATAATATATAATATGCATATTATATAATATATAATAATGAATTATTTAGCCTTAAAAATGAAAAAAATCTGGCCATTTGTGATAACATGGATGAAGCTGGAGAACATCATGCCAACTAGGCAAAATAGCAGGATGCAGAAAAAGAAATATTGCATGATGTTACTTATGTGTATAATAAAATACAGTCATGCGCTGTATGAAAATGGGGCAATGACAGACACATATATGATGGTGGTCCCATAAGATTATAATGGCGCTGAAACATTGCTCTCTATTGCCTACTGATGTCACAGCCAGAGTAATGTCAGAGAGCAACACACTGCTCCTGTGTTCATGGTGATGCTGCTGTAAACAAACCTACTGTGCTGTCAATCGTATGAAAGAGTAGCCTGTCAATCATGCACAGTACATAATACTGGATAATAATAACAAGTGGCTATGCTACTGCTTTGTGTATTTAATATACTATGCTTTTTATGGTCATTTCATAGTATACTTACTCTGTTTACTGAAAAGACCAAAAGCTTGCTATAAAACCCTATGCCATGTTAAGCTAGCAGCAGTCCTGTACATCCCATGTTCACTGTGTTTATTGACCATTATCATTTTCTCTTGTGTTTGATTTAATCTCGTGTTGTTTTGTACAGTAGCATGATGTACAAGCATGTAGCCTATGCCATACAGACTAGGTGGGTAGCAGGGTATACCATCTAGATTTGTATAGGTAAATTTGATGATGTTCACACGACCAATTAGCTGAAGATGTGTTCTCAGAACATATCCCTGCCATTGAGTTTGTAGAAGCAGTGAGTGACAGGGTGGTTGCCATGCGTTGAGGCAGGGGAAATAGAGAGCTGATGGTTAGAGGGAGCCAAGGCTCAGATATTCAGGATGAGTAAATTCTAGATATCTAACATACAGCATGGTAACTTTGGTTAACAGTACTGTACTATATACTTGAAATTTGCTAGGATAGATCTTAAATCTCAACATACACAGTAATCACAATAGATTCCTAAATCAGTTTGATTGTGGTGACCATTTCACAGTGTATGCGTATACTGAAACATCAAGTTGTAATTCTAAGTATGCACAATTTTTATGTCAATGATATCTCAATGAAGCTCCTAATAACAAATATCTGCTACCTACTCTGTGGTCTCTTGTTGCAATGGCCCAAGCTGACAAATATAGTAAGTGACAGCAATAGAAACTGTAGATAAGAGATTTAGGTGGTATTAAAAAGTTATAGAATTCAGAAAACTGAGCAACTGACTGCATATGAGGGGCAAAAGGAGAGCCAAAGAACTCTAAAATTTTAAAGTGGATGACTAGGAGGAAGTTGGTGGTGCCATCAACTAAAATAGTGAGGGCAGAAAAAGAAGCAAGCTTGAGAATATTAAATGATAAACACCCAATGGAATTTTTTTAGGAAGCACTTGGAAATGAGGCTGGTAGAATAGAGATACTAGGGCTAGATACATGAATTAGGAGACTCATCAGCATAAAGATGACTGATATAGCTATTAGATTCCTTTGTTTGTAGAAGACGAAAGGACACCACCAAACCAAAATAAACAGAGATTATATTAATACACTAGAAACAGAGATACAAGAGAAGCAGTACCATAGAAGGCAGGCAGTCGAGCTCCTAGACATGCAGCAGCATGCAGTGATGCAGGTAGATCAGAGAGAGGGGGACTAAGACAAGGACAGTGATTGGTCACTGGAGAACACTGCTGATTCTGGAGAGGAAAAACTTTTGTAGAGTGGAGCGGTCAGAAGCTAGACTATAAAGGATAAAGGAATGTTTAGATGGAAAGAAAATAGCAGCAGGAAATGTAATCTACTCTTCCTACAAGTTTGATAATGAAGGAAAAGGCAAAATGAGAAGAAAGTGGCATGAGTATGCAACGTGCAGCTGGAACAGAAGGGAAGAAAGAGAAAAACTGAGGAAAATAAATGCAGTGACTATCTTAAAGCAATCAGATATGTAACTCTTTATTCCTTACAGAACAAATAAAAAATGTATCTTTAGAAAGCCTATTTTGGGGTTATTTGATATTTCAATAATGATGGAAAAGCTATTAAATCTTTCATTAAAATGTATATGAAATAAAAATATAGACTTTAATAAAAATATTTCTAAAAACATGGTAATTATTCTTCCCAAACTTCAAACAGATGAATATATTAGAAGTTTCTCTGAACATGTTCAAGGTCCATAACTCAGGGCTAAGTATAAGAAAATCTGCATAACAATAACCTTCAAGTATTTATAACTGATGCTCATGACATTGTGCAAAAATAAACCACGGGATGATGAATTATTAACTCAGGGATTTCTTTTTAACCAGTGAAATTTTTTTCTACAAATAGAAGTTAGATGGAAGCTCATGAAATGAATAATAATAAGTTTCTTTGGTTGAATGGAGAAGGCTATTCTGAGAATTCCTGAAGTAGCTCTGAATTACTGAATTACTAAGAGGCAGAACAGTCTGAAACCCACTCAGTTATTGAGAATACCTAAACAAAGTGGTAGATATAGGTGTTGACTAAAAAGAGGGCTCACTAGTCAACCAAAACCCTTTTTCTAAATTGGGATGGGCTTTTCTTAAACATGAGTCCTATTTAAAGATGATTTTGGAATTTTATTTGCCTTGCTTATTAATATGGTTTAAATGTGTCTAATACACTGGTTTGTATGTGCTTGGGGAAAGAGCGCTTCATTTATTTGTTCCTGTCTATTCATTTTACATTTTATTTCATTATATTATTGAAATATTACTGAAAATCTGATAATAGCCTGTTCTTAGTTGTGGCTATGAAACCCTGCCTGAGTCAATGTCAACAATACTAAAATCCTCATTAACTACAAGCACATGCTAATTTTTACTGCATAAATACACCAGCTTTTAAATAATTCATTTGCCATTATAGAGGAACAAAGAATAAATACTGTGTCCATATTTATTCCCTACCTTGTTTAACTGGCAAAACTCTATTCCGAAATGATTTGGCTTTCCCTGCATCATGGCTATTTCCACTTCGGGTGTATCCACTCAAGCTCGATGAAGACAATGGTCCATCTAGCTCATCATCAAGTAAATATACCGAAAGCCCTTCAGCAGCATCTGAAACTGACATTTAAAAAGACCGTAATGTTAACATGATTATCATGCTGTTCGGAAAACTCTCTCATGCAGTTATTCTACTCTAACATGACAATTGTGCATTGCTTGAAGGAAATATGAGTATTTTGACAACAAATGTTTTATTACATTCTTAAGCTTTCAAGGACAAACTGTCAGAAAAACTTGTCTAAGGGAACCACTCCCCCACACAATAAATCCTCAGTTCTTCCACTGGTGAAAATATTATTGTACCCAGTGCTCTGAGATAGTATAGATGTTAAAAATCATGAAGTTACAGAATTTTAAAACTAAGAGGCTTTAAAATTCATACAGTCTTAACACCTTCACTTAAAATATGAACACACTTAATCCTGTGGCCTACTGTCTAACCTAAGACCACACAGCTAGAGAAAATAATTGGGAATAAAACACAACTCTCTACATCAAAATCCATGGCTCTTTGTACTATAAACCATGCTGCCTTTTCTATAGCCTGAATATTAGCATTAAACTGAAATATGTAAAACCAAAGACAAAAGACGTATTTACCAGGAGACGAGAAAGGAGAGCTGGTCCTGGCATAAGACACTGAGGTATTCTGGTCATTTTTAGGCTGCAACTTCATTTGTTTCTGTTTCCCTTTTGGACTATAAGTAACAATATGTAACAATTAAGATTTTTTTCTATCAGCAATATATTATGATAAACAGTACATACAAGATGTTTCTGGTGACCAAAAAAGAAATGTCTGATAATTTCAGTGAAACACTTCAAATTCGTAATGTAATGAAGTTAAATGTAAAGCATTCAAATGAAAAGTTTTGGTTTAACAAAATCCACATCAACAAAGCTTTGGATTACCACCTCCATCTTTACACAGGTGCATGATTTCTTTAAAAATGTATCTTGGGCCCTGGCTGACATAGCTCAGTGGATTGAGCGTGGGCTGCAAACCAAAGCATTGCAGGTTCGATTCCGAGTCAGGGCACATGCCTGGGTTGCAGGCCACGGCCCCCAGCAACCGCACACTGATGTTTCTCTCTCTCTCTTTCTCCCTCCCTTCCCTCTCTAAAAATAAATAAATAAAATCTTTTAAAAAAATCTTTAAAAAATATCTTGGGTCTTGGGGTCCCCTCAAGCCATTCAATAAACTTTAAGAAATGAAGTAATATATACAAAATGTCTCGACAATATAGAATACTGCATCACTGTAATGTACCTAGGAGCTCTGCTACTAGATAATGAACTGCTGCTGCTTCTTAAACGTTTTCTGTACCGTGGCCGTCTCCTCTTCTGACTCTGGATTGCCGACTTATATTCAGAGATGATATTTTTCATATGACTTTCAAATAAGGCAGATAACCGCAGCGTCATGCTATAGACCTGAAGTGGAAGAAATTAGTATTGTTTTAGCAGCCACTTCAATTATAGAAAAATATAAACAGTATAAACATGCCTGGACCATGACCAGTATCATCCTTTTATAAAAAATATATACATTATATCATGCATTCAAAAAATGCTTCCTGAAGAATTAAAGCAAGTTACCATTTTTAACTAAAAATTAATAAAGGTTTTTAAAAGAGAATATCCAATGTTGGGAAGGGTAGCAAAAAACATTGTAATACATTGCCAGTGAGTTTTTTTTTTAACTGGAACAGTTAATTCTCAAGGGCAATGTGTAATAGGATTTAATATAAAAAATGTAAAAACATACACACCCTCTGGCTAATAATTTCACCTGTGGGAATTTATCCTAAGGAAACAGAATTGCACACACAAAGTAATTATGTTCAAGGATTAACGATGTTAGCCACAGCTTTATGCATGTAAAGTGAAAACCTAGAAACAGCCTACATCTCCAGCACTAGGACACTTGCGAAATAACATAAAACCACCATATAATGAAGTACTGTGGAGACATTAAAACTTTTCTTCTCAAAGAGTAATAATATGAGAATATGCTCATAATATATAAGTTTAAGAAAGGTTTCAAAATAATAAAACCCACTGTTTTAAAAAATATGAGGTCTGTCTGGAAAAAGTCTAGCCATTGTTAATATAATGAGGACAGTTGTGTGGCATCCATGTAACCCATCAGCCAAGGAGAGTGGACTGGAATGCACATGTGTGAACAATGACAAGTTCACTCTACTAGTCAGTGGGGGCAATAGATGCCTTTGAGTGAGTTTGTGTACTGTGTGGCTGTCAAATTCAAAATGACCGAGCAAGTAGAGCAATGAATCTGCATCCAATTTTGTGTAAAGCTTAAACATTCCTTCCTGGAAACTATTCAGATGATTCAGAAGGCTGTAGCTATGAGCAACTGGTGACTGGCAGCTTCATCATGACAACATGCCTGCTCATGCATCATGTCTCATGCAGAGGTTTGGTGAAACATCAAATCACCCAGGTGACTCAGCTCCTCTACAGCCCAGATTTGACACCCTGTGACTTCTCACTTTTCCCAAAACTAAAATCACCTTTGAAAGGGAAGAGAATTCAGACCATGGATGAGATTCAGGAAAATACAAAGGGGCAGCCAATGGTGATTAGGACAACTGTGTGAGGTCCCAAGGTGCCTACTTTGAAGGGGACTGAGGTGTCATTGTCCTATGCACAATGTTTCTTGTATCTTCTTCAATAAATGTCTCTATGTTTCATATTATATGTCTCGATACTTTCTGGACAGACCTCATATAAACATATTTAAGTATAAGTGTAGGAAATAAATGTGAAAAAATCATGTCTCCATAAATTAGTGAGAGTTCTTATTATATGAGTTAAAAGTGAGCAAGTTATACACATATTGTGCAACTTATTTAAAAATTAATCAGATACCAGTGATTACAAAACACAAAAATTACTACTTTTTTGTTCTCAAGATATTTAAATTCTGATAAAACATAGGGAAAGTATTAAATGTAAATATGAATAGACAGTTATTACTTGCCAATGCGGTTCACTATTTGTTATGATAAAGGGAACATAAATATTCAGAGCTAATCTGAATATTTATATAAATTAGGTTTTACCACTTGTACTTATAAAACTTTTCATAAATAAAAGACATATTAAATTATACTCAAATTACTACTTCTCTGTCCCTTGACCTCTCTCTAGCAGACATAAAATATTACTAAAGAGTAGCGATGAGGCAGGCAGAGGAAAGAAAGAGGTGCTTAGATTCAGAGCGACTATGCTCAATGTATCTTTATGCCTAATAAACTGCCAGAGAAATACCAAGACTGAAACTTCATCAGTGATGTCAGAATTATAGTATATACTTGTTTAGAAATTTTAAAACTGGTAAAAGAAAAAGCTGCCTGATAGATGCATTAACTAAATGCTTAGACGATTAACCCACTTAACATAGATTTTCATACCCTTGACTTTTTATTAGAGGTATAAGTTTTGCAGTTGCTGAATATTTGGCGAACGTCCTTATAAAATTCCAGAGGACTACCATAGTTTCCTGCTTCCAAAGTTTCTTTCACAGTGCTGAAGTCCACAGGAGTGTCCATGGCACCTTGATGATCCTACAAAGAAGAACGTGTTATCAAATACATAGGCTAGGTAAGGATATGACATAATACAATGAGATAAGATTTGCATCACCAAGTCGCCAGGAAATAAACAGACTGCTTTTCAGTCTGATAACTGCCTTCTCCAAACAATACATTTAAGAGCTGTCTTTTGGGGGCTTAGGAAAACAGCAGAGGTGTTTGGGAGGTCCTTAGCCCTCACGCAGCCATCCAGAACCATAAGACTGTCAAGAACCAGAAAAGAAATTCCACAGCCACTGGCTTCCCTACAGAGTTCATAACCCAAGACTGCATCGCTTGCTTAAAGCTGAAGTAACCAATTCCTTGGCAAACTGCTCACTGCAAGTATGAGATGAGAGAATTCACATATAACTATATAGTTCCATGTCACAAATTAGCTGCATATTTCCAAGACATTCCCAACTATGAGCACACTGTACCTAGGACGTTATTAAAGGTCTAAGTCACTTGGCCATATCTGTGCCTTTCTCCTATCATTTTGATTTTAACAAATGTGACACTTTTGCTTCATGTAAGGTCTTCACTTTCATATATTAAAAATTAGTTTGATTTTACCCTGGCTGGTGTGGCTCAGTGGATTGAGTGCCGGCCTGTGAACCAAGGGGTGGCGGGTTCAATTCCCAGTCAGGGCACATGCCTGGGTTGCAGGCCAGGTCCCCAGTAGGGGGTGCATGAGAGGCAACCATACACTGATGTTTCCCTCTCTTTCTCCCTCCCTTCCCCTCTCTCTGAAAATAAATGGATGTGATCTTTTAAAAAATTAGTTTGATTTTGATTAGAGGGAGATTTTATTTCAACCTAAATCTTTCAATTCCAGTTATGATATTTCTAGGGTTGTCCCATAGAAATGCATCTGAAATGTATAAATATACCTGCACATACCACACCCATCAATAAACAAACATATTTCAGAGTAAAAGCCATGGTCAGTATTAGATCTCTCATCCTATTTAGAAACGTTAAGAATTAACATTACCACATTTCTCTCACAGGAGAAGTCAAAGAACCAGAAGGCACAGAGGAAGGATATAAAAAGAGAAAAATAGTCCGGGTGAGCCGTGGCCAGAGCTGCATCTGGAGCGGCATCCGGAGCTACATGGTGGCTACCCTGCTGCCAGGACAGTGCCCACTAGTCATAGAGGGACGTGCAGGCATCTCTTGCAGCTGCCTACCCATAGGCCCCTCATTGTCATTGCAGCTGCTGGCTGTCCTCAGCATCAACGAGGGGATTAGGGGAGGTGTAGCAAGGGGTCTCTGGAGATCCCCACAAGTGTCAGGTCAAAGGAGAGAATGGGGAGTGGCCCGCCAGGGCATACGGAGCCCTGGCACAGAGGTCAGGGCCAGACTGGGGCTTTGGCCTCCAGGGAGAGGCTGAGGTCAGCGTGGTAAGGGATCCCGCGGCCGGCCCTCTAAGCCCACAGGTGACAAAGTCACTGAGACCCTTGGGAAGGTGACTACACCCAGGAGTGCAGTGGCCCAGCCGCATTGCACAGGCAGGAACCACAGGTCCATAGGAGCCACAGGTGAGGGAGAGCTCGGAGACCGCCAGGCTCCCAGCTTGAACAGACTTCTGGGGCTTTTATTCACCAAATGGGGCAGCTGGGGGAGGGCTGGGTTTGTGCTGGGAGGAGGGCTTTCCTTCTGCGCCCCTGGAGGCGCTCAGGAGATGCGCAAGTGCTGCACACATGCATGGACTTGGGGAGCTCGGCACGCAGCACCATGTAGGAAGCACCAGCGAGAGGCAAGGGGTCCAACAGGGAGCGATTCCCTAAAGGACGGGCATGAACAGAAGAGAGCCCCCACAGAGGCATGCAGCGGTGGGGAGCAGGGGTGCAGAAGCTGGGCGAGGACTGTTAGCAGGAGGGGGTGCTCAGCCAGCAAAGTGCTGCGGGGGAAAAGGGGGCAAGGGTTGGATGACAGAGAGCCCCCTGATGGGCAGCCCTGGAGGTTGCTAGTGTCTTGAGCAGTTTGGGTGAGAAGCTGTGTTGGAATGGATGGTGGAGCAAATAGTTGCCTTTCCCCTTGAAGTAGATGAGCTGACACTCACATTCACATGGAGAGTGAACAAGCAAAACTAGCCAAGAAAACTGAAAGAGAAGAGGGACGTGAGCCACTGGCACTGCGGGAGATGAAACGTGTTGTAGCACCCCTTCAGTACAGCCGTGGGGCAGCTGCCGGACTCCCATGGACAGAGAGGAGAGAGCCATGGAGGAAAAGTCACCAAGGCACCACAACACGGGGGCATTAGATGCAATGATGGTTGCTTTCTAACAACGATGGTGAAGATAGACAATTCTAATAAACAGTGTTCCTCATCTGAATAATAAAGTTAGAACTAAATAGATCAGCCCTGGTGGAGTGGTTCCATGGGTTAGAGCGCCATCAACCAATTCCACCAACCCAAGATTGCAGGTTGTATCCCCAGGGGGTCAGGACACATTCAAGAATCAACCAATGAATGCACTGATGAGTGGGAACAGCAAATCAGTGTTTCTCCCTCCCTCTCTCCCCAAGATCAATTAAAAAAAAAACTAAATAGATCAAAGATAGAAATGTAAAACAAGTGACGTCATTAAGAAATGCTAGGGAAAAAAAAAAAAAGATGACTGTTTTAACATCGGAGTGGAAATGCCCAGTAGGAAAATGGGCAAAAAGACACAAGAGTCAACCCAGATGAAATCCTAATGACCCATGCACATAGGAAAAACTATTCAACCTCACTCATAATAAGACAAATGCAAACTAAAATGATAGTTGGTAAGTTTTCTTTTTCTTCTGAAGAATACCATGGAAACACCATGCATTTGGGAGCACCAATAAACTGTTTAAAGCAAAAAAAAAAAAAAAAAAAAAAAAAAGAGTGCAAAGTATTTTTCAAAGTATGAGAAACTACAATTGCTCTTAATATATCTTTTTTAATTTTCTTGCTTAAATCATAAAAATCAAAAGTATATCCCAACACAGCGTGCTTTATGGAAACAAAAATTTTCATAGAATAAAAATGTTGGAACTTTGTGTAGTATGACAATTCCCAGTAGGAATAGTCAGCTGCAATACAGACCTAAGTATATTATGTAATTGATGGTTTCTACTGTGCTACAATAGCTTTAGATTTATAGAAACAAATAAATACCTTCCATCTATACAGACAGTACAGAGAACACTCTTTTATTTAGAAGATTTTATTTATTTATTTTTAGAGAGAGGAGAAGGGAGGGACAAAGACAGGAAGAAAAACATGGATGTGCAAGACAAACATCCAGGGGTTGCTCTTGCACACCCTCAACGTGGGGTGGGGACCTGCAACCCAGGCATGTGCCCTGACTAGGATTCAAACAGGGGACCTTTCTGTTTGTAGGATGAGGTCCAACCCACTGAGCCACACTGGTTGGGGCCAAACAACCCTCTTCAGAACATGTGCTGATTTAAGAAACAAAAACTAAACAACCAAAAAAATTAAACAAAGGTAAAAAAAGGAGTGAGAGCAGAGTTGGAAAACAGCTTTGAAAATTATAAAAGTTTTATTTACAGTATTGAGATTTTAAAAAGTAAAACAACGTAAAAAAAAAAAAGCTGGTATATGTTTTTTAAGAAACTACTAGGCCTACCTCAGAAAGAGATGGATCTTCTTGTCTTTCCAGAACCACTGACCCTGAAGGTTCTCCTTCTTGCTCTTGATGGCCCTATCAGGGTAAGGAAGGTATATTGTGTTTTTAGACCACAACAAAATTTCAAGAATTATAATATAATCATTATTTAACGTTCAAAGGTCCATAAATAGGATAAATGTTTTTATTTTTTACTGACTGTATTGCAAGATGAATGAACTCTATATTCACCATTCCCCACTCCTGTGAAAATACAAGACTACTTTATTGTACCCAAACTCTGTACAAACACAGTAAGCTTTGTTGAACATAATCTTGTTCATTATTTGAATAAATTTCCCCCAAATCAAACCTGTGTAAGTAGAGAATACTGATGTTTACTAATTTCAGAGGATGATCTCATGTATTTCTGAAATATTGCTGTACTTTTTCTATGAATAAATTAAAATTGATTTGCTATCTATATTAAAACATTATTCATTATATAAATAGTGCTGTTAGGAAGGAAATCCTTTAATGGAAATTCCCATGCTGGTATCTTTCATGAGAAATAATAAGGTATGTTGGTTAACTAAGGGATCATCTTGGATAACATAATATTTAAATTATTAACAGAAATTAAAGATAACATGAATTATGAACATAAGGCTGACATATGTTAACCAGTGTCTATAGTGTGTAAAAGTGTATTAGAAGTTAGTAGAATATATTCAACAAATATCCAAAATAAAAGCAGAAAGGTATTGCAAATATGTTTATCTTTTAATTAAATCTACTGGGGTGACATTATTTAATTAAATAATTCTATAACACATCATCAGCAAATATATTTAGATTAAAAGGTGGTTTACAAATGCACAAGCTACATATGAAGGACATGACAGGCATTTTAACATGTCATGGCTAATCAAACTACCCACTTTCACAATTCAAAGATAAACAAAGAAGGAAGTGGAAGGCAGGAAGAAGGGAGAGAGAAAAAAGGTAGCAACAAAGTGGAAAAGTGGCTTTTAAGTAGGTCTTAGCAGACGTTAATGGGAAAGTACATATTGGCAATTATTTAAACAACTGTTTGCTTACTGGGTGAGAAAGATGATCAGCTGGCTGTCGAAATGGCTCCGAGTCTTCACGTTCATAAATGAGGCTCAACAGTTCTTTGCACTGCTTTCTCCAAGCATCAGGATTACTCTTTAAAGACGGTCTTCTGCCTCGGCATTTGGCCTGTAGATTTTAATAGAATTACATGTAAAAGCTCTTTCCTTCACCCTTTATTGATTGTCTCCTGTTTTTCTTATGTTAATATACCTATGTAAGACAAAACAGCTGCTATTTAAAGGCTTCTTAGTTTAAATTAGATACCCTGGAAAAATATAACCAAACAAAAACTAGGTACTATAGTTTGGAAACAGCAAGAAATCTATTATTATGAATTTTCATTTAAAAAATATAAACCTCAAAAAAATAAAATATAAACTTCAAACACAGGGGAACAGATTATTTTGTTTCACAAGGTTAAAGATTCCAATGCCTTAATATTTGCTCATAGTTAAGTATACTTGATTATGGTACCATAATCCCACTCTTCTCAAAATAATACTTGAAATATACATATATGTAAGTCCTTTGTGGTCATGATAAATGATGGCCTTTACTATTTAATGCCTTTTTTATATGATCTCTTTCAGTATTTCAAAGGAAAGTTCTCCCTCATATAGAGCAAATGATTGTCTAGTTATTATAGAAGGAAAGTATGAAATACAGAGTTAACATAACAGACCTCAGGCTGCTATCTTTAGTGTGGCTTGCTTGTAAGGTTGTCCTGTGACTGGCAGCAGGGCATCTGCCACTTGAAGTGTTTCTAAAATAATAAAGGTGGTCTACTCTATCTACATAGTTTTTACAAATACCATGATCTGTGTTGATGCTTTTCCTGCACTTTCCTGCTTTCTGGCAGCCTGGAATCTTGGCATGTGCTAGTCAGATGGTGTCTACATAACCATCTCCCAATAAATTCTTTAGGGATTGAGTCTCTAATCACACACATGTTGTTCCACTTTCATTGCTGGGGGAAGAGTATGCTCCGTGTGGCCCTTCAATGGAGGGAGAGAGCATGAAAAAGTCTGCACATGGATTCTTCCAGACTTTGCCTTGTGTCTTTTCCCCTGTGATCCAGCTATGTATCCTTACTGCAATAAAACTCAGCAATGAGTAACAACTACATACATTGCATACTGTGAGTCTCTCTAGAAACTTTTCAAACATATGGAGTAGGTTTTAGGGATCTCTGACACAAGAACTCTGAAAATTTTCATCATTTACTCACTCACCCTTCTTCCAGATGAAGTACCAGGGCCGTCTGAATCTAAATCAACCATTTCTGTATCCTAAAATTAAAAGGGAATAAACTACAGTCAAACTCTTATAAATTAGATAAACATTTACAACTAAAATGGCAAGTATAATCACAATTAACTCCCTCACCGGAGCAGGCAGAAATAGGTTGGAAGGAGACTCACTCCAAATACTGACTATGTGCTGTATACAAGCTGGGAAACATACTGGGGGAATATGAGTAAACGGGGTTTGTCTTTAAATCAGAACAGGAAATAAGGAAAAAAAGTATAGTGCTTGGTGTCTGAACTGTACCTAAATAAAACTTACTCTATGCGACATAATAAATGTATATACTATAACCATGAACTACTCATGATTCATCGTTTGATATGTCAAGAAATATATTTCTTTTCTATAGGAAAAATATGAATGTGCATTAAAATCTAAGATTTAGTTGTGTAGTACACAGAGGCAAGGCCCACACACCACTATTCCCAAACACATAGGTGATGCCTAGGAAGAAGAAAGGGAGCTCATGAGCTATTGGTACCCTTTTCTAATGAATAAAGTTATTGAATTAAATTTTACTTTAATTTTCTCTTATAACCCGAGGAATGCTACTCTGAGGAGATCATATCGTCTTGATAGAAACTCGCAACAAACTAGGTTTAGAGGAGGAAACATACATCAACACGGAAGCCATATATGACAAGCCCACAGCTAACATCATGGTCATTAGCAAAAAGCTGAAAGCTTTTATACCCTAAGACCAGACACAGGATAAGGATGCACACTCTAGCTACTTTTATTTAATATGGTAGTGGCAGTCCTAGCTAAAGCAATTAGGCAAGAAAAGCAAAAGACATTGAAATCAGAAAGGAAAAAGTAGAACTGTCTCTATTAGCAGATGACATGATATTACATATAGAAACCCTAAAGACAAGTTCCAAGAAACTGTTAGCACTAATAAAGAAAGTCAGTAAAGCTGCAAGACACAAAATTATACAAAGACAAGTTGGGTTTCTACACACTAACAGAGAAAGTAAGAAAGCAATCCCATTTAAATTGCACTAAAATGAATTTTTTAAAAAACTTGAAATAAACTGAACCAGAGAGCTGCACACAGAAAAGTATAAGACACTAATCAAAGAAAATGCAAGTACATTGAAAGATGCTTTATATTGATGAGTTATACAAATTAATATTGTTAAAATGCCAATACTGCCTAAAGCAAACTACAGATCCAATGAAACTCTGATCAATTAAAATGGTATTTTTCACAAACATAGCAAAAAAAAATCAAAACACTTCAAAAATTCATATGGGACAACAAAAGACTTCTAATAGCCAAAGCAATCTTGCCACAGAAAAAAAAAAAGATGTATGCATCATACTTCCTGATTTCAAATGATACTAGAAAAGCTATAATAATCAAAACAGTCTGGTACTGGCAAAAGAAAAAGACACATAGATCAATGGAACAAAATAGAGAGCACAGAAATAAATTCATGCATGTATAGTGAATTCATTTACAACAAAGAAGACAAGAATATATAATGAGGGGAAAAGAGACTGTTCAAATAAATTATCCTGAAAAAAATTAGATACCCACATGCAAAAAACATGAAACTGGACCCCTATATTACACGGTACATAAAACTCATCTCAAAATAAATGCCCTGGCTGGCATAGCTCAGTGGATTGAGCGCGGGCTGGGAACCAAAGTGTCCCAGGTTCGATTCCCAGCCAGGGTACATTCCTGGGTTGCAGGCCATAACCCCCAGCAACCGCACATTGATGTTTCTCTCTCTATCTCCCTCCCTTCCCTCTCTAAAAAATAAATAATATAAAATATTTAAAAAAAATAAATGAAAACTTGGATGTAAGACATAAAAATATAAAACTCCAGAAAGCACATGGGATAAGCTCCTTGACAAAGGTCTTAGAAATAATTTAAAGTATTTGACAAAAACTGAAAGGCAACAAAAGCAAAGCAAGCAAACCAAAGCAAAAACAAACAAGTTGGTCTACATCAAACTAAAAAGCTTTTCTGCACAGCAAAGGAAACTGTCATCAAAATTAAAGGCCATCTATTAAAAGGGAGAACATATTTGCAAACCACATATGTGATAAAGGCTTTAAAACTCATGTAACTCAAAAGCAAACAAAAATCCATTAAAAGTGAGTAGAGGAACTTAATAGACATTTTTTCCAAAGACGACATCCAAATGGTCATGGTCACTAGGTCTATGAAAAGATGCTCAACATCATTATCATGAGAGAGATGGAAATTAAAACCACTGTGGGATATCACCTCACACCTGTCAGAATGCCCATCACCAATAAATCTACAAACAACTGCTGGGGAGGATGGGAAGAAAAGCAAACCCTTTTTTTGCATTGTTGGTGGGAATGCAGACTGGTGCAGCCACTGTGGAAAGGAGTATGGAGTTTCCTCAAAAAACTAAACATGGAACTGTCTCTTAACCCAGTGGTCTCACTTCTGGGACTATACCCAAGAACCACGGAACTTCAATTTGAAAGAACATATGCACTCGTATGTTCATAGAAGCATTATTTACAATAGTCAAGATATGGCAACACCCTAAGTGCCCATCAGTAGATGAGTGGATTAAAAAAGTTGTGGTACATTTACACAATGGTATACTACACAGCTTTAAAAAAGAAGGAAATCTTACCCTTTGTAATAGTGTCAATGGACCTGGTGATTGCTATGCTCAGTGAAATAAGCCAGTCAGAGAAAGGCAAAGGCCATATGATCTCACTGATATGTGGAGTCTAATCAACAAAATAAACTAACAAAATACAAACAGAGGCATAGAAACATGGAACACATTGACAAATTTCAGAGAGGAGGGGTGGAGGTGGAACTAGATGAACGAAGTTCAAGGGATCAGGCACAGAACACATATGCACGACCTGCAGCCACAGACAACAGTGTTGTGGATGGCCAGAGGGAAGGCAGGGTGAGGGTGGAGTGGTGGGGGGGAAGGTGGGCAAAGGGTAGGAAAATGAGGACATTGGTAATAGTGCAAACAATAAAAATAAAGTTAAAAATAAAAGTAAAATGAAAATAAAAAGATGTAGGTGTTCAGCCAGCTTTATAAAATTAGCTTAACTGCTTATCACACCTACATGTGGTATTTACTGTACTTCAAATAACAGAAAAGGAGTACATGCCTACTAATCATGCTGTAATTCTTACCTCCTCTGCATCACTGCTGTTTAGTTCTTCTGCTTTCACTTTATGGTAAGTATCCAGTATATCAGTACAGCTCTGGTCCCTATGAAATATAATAAGTCAAAATACATTTCAATAAATTATGCAAAATCTGAAGTCAGTTCCTAGGGAAGATAAAACTGTTTCTTACCCAATAAACCGAAGTAAGACATCAGTTACAATTTTGGCTGCTTTGACTATAGGACTGTCTGGCTCATTGAAAGTCCTGGCATTATGTTCAATGTAGCGTACCTCCCACATTAATGCTGATATTCTCCTGTGAAATAAAAAATACCTTTTGATATACCTGAAAGTAATACAAAATAATACTGAAAGTAAAGTGTAATATTTAAAAAGACAAAATACCTTCTTTTATTCTAGAAGTATACAGTATTCAATATACAAGAGAACAAGTAGGCACTTAATGTCAAATGTGTTCTAATACATGCATGTAACCATTATGTGTGTGACAGATGTGAGCTAATAAAGGTATGCAGTTAACAGTACTTGAAGCACAGGCAAGAAATTAGAACTACTGGTCTGCATATTAAAACTTGGAAAAGAACTGACTCAGGACATTATGGGTAAATAGTGATTTGACAAACTATTTAGATAAAGTGAAAAAGATGTTTAGTTTTCAGGGGGACAGAGATATTAAGAATAGCAAGAAAAAAAACAAGTTAGAGAAAAGGACAGGTTTTTATCTAGTTTCTCTTCTGACATACTCATACATTACTGAATGAAATTACAGATAATGTTATAAAATATGCCCACTGATTAAAACCAGCTCATGGAATAACTGTGGTCAGGACACAGCGGGCTCTGGGGTGAGAGCTGTGCCACGGCCCTCCACCGCTTTCCCAGTCACTCTGCTCCCAACTAAAATCAAGGGGAAAAAATAACCTGGCTCTGTTTCTATATACATTTCAGGGTTGGTAATTAAGTCTAATTAACTGCCGCTTAATTCCCCAACAGGGCATTTAAACATGCTCGGCGTCTCTGCAGCACCTTAATTATGATGAACCCACAACGACTTAATCTGCCTGTAATAAACTAAAGTGAACTAGTTTTTATTTCACACGTGATTTGTATTACTCGTAATTTCCTCCCCGTACGTCATTCCCTTCATACCCCTTCCTACCCTGGAAGAAAGAAAAATCGACTGAATAAAGGGAAATGAGCACCCCAAGTTTTTACAAGAAATTTTGAAGTGGCTCTTTCTGAATATTTCAGCTACGAAAACAAAGATCTCAGTGTATCACTATGCAAACAGAAAAGCAAAAGACATAAAGCTATACACTTTATTGTAAATGCTAGAACTAACAGACCTGTAAAAGCGATTTTCAAGTCTTCGCCTGATGGTGTTGAGGTCAGTTGGATATGCAACTACAGTACAATACAAGGGATAGGCACTGAGATCCACGGGAACAGCAAAAGGGCTGGCAAAATCTACGACAGCAACAAAATTAAGAAAGGTAGTGATAAAGAACATGAGCATTTCACAGTAACAAATAAAACTCATATAAACAAGAAGGGGGGCAATAAAATGATGACTCAATTATGCAAAATACTAGACCAATACTGTTATGTTGTTATTCTTTTTATTTCTTTAGACATAACATCTAAGACTCACATGATACAGTGGTTCAAGTCACATAATGAGAAATGTGTTTAACTTTAAATGTGTGTATTTTCTGGATAAATGCCAAATATCTCAAGTGATATGTTTTAGAAAATATAGCTAGTTATGTTAGTAAAATACATTACTTACGCATTGTCTTTACCAAAGAAACCAAACTCAGGCTCATGAGCCAAACCAGCTAGAGAGCCAAAATGACTCAAGAAGATAAATGACACCTTTTACCTGCCTTCACTATTATAAGCTGCTAGAGTACTGAAAAAGTTGATCAGTCATTACTTTGGCCAAGCATATAAAACTACAATCACCGTGTCTCTTGATGTACAAGTATATAGTGAAAAAATGCATTTCCTTTTGCAGGATGTAAAACTCTGCTGGCTTTCCTTGCTCCCTCCCATCCTCCCAATATTCTTTCACGTTAACCATACCGAGGGAAAGAAGGTGGTTGATGCCCTGAATAACCCGTTCACATTCCTCATCTCTGGAATGAGCACCCCACTCCCCTTCCTGGGGTTTGTAGAGCAAAGCAGTCAATTCCTCTTGGGACACAGGAACACCAGCACCAACTTCATCTGGAAAGGCAGCTATGTATGAGAGAAGAAACCGGAAATGATCAGTTTCCAATATCATGCTGTGACATTCTTCTTTTAGAAGAATTATAATTCATTTTTAAAAGCATATTTACTTCCTTCCGGAATTGGCTCCATATCCCAGGGGCTCATCTTTTCTCTCTCATTATTGTCCCAGCTATTAAAAAATAACAAGATACAAATCAAATTCACAAGGTAATTACTTTTACATATTAGCATCATTTGTGTGACTTCTTGAGGATGAAATCTAGAAAAAGGCAATACAGGTTTACTTAAAGTACAACTTGCTGACATACAGATAATAAACCTCTCGTAGAGAAAATATAGTCTACCAATATGAAACTTAGAGAGCAATAAGCTTATTCTTACTTTTACTTGGCTTTTTAAATTATCAATCAATGACATATTCAATGTTAAGCCATGGTATAGAGTAAAAAGATCTCTTTGGAAAACTCCTTTCAGGCTGAAAAAGTGATTCAACCATTACATCATCTCCAAATTTTTATTATTCCCTTTTGTTCTGCAATATGGAGACTAAAAGTCAATAGTCATAGAAGAAACATTTGTCATCATTCTTGACTAGAAAGCTTCATTAATTAGTAATATTATAACTCTGGCATTTCGTGAAGAATTAAAGTAAATGTTGTAGGCAAATACCACATCCAAACATAATACAGTCACTTCTGCCTATATTTCACACCATTAAATAAAAGACTACATACTAATATTCATTGCTAGATTCCAGCTGTAACAATTTCTTGAAACACTGAATTAATTTCAATATGCTTTATGAAATAACAGTTGTAGTTCTTGTCTAAAATAGAATTACGAGAAAATACAAGCATCAGGGAGGTAGAGGTAAGTCTTCAATTCCTGCTTTGTTTTAGCAGTGACATTTACCTGTTTTAGCATATTGGATCAAATTCCTTCTGTATAGGTGCTAGATTACTTCCTTACAGTTTTAGGTCTTGTACCAGAAGTCAGATGAAAATATCCCTGGTAGGGTTTTATAGAAAGTCCATGCAGAAGTTCAGTATTCTATCAGGCATAACAGACCATAACGGTACTTACTGAACACTGTAACACTGGAAAGAACTATCAGGATACTCTGGTTGAAAAGGCTGCTGACTCTCCACAGTCCCAAACCACCAGGCATCATCTATTATACTGCGGAATCTATCACCTGTAATGTTTTTAGAAATTGTTACAAGGGTGCTCTTGAGAATAATAGCTCTGTTCCCACTCTAAAGTACTACTTTTTGTTGAATACAGTAGTAGTATTGTAACTAGCAGTGTTCAAGTTTTCCAGACAAGTGAAATTTCCATTTTACCCTCTTCAAGAATTTAACTTCCAGGTACTAGTTCTCTTTCTGAAATAAATCACATGTGTCCATATAATTTTTAAATATAAATGCTACCGCATATAAATTAACTTCGATTAATTACTCGAAATCAGCACTAGGCATACTACTTCTTTCTTTTACTTATTTTTAAATTTTGTTTCTACTACTTCTTATATTATACCTGTTACTACAGTTGTTTCTTCTTTTTGCTTTTTGCCCTTAAAAATCACTTCAGACTACTTTTCTGTTCTAAATGGCTTTAGCATTACAAAACCAAATGATTGTGGACAAAAATGTTTCTTCCAAAAACAGAAAGGGTTAACTTAAAAGTATTAATGGCAAACATTTACATAGTGTTTACTCTATGTAAGGTACTATTTTAAGTGCTTTCTATATATTAATTAATTTATTGCTCATATCGACCTTATAGGTGTGGTCTCATGTGAGTTCCATTGTAAAGATACTGAAAGTGAGGCACAAGAGAAGGTTAAAAACTTGCCCAAGATCAAACAGCTAATGAGGGGGAAGGAAGGGAGTGGGAGAGGGGAAGAGAGGGAGAAAAGAGGAAAGGTAAGAGATAAAAGAGGTTGACGGAGAGAAAGGGGAGAAGGGGGAAGAGAAAGAGAGACTCAAGTGAGAGTGAGTGAGAGAGAATGAGAGAGAGAGAGAGAGAGAGAGAGAGAGAGAGAGAGAGAGAGAGAGAGAGAGAGAGAGAGAGTGAATGCGTGCTATGGTGGGGGGAAGAGAAAAAGAAAAGAAAACCGCAATCAGTAATGGTCTATTTAAGAGCCCAAATATCACGACTCTATTTTAGGACAACTGACATTTCATGCTTTTCTTTTTAATTCAGGTTCGTATTCTAATACATTAGATATTCACACAAGGTTTAGAGGTTATATGACACACACAGTGTTCAGTAAATCACCTAAACCTAACTGAGAAAAAAAAATTCAACTTAATTTTTCTAATTTGGCTAACAGGTTTTCCAGCTACATGTTATAGTTTCTTTCTGTTAAAGTGGAATTAAAAAGTTATTTACTCTACCTCAACTGTTATTGTCATTAAGTAAGAATTCATACTTACCAATCTGCCAGTTCCTTTCTTTGGCTTCATTATAAAACTGATGTAGCACAAGGAAGTCAATGACATCTGGCATGTCATGATACCTGTACAGAAAATAAAGCACCCCTGAATCAATATACAGATATAATAGTATATGTTACTAACTATCCAGGGATGTATGTTTAAAGTGGGGCCATTAAGCAAAATATTAAAATGTACCTTTGCTATATACACACATGTTAAAATATATATTTGCTATATACTCACATATTAACAGCTATATATATGGCTGTTAAATAAAAAGAAACAAGAATTGAACATTAAATCTTAGCCTTTAAAACTCTAAAGCCTACAGTGCTATAGTGTTTTCTCTCTCATCAAGTCTCGTACTCTGCAGAATACAAAATAGGAATTAATACACACACAAACACACACAGAGCTACTCACTTAATGGAAAAAGACTCTCCAGTCATTTTGCCGGAAATAGGGTCCAGAAATGCAAGCTTCAAGCAGCATAGTGTAGGTGGTCCAACCTCATATTTGATTCCTACAATCTTAACAAACTCTTGTTCCTATTTATGAGAAGACCAATAAACTATTACTTTCAATAGAAATGTCTAACATTTACATTTGATTTGATTATTATTGGAACAATTTAAAAATTACCTGAATAATCACCAAATACTAACTAGGCACTTGGTGATAAGACATGACAGTTGACCCTTAGTGACAGGATGGAGTTTAGTGAAGGGCTCGAAACCAAGGATAAGGAGTAGAATGCCCTTGGGAAACTTTAAAGTTCATGTTTCAAATCCCTACTCCTCCAGAGTAGGATTCAGTAGGTCTGGGGTACAGCTCAGTCAGAGATATAGCTTTAAAAACTCCCCAGGGGACTCACGCTCCACCTGGTTGAGAGGCACCCCACTAGCAGAAATGTAGTATGTAATGCAGGTGGACACATATGGGTATGTTTGGGGAAAGGACATACATTTTTGAGCACTTACAATATTTTACAGCATCACCCTTATAGATTGATTATTAGGCACCCTTAACAGATGACAAAACTAAGCATCATGGGTACAGTGATTTGTTCGACACTATTAAATAACAAGAGCTAGGACTGAAACTCAGGTCTTATTCCAAAGCTGAGGCTTTTGCACCACACATGCTGACCCCTATCATTTCCTAGAACCACAGGGTTAGAATTTAAAATAAGAGATCATGTTTTATTTATCTCCCTGATTGTAAAACAACCAAACACACAAGGAACTGAACCTTCACCTGATTCAGAATAGGTGGTAGCATCCTTGCCTCCCAGAAGATGATTATATAAAGGTTACTTGGTAAGATACTTTAACATCTCATAACCTTAACACAATTTTTTGCAAGTGTTTAAATGTTTATTGCACTAAATGTACACATTCTCTCTTTATCCTTCTTACTAAGCACCCTCACACAATAACCCTTCATTTATCTGAAAAACCATTGTAAAATTGCCCTTTAGTCTCTTGTTTTCCAAGTTATAAAACATACCTTAAAAGAACAAGACACATGCATGTAAACCTACATAGAAATGATAGTGTATGTATCCCTAGGTCTGCTTCTATACATATATGTATGAATGAATGAACACTTATGTATAGGCAGAAAAATCCTTCCCTAAAAATATACATATCTATTTTAGTTAATACAGTGTAGCTACATAGGTATTATATCAAAAGAAATAATCCATACAGTACCACAAAGTTCTGAGGGTCTTGTCATTTGTGATATTTACTATATCCTAAAGCACTTACTTCCAGGGTGTTTGTGGTCTGCACAACATAGTCAGAGTTTAGAGCCTCCAGAATGTACAAAGCTTTTGAGAAAAATACCCACACCCGGGAACTACTGCTTTGCTGCGATTAAAGAATGTTATACACCGGAAGACCTAAAGCTTGAAGGTGGCATACAAATTTCAGGAAATATAAAATATGGCCCATATCACTCAGCTGCATAAGAGTATGGTAATTACCTTATCTTGGACACACAAGCAACAGTGAGATATGCATGAAATGGAAAAAAAAGCCTACAGGCAAGTAACTTAATTGCAAAGCTACTTCAATTGCACAGCTAATGAATTTGGCAAACTTACCCTGAGATCCATTTTATTCCATGGCTGTTTTTGTAAATTAACGCTGTATATTTTTGATTTCCTTACAGCCCGAACATAAGCTTCATGTCCTTGCCTAAAATAGATAAGCTGAAACAGAAAACATGAGGTAGTAAACAGCAGTATCCTGTTTAACAAGTCTATACCTCCTAATACACATTCCTACAAATATCCTCTTCTGTTTACAATTGTTAATTTTGAAAACTTTGTACAATAATTGTACTAGTCACCTTCAAATGATGTCCATTCAGTACTATGCCCACGTAGCCCCGCACTAAGTACCACACAATAAAAACACTGTACACACAGCCACTTTCCCCCAGCAGCTTCACAAATTTCTGAAGAAACAGACTATGACAAATATACACAAACCCTTATTTTACTTTAAAACATCTATGTTAAAAATTACTCATATTTAAAAGCACTATATTTCCAATTGTAATTAACATTCTAATCATCAACATTTCAATAGACAACTTGAGGTCTGCCCAGGAAAAGTCCAGCGACTGTTAATGTAATGAGAACAGTTTACACAACATCAATGTAACCTGGCAGCCAAGGGGAGTGGACTGGAATGTGCATGTGTGAACAATGATGACTTCACTGTACGAGTCAGTAGGGGTGGTAGATGCCACTGAGTGAGCATGTGCACTGTGTGTTTCTTGTATCTTCTTCAATATGTGCCTCTATTTTTCATGTAACATGGCTAGATACTTTCTGGACAGACCAATCCAGAGATGACCAACAAATTAAAAAATTCTTTCTAAAAAAATCTGGGTCTTTTTTTAAAAAATGATTTTATTTATTTATTTGCAGAAAGAGAAGAAGGGGGGAAGAGAAACATCAATGTGTGGCTACCTCTCGCGTGCCCTCAACTGGGGACCTGGACTACAACCCGGGCATGTGCCCTCACTGAGAATCCACTCAATTCACTGAGCCATACCAGGCAGGGCTGTTTCTTGTTTTATTACAATGATATTACATTCCTCTTAATTAGTCTTAAATTGAAAACTGTGTGTAAGCATTAATCACTCAAAACTGATGTCACTATATCAGACTATACAAACCAACTAGAGCTCACATATTACAATGCTACCATTATTTTTGTAAGAAAATGAAAAATAAAAATTTTCACCACATAGAATTTTTAACTCAATTTTTGAATGACCAAATCAGAAGTATGGCTAGATTATTCAATCACAGGCTTGGTAGGAACGCCTTGTTTGTGAAATGATACTCCCCTACCCCTCAAGGGGAGTAATTATTCTCTAGTATATTTTCTATCAGGTACAGCATGGACTTCTTCTTTTTCTTATTAAAAAAAAGACCAACATTAGAATTTGAATTATGACTCACATTACCACTTAATTCTACTAAGTGGCAATTAAGATAAAAATAAAGACAATTATTTTCATGACTTCACAAGCCAATCAATTTATCTTAATGTTCACAGAGCATCCATTATACTGAAGGCTCTATGCCAGGTCCCACAAAGGACACACATTTGAGATTCAGTCACTGTCCATAAGAAATACATAATTGAGCAGAGCTGCTAGGACAGTGTGCACATAACTATAATAGAACTGAGAATATAAATGTACTATAACTAAGGAAAGTGAGTGTTCTTAAGGTTCTAAGAGAAAACAGTTAAAAGTGGTAAACAAGTACCTCATCTCCCATTTGTGGGACAAATGGGGATCGTCGTGGAATAGTATCCAAAATCCACTGAGGGGCAAACCATTCTTCATTGGGCTCCCCTGCCATAGAAACCAGTCCTCCTTTCTAAAATATAATTCACAAATATATAAAAAATAAATATAGGAACAATAGTATAAAAATTAACAAGTAGAGAATATTAAAAACAGCAGGTTATACTTAAACCTAAAATATACTATTTTAAAACATTTTGCTTTACCATTAATTATGCACAATTTGTATACCAATAAAAGAGTTCTTAACATATTGCTCAATTTTGTCTGACAGAACACAATAAGACTATATACTATCTAAAAACCACAAATTTTACTCTTCATGTCTCTAGAATACCACATGAATTCAAATACAAGTCACACTAACATTTTACCAATAAAATGGTGACAATCAAAAGCTGATTCTGTCTATTAAAGGAATAGGCTACAAAATGTATACATGATATTTTAAATTAATATTTAAAGAACTATGTGGATTAAGTCTTTACATCATTCAAATGAAATTATAGTGGAAAAAAGAAACCATTATTGGGATGAAATAAAAACAGAAAAAACTGAAGGGCTCAACACATATTTACATAACTGTTCATTTCACAAGTCGAAAATGTATAGAAAGAGTGACTGGTGACATGCCAAGAATAAGACTGTTATACTATAATGGCTTATTATTTAAAACTCTATTATACATTTCAACAAACAATTGTGAATGTTTTAATTTAATAACAAAATAACAATGAAGATATTCTGGCCTCTACATTTAATAACAGAAAATTTTCAAATATTCTATCCATTTTAAACTCATTTAGAATAATTTTCCTTACTTAGTTTCTCAGATAGAATGTTTTCTTTAGAGAAAAGTCAAATGTTTATGTTAAATATTCAAGTATCTAAGGTAAAAACAACCTGTAAACTAACAAACCTTCTTTCTAGTCTGTTTAGGCTTCTTTTGCCTTTCTTCTAGTGATTTCAAATTCTCCTCTTCAGAGCTGCTGCATATTTTCCGTGTTGCCTGTCTGGTTTGTCTTTTTGGAGGTTGCAAATTTATTCCAGCATCTGCTGTCCAATCAGAATATTCACTTGAGGAATCACTGTTAAGTAAATCAAGATTATGAATTAGTCTAAAAAAGGAATAGTTTTGCCTTAAAATTGAAACATGATCATTTTATAATCTAATAGCATTATAAATGACATGGTTTGATTCTGTTCTAACGAAAGTAAAAAATATGAGTACAGAATTTTTTTTCAAAAGATTTTATTTATTTGTTTTTAGAGAAGGGAAGGGAGGAAGGAAGAGAGAGAAACATCAATCTGTGGTTGCATCTTGCACACCCCCTACTGGGGACCTGGCCCACGACCCAGGCATATGCCCTGACTGGGAATCGAACCAGTGACCCTTTGGTTAGCAGGCCAGCACTCATCCATTGAGCCACACCAGCCAGGGTATCAGTATAGAATTTTGATCGTTAAATTTAAGTGATTTTAGTAAAATGCTTCTTGGATAAAATATAATGCTTAGTTTCCCATAACATAATTTAAAATTAAAATTTCTTGTCCAAATCGCAAAAGCTTCTTTAAGTAGAGATGCTTCTTTTCATTGGAAATGGTTAAACATACTTGTTTTAAAACTGAAATAAATACATACAAGCCTGCCAAGGTATAGAACCTTGGATCTACAAAGGATCCTGTTTTACAGGTGAGGAACCCACAAACCCAGTGACATGCCCAAAAAGATACTGGTAGAACCAGGATAAAACAGCTGGTCTCCAGGTTTCCAACCCAGTATTCCTACTATAAAATACTATTTTGACTCGAGTCTTACCAAATTCTTACAAGAACACAATTATACATTAAAACCATCAAATAACTTTGACCAAATCAAAACCATTAAAACTACCTGGAGGAACTTTCACTTTGCCATTCAACGACAGGATCCTCTACGGAAGCATCACTTGTGCCAACTGTTTCGTCCTCCTGGAACAAAGAGGCAGCAATGGAGATACATGGTTATTAAATAGCAGATTGTTAATTAGCACACACTACCTGTTATATAACAACTGGTGTCCCTCCCTAAAGTTCTAGTTCAAATGTACGGAATCATTTTCCGCCTACCAGGTAGCGAAAATTTTCTGGCATTTCTTAGCTTAATGATGTAATACATCTTTCATTATTTCAAAGACTGAAGAGCCTCAAGACTCAAATATAACCCTCTTAAATGTTAAAACAATTTTTTTAAAAAAACATCTATACACCTCCACCAAGTTAATATACTTACTTTCCACAAAATTTAATCTTTTATTATATAAAATTTCAAACATACCAAAGTAGAGGGAATAGATAACCCAGAGGTACACAATCTCCAGTTTAGATGATAATTGACTGTGTATTTCTTTTATCTACATCCTCACCAACTGCCTCATATCTCAGGGGTTTTGAATGAATCTAGACCAAAAACTTAGCTTAACTATATTTATTAAGATTAGGATTCTTTCAAAAAACACAAGCACAATACTATTACTACATTAAAAAGGTAACATCAGTTACTTTATATGTGATCATTCTCTTCAGATCAAGATGTACATGGGTAGGGGAGAGGGGGACATCGATGATAAGACTTAAAAAATTGTAAGTAGGGGGTGAAGAATGAGGTGCCAATTATGCATTGATAATTATACATTATCAATGCATAATTAGCCTGCATTATTTACCTAGCAACTATAGTTGAGAGACCAAAAGGAAAGGACTGGAGAAAAGAATAACGTGAAGAAAAGTACTACCATGCTCTTTATTCAATAAACAAGGTAGGTCATAGAAAACTCAGCACTCACTAATGTCCATGATTGGTGAAGTCAACAATAACAGAAAATTTATACATTCTGCTGGCTATAAATCAACTTGTTTTTCAACCGTATTCACTATTTATATTCCACTTTGCATTTCCAGGCAGATTTAATCTCCACTTTTTCTCACTGCCCCAAAGCCAAACTTGTGCTAACATGTTTGATACCCTTGACATTAGGTACAAATCAGGAAACACAGGTAAAAGAATTCCACATAATACTCAAATTTGCCTATTAAATATCTTATTAATTAACTAATAATCAATTTATAAGAAAATCTTTGAAACATTTTTTTTATTAAAGGAATGACCCTTCAAAGTAAACCCAAAGTGATGATAAAAAGTGGAAAACCAAAAATTACACTGAGTAAATAACATATCTAACCTCTGAGGAGCTGTCTGAGTCTTCTTGCACACCTGAATTTTGACACGATGCTTGCGAATTATGCTCCATGTTGGACCGTGTTTGGTAAGTGTGCTGACGCTTCCGTTGTGTCCTTCGTAAAGATCGTCCACAGCTAGGCTGATAATCATTCTGTAAAGCAGGAAAAAAACAGATTTTAAAAAATTAAAGGCTCAGTGAACATACGTAAATGCAGACATATAAAGCAAATCAATTAGGTGGAGGTATTGCTAAGAGATAGAAATAAATCCCTCAAAACAAAACCTAAGACAGACAGATCTATGGCCTGTCCAGAAGGTATCCAGCCATCTAATATGAAACACAGAGACACTTATTGAATAAAATACAAGATACAAAAAACACTGTCCATAGGACAATGATGCCTCAGTCCCCTTCAAAGTAGGCACCTTGGGACCTCACACAGTTCTCCCCATCACCATCAGCTACCCTGTAGTATTTTCCCAAATCTCATCTACAGTCTGAAATCTCTTCCCCTTCAAAAGTGATTTTAGTTTGGGGAAAAGCCAGAAGTCACAGGGCACCAAATCTGGTCTATAGAGGGGCTGAGTCACCTAGGGGATTCGATGTTTCCCCCCAAAGTTGCATGAGACGTGAGGCATGAGTGATCACATTGTTGTGATGAAGCTGCCAATCATCAGTTGCTCACAGCCACAGCCTTCTGAATCATCCCAATAGTTTGTGTGGAGGGACATTCAAGCTTAACACAAAATTGGATGCAGGTTGGTTGCTCTACTCTCTCAGTCATTTTGAATGTGATGACCACACAGTGCACATGCTCACTCAAAGGCATCTACCACCCCCACTGACTAGTACACTGAAGTCATCACTGTTCACACATACACATTCCAGTCCTCTCTCCTTGGCTGCCAAGTTACATCAATGTCAAGCAAACCATTCTCATTATATTAACAATGCCTGGACTTTTTTGGACATACCTTATATATTCAACCTACTTTTCATTAATAGCAATTACTTTCCTATTTTGAAAACTTTCTGATCAAATTAAACACAGTGCTGAAAGTCTGGTCTGCAAGAACTTGCCCAATCAGACTTTACATATGCTACATTATTCACAATTACAGGATGAAGCAAGTTATCAATGTCATGTTTATGTACATATAACTTTAAATATAATATGTACTTGTTTAGTTCTATAAAAAATTAATTGAGGAAACAGTTCAAAACAAAGATTTAATTATAACAGCTAAAATGTTAAGTGAAAACTAATTTATTCTAATCTTTACAAATATAAATTACTGATATGCCATGTGAAAGCTATAATCCTACTTTATCATCATGAGTAAACAAGTTTAAAAGTCTTATAAATCAGTACAAAGGTTCAGTTTCTTATATTTAAATTATTTATTTTCTATAAATAAAAATGTTTTATAGCCCAACTACCCAATTTATTAGTCTCAGACATCATCAAATAAGCTAACAAAATGTCAATAGAAATTAAGAAATTGGGCCTCAAAATGATCTAAGACTATTTAGAGATATTCTTGCAGTACTTAACCTAAAATTGTGTTTATCAATACTGAAAAAATATTTCAAATTCGGTGTCCATTGCCTACATTCCTCTATTAAAATTAGATTCATTCTAGACTTTCGAAGCTACCGTACCCTTTAGGAGTTATAGTTAGATGCAGGAATAAATCTATACTTCCTTATGCCACTGGTGCATTCAAACTCAGAGTGCTAGTAAGGGGCTTACCATTTACCTAATAGTACAGGAATCATACTCCCTGCTTTGCAGTTTTTACTGGGAATATGAATCTTCCCAATGTACAGATCATATTTTACTACTCTATGATTAGGTAGGCCAGGAGTTTGCTTAGGGTAGGTGTCAGCAAACTTTTCTGTAAAGGACTAGAGTACAAATATTTCTGGATTTGTAGGTCATATGATCTCTGTTGCAACTACGCGACTTTGTATAGTGTGAAAGCAGCCAGAGAGTATATAAATGAATAAGTGTGGCTAGGTTCCAATAAAACTTTATTAGCGAGAACAGGCAATAGACCAGATTTAGCAAATGGACAGTAGTTGACAACCGCTGGCCTAGGGTACCCAAGTATTTGTTTTACATTGTAATTAGTGACCAGACAATCATTTTACATTTCTTCTTTAAATATAAATGGCGTTTTAATACAAATTCCCTATACCTACAATGACTGCATGTCCTAAATATTTTGGAACAGTACTGGCTTGTGTAATTTTATCCTTGTTAATAACCATATAGCTCAATTAGGGTTTCAAAAAATAGGTTCCCTATATGCAGGCACCTACCAAAGCAGTTCCCTAATATACAACTGTACCTTTCAAAAACCTGGTACCTATCAAAACACTCCGTTAATATACATCACACCTTTCAAAAACCTGGTATCTGCAAATTTTTTGCAAGTAGTGTATCCCAAAGTACTATAAAACTAAACTCACCCTTTGGGCAGCATAAGATGGCTTTTTCTTCTTTTCAACTGTATATAGACTAATTTCTATGTCACCTTTCCCAGTTCTACATTCTTCCTGAACCCTAATAAGAAAACAAAGGGCAAAGAAATAGAAAATCATCAAAAAGCAGACCAATAGTTTAAAAGTCAGATAATAAAAATGCTTCTAAATGTAAATCTCACCATTTTAACCATTTGTAGGTGAACGATTCAGTGGCATTAACAAAATTTACAATGGTATGTAACCATGGTCACGGTTCCCAAAGCTTTATAATCACTCCAAACATAAAGTTTGTAACCATTAAGCAGTAACTCCCTATTTCACCTTCCACCAGGCCCATTAACCTCTAATCTACTTTATGTATATATGAGTTTGCGTATTCTAGATATTTCATGTACGTTGAATCACATGTTATTTGTCCTTTTGTGTTGGGCTTATTTCAGTTTAGCATAATGTTTTCAAGGTTGTAGCAGGTATCAGAACTACATTCCTTTTTATGGCTGAGTAATATGCCACTGGATGTATACTATTACATTTTACTTATTTATTCATCTGTTGATAGACACTTATGTTATTTCTACCATTCAGCTAGTATGAATAAATGCTGCAATGAACACTGGCATGCGGTATCTGAGCCCCTGCTTTCAATTCCAGTTTTTACATTTTGAGTAGAGAATTATTTCAAATTACTCTATTGTCAGAGGGTAGCATTCAGCTCATAAATTAGCTATGTGTCCTTTTTTCTTATTGCTAAAGGAAGAAAAGGCAAAAGCAATTTACTTTGCTACATATAAGCTGAGGGGCTAAAAGGGGTGTTTAGGGAGATAACATGATTAAAATAAATGTATATGTGCTCTACCAAACATCCTTTACCTTTTATTAATCTGTTTCCAGTTGTTGCGGATTATCTAGAGTTGATATTATAGCAAATGTTAGGGTTTACATAAAAGATAGAGATTCTTTTTCATTTATTATGCAGATTGGTGCAGCAACTGCGGAAATGGTATGGAGTTTCCTTAAAAATTAAAAATGGGCCCTGGCTGACGTAGCTCAGTGGATTGAGTGCAGTCTGCGAACCAGGCATCACAGGTTCGATTCCCAGTCAGAGTACATGCCTGGGTTGCAGGCCATGGCCTCCAGCAACCACACACTGATGTTTCTCTCTCTCTCTTTCTCCATCCCTTCCCTCTCTAAAAATAAATAAAATCTCTAAATTTTTTTAAATAAAAATAAAATTAAAAAATTAAAAATGGAACTGCCCTATGACCCAGCAATTCCAATTTTGGAAATACATCTGAAGAAACCTGAAACAGTAATTCAAAAGACTAAAGGCACCCCTATGTTCATGGCAGTGTTATTTACAATAGCCAAGATATGGAAGCAGCCCAAGTGCCCATCAGTATATGAGTGAATAAAACTATAGGACATTTATACAATGGACTACTATGTGGCCATAACAAGAAGAAAATTTTGCCCTATGCATCAGTATGGATGGCGTTGGAGAACATTATTATAAGTGAAATAAGCCAGTCAGAGAAAGACAAGTACCATATGATTCCACTGACATGTGGAATCTAAAGAACATAAAAGATAGGGATTCTAAGTTTGAAATTTATCATAACAAAACCCTTTCATCTTCCAAGTAAATCTACTTAAATGACATTTATAAACACCCCCTAAGCACTAGGGTCTACTACACAGCTACACTGTACTCCAAAATTGCTCCAATATCAAGTTGATTGCCTTCTCGGAATCACTTAAATTTTAGATCCATATAACACTGACATATTTAATCACAAATAGCCTCATGTTTTTAGTTAACAGTATTTGTATTTTTGTCTTCTAACCTAGACTATAAAACTCATGGAAGACAAAGATCATGATTTTCATTTTTCAGTATTTCATGCAAAGCTAAGTAACCTGAAAATAATCATTACACAGTGTTACAGAATGAGCTAACTGAAATAATGTGGAAAAACTAATGCATAATTTGGTTGTATTTAAAAAATAGTTTAGTTAGTAGGCTAACAGAACATATTGATTTTCCTATAAAAAATATTCTCAAGTTTCGTAATTAATGTTACCTTATTAACTCACCTACTAACCCCCTGATTGAGTTCGTTTACCACCACTCTCCTGCTCCATGCCATGAGATCTCGTTCAGTGGCCATCTGGCTCCGAAGAGCATTGTTATGCATTTGCCGGACACCTTCAATTTGACCACTACGTCGGAGTCCAATATTTGGAGAAGATATGTCCATATTTGGACTTCTCAGAGCTACAACAAAAACAAAAACAAAAAAGAGTACTTTCTGAGCAAAGGCACCAAACTTTTCTGGATCAGAGGTCTAAATACAATAGGAGATTCATAGTACTGCTGGACAACATTCCTACAGGTTTGTTCTACATTTTCTTACCCCCTTCACAGTTTTTACAGCCTTATGAGTGAAGCAGGCACTCAATAAATGTCCATAAAGTTTCTAGAGCCCTTTCAATTTTTTTTCAAAGTACTTTTACATCTCTCATCTGCTAAATCCTCAGTAAATACAAAAAGTATATTTAACATGACTTAGTAGATTCATAAGTGTATGTTACTACTAGCTCTGAAAGCAGCTTTTCAATCTAAAACCTATCTTTGTTTAGACCATCAAAGGGATGCTGAATAAAGCCTCAATAAGGTTTTCAAAAGTAGTGAGACAAAGTATAAACTGAAAAATTTTAACCATCAAAATCTCATTTTCAAAACTGATTGCAATAAAAAAGGGAAAAAGTAATAAATATTTTACTTTTCTTTTTAATTCCCTAGAAAGGTCCCTGGTTAGATTATTTTTCTTGTATTTGCACATAAACCAAAAATGGAAAATGAAATAGTCAACTGTTAAAATAAACATAAAAAAAACTCAAAATGAATCAACATTGGAAATAGTTGGGGTCCCTTGGGCGAATGCCATTTTAAATCTATTCAAAGAAACCTAGCACAGTAGTTCAGTCTTATTAGTTGCAGTTACCCATGATCAACCATGGTCCAAAAATATTAAATGGAAAATTTCACAAATAAATAATTCAACGTATCCGTGCTGTGTATGTTCCCCACCAGTTAGTTAGTGACTGTCTAAATTAACAGATCAGTTATCAGAGAGAGGGATCACAATCATGGAACTTTTTATGGCATATTATAATTATTTATGTAATTATCAGTTATTGTTATTAACCTCTTACTGTGCCTAGTTTATAACTTAAACTTTATCATAGGTATATTTGCACAGAAAAAAAAAAAACAGTGTATATAGGGTTCAATACTACCTGCAGTTTCAGGCATCCCCCAGGGATCTTGCAACCTATCCCGTGCAGATGGTGAGTGGGGGAAGGGAGGACTACAGTATATTAAAAGAAACTAACTATATTTCTTAAAAGACAGTAAGTCATTTGAGCCATAAATGATGATGAGATTATGGCACCGTGGTATATATGTTAGCACAATTGTAAATTAATAAAAATACTGCTTTTCTGTAACTAAAAATATATTTAAAAATTAATAAGTATCATCTGACACACAAAAAAACCCCAAAACCTCCCAAGTACCCAAAATGTTGTTTTTATTTACAAACATGAAAGGTTTCTCACATGTAACTGAAACACATTTATCACACCTTTTACAAATACATGTATACTTACCACCATTAGCAGAATATGATCTATTCACTGGAAAATGTGGAACATCTCCTTCATTGATTAGTCTCAGATCTTGTTCTCTCTGGAGCTCCCTGATTATTCCATCAAGAATGCTCTCATCTTGGTCATTAGTTTGTTGCCCAATTACCTGTTCTACCACCTCACCATCACCTTAATGAGACCAAAGATATAAGGCCATTAAGTTACTTACATTTTAGGATACCCTAAAGAGAGTAAAAATAAACTCAATACATAAATATCTAAAGAAATAATTAAAAACTGGATTAAAATGAAAATAAAGCATGTATCAAACAAAATACTTTTAAAAGAACTTTTAAAAATGTTGGTACATCAACTTAACCAATATCCCCAAATTAGACATTATCATTAAGGCTTCCACATGTTAAAGAATAATTATTAAATTATTAATTTAAAAATGAATTCTCTCCACAGAGTATTGTAAGCTAAAAGTTGGGAATAGAGATTGAGTAAAGTTGAAACAAGTTCAACCACACATACCTAAAATAGTTTGCATCTTTCTTTAATGAGAATTTCCTTTCTGAAAGAAATCAAATTATGGTCTTTCAACTGTTATCTCTTCTGGTAATATCTCAGCATACTGATGAGCAGAGAAATTATTCTCATGACATACTGAAATTTAATGATTACTTTTGAATAAAAACTTCATTTCTATGATCCTTTTCTCTCTTAACTACATCTTATACCTGTCCTTTTCATTTTAGCCTCTAGTCAAATGGTACCTAATAGAGGAGCCAAGTGATCAGTCTTACATCAAATCAAGGGTGATGAATTTCAGATTTTTAAAATTCAGATGTTTTTAGTTTTATCTCCTACTTAATATTCTTGTTCCCCTCTCCATTTAACAAATGGCGTTTTCATCAAAGTAATCATTAACACATGGTGACACCATTTCATTGTTTTACAAATCTTTATAAGATCATAAAAGGATCTGCAACATATCACTCTTATAAAGGTCAACTCAAGCCTAAATTCCCTAGTAAGAAATCATTTGCAAGTCATAAACTCACTAGTTCATACCTGGAAGGAAACCTACACGTAATAAACATATGAGGGCACTCTGCTGTGGAGGGTAGGGTGGAAGAGGCAGTATATATTAGGAAAATATACTAACCAGAAGAGCTGCTTTGATAGAGAAAAGTTTATTTCAAAGTCTTATTCTACTATCCTCCCATTATACATCACCATTGTTTCAATATCCTCCAAGACTGAGTGTTATTTAAGCACTTACAATCCCCCTCCCCAACACTTGATAGTTGTTTGCTTTTCAAACATGACAATAGGTAGTGACTTCCCAGCTTGTGGTTTTGAAATGTACTCTTCTTAGGTCCATTACCTATGGACTCTCAAATTAAAATACCCAGTACTCTGAGAAGCGGAATTTCATCTATTGTAAAAGCCTGACACATTCAAGTTAGCACATATACCCATTACTAGAAGTTAATAGAATAAACAACATGATCATTCATGTGATCAGGGCACTAAGAAAGCAGGTCATTCTCTCTTTGAGCATATTCGTGTTAGTCCTAATCCATTTAGCTGTGTCCAGGTGAGATAATATAAAAGTACTCTGGTCAAATAAAAAGTGCTGTGTAGCTGAAATTCATAGAGGTAAAGTATATTATAATCCACCACAGAGTTTCACAAGGGGCATATATCACAGAGAGAACAGCAGCAAGTATAACATTTTGCAAAATATTTTAAATTTGATTTTGGAGATAACATACCATTAGCCACATATCCCAGCTGTGGTATAAGTTGTTCATCTTTACAATTTTCCCGTCCTGGTACTAGCCTTTGGAATTTTGTAGGATGAGGATTTCCATCAACATCCACCAAGAATGGGGGAGGCATGAGGTGAGGAGCTTGTTGGGTTTGTTCATCTAACACGTAGTTGTTGGCATCACGGATAAGTGGTCGATAATCCGTGTGGAAGAACATCTGATCTGGAATCTTTATGACAGATGTTTAGTATTTGTGTGCACAGGGAATTTATAGATAAGCACTTATTTTTATGCCTCAGCACATGCATTTTTCAAATCAGATAATTTATGCCTTCTCTTATATCCCTCTGTTTCCTTTAGGTAGAAGGGAATCACCTAGATTATAATGACATCTTTTCTCCACAAAATCCTACGGTCTGTATTACTTTCTGCCCCTACATCATATTTCTCCAATTAGGATAAGAAATAAAGCAACAGACTAGATAAAATTAGGTATTTTTATTTAAGTTGCAAAAATCATACAAACGTTTATAACTACTTTTCTTCCCATTTTATTCAAATAAGGATAGATGGAATATAATATCAATAGTGAGGCAGGTAAATACCAACTGCCTAAAGACACTCAAAGGTGATACAAGTACTGAGCTGAACTCAGTGATTCTGAATTCTCTTTTGACTCCAAGTTTCTAAAATCTATTGCAAATTCACAGGTAATAAAATATAAGGAACTGGTGAAATCAGTTTCCAAAGTACTTTAACAGTATCGACAATAGGTACAGTAGCCAAGCAAGAAAATAAATATATGATCACCAGCTGTTTATTCCCAATTTATGATAAATACAGGATGAAATCTGGTTAAGTTGTCCTATTATAGCTGAAAGATAGTACAGAGAATATGTCCTAAGTAAAAAAAAATATTCTAATAAATTTTATATCTACATCTCTCTCTCCCCCTCCCTCCCTCTCCCCCTCCCCCTCCCCCTCCCTCTCTCTCTCTCTCTCTCTCTCTCTCTCTCTATATATATATATATATATATAAAGTCTTGTGTTCTGGTAGTAGTGAAAAATTTTACCAAGAAAGGTAACTTTGTGCCCTGGCTGGCGTAGCTCAGTGGATTGAGCGCGGGCTGCGAACCAAAGTGTCGCAGGTTCAATTCCCAGTCAGGGCACATGCCTGGGTTGCAGGCCATGACCCCCAGCAACCGCACATTGATGTTTCTCTCTCTTTATCCCTCCCTTCCCTCTCTAAAAATAAATAAATAAAATCTTAAAAAAAAGAAAGGTAACTTTGTTAGTTTACATTTGTTAACACACAATAAGACTTATTAATGAAGACTTCAAAAAAATTTATAAATGATACAATCCAAAACTGAATTCTACAACAAAAATTAAACACACTAACCTTTTCGTAGTATTTACTGCATCCAAAACCAAAAAGCAGCAAATGCCCATGAGAATCTGTACAGGCAAAATGGTTTCCATCTGGTGAAAATTTACAATCAAACACTGCACCATGGCCTTGGCCTTCAATCTGAAATTCAGAGCAGTCATTTTTAGTCATCTTAAGAGGTAATTTTCAAATCATAAGTGGGCAATAGCTTCTGTTTGCTAATATCTTGATGCATCAACATCCTGATGTACTTTCTGGCTTCTGTGAGCCAGAACCTTAATGAAACAGTAAGCTCTAAAAGAAATTAGGGAGAATAAGAATGCAATGATTGGTATCAAACATTACTAGCAATGTCGTACTTCAAAAAGTACTAAGTGACTAAGGAGACTAAAAAAGACGTAAACACAAACAAATTGACAAAGCTGCTATCTCAGCAAAGCCAAAATATTATCTTCACATCTTAAATTGTACTGTAATTAAGCCTTAAAATCACCATCCTAAAATTAAAGCACACAAATCAATTTTATTAACAAAAAACAGAGAGTATTATTAATGCTCTGGATCTATACAAAGCCTATAAAAGGGAGCTCAAAAGCCAACAATTTAGAAATGTGTAGTCACAACTGTTCTCCAGAGAGGGGCGCTGAATAGGTCTAACATGAATAGTCCCATCACCACAGGAAGGTGTTCCACTGGGAGAAGAGAGTCCACCAGATTTTCACATGATTTGTATGAACTATACATGAGGATTATTCATATCTCCACTCCCATGTTTGCCGAACAACTCCCTGATTACCAACTAAGCCACATGGGTTTCACTAGAGGCAGGTAAAATACAGTCAACTGTTCTGATTCATAAATTAGGATTATAGTTTAAACATTAACATTTTTGTGAGTTTGGTTAGGGTTAGTTCCAAAACCTTATAAAATCTGAGTTTCTAGTTTAGGGCTGGAGACCAGAATTTGGAAAATGCTAACACCACGATAACAGTCACCCTGAAAGGTGTAATTCTCTACCGGTCTTACCCCCAGGTTGAGACACTTTCTGTTACTGTGTGGATTTAAACACAAATCACAAGAGGTTCCTTGGCACTAAGTATACTTTCATTACTAAGCTGTCATGAAAGAGAAGCCTGTTTTAATATGAACAAAGCACAATTTTTCTTACCATGTTAAAATAATTCCGAATCTTGGTCCCCCGGTCAAGGTCCCAAATAAAAATGTTCCCGTCATGGCCCGCTGAAAGTATGATCCTTTGATCAAATGGATGTGCTTCCAAAACAAATACTTCATCATCATGTCCCTGTGATAAAATCAGTATTAAATGTGAAAAGCAAACCTAAGTATCTGCTTTATTTGGTCAAAAGATCTCGGGAGTGTGTTATCAACTCTATTCAGATTAATTTATGCACACCAATTGAACAGCATTTACTACTGAGTTGGCTGAAAGGTCTGTTTAGGTTTTTCTCTGTAAAATAAAAGACATATTTTTTTCATTTTCATGAATCAGTTTACTGATTTGGATATTTTGAGTACATTGGCTATCTCCTGTATTGTAGCATGTTGATTGTTCTCAATTCATGCCTCGATTTAATCGCTACCAACTTCAACTGGTCTACCTGACCATGGAGCATTGCCCAGTGAGAAATATCCTATGCCTTAGGATTGGGCACAGTCTCTAGATCACAGGGAATAAAACCTAGTCTAATTCAGTAATGTGTTAAGATTTACCATCTGCCCTAGTTTTATTTATTAAGTACACCTCTATTTCTACCACCACCACACAAATCCAAATTATATCATGGCCCATTATACCCTTGACTCCTACAGTATACCCAAAGTCAGTCTTATCCATTCCAATCTACTCTCTACTATGTTGCCAGAATTGTGATATTTTAAATTAAATTTATTGGGGTGACACTGGTTAATAGGATCATATAGGTTTCAAGTGCACATTTCTAATTCACATGTCATTCCTTTGCTTTTAAACTCTTTAATGATTCCCTACTAGTCTTAGGGCAGATCTCACAAGGCCTTGAATTGTGTGGCCCCTATCCACTTCTCCAGTCCTGTCTGGCGACACCCCATTTCTGCTTTCCATGCTATAGCCCAAAACTGGCTCTCAACTCCCTTCTACCTCAGGACATTTGTGTATGCTTTCTCCTATTTCTGAAAGGACTTTACAATCTCTTCATATATGTATTATAACTTATCAAACATTTATTAATCACCTACCATGTTGAGAAAGAATATAAATAAGAAAATATCAGGTAGTGATAGACACTATGATGAAAATGAAGCAAGATGAAGCTACTCTAGATTGCTTGATCAAGGAAGGCTTTGTCAAAAAGGTGACATTTAGGCTGAGACATGAGTAATTTCTTCCTACCTTTCAAATCTTTTTATTTATAGGGAGAGGGTAGGGATAAAAAGAGGGAGAGAAACACTGATGTGCGAAAGGAATATCGATCGGTTGTCTCTGACATGCTCCCAACTGGGAACCTGACCCACAATGCAGGCATGTGCCCTGACTGGGAACTGAACCAGTGACCTTTCAGTTTGCAGGCCAGTACTCAATCCACTGAGCTACACCAGCCAAGGCAAATATTAACTCAAACTTGACTTCCTGAAGAAAATTTCTCTGACCCTCCCAGACAAGGTTTTGTCATCCTATTAGAAACTTCCATTTTATTTTGCACTTTGATTTCTCAGCATTTATTTGATTACATTTTTTCTCCTAATAGTCTGTAAACCCATTTATTCCTAACATCTAACTCAGTGGGTGACACACAGGAGATGCTCAAGAAGTCTTTGCTGAATGGAAAAACTTTACACCCCACTAAGACCCTGATACAGAAATTGTTAACAGAAAATCTAAGTTGTTTACCAAAATTAAGTAAATTTGACTGTTAAAGTAACTGAAAGTGATGTGTTCTAAAATTTCTTCAATAAAATTCACTGAAAACAGATGACCTATATAAGTCAGCCCATGGGAAGAATGCAACTAAACAGACCTCTAAATTAAAGTACTTATTAAAACAGAATTTTACATGGATTCATAAAACCAATGAATACAACATAGCCTTCGATATGATTTTTAGAGATATAGTGTTATACTGTCTAATAATATAGCTACTAGCCACATATAGTTGGTAAGCATTTGAAATGTGGCTAGTGTGAATTGAAATATTCTTTAAGTGTAAAACACACACTAGGACTTCAAAGATTTAGTGTGAAAAAAGAATGCAAATATTTCATTAATATTTTTATATTAATTACATGTTGAAATGCTATTATTTTGGATATATTGGGTTAAATAAAATATATTACTAAAATGAGCCCTGGCTGGTGTGGCTCAGTGGATTGAGTACCAGTTTTCAAAACAAAGGGTCACCAGTTCAATTCCCAGTGTGGGCACATGCCTGGATTGCAAGCCAGGTCTCTAGAAGGGGGCATTAGAGAGGAAACACACACTGACGTTTCTCTCCCTCTCTTTCTCCCCCTCTTCTCCTCTGTCTAAAAATAAATAAATAAAATGTTTAAAAAATAAAATTAATTTCAATTACTACACTTCCTAAATTGCGGTTACTAGAAAAATTAACATTACATGTATGGCTCATTTTATACAAGCATTACTAGTAGAGTGCGCTGACACAGACAAACATTTCCTAATAAAGAATCGAACAAAAAGTAAAGGATTTTCCACACATATTAATAGCAACTTACATTGGGGAATAGAGAAAGCCAGAATGAGGTCAGCATTGGTTTCCAGATAAAAGGAAGAATCTAAAATTCCACTGAACACAGTGTTAGGGTTTTATTTAGGAAAGAGGACTTGGGAGTTATATGAAAGATAAACTGGAAATGCACCCAAAATTAAACAAATCTTTAGACACCTCAGAGATCTTAGATAAGATTATCTCACAAAGGAGTCAAATAAGGATCTGAACCAGGGAATGCTGCAAAGACTACTGAGACTTGAGAATTGTTTTCTAGTCCCTATCACTACTGTTATTAACCAGCGATTACCAAACTCTTTCATCTCATGGCACATATAAACCAATGACTAAAATTCTGCAGCACACCAAAAATATATTTTTTTGCCAATCTGACAAAAAATAGGTATAATTTTGATTCATCCATACCAGATAGCTATTGTTGTGTTGGTTGTTGTCATTTTTTACTTGACAATCTAAGGGAAAAAAGGTCAGTGCACCTGACTAAATAGTCAGGTCTTGCATGTTTCAGACCTTCTTGCACCACAAGAGTGAGCCGCAGCACAACGTTTGAAAACTGCTTGTATAAATAACAGGGCAATCACTTGGCCCTTCTGCTTGGAGTATTGCACTTATGCATCAATGATTGAATTTAACTTGAAGTCAACCTGTACCATGATAAGCTGACAAGCATAACCCAAACCCATGTAATTTCAGTTATTAATCCTATCAACTTTTCACACCAAATATTGTAGCCTTTTACTATGGCAAATACATTCTTTACAAAAAAAAAGAGGAAAGGACACCTTTTTCTACTACTTCTTCCTCATACCTCTATTTCTTGCATAAACTAACCCATGAAGGTAGAATATACAAGATTTCCTTATCAAAATAAAGTTAGTTCTACCCTTAAAAGGTAACAACAGAAAGTCCCGACTCATGCTAAAAATAAAATAATTTCTGTACCCTTGACTGCATATAATAACAGATAAATAAATACTACACCTGGAAAATATCTTGAAAATTTTCCTAACTGCTTTTAGCAGCTATCCCATGTGTCATCTTTGCAGCTATATCAGCAGAGGTACCTTGAATAATTACTTATCCAATGGATAGTAAGTCATAGAAAGTAAAGTAGAACTTAAATATCCTGTCTTCTAGAATGTCCTTTTACACCATCTTAATTATTCTAAAAATACACTTACGGATAAAGTATGAAGAAGTTGCCCTGTGACAGAATTCCATACTTTCAAAAGGAAGTTGTTCACTGCAGTAATAATTGTGGTGTCATAGCGATCCCAGGCCACCATAGTCACCTTCAGTTTGGTGACCTTATCTTCTCCAGCTGGCAGGTTATTCCTAAATAAAATATTTGCAATATTCATGCATTGTAAAGTTTTAACAGAAGTGCAACTGAAATAGTTAATTATGTCAATACTCTCTCCAGGAGCATGAAAATTTCTGGAAATAAAAATTCTAAACTATAGTTTTAAGTACTGAAGAAATAAAGTAATAAAACTACCTACACAGAGCAATACCAATAGCTTATTTTAGGCAGGAAAACAGGACACTATATGGCAAAATTAAAACAGTTAGTTACACAAGAACAACAAAAATGCAAAACTAGAGAGAAATTTACAAACACCTTGAGAAATAAAATACAAGGTTACTTGGCTACCAGAAATATGAAGAAAACATATACTGGATACTTTATTCCTATAAATGTTAACTTTTGTAAAATTAATAGGTCTTATAAAAGAGCAGTAAGAGATTCAGTAACTTTTAATGTAATCAAACATAACCCAGTTTCTGGCTGTAACTACAAACTCAGTTCTATATTGTTACTAATGGAAAGAGAATTCATTTCAGGGTCATACAATAAAGAGATAATTATTTATCTTCAATCAACAGTACAGATGAGGAAACTAATGCTAAATGTACTTATAATGTCGAGTAGGAATGCTAATGATAAGAAACATTATAAAGGCATCCTTAGTAAATTAGAGAAATAAACATATGATGACATATAATAGGGAAACCTCAAAATACAAAGTAGAATGTGTGTGTATATAAATATATGTGTATTTACATATATGTATACGTGTATGTGTATACACATATACATGTTTTATATATAATATATAATAATATATTAAAATTATATATAATATAGTATATACATATAAATATAGGTATATTTTATACACACACACGCACACACGACATATAGAAAAACTAAGGCGGCAAATGACTTTGTGGGCATTAGTAGAGCACAGTGATCACAGGAGTCCAGAACTTTAAGTAAGTCAGCAATGTTCCTATCACCCAGTATGTCAATGAACAGCAAAAGGTAATTTATTCAGAAAAGGAGCACAGATGCAAATTTCACACATATCTATTAACTCCGAACTACTTACTTATCTAAAAAGATACTTTATTTTCATTATGTATAACTCAATAAAGTAAGATACTATACCTTCTGAGAGCCACCACTGAAACATCTAACACCCGCTCTTACCCAGTCATTTTAGTAGCCATATCTAGCACTATACTCTTCCATTCTTGTTGCTGATACTGCCAAATTCTTGCTGTTCCATCTCTGCTTCCACTAACAAATCTTAAACTGAAAAGAAACAATAAAAATACCCTTATTACTTTCCTCCAAAGAAATCACTTTTTTGCTAATCATAAAAGTGATACTTTCATCCACATATGCTACTGTGAAGAACAGAAATGGTATATTTTAGAAAACAGTTTGGCAATTCCTCAAAAGGACAAACAGAGTTACCGCGTGACTTAGCAATTCTACTCCCTTTATCTCCAGAATTTGGAGATATACTTGGAGGTATATCTCCAAAAGAAATTAAAACATAAGTCCACACAAAAAAAAACTGAAACACAAATAATTCATGGCATTATTCATAACAGGCCAAAAAGTGGTAACAACCCAGATGTCTACCAAATGATAAATAGATAAATTGTGATATATCCATACAACCAAATAGTATTCATCAATAAAAAGGAATGAAATAATAACGCATGCCATAACACAAATGAATATTACAAACATTATGCTAAGTGAAAGAAGTGAGTCACAAAAGATCTCACTTATATGAAATACCCAGAAGGGACAAAGCTACAGAGACAAAAAAATGAATAATAGTTGCCTCGAACTGAGGATAGAGATACAAAAAGATTGGAAATTGAGAGCTAAAAGGTATGTGATTCCTTTTGGAGATGATGAAAACGTTCTCAAACTGACTGTGGTGAATGCTGCACAATTCTACGAATATACTAAACACCACTGAATTTTATGTTATGTGGATTTTATCTCAATAAAACTATTATAAAAATACATTCATTCACCAATAATTCTATCACTTTTCATATTTTTCTAGTCTTTGAGAACTTAATTAAAGACATACATATATATTTATGTATGCCCCCATAGGAGATAGAATTATACTATATATAATGTTTTATAATGTTTTCCCCTAACTTAAGTGTATTTTATAGATCTATTTCTATGTGGACAAATAAAACTACCACCATTTTTAATAAGTGTTCAACTATATGGATATATCAAACTATATTTAAACCACTCCCTAATGATGAATATTTATACTATTTTCAGTCTTTACCATCATAAAAATGTGATGAACTTCAACATACTTCTCTGTATAATTTTATATATATATCTTTGCTGAGTCAAAGGGGTAGACATATTTTCAAAGCTTTTAAAACATACTGCCAAATTATTTCCCTGAAAATTTTTAAACAATTTATAATCTCATCCAAAATCATAGAATATCCATTTCTCCTAAACATGTGGCAATACTGGGTGTCATCGTTCTTCCTTACCTTGTCATTCTGAAAGAAAAAAAAATGTTACTGCTATTCTAAATTGCATTTCTTTAATTATTAGTAAAATTGTACATCTTTTGATGTGCTTATAGACCATATAACCAATTAAGATGAGTTTTCCTTTAAGAAAGTCAAGAATTAAAAATATTTAGATTCTTCTAGCATGAAAAAGTAGTAGTTAGACAAATCTTCAAGTGTATAACTAAATATATTGTAATAAACCAACCTTAAAAATCATTTGAATATTTTTTCATTGCTAATATAGATGCCACTCTTTGTAGACCATCATTATGGTATTTGCTCTTGCATTTAAAAAAGGTGAACAAATATCATAGTAGTCATCCACTATCCAAAAATATTTAAAAATAAAACATGGTCACCCACATAAAGTCCTTAGAGAAATATATGGATACAAATTATGCTAAGTGGTTACATTTTTATGTCTATTCTAGGTCAATTTTTAGTCCAGGGAAGATTATCAGAGGATGCAAATACCTGTATATAATTTCTGAGTTTTACAGACATGGAAAATATGTATCATATGAACAGTAGATAAAATTAGTGATACAGATGTTTAGCAGGTGGCAAGGAAGCTAAAATCTGGAGCAGTCAGGAAAGGTATCAAGTAGAGCATGAAAACCTTACAAGAAAGAGAAGACTTAGAGAAGAGACAGGAAGAAGAGGGAAAATAGAGGTAAGGAGAGCAGAATGCAGAGGGCAGATGTAGGAGGGAACAAGGAGTGAAGGGGAGGTATATGATGATATTTCTGGGTAAAAATAGTGAGGTGAAGTAGAAGCAAAAGAATGGATGAGAAAACATATGTGGAATGCAACAAGAACAATGGTTAAATCAATGAGGGTAGATCCAGAGGGTTTCCATGGGAATAGTAGATGAATTAAGAATGTAGGTAGGCCTAAGTCAAGTTGTAGAGAGTTCTGAATGCTAGGCTAAAACATTTGAATTCCACTCTATAAACCAAGAAGTAACATTAAAAATTTCTAAACAGCGTAATGCTGATCTGACAGAAATGGATAGGATGTGTTTAGAAGGGAGAAGAAAACTGATGGTAATGAGTCAAATAATGGAATTCTGACTATGGCAAGTGATAACAGAAATGGAAAAAGCACAATAAACAAAAAAGAAATCATTCAGAAAGAAAGAACTGATAGCCTATCATCACTACTACTTGAATAGGAATTTAGAAGAGATGGGGTAAGGATGTTATCAAAGATAGACAAGAGCTTTCAGCCTAAGTGACTGGACCGAAATAAGGTGTCTAGAGAAGAGGTAGTTGCTTCTGAGGGAACAGAGATAAAATATGTCAAACATCTGTTTATACCGATATGTACTATATAGTTACCTGTCGCCATTGTTACAGAACTGAACGGCAACAACTTTGTCCTAAGACATAAAACAGATTTTTATTAGAATTCATTTGTAAAATGAATAAAGCACTCTTCCCCTCAATTTCACATGCAAAAGCATCATGGTGTAGATTTTTTAATGCTACAATTTTCTGAAAGAACTCAAATTGTCTTTAAAAACTAATAAAGGCTGAAACAATATATTAACTAAGGAGGAAGGCTTAATCAGCAGTACTTTGAGACAAACCAGACATAAGCAAACCTGTTTCTAAACCATAATCTCAAGAGACAGATAGTTCTGATGAGGTATTAGTTTATTATGCTTCTCATAATAAGATATTACACTAATCTAAAATACTGCCTTAAAATAACTGGTTTAGTAGTAGTTGAATGAAATCTCCCACTTAACTGTTTTTTAAATTTCAGAAAACAAATCAGTCATTACCTATTTCTCTTATGTTTTATTTAATTATTTTACAATGGAGTTGCCTGACAGTCTTTAGGTATCTTAGTTTAGATACTGTTAGCTGAATCTTCTTTTAATATAATGTGTATTGTACTGATGAAAAAAATAAAATATAAGCCAAAATATGCATTTTCCTTCTCTTTATTCTTTGATAATAAAGCTAAAATGTACCCTCAAATGCTGTACACATTTTCAAAAACCATTCATTCTAATGTAATTTTTAAAAAGAAACCGAGATAGTAAATATCTTTGTATTTAATTATTTTCATTTTTAAAAATTATTAAATTGTCTTTCTATGTTCAGAGGTATCTGTGATTCACACTGTTCCATGACTTCACTGTAGTATTTATCTGACAGATTCTGGATTCTCATTACCAGTTGCAATAATTGGTTTTAGATGTTCTGAAAGGACATCTTATTTCCAGTGACTAACCACCACTGATTTTAACAGGGAATGTTTTAAGTTTTCTGACTTTTTATGTTAGCTGGGCCCCCAGCAAGAACATTTTCTCTTTTTATTTCCCCTCTTGAACCTTTCCCACTCATTTACTACCTCCTTCTAGCATTCTGAAAACAATATTAAGATCAACAAGCTAAATCAACTGAAAAGAATTTTTCCTATGACATTTCATGTATTTTAGTAAGTACGTAGACATTAAAGTAACAAACAGCTTATATGATTAATGAATACAGCAGGTACAAAGAGGATTTTCATAAATTATCACTGTAATACATTTATTTTTCTTATTCCATATAGTCAAATAGAAATTATAGCCATACTAAATCCAAAATTTCACTTTCTTCATTACTAAAGAGACACCCTACCATACAGGTTTCAGCTCCAATCTATGTTAATTAGGGTACAGACCAGAAAAGAAATAAAACCATCTTTTCAGGGTTGTTAAAAAAGAAAGCAAATATTAAGTTTTTCATTTTCTTCTTACCGTGTGTGACTCTAATTCAGCAATTTTCTCAGGAGTCTCAGAACCCAAATAATATATTCTAATCACATGGTCAGTGCTCCCTGTTGTAATGAACATACCACCTGGAGAATTAAAAAGTAAACATTGTACCAAGGAACTTAAAAAAAACCCTGACTGCTTTCTTAGCTATACACTAACTCACATTAACAAAAAGGCTTCAAGAAACACAAGGTTGTCTTCTAATGGTGACAGATGCAGTAACACTTCAGAGAAAATTAAGTAAAATTCAAGAAAAATAAGAGAAATATTTAAAATACAACTATATTTTTAACCCAGTAAAACCCCACCAATTAGGACTTTGGATCATAAACATTAAAGGTCACAGCTCTGAGGAATTCTTTACATTAACTATAAAACCATAATGTTCCAAATTACTTATAAAATGACCTATATCTACAATTCTCTTGATAGTATAGTGGCTACAGTAGTGTTGAGTGCAGAAACTCAAACATCTGGGATGATGAAAAAATTCCGGATATAGATGGTGGTGATCATGTATACAAAATAATATGAATATACTTAATACCATGGAAATGTACACTTTAAAATGGTTGTTAAAATAGTAAATTTCTGCCCTGGCTGGTGTGACTCAGTGGATTGAGCGCCAGCATGCGAACCAAAATGTCACAGGTTCGATTCCCAGTCTAGGGCAGATGCCTAGGTTTTGGGCCAAGTCCCCAGCAGGGGGCACAGAAGAGGCAACCACATGTTGATGTTTCTCTCCCTCTCTCCCTTCCCCTCTCTAAGAATAAATAAATAAATAAATAAATTTAAAAGCAATTATAAAAAATAGTAAATTTTATGCTATATTTTACCACAATAAAAAAAAAAAGGTTAACTAGCATGCAATTCTTAGAAGTAGGAAAGCACTGTTTACAATGTAAAAGTGTCCCCTATATGCAGCTACAGTACATATCTTCTGAACAGTCATGGCAGGATTTTAGTATTGAATTGGGGGTGGAAAGGTTTTGTTTTTACCAACTAAATTCTGCATTATATAAAAACATATTACTTGTAAATAAGCAAAAACCTCTAAAGCTATCATATGTTAGAGTCCATAAAGGTCTGTGTATTATAAAATATGGTCACATTTTTTGATGTGATTCCATTAACACTCAAACATATGTATTGTTCCACAAAATTGAAAAATATATCTTTTATAACTGGGTCATTTAGCAATTGGGGTATTCCAAACATTCAATTTTCACACATACCAGAACTGAAAGATGAACAAGATATCTGAACCCCAGGCCTGGATCTCTCAGTAAATTTAACTGGGCGATCTCTAAGAGAAAAACAAAGATGTTTTTATTTTTCATCATGTTCCTTTAATGTGCAAGAATCTTAGCAAGCTGGATAGACAGATTTAGAACCAATATTATTGAAACCACAAAACTGAAGCAGTCAGTAAGGACTATTCTCATAATTCAAGTTAAAAATACATTTAGCCTTATAAATATAATTTGTATCAGTATTATATTATAGCTTTTACAAATTACCATGTTACTTCCTACTACTATTACAAGTTCAAAGTCTTCTTACCTGCATAAAAATGAAACAAGTATCACTCATTACCATAATTTTGTGTATAAATTAGTCTCTTCAATATTGGATTTATAAAAATTTTATTCTACAATCTCTAATACCCATTTGAAGTAGGTATGAATATTTTATTCTACAATCTCTAATACCCATTTGAAGTAGGTATGAATAATTATGCATACTTATATACATAGACTACTGAAGAAAATGAATGTACGTGACTTTTCACAAAATTTCTCACCCAACTGCAAACTTACCTGAACTTCATTGTTTTTACATGCCATTGCCAGAAACAGATTGTTCCATCAGCACCAGTAGAAGTGAGGTATCTGGTTGTGCCTTTAGTTGATGGACAAAACTAAAAAAAAAAAAAAAAATTCAATTAGAGTTTTTATGTTCAAAGTTATTTTAAACATAGCATGTTCTAAACTTATAATCACTTTAATAAACATACTTTTAAGCAAATTGACTTAATGACTTCAGTTTTTTTGTGCTTTTTTAAAGATTTTATTTATTTATTTTTTAGACAGGAAAGGGAGAGAGAAAGAGAGAGAGAGAGAGAGAGAGAGAGAGAGGGAGAGAGGGAGAGAGAGAGAGAGAAACATCATTGTGCGGTTGCTGGGGGCCATAGCCTGCAACCCAGGCATGTGCCCTGACTGGGAATCGAACCTGCGACACTTTGGTTCGCAACCCGTGCTCAATCCACTGAGCTACGCCAGCCAGGGCTCATGACTTCAGTTTTAAAAAATTATTCAAATATCCTAGATTAATGAACACCATATAAAAAAATTAAAAAAAGGAAGAAAAAAAGTCAGACACTGAATTTAGGATAAAATATTTTAGTGCTAAAAGTAATTATTTTAAATTATTCAACATTACTCTTTAAGTTTATTACTTCAATACTTTTAATGGAGAAAAAACTCACAAAATCATTACTAGTTAAACCACTATAAATTTGCTAAATATATGCTTATATAGCAATAAATATGGAATTTTTCATTCCATATGAATAGGGCATCAGAAATAAATCTATAATCAATTATTAGGTAGCTAACATCTAAGTATTTGAGTTTTAATATTTTGCTTTAAACTGTAACTTCAATGAAGCACGATATTAATTTTATCCTTTTTAAATTTAAATAATTTGTTTTTAAATTTCTTAAATATGTTTATCGATTTTCAGAGAGAGGAATGGGAGGGACAGAGATCAATGTTAGACAGAAACATAGACTGGTTGCCTCCCATGTGCGCCTTGACTGGGAACTGAACCCCCAACCTTTTGGTATACGGGACAATGCTCCAACCAACTGAGCCACACCAGCAACAGCCATTTCCATTTGTTTTAATAGAAAATGTAAACTAGGTCAAACCTCTGTTTTTAACATATATCATATATTTAAGTTGCTAATTTAAAGAATGACTTGTACCCTAGACAGACCCATAAATGAAGGACCTTTATCATGTAGGATTCTCAAACTCTAATTCTCAGTATTTTACCTGTCCTCAGGAAAAAAAACCACAAAGGGAAGAGCTACTGGGCTCATGATGTGGATAATATACCACAGTGTTAATATAGAGTTAAGTGGCAAAGAATAAATAAAGCATACAGAATGCATGCTAAATGGTGATCACCAGTATGGACAAAAGCGAATCTAAGGGAAGATTCAGAATGTTGGTTAGGGGGTAATTTACAATTTTATAGTAGTAAGGTGGTCAAAGAAAAGGTCTCTCTAAGAAAGTGACATTTGCATCAATTGCTTAGAATTTGAGGGAACAAGCCATGTGAAGATCCAAGACTATCCCAGAGCCATTAAACAGTAAAACAAAGGCAGGAGTGTAGGTAGAGTGGTCTAAAAAAGCATAGAGTGTAGCTGCTAAAGTGGAATGAAAAGAAGAAACAAGTAGAAGGAGGTGAAGTAGGTCAGACAGCAAGGGGCTGAGAATATAAGTAAGGTCTGTGGATCACTATAAAGACTTTGGCTTTGTATTTCCAGTCAAGATGTCAGCATAGATAAATGCGATACTCACATTTTCACACAACCACATCAAAACTGCAATTAGACTACAGAAAAACCACCATTCAGAGCCACCTAAAATCTACCGGGACAGAAACCCTACAACCAGGGATATAAAGAAGAAGCCACATGAGACTGATAGGAGGAGGGGTGGAAGCAGAGAATGGACTGGTCCTACCCCCAGATGTGGCAGATAAAAATCACGAGGGATAGCTCAACCTTGGAGGTCCCCCCCACTGAGGAGTGAGGAGTCCCAGCCCCACACCAGGCCCCGCCCCAGCCCAGGATTCCAGTGCCAGAAAGAGAAGTCCCCATAACTTCTGGCTATAAAAATGAACTCATAGACAGAGACAACAGTACAGTGATTATCAGAGAGACAGAAGGGTGGGGGAGGTAGAGAAGGGGAAAGGGGAGATAAGTGGTGACAGAAAGAGACTTGACATGGGGTGGTAAACACAAAATACAATATAGAGATGACATATTATAAAATTGTATACTTGAAACCTATATAATTTTATTAACCAATGTCACCCCAATAAATTCAATAAAAATTTAAAAAGTTAAAACAAACACCAGAGGGGATTGTGGCTGAGTGAGATGGAGGGCTTCTGGAATCCAAGGCACTTCCTCTTTAAGTACCGACACATGCACTTACTCAGTCTCACTCTGTCTGAGCTCCAGCACCAGGGCAGTAGGTCAAAAGGCATCAGAGAGATATGGGGAAGAACTGAAGTGTCTGGCATCAGGGCGAAAGCCCAGAACAGCTTTCTCCCAGAGAGAAGTGCTGTCAGAGGCCACTGTTTCTTCAACGAGCCCTCCTTTCCCCACAGAGCCAGCAGGCAGAGTCATATCTGAGTCTCAATCAACCAGGATCATACTGTTCACCCTACCTTGGTGATTCCCTAAGATGCCGACCCACCCAACTTGACACCCCACCCAAGCTGTTTCCAGTGGCTTTTCCATACAAATGGCCTCTCTTGGCCCAGCAGCATCTGGCTTTCTTATTCCCAGTACGTCTCACTAAGTGGCCCCAGACCCGGAACTAGCAGCCGCTGGCCTTGGCCCACAGCTTGGCCTCCCGTGCATACCTCCAAGCCCAGAACAAATACCATCCATCTACAGATCACTCTAGTTCATACCAAGAGGCCGGGGGAAGAACACAGGCAATGGCTGACCTTGGGCTGCACCTCTGAAAAGGCCAAAGAGCCACCACACCCAGTGGACAACTTGAGATCACATCAAAGCACCACTGAACCATCTTCATAGCAACACATTTAAGGGGTGGACTCAGTGGGCACCAGAGCCCTGCTCAACTAAGTCCTGCTCTGTGGGGTGGAACCCTGCACAGCTGATCCTCCACAGTGATAACAAGCCAGTCCTTGCAGCCAATGGGACTGAGGGCAAATCCCACTCATTGATGTGTCCACAGCAATTAAGGCTCGACAACAACAGGACAGTGTACACAGCCCACATAGTGAGGTTTGGGGGGCACACCTGGAGTGCCTAGCTTGGATGAACGAGGAGGCTGTGCCACTGGACCCTATAGGACAGCTATTACATAAAGCCACTCTATCAAGTCCAGGAGAGAAAGCAGCCCTACCTAATACATAGAAACAAACCACAAGGAGGCTGCTAATATGAGGAGACAAAGAAATGTGGCCCAAATGAAAGAACAGAACAAAATGTCACAAAAAGAGCTAAGTGAAATGGAGAGAAGCAATCCATCAGATGCAGAGTTCAAAACACTGGTTATAAGGATGCTCAAGGAACTTAGTAAGGACCTCAGCGGCATAAAAAGATCCAGTCAGTAACAAAGGATACACTAATTGAAATAAATAACAATTTATAGGGCCCTGCCTGGTGTAGCTTAGTGGACTGAGTGCAGGCTGCAAACAAAAGGGTCACTGGTTCAATTCCCAGTCAGGGCACATGCCTGCGTTGTGGGCCAGGTCCCCAATAGGGGGTGCGTGAGAAGCAACCACACACTGATGTTTCTCTCCCTCTCTTTCTCCTTCCTTTCCCCTCTCTCTAAAAATAAATAAATAAAATATTTAGAAAAAAAACAATTTACAGGGAATCAACAATAGAGAAGATAAAGAATCAAATCAATGATCTGAAATATAAGGAGGCAAAAAAACCCCAACCAATCAGAACAATAAAAAGAAAAAAGAATACAAAAAAAACACACAACAACCTAAGGATAGTGTTAGGAGCCACTGGGACACCTTCAAGAGTACCAACATTTACCACATGGGGGTGCCAGAAGAAGAGAGAGAGCAACAGATCAAAAACATATTAAAAAATTATGATGGAAAACTTCCCTAACTTCATGAAGGAAATAGACATACAAGCCCAGGAAGTGCAGAGAATCTCAAATAAGGTGAACCCAAAGAAACCCATACCAAGACACATCATAAATAAAATGCAAAAGTTTAAAGACAAGGAGAGAATCTTAAAAACATCAAAAGAAGGGATTGGCAAGAAATATTCAAAATGATGAAAAGCAAGGAACTATAACCAAGATTACTCTACCCAGCAAAGCTATCATTTAGAATTGAATGACAGATAAAGAGCTTCCAGACAAGAAAAAGCTAAAGGAGTTCAACACCACCAAACCAGTATTACATGAAATGTTAAAGGGACTTCATTAACAAAAGGAGAAAATAAAAAGATAAAAAAATGAATAAATTGGCAACAAGTATATATCTATCAAGAACTGAAATCTAAAAAAGAACAAACAAGCAGAACAGAAACACATTCATAGATACAGAGAACAGACTGATGATTACCAGATAGAAAGGGGGGTTTGGGGGACTGGGTGAAAAAGGTGAAGGGATTAAGTATGAATTGGTAGTTACAGAATAGTCATGGGGATGTAAAGTACAGCATAGGGAATGTAGTCCATCATATTCTAATAACAATGTATGGTGTCAGATGGATATGAGATTTTTCAGGATGACCATTAGTAAGTTATATAATATCTAATCACTAGGTCATGTAACTGTAAGTAATATAATATTGTATGTCAAGTATAATTGAAAAATAAAAAAAGTGGGAGATAAAAGGGGATAATGGGGGAAAAGAGGGAAGGGTTTTCAGGAACAAATATAAAGGACACATGGACAAAACTAAGGTGGGGGTGGAATCAGGGGAGGTAGGTGAAATGGATAGGGTTGGGGGGAGAGGTGGGGAGAAAATGCAGCCAATGTACTTGAACTACAATAAAAAAAAGTTAGTAAAATGGATCAGGAAAAAGCAAAAAAAAAAGATTTTAAGAAAGACTGTGGCTTTAAACTCTGACTTTGGAAGCTATTGATGGTTGTGAGAGCCAATGACATGATTTAACTACAACTTTAAAATCACTCAGTCTGTTATGCAGAGGCTAGACTGGGGTGAGAGAAATGGAAGGGGTGAATGAAGAACAGTTAGAAGTCTATTTCAATAATCTAGTCACAGATAATTGAAATAGAGTTGTGTGATATAGGCCATGAGAATCTGTCAGATTCTAGACATATTTCAAGGGCAGACCCGACATGATTTGTTAAGAAGTTAGATATAGAATACAAGAGAATGAAAACTGTCTGGGATGAGTACTTTGAACAATTAGAAGGACTGAAATGTCATTTGTTTCGATGTGGAAAGCTTTGGAAGGAGCAGATCTAAAGAAGGAAGACTTTGAGGTGCATGGTAGATATTCATGTGATGATGCCAAGTGGGTAGTTAAATACACAAGTGTGGAGCTAAAAGGTAAGTCCCAAGAAGGAACTATAAGTGTGAGCGACATAGGTCTACAGAAGAAATTCAAAGCCATGAGACTTGATGCAATCACTAGGAAAAAATGTGATAGAGAAGAGGTACCGTGAATCTCTAGGGCACTCACATATGTAAACAAAATGAAAAAGAAACTAGCAAATGAAACTATGAAGGAATCAAATACTATCTTTTTTTTAATTTTTTAAAATTTTAATCATTGTTCAAGTACAGTTTTCTTTCTTTTACTCCCATTCTAGCCCACCCACCCAACCCTCCCCACTTCCCTCCCATTACCACCCTCCCCCTAGTTTTTGTCCATGTGTCCTTTAAAGGAATCAAATACTATCTTAAACATCTTTCAGTATAAACATATAGTCATTTTTTATGTTGTATAAGAGTACCTCCAAATTTGACAAATAATACTATCAGATACAATGGTGGGAACAAAAATATCTGAAAGTCTTTCAAAACAAAATTCATGAAAGAATTTCAACTGATCAAAAATTTCACATGAAATTTTTTCAAATTCAGCATGCTACACTGAACCCAATCCTTGCTAGCTCCTCATAAACAGGTAATATATTATTTAAATAACACACACACAAAATGACTGGCATACTTATTTGCAAGTACAGAACAAAGTAAATGGGAGTAGTTATCTCATTCACAAAAATGGTCTTCTTGACCAAAGTATAAAAGACCTTCTTTTCAGAAGGATTCCTCTATTTTCCTTTCAACCCAAATAAGAGGACAGAAGTTCAGCCTAGTTTGGTTAAATAAAAGTGCTTTGGTGGCGAGGAGGTATCCAGGACTTCCACTATCAGCATCTGGTAAAAAATATTGTTTGATCAAGCATTTAAATGCAATCAATACACTTTATGTCAAATATCAAGCAGAAAGAGAAAAATCAGTGAAACTAAAAATAAAGTTTTCCTAACATTAAACTTCTCCCTCTCCCTGTCTCTGTCAGTCTGCCTGAAAAGCATCTTGGATTAAATGTTAACACAAAGTATGCTAATATTCAAGTTAGAACCTGTTTATATCCTGACTAACAGGTATTACTATTGCTCCTCAGAGCATTTACAAGCTTCTCCCTTCTTCACTAATATAAGTGAGACAAATAAGATGTCTCACACTGTATTTGACAATCCTTTTTCAGTGACCTTTTTACTTATCTATAAAGGAAATAGATTTATATGAAATAGGAACTTAAAAAACACCTGTGTACAGGGTACGAACCCGTACGTACCCGTAAGAGGTCAACACCCATAAGAGGTGACCCATAAGAGGTCAACAGTTTTCCATCAGCCATTCTTTATAATATTATCTACACAGTGTAACAGAAGTAAGAGAATTCTCATCCTTATTACATATGTGAGAGGTTATCCTTTCATTTTTCTCACCTGTATGGAAGTAATAGAAGCTGAATGTCCTTGAAGGACTGCAACTGGTGCACAAGTTCGAAGACACCACACTCTTACAACCTTGTCACAGCTGCCTGCGGCAATAAGAGTGTTCTCATAGTTAACAGCCATGTCAGAAATTTCAGCAGAGTGCCCTCGAAGTGTAGCCAGGAGGCGTCCATCATCTGTTGCCCAAATTTTCACCAAACAGTCATCTGAACCCTATTGTAACATGAAAAGACAGAATATTTACAATGAAGCAGAAATTCCCCCTTCCAGAGAAAGCCAGAGACAAAGGGAAGATTTCATTACTTCTAAGCATTTACTTTTTAGTTTCTTCTCTCCATGTAATATGGCTCCAGTAGCAAATATAAGTAATGTCCAAATGATAGCACTGACAAAACATTGTCCAAACACAATGGTGTTTGTGAACAGCTCCTCAAAACTACTCCCAATACTGACAACTAAAAATAAAAAATTTGGTCACTTTGAAATAATTTAACATTAAGAATATCTGCCTTTCTTTCTTTCCTTAGGCCTGACAGCCTTTCTTTTTTTTTTCTTGATTACTTGAATATTTTTTCTACAAATACTTAAAAATTTAGCCTAAAGACTAACTATATGCATTTCTCAATAAACATGAGACTTTTTCTTGATAATCTCTGATGACAATATGCTCATCTTTCTATTGAGAATTTCCAAAGAGCTTCCAAAATAGTAAAGAGCAATTTTACTCCAATTTGGAAAATAAATTATTTAAAAATTATTTTTATAGCATGATGGCAATCATCATCCTCACTGTAATCATCAATAAACAAATACTCAGTTGATGCATTATGAGTCATGAAAATGTCAATGGAAGATTCTGCAATAAACTCCAAGGAGCTAATAACTTAAAATACAAACGACTTCATTCGCTGTAGCATAGAAATTGAAAAAGAAAATTATGCCATTACCTACATTTCTATGTTAACTTAGTACTGAAATCATGAGACTAAGCCTTTTTTTTGGAAATATTAGTGTGCTACAATTCTGTACTGGAAATCACACAGTATGATCTGGTTAATGAAAACCCAATTTTAGCACGGGCTGCGAACCAAAGTATCGCAGTTCGATTCCCAGTCAGGGTACACGCTTTGGGTTGCAGGGCATGACCCCCAGCACCAGCAACTGCACATTGATGTCTGTCTGTCTGTCTGTCTGTCTGTCTCTCTCTCTCTCCCCCTCCCTCCCCTCTCTAAAAATAAATAAATAAAATCTTAAAAAAAACAATTTTAAAAATAGTACTAAAGTCAAAGAAAGATCTATACAATAACTGTAACTTTCATTCCTAACTGTGTAATATAGTTCAACTGTTTGACCATAAGGATGATGTAATCATTAATTAAGCAGAACTGGGACTAATTATACTAAGTGACAAATGGAAAATGCATATTAATAAATGTTTGCTAAAATGAAAATTCAATTGAGTAGATAAAACTTCTTTCACACAAATTAACCACCTCTAGACTATAGGCCCTCTGAAGATTTAATTTGTTAAACCAGATTTCCCTAAAGATAGAGGACATTGTAGTTCACCCTCATTTACTTACATAGAATGAGAAAACATGTTCAATTTCCATTCATCTTTCCTTATATTCACGTGTCTAAGAAGGATAACTGCTTACATAGCATAATTCAATGCCATGAAGCATGGGTTCAATTGTTAACCTCTAACATTGAAAACTATTACAAATTTGAAACTCACTGTAAAAATTCTTCTCCCACTTCGGTCAAATGCTACACAGTAGACAGATGACAAGTGCCCCAGAATTCTCTTATGCATCTTAATGTGCTGGTAAGCAGATGAAGGGAAAATATGGCTGAAGCGACTGCATCCTGTTAATTGTCTGGCAGAGGTGATATTCACTGCAAAACATAAAATAAGAGATTCACTTCTTAAAACCTAAAAGTGAAACGTACTTCATTAAGTTAAATACTGAATATTAATATGAGATAAACAGGATGCACATACCACAGCAATTCTACCCTGTGAGAAGTCTAAATTCCATTATACATTTCATAATCTTATAACCTCAAGTTCGCTACTACAAAGCATTAAGAACACTCTTCTTTTAAATCCCAGAAGTCTGACTATATTTGCCTAACTATGGTTTCTCAAACGTATTTCCATTTTGCCTTTCATGGCACACAATAGCCAAAGAGACTGTCACTTTAAATATATACCTAAGTCTTACTATTACAAGAATGGTAGAATAAAAACTACTTTTGGTTAAGTATAATATATCTTAAAAATTGTATAGGGAATTTTTCCTGTCCTCACAGCCATCCACCCCAAATACAGCTATCCAAAAACTTCAACAGCAATGTAAAGGGGCTTATACAGTAAAAAGAGAAGGAAGCTATGAAATCACATAGGTCCTCAGTAACAAACAATTCTTTCTAGGCCTGTCTATAGGTTCTTGATTTTTTGGTTCCTGAAACTGTAGGGTCTCCCTTTAGTTACCACTGAACTTTGAGGTTTCATCTACTATGAGGTCATCTTAGATTCTGTGTCCATTTCATTTGTTTGTTTTTTGTCTTGTAGTTAATTTTCTTAAAAAGGAGCCATAATAAAACATAAGTCTGCATAATTCTCTTTCAACTACTGCTTAAATGCTTTTCACTTCCCTCAAATGCCTCAATCCCCATGCAAGGATTTGCAAGCACACACTTGATTTGTGAAATTTTTCCAGTCTTCCCTTATATTTAACATCCCACACAATATATTTTCATCAAAGCATAAGGTCCTTCCCTACAAGTTTGAAATCACCTCGAAGCATTTTCCCTGTGCATAAATAAAATAGTATAAATGATGAGTTTTATGTTGAAGCAGGGTAAAATTAAGCCAAGAATTGAGTAGCTGAATTAGTACAATCAGAACCATGCCACAGTGAGAAACAAAACAAAACAAAAATTCAATGTCTCAATCTTAAGAGCAATGAAGTCTTCTTTTTTCAGGCAAAGGTAGATCCATTGGTCATTTTAAACTGACAAAATGACAAAAACATGAATGATGAATAGCAAAATCAACAAAACTTTGAATGCTAACCATGAGAATTAGAGAACTGACAGAGAGATGCTGACATAAGAGATGCTGAGATCATGGTAGAAAATCCACAAGCATCAGTTCCAGGTAAGAGAGTTTCTTTTTGGAAGCTATTTCCCATCCCAACCTCTAAAAATTTCCATAATTATAAGATAGGAAGAGCATGCACCATAACTTTGGGACTTCAGTGATCTTCGTTCTTCAATCAAACATTTCTTACTGCTTTGAGTTCCTTGAAACAATCATCCATTAATTACTTCTGTTTTTGCTTTTTTCTAGACATATTTTGCAAGTAGATGGAGGAAAAGTCCTGTTACTTCAAGGCAGCGTTGTCAACACTGTCTTTCCCATGTATTCTCCACTTAGCCACTAGTTTTCAGTACTGTTGCTTCTTGCTTTCCTTACAAATCTACAGAACATTTTATCATGAGCATTTTCCTCAGTTGACTATAAAGATACAATTAAAATGAGTTCACTTTGTACCAATCCTTGAGTATTTTACTAGAAAGAAGTGGATCTCATTCTTCCAGAATAAATATTATATAGGTTCTTTGCAGGAGGGAAATGCTCAAATCATTATTCCTTTTCTCAAAAGTAACAATAAAATAAAGGGAAACCCAATTATCATTGTGTTGTGTCTGAATATCTCTATCAAATGCAGTATTTGAGCAAATTGTTTCTTCTATTATAAGCATGATGCAAATTTAGAGATAAGCAATTAACTTTCACCCTAACAATGTAGAATGAAGTACTAATGAGAAACAACAAATAAAAACATCCCACAATACTATGCTAATATGTCTACTACAATGTCATTATTGCATTGCCACTAGTAAGTCTTCTAAAATCTACAGTGCTTAAAGGGTATGTAATAAGTTTTAAACTATATAATTAATTACCTTGATTAATTATATATTTTAATTATTTCAAAAACACTATAATGGGTAAGTAATGTTATTTCAGCCTCATTCACTACTAAGGAATTTAGTGGCACAAATCACAAAAAGTGAAATGGCAAACAACAGTTAAAATAATTTAACAGAAGTTTAGTCACAACAAAATGCCTGCTTCTCCACACACTGTGGTTAAGGATTTAGCAGCATTTGAAAAACTGTTATGATACCTTTCTATCTGGGGAGCTAAGATGATTATGGTCTGGTTCCAATAATCAACTATAGGAAATTTTCTCTTCAGTAGTGATGTGAACATGCCAACGCTGTCATGAAATATTTTAGGAACTTCCCTTTTGAGACAAACATCTTTGATATCACAATATGTTACTCATAGTAATGTTAACAAATTCAAGTAGTTGACAAATTAATGAAATGTATATACATACAAAATATTCTATTTAGAATCCATGTCTCCTAAATCTTTTTCATTAAAATTTTATAGGATGAGCTTCTACACTATTCTCTAACAAAAGGTAAGATACATGAACAAACTCAGTGATAGAACAAAATGCTTAGATTCAAGTAAGAACACAATACAATTTACTGTGTGTACTTGACAAATTTATGAAGTCACAGATATCAACTGACAGGTATCAATGGAATAATTGTTTTCTTTCTTTAAAACATGTTTGTTGACCACCTACTATGACCTAACACTGTGACACTGAAAATACTGCTTATGAACAAGTCAAATGAGAACTGTATCCTCAGGGAATATATACTCCAAAGGGCAAGGCTTTCATCATTTGCCTGATTTTAGGAATTAATAAGGTACTTTAATGGGGAAAATAATCTACAGAAATATATACAGCTCTTAAAGTGTTTTTTCTAATAAACTCTGCAGATGATCCTGATACTGTGCCAAGTTTGAGAACTACTAATTCTACTCCAACCTTCCTTCCCACGAAATTATCAGCCAGATGGCCATTCAGCCTCCGCTTAAACACTTCTAGTAAAGAGATAATGATTATTTCTCAAAAACAGGCAGTTCATATGTTGAGCTGCTCTAATTTTGGGTAGACTCTACCCTTAACTGAGCTAAATCTGTCTCCCTATAACTTCCAGAGAACCATACAGGCTCTGCCCTTGGGAGCTAAACTAAAAAAAATAAAATAAAATCCTTTGTCACACGATAACCCATGAAATATTTAAAGACAGCTATTATTTTGTCTTATGTCTTCTCTCAACATGTGAGGTCCCCTCTGTATTACTCACAAACACTTCTCTTTCTTATCATCCCCTATAGAAAAACACCCTTTCACCATAAACAGTATTGTGGTTGTTTTTTTTTTCTTGGTAATGTTATTTCATCAATGTCTGAGCCTCTCAACAAGAACTGACAGTATTCCAGTGGTATAATCAGTAGAGTACAGTGGATTATTTGCAGCTACCCTTTTATCAATGAAATTTAAGATTACAAAGAATACATTAGTTTTCTAAAACAGTTGCCTTATAATAGCCATAATATTACCTATTCAAGAAGAAATAAAGCTAATTGGCATTAGTATTTTTCGTAAGCATATCTAAATTCCCAGTGATCATCTCTCTCTCTTCTGAGAGTACACAAAACACATGTTCGATAAACCTATCTAAATTTCTGCCTGGGGTTAAAGCTAAATTCATCAATCTATACTTTCTAGGATCTATTCTTTGTTCACTTTTGTATACTTGCCCATTGAATAAAATGTCATTTCTCATGTTCACTCTGATTTTACAAAAAATTACCTTCTAGCAAGAACTAGTTCAGTATACCAGGATTTATTTGGGCCTCTGATAGCAGCAAGGTACTCACTTGTATGTTAGGTTTTCTTTTCTTTGACCATACTTACCCCACCCCTTTACAGTTTAGAAATCATTCGCTTTTTAAACTTTATTTTTATTGTTGACACTATTACAGATGTCCCCATTTCCCCATCTCAGTCCTCACCCCTTCGCTCTGGCCATCACCACACTGTTGTCTGTGTCTCTGTGTTATCCATACATGTTCTTCAGCTGATCCTTTCACCTTCTTTCACCCAATCCCCCCTCCCACCTTCCCCGGCAGCTGTCGGTCTGTTCCATGCATCTCATTCTCTTTGATAGAGAAGACTTAAGCAAAGCATGGTTATGTATAGCTCTCACACTGTGGCTATGAATCTGTACCACCTGCTCCTATTCAGTAAACCTATAGGTTTCTTCCCCATACGCTAAAAGGTGTTTTGGGGTGTTTATGTATGGGTAGAACCACATGAAATTGTTGATGTTCACCAATTTTCCACATATAAAACTAATAATCTTAACTGTCTCAACATTAATAGCTATAATCAGAGTGGGGGATATTGGACTTTAGTTTGATGTAGATATCCTGTTATTTACTTCTCACTGGGAAAGCCTCATCCATACTGTCCACTCTGTAGTATAACCCCATGTACATTTCTCCCTCTTTTTATCTTTATACACTGCTTTTCATATTATAACCACATCTTGGTCTGTGAATTTCTTAATACATTTAACATTAATATTCACCACTAGTCCCCTCACTTTCCTATTAGTTTTGTTTATTTAGGACCAAGTATAGCCACTCTTCACATTTTAAGCACTAAAATCCTAGTACACTTTGTTGCATTAGATCTAATATTTATAAATATTTTGCCTAACCTAAATGTTCTACTATACTTCATCGTATCATTTTTTTAAGCTGGGTAATTTTACCACAGATGCCTAACTCCTGTGAAAAATACCTCAAAGCATATCCCCTTCAAGTTTCTTCATATGTGAAAGAAATAACATTATTTGACCAAAAAAAAGATCACGAAACCTATGCTGAAACATACTGAAACAATTACATAACAGGTAGAGAGGACCAAAATTGTAAAGTAGTAAAGAATTTCTTAAAGATTTTATTTATTTATTTTTAGAGAAGGGAAGGGAGGGAGAAAGAGAGGGAGACAAACATCAATGTGTGAGAGAAATATGGATCAGCTGCCTCTTGCACGCCCCCAACCAGGGCCCTGGCCCACATGCAGGCATGTGCTCTGACGACCCTTCAGTTTACAGGCCACTACTCAGTCCACTGAGCTACACCAGCCAGGGGTAAAGTAGTAAAGAATTTAAAAATTGAAGAAAGTAGAAAACCGGTAATAAGGTATTAAGTATTTGTTATTTTATACTAAATTAAAGGTTTTATATTTTATATACTTAATAAAGAAGGAGACAATTGTACTTGAACAACAATTTAAAATGTAAAAATTTAAATCAGATTTCTAAAATACTTTAAGAGTCATAGTTCATTAGTTAATCTATTAAAAAATGCTTCCATTTTAGAATTAAAATGAGCACTTCTTATAGACTCTCATACTCCACATTATTTCTTGCTAGGACACAAGTGTCAATAGCAGAATCCAAATTTAAAGTGCATTAGGGGAGTGACGTCAACACCATGGCTGATGAGTCCTTTTTCTCTTGCCTTTAGTTAACAACTAAATGAACATTAATAACCAAACAAAAGTGCGTCTGCACATTACACCATGACATCTGGGAGGTTTATCCCCAATTGCACATCTAAAAGTGGGCAGACAGGACTTCAATAGGGGCTGCACATCCAAAGGGGTGGGGGAATCTGCCCCACCCCATACCCTACAATGGTGGGGCGGAGGGGACAGGACCCTGGAGAGTACAAAATTAAAGGGATACCCACAGTGTATAGAGAATTTATAGAGGCCCTGCCTGAGGGGAGAATCCGGAAGGCCATCAGAATGGAAAAGAGATGAATTTGGACGCAGAGGAGAGGAAGTTGTCAGGGTGCACTCACTCCTCCCCAGGGCAACACTGTAAGGGGCTGGGTTTTTGGCAGCTGCATCAGTGCCCTCACAGGCAGATAAAATGGAAAGCAGCAGCCTCCACCGTAGAAGAGGTGTAAATCAAAAGTATTCAGGGACTCCCTGGCTGCCCCAACTGTGCAGGATGTGGCTGGTGTGGACTATTTCTCTGGCAGCACCCACATTTCTTTATTCTTATTTTAATCTTTATTGTATTTTTTCCATTACCATTTAGTTCCCTTTTACTCCCCTCCCCCTAGCACCCAGATTTCTGAGGATAGACCTCCTTCATTGGGGGAAGGGAGAGGAAAGGAAGGAGACAGATAAAAATATTGAAGAGCACTGAATGAACATGATTCCTGCTATCTGCTTTGGAATTCAGCAGGAGGTCCACCCATGGATCTCTGGGAGTTCCCACTAGAGGACCTCCCTACTGGCCAGTGGGTACCCCCAAAGCCCCAAGTGGTAAGCCCACCGCCCCCCACTCTGCTGCCAGTTCCTTGTGCGTGTTCCCAGTGCATCTAGGAGAACCAGCTCCAGAAGAAACCGCGCATAAGAAACCACACACTTGAGCTACTGTGCCACCTTTTGGAACACAAAACAAAGGTTTCTGATAGCCAGCCTGCTGAATCATAAGAACCAAAGATGACACAAAGCCTTAATAAAGGAGGTATCTGATACTTCAAATGCAAAAGCAGAAGTTTATACCTTCAAATGCTATGAAAAATTAGGGAAACATGGTACCACAAAAAGAAAATAATAATTCCCCAGTAAGTGAACTCAAAGGCACAGAATACTGCAATCTACCTGATAAAAACTCAAAATAGCTGTTATGAAGAAACTCAACATGCTACTACAAAAAAAAAAAAAAAACCCTCAGGAAGGCATTTCCATTTCATTCCACTGAGGCATAAAACTAATGAACAGAAGGAATTCTTTACCAAACAGATACAAATTATAGTAAAGAAACAACTTCTGGAGACGAAAAATTCAATGAAGGACATTAAAAAGTGTAATAAAGAGCACTATTAACAGGGCACAGTAGATGAAGAAAGAGTAAGTGACTTGGAGGATAGGAATATAGAAATAATTCAATTAAAAAAGAAAAGAGAAATACGAATTTAAAAGTGAAAAGACCCAGCCCTGGCCTGGGTGGTGCAGTTGGTTGAGTGGCTCAGCTGGTTGAGCATTGTCCTGAAAAGCGAAAGCCTGCTAGTTCAATCCCCTGTCAGAGCACATGCCTGAGTTGCGGGTTCTGTCCCACATCAGGGTGTGTATGAGAGGCAACTGATTGATGTCTTTCTCTCACATTGATGTTTATCTCCCCCTCTTTCTCTCTCTTCCCCCTCTCTCTAAAAATAAATAAATAAAATCTTAAAAAAAGTAAAACCCTACTAGAGTTATTAGATTTGATCAGGAAGGCAAATATAAGAATAACTGGTGTACCAGAAGAAGAACAAAAAAGTGGGTAGAAAATTTATTTAAAGCCATAAAGCTAAGAACTTCCCAATTCCTGGACATACTAGTCCACAAAGCTAATAGAACATCCTGTTATATCAATGCAAAAAAACCTTCTGCAAGACACAGTAAAATGAAAATGACAAAAATCAATGATAAAGAAAGACTATTAAAGGCAGCAAGGGGAAAAAATTAAATAGCCTACAAAGAAACCTCATTAGGCTATCAGCAGATTTCTCAGCAGAAACTCTTTATACCAAGAGTGTGGAATGACATAAAAAGTGTTGAAAGATAAAAATATTACCAGCCAGGAATACTTTCTTCAGCAAAATTATCCTCTAAATAAGAAGGAAAAATAAGGCTTTCCCAGACAAACAAAAGCTGAGGGAGTTCACCACCACTAAACCTGCCTTGCAAGAAATACTGGAAGCTCTTCAAGCTGAATTAAAAAGATGGTAATAAGCTACACGAAAATATATAAAAGTACACAACACTGTGGTAAAGGCAAAAGCAGACAGAACTAGAAAACTGTGTATTAGAATGTAGTTTTAACCTATAATGTACAGATTCAAAGCAATCCCTATTAAAATTCCAATGGCATAACTCACAGAAATACAAAAAACAATCCTAAAATTTGCATGGAACCAAAAGTGACACCAAATAGCCAAAACAATCCTTAGAAAGAACAAAGGCTGAAGTCATCACACTTCCTGATTTTAAACTATAAAACTATAATAATAAAGAGAATATGGTACTGTATACAAAGAAATACATATACCAAATAAAAGATATTGATGAGTGTCAGCAGTGAACTTCCCCCCTTATTTTTATGGGTATGAAGTTGTTATTCGATACAAAAGGGTAAAGCATGGGAACATGTGTTTTGGTCACAGGACTGGGGACAAAAAACATAATAGGACGGCCCTGGCTGGCGTAGCTCAGCGGATTGAGTTTGGGCTGTGACCCAAAGCATCACAGGTTGGATTCCCAGTCAGGGCACATGCCTGGGTTGCTGGCCAGTTCCCCAGTGGGGGCCACATGAGAGGCAACCACACATTGTTGTTTCTCTCTCTTTCTCCCTCCCTTACTGTCTCTAAAAATAAATAAATAAAATATTTAAAAAAACACAAAAACATAATAGATAGTAATCCTGTGGGGAAATCAGAATCAGGCAAGTAGCTCAATAGGTGATAGAAGAACTGGCTCTGGCTTTACCAATTCCCCCTGTTTTGGCAAAATGACAGTAAAACAGCCACATAGTACTGAGGAAAAAAAATGGTCAACCTTCTTTCTTATCTATAACATTTCTAAAATAGGCATAATACCACTTATCTTGACAATTACACGAGATGAATTTTGTTGAACATATGGCACAGTAGGCTTAGTTCCTGTGCAACTTGGCTCCTAATCCTTTTTCCATTCCTGTCCTCTCTGGGATCTCCCTGCTCTCACACACCAAAATGAGTGGAGTGGAGGAAGGGGAAAAAGTCTCATGATAAATTGGACTCTGATGGATAGCGATCTCTATGTTAAAGAAGATGATTAAACATAAACAAAAATCTTACACACTTTGCTGTCCAGAGTCGACAAAAAAAAAAAATCCCTTGTTATATAATAAAATATACACACTTTTATGTGCCAGGCACTGTGCTAGGCACTTTATATGTTTAAGTTATTTAACCCTATGAAGTGAGTACTATTAACATCCCCTTTTTAAAGACAATGGAAACTGAGGCATAGAGGAGTTAAATACTTTATCCAAGACCCCAAGCTAGTAAGTGGCAGAGCCAGTATTCAAGCTCAGGCATCTCTTAACCAATACTCTATAATAGCATTTCTGAAAATAGCATTTCTAATTTAGCATTTCTTTTTCCAAGAAAAAGAAAAACAAAACTAAAATTCGCCTCAAAAGGTAAACTGCGCTCTAATGACTACAACAGGTTTTATTATCCCAATCCTTAACTTCTAGCCCAAACCAACCCAGGACATAATTAAATCCGCCAAATCCACCAATCTTATAACCATAATATTAAAAGAACAGAATGGAATATATTTAAAAAGACATTAAAAACTCCTAGATGTGGGACAGATGATGTGTTGTGGAATTGTGCACCTGAAAGCTGTGTAATTTTGTTACCAGTGTCACCCCCATAAATTCAATAAAAGAGCTAAATAAATAAATAATCACAGAGCACCTACGTGGTCAACAAGAGGTTCCATTATGGTAACTAGGAAACCCTAGATCTGTCCAGAAAAAGTCCAGCCATGGGTAATATAATGAGAACGGTTTGCACGACACTGATGTAACCTGGCAGCCAAGTAGAGTGGACTGGGATGGGCATGCGTGCACAATGACAACTTCACTGTACTAGTCAGTGGGGGCAGTAGGTGCCTGAGTGCTGTATGGCCATCACATTCAAAATGAGTAAGCGAGTAGAGCAATGGATCTGCATCCAATTTTGCGTTAACCTTAAACATTCCCCCCATGGAAACTATTTAGATGATTCAGAAGGCTGCAGCTATGGGCAACTGATGACTGGCAGCTTCATCACAGCTCACCTACTCATGCATCACATCTCGAGCAGAGTTTTTTGGCAAAACATCAAATTACCCAGGTGACTCAGTCCCGCTACAGCCCAGATTTGGTGCCCTGAGATGTCTGGCTTTTCCCAAAACTAAAATCACCTTTGAAAAGGAGATTTCAGACCATAGATGAGATTCAGGAAAATACAACGGGGCAGCTGATGGCAATTGGGGGAGCTGTGTGAGGTCCCAAGGTGCCTACTTTGAAGGGGACTGAGGCATCATTGTCCTATGGACAGTGTTTCTTGTATCTGTAACTTCTGCAATAAATGTCTCTATTTTTTCATATTATATGGCTGAATACCTTCTGGGCAGACCTCGTATATATTATTTATTTTGCTGAGAATTTTGTGGGAGGAGCACTATATATGAAGTGAAAGGAAAAATCTGAGACCTAAGTTTATATATGCAACCATTACAGCTGCATGAGTTATATACTCTTTTCATGAGGATAACTCAAATACTAGCTCTTTCATCTATAGTCATTATCATCAATATCTGACCCAATGTCATAATTACAAATTACATTTGTGTAACATTTTAAAGTTTATAAAGTAATTCCACGAAGTTCTCATTTAAGTTCACAGCAATCCGGTGAGATCAGAAGGCAAGCATTTTCTTCAATTTGTAAATGAGGAAGCATAGTCCCCCCTAAACTAAGAGTCTTGCCTAACATTACAGAGCCAATAAATGGCAGGGCCTACGCTGAATCCAGGTCTCCTGATGATAATAGAGTAATAGTCTTCCCACTCTTCACTGCTGTCTATTTAATGATATTACAGAAAATACAATCTGACCGCAAAAATTCTACGTATATTCTTCAATCTTTTCTCCACTTGCAAAAGACACTGAACAAAGTCAGCAGGGACCCTGGCATTTACTAAATTGGTTTTTACTGCGAAGTTCACAAGCATTTAAGAAGTATTCTAAAATGGCCACATCAGAAGTATATGGAACTTTGAACTGCTGTCAGAAAATGTTTCTAGGATAAAACAAAACAGACGAAGACCATCCAGAAAAGCCCTTAAATACTATTAATAACAAATTGCTGTATGCTAACCATGTGCTTTTAAAAGACTTGTTAAGACCTCATGTTGAAAGAATCAAAAAACCTATCTGGGACTCAAAGAGTGGATATCAGCCAGGGCTGAGAAAGAAAAAAGCAGCCCTGCAATTAATCAGACCGGGAGGACAGACAAGATAAAGCTGGCTCTAAAGTTAACAGGAAATATTGTTTTTCCCAAGGTCATGTAGTAGTTGTAAAATATCATAACTGCACTCTCTTTGAGTGATTACTGCTTTCTTACCAATAATGGCCCCAGACTTGCTTTGCTATTGTCACTCATTACCGGAGGCAGACACCCAATTCCTACAGCACCCTACTTCCTGCCAGCACCCAATCCCTAGTTAGTCCCCACTTCTCTCAATCTGCCTCAGAAGCAGCCACCAATCCAGAACAAATCTTGGCTTCTTTCAAACCCTCCTCAGAAACCTGCAGTGGTAAACCAAAACTTACACTGCTTTATCAAGAGGATAGGAATTTTTTAAAAAATCATGTTTCCTACCACTGCTGCATGAATATAACGCTCTAGAATCGGCAGAAAGTATAACTCAGAAACACGCATCAGTGGAACTTAATCATAATCATGTGACATACATGCTAACAATTATTTATTTCTCAACTGGATGGCTTTCAAAAACTAGGAATTTATCATTTAATGAAACAGGCACTTCCCTCCTCCCTCTTAGCCAGAGGACTTCCAAGGTTCCTCAAGAGTGTACTCCCTCACTGGGAGTCAATAAATCTGATTTTGTCAGACTATAGGCTTGATCCTGGTGGTCTCTGGCTGATGAGGCTTTAACAAGGTAACATATTTTGAATTACTCTACAGATTTGGCAGTTTAGTGCTGACAAAAGCCTCCCCTTCCCCCCAAAAGAAACACTTCTGAGCCTAAACCTTAAAATCAGTAAACACGAGACCTTCGCTGCCAAGAAAGATGAATAACTCACAGAATTCTATTGATTATATCACAGGAGACATCTGTTCAATGATGCTAAAAGATATAGTATTTAACCAAAGCCAGGTAAGTACCATATTTTCTGGGAGAAAGAGTATATCATCAACCTGGCATCAAGCTCCAGATAAAACCAAAAGTGTATGAATTGGTGATATTATCTGCTTTTTAATGCAAATGAGTTAGGTTACTCTTGAGCGATTTTATCTGTCACCTATAATCTAATTATCTGTTGTCCACAGTGTTCACAAAATCCTTGTGTAATTTTTAAGCTTTAATATAGATTATATAAAAATAGAACAGTTCTAATTCTTCTGTAAATGGCACTGAAAGACATAATTAATTGTTTTAACCATACATAGGTCAAGCTAACTTCATATTCATAGATGCCATTAAACAACCCAGAATGTTTAAAGGTGCCTTACTGCCAATAAATTGCTTTGGAAAATAGCAGGTCTAGCCATTTTAAAGAATAACCTCAACTCAACTTTGCTAGACCAGCCTTATAATGGGGATGAGGGGCAAAGGACATTATTACTAAAATCATGTTCTATGATGATGCCTGTGGATCAATAAAAATGTTTTACAATCTGCTAAACAACTTCAAAACAATAAAGCAGAGTTTGCAATGTCTGAGAACCAGTAGCTACACACCTACCTCAAAGATAAACCTCAGGAATGTGGGGGTAGGGTAGAGAATAATGTAGAAAGAGGAGTGCTTTCAGAAGAAGCTTAAGATTGAATCAGAAACAGTACCAGGCTCAGCCAATAACTGCTAACCAGATAACAGCCTTAAGGCTTTATACACACAAGGCAGAAAAGACTACTACTATTCACAGATCAGGTTTCTTACGCATACCCAGCATCATCAATATCATCTTCAAATACAAAGTTTTTCAGAAAACAAGCTGTATTTAAAGAGCACTAAAATAATCTTGATTTAGTCTATTTTTACAAAAAGGTCACTTGGCCAACATTTACAGTTTTTAATTTATTCAGAAGAATAGAAAATTTGCAACCTTCTGATTGGTTAAAATGGAGTTGCCCTATAAGTAGAGGATGATAGTCATTGGAAAGTGACTCATGAAATTCAGTGTCAATTATAGGTTTATAATGATCAGTACTATTTTCTGTGTCAAGCTGGGTTCAGGGTTTCCTCAAAAAAGTTCTAACAGCTAAACAAATTAATATAAAGTCTTGAAAGAAGCCAGAAAGAGCAGAAATAAATGTTAATAAAACGTGAAAACTGTAGAAAAAGCACAAGACAAAAGAATTATTTATTTTATGAATTTGATGCTACTACAAATCAAATTATGTCTGTGAAACCTAAACTACACAAAGCAATGTTTTATAGTCTACAAGGCTGATACTATCCCCATGCTGTAACATGCATTCACAGTACAACTTAAGTAACAATATTAAGTCCTACAGGCTATTGACATTAGTGATCATTGAATGTCTTAATGCTATAACATTAAATGAGATGTGGAAAAATCACCAATATTTCTAATTCCATTCAGCCTTCTGGCAAAGTTCACTTAATATAATTTGAGGATAAATATCCTAAATCTTTATTTTCCTATCTTCGTTTAACCCATTTAGCCTGATTTGATTATTATACACAAACATTTTAGAGTGCTTTTTCTTCCAACTAAACAAATCTGGAGTTGCTTTGCACCTTCCCTTTGTAAACTGTAAGTATAAACTTCTATTTCTATAAGGTACAGAGTAAAATGTATGGAATACTAAACTATTCTTTCAGAATACTTTGGTATACATTGAAGTCAAAAGCTAAAGGAATGACAAAGAATAATGAGGAAAGAGAAAATAGTGTTTATAATAGGATTAAAAAGAAATTCTTCAATATGTTTTACATGATGATACTAAGACTCACAATAAAATGTTTTCTTTCAAATTGATAAACCAAAATGATTAATCCTGATAGTAATACAATATTGATTTCAGAAATGAATACAAAGAGCTAGAAAATGATGAGCTGTATAAAAACATACAAATGCCTTTAAATGGGATGCTTCGGTTTCCATGTGGCAGCAATTATAGAACTTCCATTCATTTAATATTTAGTGAGCACTCACAATGTAGCACATACAAAAGATTCTCAGTTTATATTCCAGTTCTAATTAGTTGCAGGTGTGACAAAAATCCCTTGCTCCTCTCCAAATACATAAAAGTTATGACTGTAGATGCAACTTGTTTCATGCACAATTATGTGAGTATGAAAAGGCGGAAGCAGGGAGAGGAGGGAAACAGGCAACACTAAGCATGCCCTGGAAAACCTGTGGTCCATGGGCAAAAGATAAGAACTCCATAAAATGAGAGAGGGAGGATGACAAATATTCCTGGAAAAAACCCGGTCACCTCAACGAAGTAAAAAGTTTAAATTATATTACTTTCTTTCCATTTTCATTTGCATAATAACAAGAGGCAGGTTTCCAAGTGAATTCTGGATTAAAGTGTGACATGTGACCCGCACTGTGGCCAATAAGTCAAGAGCCAAGCAATACTAAATGGAAGTTTATGGCAATATATAAATATTCATTTGGCTACAGAGGTTAATGCAAGCCTCCTGAGCTGTACACAGTGTAAATTATAGGCCTCCAATGTAAATTACAGGATGGTTGTTATATGTCAAATATACTAAAGATAAAGGGAAAACAGCTTTAAAAACAAAGTCTTATAACATCATACCCTTGACTCTGTTGAGAAAAACAAGCATGTCCATTTGTTCCTTGGGTTCAACGTCAGTCCCAAATGAGAATGAATAAGCTATCCTGCTGCCATGCCTTTGGATAATTTTATGACAATTATTTAAGATCTCTATCATGATGGGTAATAACTATAATACTAGTTCTTGCAAATATTCACTTCAAACAGACATGAAACAGTTTTAAAATGACTTCTATACTAACAAATTAGCCAAGAGCAGGGTTGTGTCTGCGTGAAATTTTATTTTCAAATTTTAGTGTAGTGACTACAAAGTTTCCAAAAAAAATACTAATATTTAAAGGGATGAAAAAACAACAATACTTAGTTGACTATAGCACAAGATGTCAAACAATACTACAAATATTAATCACATATGCTCCAGGACTTCTTTGTGTGGCATTAGGTATTAACACTGTTTTGAATTTAGTTCATTCTCTTCCTCTGATTTAATCTTGGCACAATGCAAAACCAATTTCATTAGTCGAGCATACTGCTAATGAAATGGCATGACTGGAGCTTAGACCTGTCATAATATTAACAGACATCTTTGCTCTTGCTGTATAGGAATTTGGAAATTCAAACTTGATAAACTTAAGTACACATATATTTAAAGTATTACGGTAGTTAGTCTGGAGAATGGAATCTGGGAATTAACTCCCAAATTCCATCCCCATGCTCCCTCACCTCCATTTCATTAAATTACTAAGAAACATGGCTGATTAACTGCACAGAGTATGAGAACATCTGAATAAATATTCTAATATAGTGGAGAGTCCAGATAAGGTCAGAATTTAATTGTTTGGGACCAAAGACAATTGTAAAACTTTCATGGGAAAGAAGTGGCACAGTGTGATCTTAAAAATGAGTTACAAAATCAAAATAGAAAAATCTAAATGTAGCCTCTAAGTACTACATAAATTAGAAGCATTCAAAGTTAAATTTGTAAAATAAATAGTCAATAGATTATAGATTATTATCCAGAGAGCTGCTTACTGGTTCCCACATTGTTCTACATCAGCTATGTCCAATATAGTAGCCATTAGCTATATGTGCTTATTGTACATCAAATTACTAAAACTTCCAAAAATTAAAAATTTGGTTCCTCAGATACAATATCCACATGTGGCTAGAGGATACTGTTTTGGATGTCATATAACAGGACAGAGCATCTCTATTATCACAAAGTTCTATTGAGTAGCACTATTCTACGTAAAATACAGTTAAAATGAGGCCCAAGAAATCACTGATATAATTCCAAATATACTAAAATAAATGCAACATATCTATCTATGTTTTAAAAAGTCAATGAAAAGTTAGAATTGAAGGAGACACCCCAAACTTATAAAAGACATCTACGATCACACTGAATGGTGAAAGACCGTTTTCCCCCTAAGATCAGAAACAATGCAAGATGTGCAGTCTCATCACCACTTAAACTCACCTTTGTACTTGACACACTAGCACTTCAACAGTACAAATACACTTGAAACCTATATAATCTTATTATCCTATGTCACCCCATTAGACTTAATCAAAAGAAAAAAAAAAAACATTAAGGCAAAAAAAAAAAAAAAAACAGGCAAAAAAGGGAAAAGAACTATAAGGCAGACAAGATTCGAAAGGAAAAACTTTACCTGTCTTTCTCTGTAGACAACATCATCATCTATGTAGAAAACCCCAAAGAATCTCAAAAACACAAGAAAACAAAACGAAACAAAACCCGCTATTACAGCTAGTTAATGAATTTAGCAAGGTCAATATTAGGAAGGAAGGACAGAAGGAAAGGAGAAAGGGAGGAAAAAAGGAAAGAGAAACAAACCTGGTTTTATTATCAACAAACAACAGGAAATTGAAATTTGGGGGACTGACTACGGAAGTGGGGAGCGGGTAGGATGGAGGGGGGCAGAGGGGAAAAATGGGCATTTGTAATGGCATAAACAAAAAAAATGGAAATTTTAAGGGACTGGCTGTGGGACGGGGTTGGGGCGAGCACGGGGCTGGGCGGTAAGGCGAGACAACTGTAACAACAATAAATTTAAAAAAGAAGAAATTGAAATTTTAAAATATATAATTTAAAATATGATCAAAAGGCATGAACTCCTTAGAGAAAAATTTCACAGTAGATGTGTAATACCTCTACATCAAAAAATATAAAATACTGCTGTGAGAAATTAAACACCAAAATAATGTTGAATTATACCATGTTCCTAGATTGGAATGATTGTTGTTGTTAAGATTTTAATTTTCCCCAAACTAATCTATAGATTCAATATAATCCCAAGCAAAATCTCAGTTGCTTTTTTTTTTGTAGAAATTAAGAAGCTTATTCTAAAATTATACATTCCAGGTGGGAATACAAAATGGGGTAGCCATTTTTGAAATAATTTGGCAGGTTCTTAGAAAGTTAAACCTGAACTTACTGTATGATCCAACAATCACACTACCTAGATATTTACCCAAGAAAAATGAAAACAGATGTTCATGCCAAAACCTGTACAAAAATGTTTATAGCAGTTTTACTTATTTATAATAGCCAATATGTGGAACCACCCAAATGCCCATCAACTGATGAATGGACAAGCAGACTGCGCGGTATCCATACAATGGGATACACTACTTGGTAATAAAAAGAAATATTTATAAAATATAAAAATTCCTTTAAAAAGTATGCTACATGAAATGTTATGCATGAATTTTAAAAAACATTATGTCTAAGTGCAACAAGACAGATACGAAGGACTACATACTGAATTTCATTTAGATGACGTTCTTAGGAAGGGACAAGCACAGGGACAGAGAGTGATTTCTAGCCATTGAGGGAGAAGTAGAGGACTGACTGCAATCAGACATGAAGGAAATTTAGGGGGTGAGAGAAATGTTCTACATTTTTCTTGTGCTGGTGGTTATTATGTGAATTATACCATAATATACTGGACTTGAATAATAGTAATGTGGCTAACCCTCAGTTTTCGGAGCTCTACAAGTATAAATCTGTTATGCCAAGGAAGTATAGTGACATCGAACCATGAAATGGTTTAGAAACAGACTATATATAAGGCAAGCAGTATAACTTATGCCAGTCACATACTTCTCTGGTTTTGGGTTTTTCTGCTGTAAATAAGGGTTTACAACCCAGCTTCCCAAATCTGTGCCAAAAAACTTTCAGAGTGTTAACAGGTATTCTTAGAAAAGGGTTCCCCCATCAGGTTAGGAAATACTCCCCATTAGGTAATTCACAATGCCATTTTAGCATATGAAAGGCTCTCAGCCTTTCACTTTTTCCCGTATTTTTAAATTCATTATCTCCCACATTTACTTGACTAAGGAACCCCTTTACCAAGAAGCAGTGTTGTTAAAGTTCTCTCTACCTCTAAAATTTTTTGATAAACTTTCAAGATTTATCTTCATTATTAAGTTTTATTTACATTGGAAAACTGTAAAATTTACTTTATTTTAATCCTCATCCAAGGATATGATTGTTGATTTTAGAGAGAGGAAAAGGGAAAGGGAGGGAGGGAGGCAGGGAGGGAGAACGATGAGAGAGAGAGAAAGAGAGAGAGAGAGAGAGAGAAACCTAGTTCAGCTGCCTCCCATATACACCCAACCAGGGATCAAACCTACAACCTAGGAATGTGACTTTAAAACATCATGTATTAGACCCAACCCAGTAGTCTACTTTTCCAGGTGTAGGATTACCAAGAACTTCTACTTGTACTGTCATTTTTTAATATAGTATTTGGCTATTTTATAACAAGCAGGCATTATTTTCTGTAAGGACAAAACCAATAAAGGTTTAAAAATACAAAACAAAAAGTATTGTTAGCAATATACACCAAAATATCCAATTTTCTTTAATAAATACCTTATGAATCTATCAAAGACTTGCCTAAATATCTTTTAAAATTATCTCTAACCAAAATTACTTAATCTCGTAGGGTAAAAAAAATTCTGTAAGCTAGTATTCCTTTAAAAAAAAGTATTCTGGGGTAGTGAATACATAATACAATATACAGATGATACATTAAAGAATGGTATACCTGAAACCTAGATAATTTTATTAACCAATGTCACCTCCATAAATGCAATAAAAAAGGAAAAAAGTATTCTTATATTTCAATTTGAGTTCGGGGAATATTGTCTAGGCACTTTATAAAATAATAATTTTTTAAGAGTGAGAAAACAGGGAAGCAGACTGACAGCTACTCATCCAGTTGCTTGGTTCTGCACATCCTCTAAGAGTTAACAAGTGGTTCTGTAGCTGGATCTCTTTGGGAACCACTACTAAATTTCTTCACAGTAGTTGCCAGAGAAAGCTAAGAAATACTATAAATGGGACACTGGAATTTCAATAAACTGAAAATGGAAAGGGTAATTGCTTTTACTAATACAGATATAAAAAATTATAATATTACTACAAGTTTGGAAAGCAGATATAGGCAGAAGATACTTTTGCTTCCTTATGAAAGCTATATTCACATAGGTCCCTCTAAAACATTTGAGCTCAGCACACAGATATGTAAGTAGATATCCATATGGTTAAAAACACATATATTAAATAATGCTTCTAAGAAGAAAGGAAGGATGGAAGGAAAGGAAATGAAAGGAAAGGAAAGGAGGAAAGGAAAGAAAGGAAGGGAGAAAGAAAAAAAGTAACCTTTTACAAAAACTGATTAAATTTGCTTTAGGTAAAAAGGCTTTTCAAAATCTGGACCCACCATGAAAAGCCTCAAGAATGTAAGCAGTTTGTTTATACTTGAAATTTAGTTCTCGTACCTATTTTTGGCTTTATAATGAGTTCAGGAAGGAACAAATCAAGAATATGTTTATAACTCAGATGGACATTACTCACCCACATTTGGAGGTTTCACATAATTTACAGGTAGTTCTGGAGGTCTGCCTCGATGCAGAGCTGCAAAAGCAGACCCGTTCCATAGTGTACTCTTACAGTCTATGCAAAAAGATTCACAAGTCAGTCAAGGAGTACAACAGTGTTTTGTTCTTTTGTTTTTTAACTGTACCTCTGAGGCAAATGCCTATTTTCAGTTTCATTTGCTAAAATACATTTTATTATTAAAACCACAATAGAGATAATGTGCACATATTAAAATATGTTGTAAACAATGTACATCATGATTGGTAAATACCAAAACAATATAACAACAGGATATTTTATTTTTGTGCTGACCTAGAACTACAGTTTTCATTACACATACATTTGAATCATATGTAAATGACATGGATTAATAAGGTTTTAAATTGGCATTGGTCCTTCCTGAGCTTTAGGCTTATACATATCTACTCCCATAAAACTATATAAGCAAGGATATAATTACATGCATGCATGCCAGAGAAAACTCAGAAACATGTATTCTCAGCGCACGCGCATGTCATGCAGTGCCTTCCATTTGTGCCATGACAGGTAACACTGCATGTGAGATAACTGATAGTAACTAGTTGTGTTTTTTTTGTCTGCCTTTTATGTTTATATCAAAAGATTCAAGCACATATGAAATAGTCCTAACTCAATTTAGAAACAGAAATATTCTACTATTCTCTTAAAACCTTCCAAATTAGCCGAGATCAAAAATTTCCTCAAATTATAAAATAAGATGCTCAGGCACTCAGTGGATTAAGTGCCTGCCTGTGAACTTAGAGGTCACCAGTTCTATTCTCAGTCAGGACACATGTCTGGGTTCTGGGTTCAGTCCCCAGTTAGGGACGTGTGAGAGGCAACCAATCGATGTTTCTCTCACACATCGATGTTTGTCTCCCTCTCTTTCTCCCTCCCTTCCCCCTCTCTAAAAATAAATAAAAATAAAATATTTTTAACAATAAAATAAGATTTCAATCACTGTTATCATATTTACAACTATTTATATATGTGTATTAGGGTTTAAAATAAATTTTAAACCCTCACCTGAGAGTGTTTATTGAATCTTTTTAGAGAGAGAGAGAGAGAGAGAGAGAGAAAGAAACATCTATGTGAGAGAGAAACATCGATCGGTTGCCTCCCATACGTGTCCTCACCAAGGATGGAAGCCACAACCTAGGTATGTACCCTGACCAGGAATCAAACCCACAACCATTTGGTGTATGGGACAATACTACCATAAACTGAACTACCCGGCCAGGGCTATGAATTAGGATTTCAAAAAACATTATGCTAATAAAACAGAACAGAAATAAATTGGTTGTTAGTATTTATTACACTAAGAGGTATCCTGAACACCTACTTTCACATTTCTATGTTTATTAAATTCTATTTCATATATTTTACATATTGGGGTTCCATGTAAAAAAATGGAAAAATCTGTAAAAGACTGAAAAAGAATGGAGGAGAGAAATTATTTTTCAACAGTCACTGATGGGTTGACATTTTCCTTTAAATATTTTCAATTATACTTTTATATATCACAATTCTCATTTATTTGTCATAAAATAATCTATGTGATTTGGATGATATCAAGACTCAAAGACTACAAACATTAAAATATTGAAACTGTACTAATCAGACCAGCAATCTTTTGAGATCTCTATTCCACAGGATTACAAAGATTTTATATCCTTCGCCTCTGTGACATTGTTTTACAAAAAAGGGGCTCCTTTTAGGCCTCTAAAAACTTACTTACACAGTAAGAAAATAAAACAAGACTGGCAAAATAAGAAAAACTGGAAGAAAATTTGTATTTATAAAAGCATGGGCACATTTACTGAACCTAAATATATGCTGCTCTGCACTCCTTCCTCAAAAACTGGAAAATCTTACCTTTGGCATCCCGTAACAGAGACTGCCGACCAACACCTAGCAACGTCTGTACCCCAGGAACACTCTGCGGGATCTCCTTATCTAGTAAGGGACCAATCCGCTCACAAATTTTAAGGAGGTAGTCTGGAGGAATGTGTGCATTGGCTGCCACCTAAAAAGGATAAATAAAACACAGGAAAAGATTTGTTTTAAAAGCATTAATCTACTCCATTACCAAACTGTTCCATCATGAAGCAAAGGACAATTTTCAAATGCAAAATCAGAAAATATTTTGAATATTTAATATGTCAACCTAATTTAAGAAACAGCTACAAAAATTGAGTACATTTAAATAATATAGCACTGAAAGAACATGGCACTGTCTTTTATATGCCTTGATTAAATAATTTGTTTAGCTGTTAATTTTATGAAATAAATACTACAAAACAGCAAAATTGAGCATGCCTAAAATCAAAGAAGTACAAAGGTGGTAAAGTCTACTAGTACTGATTTATTCAGAAGTAATGAACTGATCAAGAATATCAGAGGATCTGGTTTCTATTTAAATGATAAGAATGGAAGCAACAAGTATTACTTGCACCAAACTCTTACTTTAATCTCTTTAGAATTAACAGGACACACTCGCTTAATAAAGCAGAACTGTTTTTCCTAAAAAAGCTAACTAATTTCCAAAACAGCATCAAATTAATGATTTTATAAATACCATGGTCTAAGTTGTATATTCAAAATTCATTGCAACATCAACGGTTTTTAAAACACCCAAGTAAGTTTCTGAACATGGTTAACAGAGTAGATAAGGATGAGACAATAAAGAAAAATTGTCTTTCATTTTTTAAAATTTTTTAAAATTTTATTTATTTATTTTTAGAGAGGGAAGGGAGATAGAGAGAGAGAAATATCACTGTGCGGTTGCTGGGGGTCATGGGCTGCAACCCAGGCATGTACCCTGACTGGGAATCAAACCTGCGACACTTTGGTTCGCAGCCCGTGCTCAATCCACTGAGCTACACCAGCCAGGGTGTCTTTCATTTTTTTAAAAAAGATTTTTATTTATTTATTTTTAGACAGAGGGGAAGGGAGGGACAAAGTGAGGTAGAGAAACATCAGTGTGTGGCTGTCTCTTGCACATCCCCTACCTGGGACATGGCCTGCAACTGAGGCATGTGCCCTGATGGGGATTCCAACTGGCCACCCTTTGGTTCGCAGGCCGCTGCTCAATCCACTGAGCCATACCAGCTAGGGCAGTTTTTCATTTTTTTATCAAAGCTAATATTCAAGTCCCTAATGTGTTTCATAAATACCTAATTACTAAAATAGTAAACAGAGAAAACTAGAATATTTAAAATCCTAAGATAAAACAAACATCTATACTTTTATCTTGATATTTACTTCTGGCTACAATGCCAACTTTTAAGTGAGAGAAAGAGAGAGTGAGAGAGAAATATAAATAAAAAATACATGTCTACCATCACATAGTACACATATCAATAGTATTACAACCAGGTCAACAACCATACAACACAAAAAATAATTTTGTAACTCATCCCTAATGATCACCATGAGGCAAGAGATTATGCATGATCAATAAATATTTGCTCACTGAATCAATGAATGAATAAAAACCAAAGTAAAGTTTACCTACAAGCAATAGCATATGAATTCATGAAGGAAAATCCTTACATTCTCCTATCAGGTGTCCTTTTTGCTTTTTTAAAAAAATATTTTGTTTACACTATTACAGTTGTCCCAATATTTCTCCCTCCACTTAGGCCACCCCTGACTTCCACAGTCAACCCCCACAGCATTGTCCACATTCATGGATCCTTCATGTATGTTCTTTGAGTAATAACCCACACATTCTTTCAATCAGTTCCCACCTTCCCCCTCCCCTCTTACAGCTGTCAGTCTATTCCGTGATTCTATGCGTCTGGTTCTATTTTGCTCATTAGTTTATTTTGTTCATTAGATTCCACTTATAAGTGAGATCATATGGTATTTGTCTTTCACTGCCTGGCTTACTTCACTTAGCATAATAGTCTCCAGTTCCATCCATGCTGTCACAAAAGGTAGGCATTCTTAGGAAACAGGCTGAAGATCTACAATTCACCATGTATTCAGAATTCTTTGAATAATTGATTGCATTTTGATTTTTAAAATTTATTTCCTGCCAATTATCATTGTAAGTCCCTGCAAAAAAAGCAATTTTAATCTACCAGCATTACTGGGACCTGGGCAACTGTCATGCTCAAGAAGAATGATAATATCACCTGATTATTTTAAATTTGTATCTACAAGGTTTAGCTTCTGGATTGGGACAAAGGATCAAGCAAATTCTTTTATTTATTCCTCACACCTCTAGTTTTGTTTTCCAAGCAAGTAAGTACATAGAACTATCAGTGGAATATACAGATAGTATTCAAGTCAAATCAGCTAATGATTGAATCTAAAAACCATGTCTTGCCCCCCCCCCCGTGGTGTGACTCAGTGGACTGAGCATGGGCCTGCTAACATAAGGGTCACTGGTTGGTTCCCTGTCTAGAGCCTATGTCTGGGTTGCATTGTGCGCCAGGCCCCCAGTAGGGGGCACGTGAGAGGCAACCACACATGGATGTTTCTCTCCCTCTCTTTCTCCCTCCTTTCCCCTCTCTCTAAATATAAATAAAATCTTTAAAAAATAAAATAAAAAATAAAAACTATGTCTTGTAATTTACAGACAATGATATCCTAAAATCCCAGTTTGTGTAATTCATTCCCTCAACATTAGGGCACTTCCTAAATATGTCTACATGCAAACACAGTTAGTATCCCTAAAATAGATGTATCTCAAAGAAAAAAGCTTTAAAATACTGAATATTCGTAGGAGGTGGGGAATGCGTGGAGTGGAGGAAAGTGGATGTGGGAAAATGGAGACAACTGTACTTGAACAACAATTTAAAAAAACCATCTATAATAGCTTATGTCTTTCTCCCAACCCAACAGTGTCTTGGATAAACTGGCTTCTAATATCAGCAATTACTTTTTCATCAAGTAACTGCTATACAGAGTGGGGCAATAGTAGGTTTACAGTTGTGTGAATGCAAAATTGTTTATTCCTCTATTATTTATTTATTAACTATTGTTTTATTTCCATACCCAAAACTCCAAACCTACTTTTGCCCCACTCTGTATTAAGAGTTTACATAACATGGTAGTTGATGTCTTTAATGGCATTTCCTTTTTTTATAAATTTTCTTTTCTTTATGCCATCACCATCTCAAGTTGTTCATGTTACAAAAATCTAACTAATTACTCTAGAAAGAGCAATATATCTAGCAATATATAATCCAGAAAATGGGAGTGCTCAAATAGAAATGTTTAGAATTACCTCTTATTAAAAAATCTATGAGGATTTTATCAAACTGACATCTTAAGTCCTGGCTACTTCATTTTCCAGAAACAATGATGTTCAATTTACTGGTAATTATTTAAACATTTACAATTCCTTAGTAATAATTTAAAAACACATGATCATTAATTAAGCAACTAAAAACAAGGCTTTTCTACTCCTAAATTATCCCCCTTGAATTTTTCTATTATAATTATAAGCTATCAAATAAATCTTACAACTCTGATTTTCACCCTATACAACAGAAAATTACTCAGTTTCTAAGTGGTCCCATTCAAAAGTGCATTCCTCTAAACATTTTATTATAAAACAGAAAGGCAGGAACATAGATTCTATAAACACAATGGCAATAACAACACTTTTGAGTTTGAACCTGCTAACTTCTCCATTAAACAACATTATCGAGTTTCCAAACTATATCAGCACAGTTCTTGCAATAATAGTTTCTTGTAAAACATACTTCAGGATTTATAAGTGATACTTAACATTAACTTTAATGCACTTGCTTTAATTAAAGCTGGAACTTCTTTAAGGTGATCTTTTTAACTACCCTCAGTAATTACTTTTTTAAAATATTAAAATTTCCATATTAGAAATATGTAAGAATATAATATGAAATATAATATTAAAAGTATGCACTGCCCTGGCTGAGTAGCTCAGCTGGTTAGAGTGTCATGCCCATAAGCCAAGGTTGCAGGTTCGACCTCTGGTCAAGAAATATACAAGGAGCAACCAACACATGCATAAGAAAGGGGAACAACAAATGAAACAAGTGAAAAAAATAGTCTATGAAATTTGTGGCTTAATTTTATAAACCACTTTTTGATTAAAGCTCAAATATTCCAATGCCATCTATTTAACCACACTTCTCTCTCTGGACTATAATGGCCAACAAGTAACACAACAAGTACTTTGAAATCTGCAGAAGTTAAGAGTTCTCTAAAAGCAAAGTTCAAAAGCATAATACAAACTTCTGTATTATTCTATAAAACCATTCCCAGTCTTGGGAACATGCCTGGGTTGCACTGCCTGCCAGGTTCCCAGTAGGGGGCGCACGAGACACAACCACACATTGATGTTTCTCTCCCTCTCTTTCTCCGTCTCTTCCCCTCTCTCTAAAAATAAATAAATAAAAATTTTTTAAAATAAATAAAGTATAGAGATGTAATGGAAAGAAAATTATACTGCTGTGCTAAGGGAACTCAGAGTCCCCGTGGTGGAAACAAACTAGCAAACAGAAAAAAATCAAAACTACAAGTACCCAGAGGTTAGCACAGAGAGCTATGGAAGCAAAAGCAGCACAGTGCCAATTTGTGCCTCCGAATAGGGGGTAGTTCGTGTCTAATTTCACACTTGACGGCTAAGTACAAGATCACAAGACGGGGAAGAGACAGCATTCCAGGCAGAAAAATGCATCCCCACCCAGTACACTCACTGCATGGTGACTAGCACGTACTATCTCCTCAATGTTTAAGATGTTCCTCCACAATGTTAAGCTAAACAAAAAAGGCAATAAAACTCTAGAGATATGATCATCTGATTTTGAAGAAAAAAATACTTATACAGCCAAGGCTGGGTGGTTCAGTTGGTTGGAGCATTATTCCATACAACAAAAAGGTTCGGGTTCAATTCTAGTCAGGGCATGTGCCTGACTTTCTGGTTTGATCCCAGTCTAGGCTCATTCAGGAGGCAACCAACAGATGTCTCTCTTGCATCTCTCTCTCCCCCTACCCTTTCTCTCTAACCACGTTGTTGGGTGAGGATTAAAAAAAAATGAAAACTTGTACAAAAAAGCAAGACTGGAAGAAAACATTAAAATTTAGTAACATTCTCTTCTTGATATTTTTCAGTAAGATATAAATATCTACAATAATTTGATATTTTATCTTTAAAATATAAGTGCTGATTTTTAACATTTGCTGAATTTGAAGGAGGACAGGGGGAAAATGGGCAGAAAGAGAAAGGAAACAGGTAGGGCTTTCTATTGTAGTGCTACCACTGGTCAGCAGGGTGGGACACAAAGCACTGAGATTTCCTATCACTTTCCTTTGAAAATGTTAATCATTTTTGCAAAGCATTTCTTTTCATTAGTTTTAAGATATCTTCAGGAATGAGACCACCAGAGCACTCTGCCTAGGCTCAAGCATTCTCTAGGTTACACTGCCTCAAAGAAAGCACTACAGGTATTACAACTTTGAGAGGAGATAATATCAAGATAAAGAAAAGAGAACAGCCAAGGGGCCAGTCCACATTCTAGAAATTTCTCAGTAAAGGTCGACAAAAGAATTCAGTACCTGATAGTAGATTTACAAAACCTATAATGAAATGCTTCTTAAAACAGTTAAGAAAACTGAGCAAATAATCATGGAGGGCCATAAAGCACCATGGTTGAAACTAAAGGGCATGAAAAAACCTTCAACAATGTAATTTAAAATACAAGAAGTTAATTATCAACAATGCATAGAAAATAAGTTCAGGATAAGAAGAGATCAATCAGAAGGGCTGACAACCCCTGCAACAAGATAATGGATAGACATACCTCCTATTTCTTAAAAAAAATATAGTGAATACTACACCCATTCGATACTTAATTACTTTTCTGTAATTCATAAAAATACAACTAACACTAAATATATCTTGATCTAATTATAATGTGTTATTTAACACAGATGTACCTCAAAACACTCATTTGGGGTACAATTCTGACACATATTTTTAAAATACTATTTTTAATGGAATGTTTTTATGTCCCTCAACTTATAAAAATGTTAGGAAAATTAAATGGTAATTAATTACCTAGCTAAAAATATATATAAATTCTGGAGTCATAGTTCTCCAGATTTCCATGTTAGCCATTCAGCCTCTCTGCCTTATTTTGAAAATGTAGTAACCAATTCATTTGCACAGCGCTTTCATTTAACAAAATGCATTCTTTCATATTTGACTCATTTGGTTCACACAAAAACCATGTAAAACAGGTATTGGTTTTTCATTTTATAAGTAAGGAAACTGAATCCCTGAGAGGTTAAGTAACTTTCCCAGGGTCACTCAGCAAGTAAAAACTATATTCCAGGCTAAATCTTATGATTTTTTTTCATACTACTCACAAAATGCTATGTGAGAAATGTCAAACAAGGGCACAAACACTAAACTGCCTTAAAATTACTATTTTTCTCCCTACTAAAATCATTAATCAATCAGTATTCACCATCAATAAAACAAGAAGAAAACGCACAAGCTAAACTAATTTCAAATTCGGCAAAAGTGCTTTCAGGACAAAATTTTATAAGGGAACATTCACCCTCACAGAGACTCATCACTTTCTTAATCCCGCCTTATTTATACTGCAATACCAGTTTTCCTACGACTAATGATAAGTCTCCAAAAGGATTTTAAGCATCCACAGTATGTAGTTAAAACCCAAGTGTAAAAATAAAAAAGCCAAGGATGAATCCAGACAAGCAGTGAAAGCCAACATAACACAGGGGCAAAATGAACGCGTGGCTCAAGCAAATCAGTGGCGAGGAATACTGGTTTTCAGACATTCATTGCTCTCTGCCATAATACCTATGAGTTAGCATTATATCCACCCTGGGGTTGAGCAGCACATGCTTTCTGGTTTCCCAAGATGCATTCTGTTCTTCCTAACTATGGCTGTGTGTCCACACAGCAGTTAATAAATCACACATGCTTAAATTGCTTCCACACTGAGGGATGCAATAACTCTGCTACCAGCACTCAAAGATACTGTTCTAACAGACAATTTAAGCTATTACCAGTAATTAGAGAACAAGAGCTGGGTAAGGTAAGAAAAAAAAAATTCAGGTATGCCTGGAATTCAAATGCAGTGTTTTAAAGTAGTTGGTGAGAATCAAATTAGATGTGAAAACACTCTTAAACTTGAATATGTTATATGCAGATGCAAGTTTTTATAATGACATATCATCATACATACATGTATTCTTTTTAAAGATAGAGAACATATAATCTTGATAAGTTTTGCCAACAGTATAAAATTGCTCCAAGACTTTTGTATATAAAATGAAGGTAGTACAATCTATGTCACTTATAATGTAAACATTAATTGGTGCTTTCAATTCTATGGATGAAAATTCTGATTAAATATAAAAATATATACCACTCCTAAAGATAATTATGCCTTTGGTTCACTATTATGATGAGTCCCCTTAAAATGATTGAAAAATCTTAAAACTGACCTTGAAAAAGTTTCCAAGTCACCATTTCAACATACGAAATGTGTATATTTACAAAAACTGATCATTTAAGCACACACGCCCCCCTCATTACTATGTTCATTGTTCCAAATAAAGCTCTATGGAGGAAGCAATAAAATAGCCAACAATTCAACAGGGTCACCACAAATGAAAAGACATCTGTAATTATTTAAATTAGTTACCTCAAGATGAATTGTAAGAAGCAAATCTAATTCTATTATGTTGCAAATAAGTCAGGCAGATAAAAGAAAAAGGGCCCAGATCAAACTTCACACACCATCACCATCACATCAAAATTCTCCTGGTAGCATTACTTAGAATTGTAAAAATTAATTTAGAATGTTTTATTTTGAATGCCATATTCAAAAACCGTACAGTTCAATAGGAACTGACAAACATTTCGTGTACAGACATTTTTAAGAGGCACTTCAGATCCGGATATGTCAATACTTGCCTGCCAGTACCTTTAACAAAAAAGCACCTCCCCTTATGTTCCAAGTTTTAACTAAAACATTAAATCAGATTTAAAAAATAAAAAGGGACAATTTCTAGAATACGCAATAGGAATACTAATAATCAAGTTTTCTTAATATTCTTCTGGATAAATCAAGTTAAGCAATACAATTTAAGTGAAAATATACATAAGGACAAAAAGGCAGGGTTTTTTCTAACATACTGTGTAGACATGGATATGCAACCCCAATGTAGTATTTTGATCTCTTTGTTTATAGCCCTTAATTCTTCTTTATGCATTTGTATTCATTACTTTTTATACCCCAGTACATCTTAAATTTGAAGTGTTGTTATATAATTTAACATATTAGATTATATTAGTTATTAATACTTTGCCCTAAATTCTAATCCAAAACATGTAGCTAAGTCAATGTTCATACTGTGTAAATCCATTGTTCTAATAGAACTTAAACCATCTAGCCCAAGAAAAAAAGTCCATCTCTTCCACAATGAAGCCACTCAAAGTCAGGTCAAATGCGTAATAATGTTAATCTATAATAAACGGCTGAATCTAGAAGCTATCTAACACAGACTGCCCAGTCAGTTCTCAGCCATTACACTTCTTTTCCTTCTGTTCAAATTCTCACTCAGCCCTGTCTTCTCTTTCCTTACAAAGAAATCTATAGGTAGAGAGCAGACAATTGACTTAAAAGAAGACCATGCTATCAAAAATGTAACATCCCTAGAAAAACTGGACACCAGTGGGGAAAAATAAAAACCTAACTGCATACAATATAAAAATTAAATTAAAAACAAGAAAGACAGACTATCTAAACTATAAATAATGTTCACACAATAGAAGAAATTTTGTGTAAATATATGAAATATTTATACAAAATTATAACATGAAAGTGATAATCAAGGAAAATATAGGGATATACAAATGGATTAACAATTAAAAATAACTGGTTAAAGTTTAAGCTTCAATAATAATGCAAGAAATAGCTAATTAAATACAGCAGGGACTAGTCTCACCAATGAAAGCTACCAAAAGGTGTTAAAAATAATATTTAAAAATCCGCTCTAAGTACCTAATGGTGACACTATAAATTAGTACAATCTTCTGGAAAGCAATCTTACAATATATAACAAGACCTATAAAAGTCCCTTTTGTACATAAGACCCTTTGACCTGATAACTCTACATTAGGAATGTAGCCCAGGAAAAGAACTCAGGAAAAAAAGGGAAAAAGCAGAAAGACTATTTAACTTTGCAAAGATATTAGTGAAAAACTGGAGTAACTAAAGAGCTCTAATCGTAGCAGCTTAAATACAATTGAATCTTTTCTTACTATTAAAATAACAATGAGTACTCAAATACGGATAAGCTTATGTGTAAGTGTTAAGATAACATAAAGCATAAAATGGACACTGATTACAATTACTTAAAAATATGCCTTTACAATATAAGAAAAGGAAGTGCAGTAGGCTGAGTTTCTTTGTGTGTGGGTGGTTAGCACATTGTATTTTTAATTATTTTGGTGTTCATTGACTTTGTGTCACTGTCAAGTTAATGTTTAAACAGGTTTTTTTCTTTTAAGCCTTTTCTACTTACTTAAAATAGTCCACTTAAAAGACAAAAGTAAATGAAATCATTGTAAATACACCTCAATATAAAACTGTATCTTCAAAATCACCTTAGTCATGAAGTGTTAAAATATATCCAGGTAGGCACTGTTGTTTTTGACCTTTTTTGGCAGTACTTATTTAAGTTCAACAAAAAGTCTGACTACTAATTAAATAAATTGATAGTATATGCAGTTTTTCAAAAATAATTTTTGTCCATCTGCAAATTCTTTACCATTAATAGTACAGATAGTGGAATTTATCCTTATCACAATCAAAGCCTTTTGTGTAATTTGAAAAATAAGAAAAATAGCAAATTTCATAATATTTAATGTGGCTTCATGATTGTAATTTAATACAAAGAGAAATATGAACAGCAAGGCAATTTAAATACTGTCTTATTGCTAACAAATTTGAAATCGTTTTATTTATATTTAGAGTCTACCATACCCCTGCAACTTTTTAAAACTTTGTCTGATTTTTCTACATTTGCATTTTGCTTTAAAGATGACTCAATTCAGATTTCAGTAACGTCACCCTTTCTTTAAATTTCCTTCCAATTCACTGTGCCAGTGGCCAATACAACAGTCTCCCCAAAATAAAAAGGATTACTTTTTTGTATCAATGCTAGAGTAGATTTACACTATGAATTTGTGAGAAACAACGGTCAATCTAATGCTTTTGGTCCTTTACTAAAGTATATTCTATCACAGATTATGGCCATTGTTGTCTCCTTGTAAACCTAAAATCGTGTTTCATCAATTCTTTAAAAAGGTCATAATCTATACTTGTTATTTAGTAAAAATGTGCACAAATTTCATAATGATTTGATGAGCTATTCTCTAAAATCTGAGATATACAACGATTACGCTTTTATTCGGTACTCGAAATTTTGGAATTCGCTCGATGGTCCTTATTTTTGATTGTCGTTTTTGTCAATCCGGGTCCGTCAACTCCCCTCCAGAGCCCCCTCCCTCGTCCCCCACCCCCAAAAAGAGTGAGCCTGGCCTTAGTTCCCGTATTTCAAGCCAGAACCAACCAGAAACCAGTTTTCTTCCACTAATCCGGAACTCCGGGCTGTTACCAACGCTCCCATTGGCTAGCGTCAGTCCATGGTACGTGCCCCAAGATAACCCCCTGGTTTCTCTCCCTTTTCCCCCTACAATAGCTCTTTCCCGATGTTTGCAACATATTTACGATCCACAATACGGCACGTTTGATAACCAGCTCACATTCTTCAAAGTTTTTGGGTGGAAAGAAGCGAGGCAAAGGGGAGGGCAAGGTACCCTTTCTCTGACTCGGGAGGGGGAAGGGGCAGTCTCTCCTCGGCTCTACAAGGAGCTCAAGAGCCTTGTAGGCTGAGGGGTCGAGCGGGGGCGCTTCGGGCTGGGGGAACAAGGTGGGGAGGGAGTAGAGAAAGAGTTGGGGTAAGTTGAAATGAAAAGTTTACTCACCAGATCCTCAAAGCTTCTTCGATGCTCTTTCCCCTCCCAGTCTAAGCGGCGCGGAATCAGCTGGGGGCCGGAGAAAAGAAAGGAGGGGTTGGTGGGGGCAAACGATAAAGGCCAAACCCTGGCTCCCCGTCAACCCGAACCAGCGTGGGTCCCGGTCCTGGACCATTTGGCGTGTTTATTTCTGCTGGCCCTGTAGCTTGTTGCCCCAGAGCTAGACGAGTGGGGGGGGGGGGGCAGGCCGAAGGGAAGGAAATCTTGAAAAACCGCCTCCCACAGGCATAAAGAGGGGGCGAGTTGAGACCCCAGCAATATCCGCCCCTTTTGAGGGAAGAAGGAGGTTCACCCCTGTGACAAGAGCTATGAGTGCCCAGATCCAAGCCTCCCACCGGGCCCTACCCTCCGCCCCTGATCTGCTCTCCCTCCCTCCAGTCTCACCACAATCCTCCCCACCTCTTCCCAAAGGGGCTCCGTACCTGATGCTCCTCGAGCTCCTGTACTAGAACCTGAGCAAAAGGGAAACACGAATGTGAGGAGCAGCTTGGGCCATCAACCCATTCCTCCCTCCCCACTATGATCACAGCCTCTGACGGTAGGGCTAGTCAGGGCCGGCCATTCCTTCAGCGGAACCGCGCACCCCGCTGCCTCAACTTCCCCTTTGGGATCATTCCCCAGGACTCCCGGATCTCCTTCTGCCTCTCACCTGAGCGGATTTGTTGCAGGGTCCGGACTGCAAGAATCTAGCGATCAGGTAATATAGCTCTGAGAAAGACGAAAAAAAGAGGTTGAGAGAGAGGCAAAGAAGAGAAATAGAAGCTTTTTGAAAACAAACTGACATCCGTCGCGCTAAGCCCCCATCCACTTGGCCCCTGGACACAACCACTCACCGGCTTCGATCTGGGTAGGTGCCGCCGCCATCCTTTTCCCAAGGGGATTTGGGGGCTACGATCCGGAGGACTAGCGGCGGTGAATGGGGGTGCTGATTCTATTGTGGTGAAGCCCCCATGCCCTGGAGTCCCGCCGCTTCCGCCGCACTCCTCGTCCCAGTTTCGGTCTCTCTCGGATTCATCGCATCACGTTTCGACCCATAGATATTCTAGCTCTAGAGCTGAGGAGGCGGAGGAGGAAGGAGAGGGAAAGAGAGAAGAAGAGGGAGGAGTCGAAGTGGCGGAGAAGTGGGCGGGGGCAAAGGGGGTGGAGAGAGGGGAAGGTAAAAACTGAGAGGTACATGCATCACTGGTTGTTCGCCGCCAGAGGCAGTACAGCAGCAACCCGGCCTCCCCTCTCCCAGACGACCGACGGTTGCCTAGCTACTGCTCCCGGAAGGAGGGGGAGGTGCTAACTGGGGCCGGCGCTCTGGCAGCCCCTGTGCAACTCGATGGTGGCGTTCTCCTCCAGGATCTCTACGGTCCAGTGCTCTTCCTGTGAGGCCAGTCGTACCCTTTCCGGTGGAGAAAGCTTGCCTCTGGCGTGACCGTGAGAAACAAGTGAAGTGCCGACTTTATTCAGCTGCTTTTCTCGTTTTTCTCCCGGAATCGAGAAGGCTTTGGTTTTTTTTTTTTTTTTTTTTTTGGTTGGTTGGTTTGTTTTTTGTTTTGTCTCTCCACCGAAGAGAGGCTAGCAGCTAAAGGATCATGTCACTAAAGAAAGAAAAGGAACCCCTGCTTCTTCATTTGTTACTCTTTAAAACGATTTTTGTACCAGAAGAAAATGTACTTACGAGTCCAGAGTGCAGCGCTGATATTGTAGAAAAAGACCAGTTCTGACACTGTCCCCCGATTCTAATGAATATCAGGGAGCAGTTTGCTGTCAGACACGAAGCATTTTACTTTGTCCCATAATGAAAGTTTCACAAATACCATGTCTCTCTTATTCCTATAGGATAATTTTCAATTCTGTCTTCAAATACTGCCAGAACATTTTATATTAAGTATGGATTTTTATGTATGCAACGTAGTTCTCTACAGGTTTGGGCAACGTTTGTTAATACATTCCCCTAACCCCTAACATAGTACCAACTTTTAGTGTTTGATTTACTGAACTCTTAAGTGATCGACGGATGTGTATAGTAATTGACACCCATAGTAAACTACATGTCCTTCCCTACTTTCCCTTAATATTCTGTTCCCATGTCAAGCCTTACCCAAAAGAATTGATAGAACCTGAACCTGATGAGACTAGAAATGCTGTTTAAGCTGAATGAACTATTTACATTGAAATATTTGAACTTGGGTGTTAATCTTTTTAAGTTGAGGGCTGCATTCCTCGAATTTAGTTTCCTCACTGAGAACTCAGGCATTGACCACAGTGAACCTAGAATGGCATTGTGCTAACTTGACGGTTCATTGGCTAGTGCTCACTATGGCCACTTTTTTTATCCCTCAGGAAGAAATTACCACACAATATAATTGTGATACAATACATCTATCTTTGGTCTTGGTGCTATAGTACTTGATAAAACAAATGCCATCAACTGAAAAAAAAATAGATATTGGAAACATACATAATCCCTAGATAACTCATGACAAGCAGTTCAGCAAAACATCAGTCTGAATATGTTTTTACAGTTCAATCATAATATATATAACATTTAACATCAAGTCATTACCATGTGCTAAGCACTCTACCCAATTTACCTTATTCAATCTTTATATATAAAGACCCTAGGAGGTAGGTTCTATTGTTATCCCCATTTTACAGATGAAAAAAAAATGACTGACTTTGGACAACTGACTTAAATTCTGTGAACCTTATTCCTCATCTGTGAAATGTAATACCACTTGCCATGCCCACTTCACAGGAATTGCTGTAAAAGTCATGTGAATATGTTTGTGTCATATTTCAAACCTTATAGGTTATTGTTATTCCAGTGATCACTTCAGTGTCATCCTGGGTGCAATTAAGAAAGAAAAGGCACATAATAATTTGAATAAAGAAAGTTTAAAATAAGGAATGATTAATGATAACAGGAGATAGGAGTAATGAGGGATTACCTAGTAAGGAGTAAAGAAAACTCTGAAGAATATAGGAATAGAAGGTATAATACATACTCTAACAGCAGATTTAATGGCCAGTATTCCTACAGCTGAGGTAAGAGCATTCTCAACCCCTCCCCCCAACCAGGCCTAAGATACGGATCTGGTTGAAGAAGATAGAGTCAGCGTGATTTATCCAATGGTACAAAAGATGCTGCAATACCTTGAAGGCAGAACGCTCTAATTCTTCTTTTAGAACTTTCCAGAAACCTATTGAATTAGCCCTCTAGGGTGCCTAGGAAAATATGTTCACAATGAAGGTTTTACCCAGAGGCAGTTTTCTAAAAAAAACATCAGAGGGAGGGCGGTAGGTGAAGCTACTGGGTGCTACCAGAACCACAACAGGAGCCAGGCATTGGAGAAAGCTGCACAAGGTGTACGAGCAGCTTACCCAGTAAACACACCTGAAGCATGAAGTAAAACCCTTTCTTCCTGCACTGTCTTTCCAATTAACTCTACAGACGAAGCTTCAGTTCTAGCAGACAAAAGGAAAAATATTTTAGAAGCCCAGATCCATTTTCATACAGCAGTCAATAAGGGAGAATTTGACATGATAACCAACGTCAATGGACTGATACAACTTCCATGCTACTTTTTTGATTGTAATGGCTAGGTTGATAAAAGAAAAGTTGTTAAATGGTGTAACTTAACATAAAAAGTGTTTATTTGTTGTTCAGGATAAGCCTACGGCTTTCAATGAATTGTTTTGCTGCAACTGAAATCACCAGTTTTAAGCCTATGTCCAAGGGCTTCACTGGGAAAGGAAGAAAAATTTCATAAAATATAGCAAATATGGATTTACATTAAAAAAAAAAACACTGGCTTGTTTACTGGATGAGTATATTAGTTTCCCAGGGCTGCAATAATACATTGCCACAGACAGAAATTTGTTCTGTAACAATTCTGAAGGCCAGAAGTCCAAAATCAAAATGTTGCCAGGGCCACACTCCCTCCAAAATCTCTAGTGGAGAATCCTTCTTTGCCTCTTCCAGTTTCTGGTGGTTCCTGCCATTCCTTGGCTCCTGGTAGCATAATTCCAATCTCTGCCTGTGTTTTCACATGGCCTTCTTCCCGGTGTTTCCCTGTGTTAAATCTCCCTTTCCTTTTTCTCATCAGGACACTAGTCATTGGATTTTGGGCCCACCCTAAATCCAGGATGATCTCATCTTGAGAACCTAAACTAGTTACATCTGCAAAGACCCTATATTCAAATAACTTCATATTCACAGGTACAGGGGATAGGACATAAACATGTGTTTTAGACAGGACACAAACCAACCCACTCAATTATTTATTTTATTTTGTCTTCCTTAAAACTACGTTTCAATGGAAGATAAAGGTTGAAAATTTAACAGTTCTCCTTAGGTTGGAAAAAAAATGTAAGGAGTCCTGAAATGGAAAAACAGAAATGACACGTAATAAGATTAGTATGACAAATTGTATAAATAAGTAGTTTCTCCCATATCCTATATCAGTGTTTTTTAAAAATTATATAATATAATGAAGTATTTCTTGATTTTAAACATGTTACATAGATTATATGTTAATATATTTTAACATATTGTGTAAGTGTAATATACATTAAAAATAAGGAAAACAGAAAGAGGAAATAGAACTATACAGGAGTAACATCTATATATCTCAAAAGAACTAAGTTAGAATAAAAGTGAACTATATACTGTTAAGAGGTATATGGTGAGTGCTAGAGGAACCATTAGAGGAATAAATAAAAAATATATAGTGAAAAAATATTTAAAAAATTTAACAGTTTCACAAGAAAATATTTGCTTAATGCAAAGAAATCAAGAAAAGAGGAATAGAACAAAAAGGTCATGAGATATAGAAAACAAAATTAAAATGGGAGACATGAATCTACCTACAGTAATAATAACATTACATGTGAATGAACAAGTTCCACTTTTGGTGTAACAGCAGGGAAAGTTTTAACCAGCTCCCCAGTGAAACTAGTGAAAAGTATAAAATATAAACAACCATTTAAAGACATCAGAAATGGTCCTAATGGCATAAAACAAATAAGAAATATATTCAAGAAAATCTGTTAAAATTTTAAGAAGAGTAAAAGTCTACAGTGTTTGAACCAAGACCCACTCCTTCTCCCCCCACCAAGCTTATCAATATGGAAACTATACTGCTGTGTACAAAAGCCAAGAAATACAGGGCTCCCTCTCCCCCTAGTTCTTAGTTGGGCTATCTTCTTGCGTGGGACAGGGTATAAGTGTCTCATACTTCCCCCAAAGACCTGTTGCTTAGGCTAAGTTCTGATTCAGTGCAGCTACGAGAAGGGGACTTCCTTTTTCACCCAGCTCCCACTTCTAGGACAAGGCTACATCTTGGCATTGTGGCACTGAGCATACTGGAGCCTTGATCACCCTTATACCAGACTGAGGCAAAAGAAAAACATGCTGAGAGAGATAAGGCAAAGAGGCCTAGCCTGCTGCTCCACTCCATACCAAGCACTCATCTTCCAAATCAAAGATGTCCGAGAGAAGTGTGCCATTGTGCTGTCCCCCAGTACCAGAGCTGTAGCTCAGAGATTTTGCTCTAGTGGAGAAACAGGGCTTAGAAGAGGAATCTTTCCCCCAAAGGAATTGACTTTATCTGCAACGGAGCATGGGGAAATCCAAGCCTAAGAGCACTCTGAAAAACAGTGAAGATTGTGGGCAAAAGCAATTGGGAAGAAATTGGTACATTCGTTCAAATAATAGGCTAAATTTTAGGCTGCTTAGTTTGCTTGAAAGAAAAGGAAATGACAACTAAAAAGAGCCCTCCTGAGGTCCAGGCAAATCTCAAACACTGACCTAAGGAAATAGCTCCTCAAAGTGAGACAGGCCAGTAAGCCATAATAGGGGTAGGAAATTTAAGACAGAGAGCTGAACAAATTGGCCAAGCAGTTTACAGCCAGATACGGAAGGTCACCTCCCAGGAGATAACATCCAGGCCCAGCTGTATTTTAGCCCAAGGCCTCAAAAAGCAGTAAAACCAGGTGCGTGACACCAGGACCAGCTACAGTGACTAATAGTCCCCTGCCCTGGAACTGACCAATCAGTGGAGACCATAACCCTAAAAGGTTACACCTGAAAAAGCTGATGAGTATTCTGAGAATTTCCCTGAAACCCCTCCTAAACCCTTAGCCTTTAACCCACCCACCACCGCCCAAAAAATGAAGGAGCCTTCCAACAGCACTCCCCTACACCTTTCCCTTTACTGTTCCCCTTTTCTTCCCTCCACAGGCACACATCTCGTAAATTCTAAGGGACCCCATGAAATTTGCAACCAGGGGAGCAATGGGCAACAGCAGCTCACGTCAGGCTAATCCCCTAAACCTGTCTCCAAGGCCCCCTTTCCTCTGACTTTCTGGAGCTCCAAAGCAGCCCTGCCTAGGCTTTCTGGTTGCTCCCTCTATCCTAAGCTCTTTCTTGTGTTACTGTCTCCAGCTTTAAAAAATGTACTCTGAAAACCACCTGGACTCGTGTTGCGTAACCTTTCCCGCATAAAGAACCCACATGCTACCATATGGCCCTAGGCAGGTCTGCTCAAGGCCAGGTCCCTTTCTGATAACACAGACACCAGCATTGGACTGGATAAGACTGTGAAAGAATTTATGTCTACGTGTGTTGTTGAAAACAACAGAGAAAACTGCAGGCATTTAGTAAAACTTAAGTGTTGAGAGTGGCCAACAAAAGGGACAAATAGAGCCTGCCAAAACTAATGCCATCCCAGGGTGACTGTGTGCATACTCAAGGTTTCACCCTCTGAGGGGCAACATCAGAGGCTTCACACAGTGAAGTAAACAAGCACATAACAAGGATTGGAAGGGCCAGGGACCGGTACCCAAGATTGCTAAAATATGTTATCTAAAATGTCTAGTTTCCAACAAAAGTTGAAACATGCAAAGAAGTAGGTATGAACCTTACGTTGAAAAAGAGGGCAACAGCCCTGGCCCTGTGTGGCTCAGTTAGTTGGAGCATTGTCTCACAGACTGAAAGTTTTCGGGTTCCATTCTAGGTCAGGGCACATATGAGAAGGCAGCCAATGATGTTTCTTTCTCACATGGATCTCTCTCTCTCTCTCTCTCTCTCTCTCTCTCTCTCTCTCTCTCTGTCTCTGTCTCTGTCTCTCTGTCTCTGTCTCTGTCTCTCTCTCTCTCCTTCTCTCCCCATTCCTCTCTCTCTAAAATAAATGCAAAAATGTGAGGACAAAACAAGGGGGGCCAACAGAAACTGCCTTCAAAAAATGACCACATGTTAGACTTAACAGACAAAGACTTCAAAGTTGTAATTATAAATATGTTCAAAGAACTAAAGGAAGGTATGGCATCAATATTCCATCAAACAGAGAATATAAATCCAAATTTTTTAAAAATTGTATTGTTTATGCTATTATTAGTTGTCCCAATTTTTCCCCTTTGCCCAGTTTCACTCAGCCCCCGCCCTCCCACTCCCTCAGGCAATTCCCAAGCTCTTGTCCATGTCCATGGCTCCTGAATATATGTTCTTTGGCTAGTCTCTTCACCTTCTTTCATACAATCACCCACTCCCCCCGCCGACAGCTGTCAGTCTGTGCCATGTTTTTATGCCTCTGATTCTATTTGGCGCATTAGTTTATTTTGTTTATTAGATTCCACATATGAGTGAGATCATATGGTATTTGTCTTTCTCTGACTCATTTACCATAATAATCTCCCAGTCCATCCATGCTGTCACAAAAGGTAAGAGTTCCTTCTTTTTCACGACTAACTAGTATTCCATTGCGTAAATGTACCACAGCTTTTGTGTCCACTCATCTACTGATGGGCACTTAAGCTCTTTCCAGATCTTGGCTATTGTAAATAATTCTAAAATGGACACGGGTGCATATATTCTTTTGAATTGGTGTTGCAGGATTCTTAGTATAATCCCAGCAGTGGGATCACTGGGTCAAAAGGCAGTTCCATTTTTAGTTTTTTGAGGAAACTCCATACTGCTTTCCCAAACTGACTGCACCAGTCTGCATTCCCACCAACAGTGCACTAGGGTTTCCTTTTCTCCACATCCTCGCCAGCACTTGTTGTTTGTTGATTTATTAACGATGGCCATTCTGACTGGTGTGAGGTGGTATCTCTTTGTGGTTTTAATTTGCATCAGAGATAAATTACTTTTTAAAAAGAACCAAATGAAGATTTTTGAGTTCAAAGAAAGAGTAACTGAAGTTAAAAAAAAGCAACTTCCCTAGAGGGAACAAGAGTAGATTTGAACTAGCAGAATAAAGAATTAATAAACTAAAGTAAAAATAAATAAGTGGGACTACATTAAAACTAAAAAAGCTTCTACACAGCAGGAAACCATCAAAAAATGAAAATGCAACCTATTAAATGGGAGGAGATATTTGAACTCATATCTGATAAAGGATTAATATCCAAAATATATAAAGACCTCATACGAATCAATAGCAAAATAAACAAACAAATAAATAAACCTGCAAATAAATAAATAAATAAGCCAATTTTTAAATGGGCAAGGTATCAGAATAGACATTTTCCAAAATCCACATAAAGAAGTCTGACAGGTACATGAAAACATGGTCAACATCACTCATCATCAATAAAATACAATCCAAAACTTCATTGGGTTATCACCTCATACCTGTCAGAATGGCTATTATCAAAAAGTCAAAAATAATCCTGGCTGGTGTGGCTCAGTGGATTAAGCACTGGCCTGTGAACCAAAAGGTCACTGGTCAGGGCACATGCCTGGGTTGCAGGCCAGGTCCCCAGTAGTGGGTGTGTGAGAGGCAACCACACACTGATGTTTTGCTCCCTTTTTTTCTCCCTTCATACCCCGCTACCTAAAAATAAATAAATAAAACCTTTAAAAAAAGAACATGTTCCTTGTTCAGTCCTGGCTGGCATGGCTCAGTGGATTGAGCATCGGCCTGTGAACCAAAGGGTCACTGGTTCGATTTCCGATCAGAGCACATGCCTGGGTTGCAGACCAGATCGCCAAAGTTGGGCGTGAACAAGAGGCAGCTAATTGATGTGTCTCTCACATATGGATGTTTCTCTCCCTCTCTTTCTCCCTCCCTTCTCCTCTTTGTAAAAATAAATAAGTAAAGTATTTTTAAAAGGTCAAAAGTAAGTGTTGGAAAAAATATTAAGCAAAGGAAACCCTTGTGCACTGTTGGTGAGATTGTAAATTGGTACAGTCACTATGGAAAACAGTGTGGAAGTTCCTAAAAAAATCAAAAATAGAACTTCTATGTGACCTAGCAATTCCAATTACAGATATTTATCCAAAGAAAACAAAAATTTAATTCAAAAAGATCTCTGCGCTTTCATGTCCATTGCAGCATTATTTACAATAACCAAGACATGGAAACAACCTAAATGTCCAACGATTAAAGAATGGACAATAAAATATGTTGTATACACTTATGATGGTATATTATTCACCCATAAAAACTAAAAACTGCCATTTGTGAGAAGATAGATGGAGCTTGAGGACATTATACTAAGGGAAATAAGTCAGATGGAGAAAGACCAATATCATATCATCTCACTTACATGTGGAATCTAAGAAATAATAATAGCCCTGGCTGGTTTGGCTCAGTGGATTGGGTGCCAGCCTGTCAACAGAAAGGTTACTGATTCGCGATTCTCAGTCAGGGCACGTGGCTGGGTTGTGGGCTGGGTCCCCAGTTAGAGGCATGCGAGAGGCAACTGATGGCTATTTCTCTGGCACATCAAAGCTTCTCTCCCTCTCTTTGTTCCTTCCTTCATGTCTCTCTAAAAATAAGTGAATAAAATATATTAAAAATAAAATTAAACTAAAAAATAATAATAAATAACAAAAAATAAGTGCCTCAATGCAGAAAACAGATTGGTGGACTTGCCAGAAGCATGGGCTGCAGGATGGGTAAAATGGGTGATGGGGGTCAAAGTGTACAAATTTCTAGTTATAAAATAAATGTCATGAAGGTATTATGTACAGCATGGTTACTATAGTTATAATACTGTTTTGCATATCTGAAAATTGTTAAAAGGATAAATCTTAAAAGTTCTCATCCTGAGGGGATAGAAATCTGTATCCATATATGGTGACAGATATTCACTACACAGTTTTTTCTTTATTTTTCTCCACATTTTACATCATACAATTTCCTATGACTTGAGGTCACTAGTCTTTTATTTTTCAATCTGCAGTTGATTGCATATAATGTAGTTCTCTTGTTTTTGTTTGTGTCTTTGTTTTCTTGTTTGTTTTTGTGGTTCATTGTATCTTCTACTTCTTGGCTGAGACATTCTATATCACCATTCATTTCAAGACAACTGGATAGGTAAACTGAGACAGATAGTTAAAGGGCCAAGCAGTTTACAGGCATCTAGTAAATCACTGTTCACTACATTTATTGTGGTGACCATTTAACAATATATACAAATACCAAGTCATTATACTGTACACATGAAACTAATATAATTTTATATATCAATTATACCTGAATTTTAAAAATTAGCCAACTTGAAATATTGCTAGAAATTACAAACTGAAGAACAGAGCAAAAAATAATGATGAAAAATGAACAAACCTGCAGAGAAATGTGGGCCAATATGAGTACCAATATATATGTAATGGGATTATTAAAAGGAAGGGAGAGAAAGGAAAGCAGGAAAAAATATTAGAAGAAATGATGGCTGAAAACTTGGGTAAACATGCAGGAAGCAGTGAACCGCAAATAGGAAAAACACGAAGAGATCCACAAGTAGTCCTAGTAAAACTTCTGATAGCCGATGACAAAGAGAAAATCTTGAAAACAGCCAAATAAAAAGGATTTCTACCTTACAAAGGAGGAATAAGAGCTGATTACTTAGCAGAAACAATGGAGGCCAGAAGGCAGCAGGATAACATATTCCCTGTGCTCAAAGAAAGTAAAAATATCAAGTGAGAATTTGAGACCCAAGAAAGCTATTTTTTAATGATGGTGAAATAAAAACATTGTTAGATAAACAAAAATAAGACAATTTGTTACTAACAGATTCACACAAGAAATATTAGAGGAAGTTATTTAGGCCAAAAGCAACCAAATCCATAGGGTAATTCAACTCCACGCAACAAACAAAGGGCAATGGTAAATGTAATTATGTAATTACAAAAGACAGTAAAAATACTTATTTCTCCTCCTTTCTTAATTTTATAATTATATAAAACAATGTGTATATGATGTATTATTTGGCCTATGACATAGAGAAATATATTTGTCAATAAAAGCAAAAAGAAGGTGAATGGGAACAAAGCTGTACTGGGCTAAGGATGCAGAGAACAAGAAATGACCAATAATCAGGTTAGCATGACAAAATATATTGATATAAATATATACTACCTCTTATTTCTTTTCTTAGCTTCTTAAAAACATTAAACAATATAATATAATGATTATAATAGATTGCATTAAAACATTTATAGATCATTTATAGAGGTAATATGTTTAATACACCACAAAAGGGTGGAAACGGAGCTAGCTATACAGAAGTAACATTTCCATATCACAGCAGGATTAAATTAGTAGAAATCTTAAGCTGATTCTGATGGGTTACAGTGTACATAGTAAGCTCCAGAACAACCACTAAACAAAAATATAGCAAAAACAAATCACTAAAAATTCAAATGCTGCATTAAATAAGATTCTCTTAATGCAAAAGAAAGCAGTAAAGGAGAAACAGAAGAAAAAGAAGGGCAACACACACAAATGGAAAACAAAAAGTAAAATGACACAATTACTGGTCTAAATGTAAATTTCCCATATTGAAAACAGTATGGAGGTTCCTTAGAAAATTAAAAATAGAATACCTTATGACCCGGGAATCTCACAGCCAGATATATGTGTGATGGAAAGGAAATCACCATCTCATACATTTATTTGCACCTTGATGTTCATAGCAGCATTATTAATAGTTGCCAACACATGGTGACAATGTATGTGCCCATTGATCAATGAATGGATAAAGAAAATATACACGCACAAACACAACAGGATATCATTTAGCCATAAAATGAAAATCCTGCTATTGGCAACAACATGGATAAAACTTGAGGACATTTTGCTAAGAGGAGACAGTAAGACACACAGAGAAAGATGAATACTGTGTGATCTTGTTTACCTGTGGAGTCTAAAAAAGCCAAACTCACAAAACCATAGGGTAAAAGAGTAGCTGTCAAGAGCAGAGGAGTGGGGGAAATGGGGAGATGTTGGTCAAAGGGTTACAAATTTCCAGTTTTAAGAAAAATGAGTTCTGGGAACCTAATAGTTGTTATTTTGTTGAATTATTATCTATAAAGTAGAGCCCCAGGATGTTGGATGGTGAGCCTTGGTTCAACAAGTGTCCATGAGGGGGGATTAAATACAGAACTTTCTTACTCATAAGTCCTGGAGGAAGTGCACAGCATGCCTCAGGAGGACAACGTAGAAAGGTCAAGGCAGTGTGCTGGCAAAGAGAGACCAGCAGGTGCTGGAACAAATGCCTTATTAGGGTGTAAGTGTGGGGAACTTTGGGATTCCTGAGCTAAAGGTGGATTAGTCAGTTCAGACTAAAAAAAACAGGTGTTTGTTCAGCTTTGCAGGGGTTTTGTCTAAGGACTACACAAGGGGAAAGCCCTGGGAGGCAGTGGAGATTGTTTATCACAGGAGCCTTTGGTAGAGTCATATTAGGAGTTACAGTACTTGTGACTGTACTGGCTGTTATGTAGGGCATGTGCTGCTGAGAGGAGCTAGTGTCAGTTCAAGGGCACTGAAGGCCACTTTGCCATCCAAACTGGATGCCAAGGCAGCAGCATTGTGGAGTAGTTTAGCTAAACTCTCAACACTGAAGTACAACATGGTGATTATAGTTAACAATAATGCATTGTACACTTGAAAGTTGCTAAGGTTCTTACCATCACAACAAAATAGTAATTATGTGAGGTGAAGGATGTGTTAACCAACCTTGTATGATAATCATTTGTATCAAATCATCACATTATACACATTAAACTTACACAATCTTATGTGTCAATTACATGTCAAAAAACCTAGGGGAAAAGTAGAATGACAAACATCAATTCAAATATATCAACAATACCATTATATATGGATGGGTTAAACAATCTGGTGAAAGGTAAATTACATGCAGTTTAAAGGTGAGACACTTTTGGTTCAAAGATAGAAATGCATTAAAATTAAATTGATGAAAAAAACATATATCATACAAACAACAACCACAAGAAGACAGTAGTTTCTCTACTAATAAATAGAACAAATAAAATAAAAAATGATAATATTATTAGAGATAAACGTGGACATTTTATGATAGAAGTTTCAACACATCAGGAAGTGATATAACAATTATAAGCATATATGTCCTTAACAGCAGAGTACCAAAGTACAGGAAGCAAAAACTGACAGAAATAAAGGTAGAAACAGACAATTCAATGATAATAGCTGGGAAATTCAATATTCTATTTTCAGTAATGGACAAAAACAACTGAACAGCTACAGACACTCCACCCAACAACTACAAAGCAACAACAATGTTCTTCTCAAGTACACATGGAACATTCTCCATGATAGACCATATTCTAAGAGAAAACAAACCTTGATCATTTTAATTGGATATAAATGATACAAATTATGTTTTCTGACCACAATAGAATGAAATTAGAAGTCAATACCAAAGAAAATTGGGAAACTAACAAATACATGGAAATTAAACAGCATACTCCTAAATAACCAAAGAAGAAGAAATCAAAGGAAAAATTTAAAATACTATTAGATGAATTACCATGAAGAAGGAACATAAAACTAATGAGATACATCTAAACAGTGCTTAGAGGGAAATTTGAAGGTATAAATGTCTATATTAAAAAGAAAAATCCAAAATCAATCACCTAACCTTTCACCATAATACACTATACAAATAGGAGCAAATGAGGCTGCTCTGCATGTAGAGTAACCACTCTCAGTCTCAGTGCTTCACTAATAAACTCTCACTTTAAACTCTAAAAAATATTTTTAAAAAACATCTCAATTGTGAACTAGAACAATTTAATAAACTAGAGAATAGAAAATGATTTTAAAAATCAATGAAAGCAAAAGTTGATAATGTAAAACAATCAACAAAACTAGACAGGCAGACCAAGATAAAAAATAAGAGGACACTCAAGTTACTAAAACCAGGGATGAACGGCATTATTACTGTTGTGCTCTCAGAAACAAAAGTAATCAAAAAACTTACTTGAAAAACAAACAAAAAAGCAGATTTTTAAAAAGGTAATCAAAAAAACTTCCAAAAAATAAAATTCACATCCAGTTGGCTTTACTGGTAAATTCTAGCAAACATTTAAAAATTTAATGGCAATTCTTCACAAACTCCTCCAAAAAATAAACCCATTCCATGGGGCATTACTGTGGGAGAACAGGGGCCACAGGTTAGGCTGACAAGGTCAGGGGAGGCATGCAAGGTAGCCTTACAAACCCAGAGACTGAAAGTAACCACAAAAGATGGTCTGAAATTAAAACTTACTAACTAAAAACAATTTATGTCAGGTACTCATGCCTTAGGTTCAAATCTTCCCTGACAAAAGTCAATCTTTATATTAATTGAGCCTGACTATTGTATTTTTGCATCTATGACAATATGCCTTTGGAATGTCAAAGTAATTTCATTTTTCCAGACCCCTCAAATTCAGGCACAGCACCAGAGGGAGACTACAAATTCCCTCATTGTTTTTGTTATTGTGTTAACTGTTACCTGTTAACTACCCAGTACCTATCTATGGTAAAGAAGTATGTATCAACAACTGAATTTAAAATAAGCAAACAACCTGAATGGGAACAGAATTATAGGTATGGAGTTCATTTGGAGGGTTATCAGCTGGGAGGGGAAAAGGGGAAACTGGGGAAAAATGTGCAGGGTTTAAGAAACATAATTGGTAGATACAAAATAGAGGGATGTCAAGAATAGTATAGGAAATGGAGAAGCCAAAGAACTTATATCCATGACCCATGGACATGAACTAAGGGCGGGGGGTTGCTGGAAGGAAGAGGAGCACCTGGTGGAGGGGGGCAAAGGGGGAAAATTGGGACAACCATTATAGCATAATCAATAAAATATATTTTAAAAATAAAAAAGTATGTACCTATCATTTTACTTTTTATTCAATCACAAAGCTTTCCCCAAATTTCTTTCTCCCACCTCTAATCTATCACCAATGGATTTCTTATAACCCACTTAATGTCTTCTCTTTTGATTGTAATGTATAAAATAAAGTGCAAACCTGCCATTTTCTGGAGCATTTTCTCAATCCACGGAGATTTTGCTTCCTAGCAATTGTTGTCAGGTTGGCTCCAAGAAAAAATCACAAAAATGCTCTTCAGGTTTGAATGTTTGTTACCTTGACATTTACCTGGCATAGTGCAGCAGGATTCCAAAGAGGCCCACCCAGAGCCACTGTGCAGACCCAAACCTGGTGCTAGGATCCAGCACAGTTTCCATTGAGCCTGGCCAGCTCCCTGCCACATTGGGTGAACTTGACTGGGTGAGTGGGTGAGTTGTCTTTTGGATTCAGGACCTTCCCTTGCTTGTGGTAGAGGGCCTGACTTTATTTGAGCTGTCTTTACCAAGTAAATCCTCAAGGAAGCACTAGATTAAGGGTTGACAGAACTTAGGCAAAAGTGGAGTGGAGAAAAAAATGGGTGGCTTATTTTACTTTTGGCTTTTCTTTTTTTTTTTCTTTTTTTAAAAGATTTTATTTATTTATTTATTTTTAGAGAGGGAAGGGAGGGAGAGAGAGAGAGAGAGAAAAACATCAATGTGCGGTTGCTGGGGGTTATGGCCTGCAACCCAGGAATGTACCCTGGCTGGGAATCGAACCTGGGACACTTTGATTCCCAGCCCGTGCTCAATCCACTGAGCTACACCAGCCAGGGTGTACTTTTGGCTTTTCAGTTGGAATTCTTTAACTGCATGTCTGAAAAGTCTTTTGCCGAAATGAGAGGTTGAACTTGTTTGGCTACAAAGATAAGGGACACTTCGTCTCTCCAGCCTGAATCTTGGGTGTTCTTAGGTGACTAAGTATCTTTGCGGAGGTGTCAGGGGGCATCCCCTATGATGTGCAGGACCCCCATAGGGAATTCTAACTCAACTGTAATTTACTTGTCCAGGGGACATGCATACAAAGGTTGGTCACCTAGCACACCAAGTCCTCATGGCTGTATGAAACAGCTGGGGAGAGAAACGGAGGCATGCAAGAGGGTTTCTGTGTCTTGAAGGATGAGAGCCTTGTGGACTTCAACCCCTAAGCAGTACGCTTTGACCTCCTACACAAATACCTGGAAAATTTTGTTCAGACTACAGATATCCAAAGAAAGACTAAAATTAAAGTGAAAATGTGTGCCTTCAAGGCTGGAAACTCTCAGACCCCAGCCTCATTAATACTCCTGGTAGGAAGCTTATACTTGCAAGTGATTTACAGAAACAGGGAGATTTATCTAGACATGATATCAACTTAAAATGGCCAAAAATGCAGTCTTCTTTTGGCACTTAAATTAAGTTTTTGCTTGCAAAATTAGAAAAAAAAATGCTGGCTCTAAAATTAAACTAAATGAATGGGAAGAGTATCTTGATTTGGAAATTAGAAGCTTTTGGAAGAAGCACAGATGAATTCTTTTGGAAAAAAAGAAGTTAATAATAACTTTTAGAGACTGTCTCTGAACTAGAGAAGGCTCCTAAAGCTAAAGTTTGTCTTTGAAATGCAAATACAAGATGTCCAAGAACTCGTATCTGGACCATATTTTATTTTTTAAAATTTAATTTATTTGTTTTTAGAGAGAGAGGAAGGTATGGAGAAAGAGAGGGAGGGAAGCATCAATACATTGCTTCTCACACTCCCCCATCTGGGGACTTGGCCAGCAACCCAGGTATGTGCCCTGACCAGAAATTGAACCTGCAACCTTTCAGTTTGCAGGCTGGCTCTCAATCCACTGAGCCACACTGGCCAGGGCATGGACCATATTTTATTATTTTTTTAAAATATTTTATTTATTTTTTGAGAGGGGGAGGGAGAGAAACATCAATGTCTAGTTGCCCCCCCCCATGCACCCCCTACTGGGGACCTGGCCTACAACCCAAGCATGTGCCCTCACTAGGAATTGAACTGGCGACCCCTTGCTTTGCAGTCCAGTGCTCAATCCACTGAGCCACACCAGCCAGGGCTGGACCATATTTTAAAATGCAAAATTTTTAAAAGGCAAATTTTACCAAAAGTTGAAAAACCTTAGCCACATATGAGTAAATCAATTTAAGTTATTTCAGTCACTGGTAAATTTGATGAAAGTTATTGAGTATCTACAAATTTTGAAATAAAATACTGAAACATTGATTGCTAAACAAGTCTTGGGTTCACCTGCTTTTGGCTTTTGTTGCAGAAAGCCTGTGGAGTGGATTTGGAGCTGTTAATTAATGTCTTGTGCTTTATTAGAGATGTCTTACTTCAAAGAAGGTGTATTTGCCAATAGAGGAACCTATGCTTCTAAAGGTCATAAAATGTGTTTATAAAAGTCAATCTTAGGAGTGCTTTTCCCTTATTTTTTGGTTATCATTGGAAATTGAGGGGTTTTTTTAAAGTTAGAAATTCTAATTAAGTTGGAAAGAATTTGTGTGATTTTGGTAATAGAAGGCATAAAGTATGAAGGACAAGGATGGAAAATGAGTTATTCTAAGGCTGGTTATTTCTGAATGGGTAAAAAGGTCTGTGAAAATACGAAAATTGTAAAACAGTTTGTAAAAGGTTGTGAAGGCTGTAGAAGTGTGAAAATTTTAAGTTGGTAAAGAAAAAACCCCAGCCATGTTCTCTCCTGTGGCTTAATTTCTTACATTGATTTCCTTTATTTCCACCTCTCACTCACAGCCCTTGAAGCTTTCAATGAAAGTCTCAACAGGTCTTCCTGCTTGGTGTTTAGGACCTTCCACCCTTTTTCAGTCTTCTCAAAGGTTATCAAAAGCAAAAGAGAAAAAAATCTTGGATCTTTTCTATAAAAATGAGTAATTGGAGTTATGTGTATAGTAATTATAAGTGTTCAGCTATGTATTACATGTGGTGCGTTTTCTGCCTCCAGATGATGTTACTAGGGTGTAATGTTTTATTGGCCTAGAGAAATTAAATACTTACGCAGATTAAGCAGGATCCTGTGATCTGGACAAACCTGTGGTATTGGGTTGCCTAAAAAGTCCATATGTCTTTTTCTACAAAATAAAAGACACATTTTTCATTTTCACCAATAACTGTATTGACTCGGATATTTTGAGAATGTCAGCTATCTCCCCTGTGGTATAAAATTGATTGTTCTCAGTTAATGTCTCGATTTGATTGCTATCAACTTCAACTGGTCTCCCTGACCGTGAAGCATCATCCAGTGAGAAATCTTCAGCACAAAAATTTGCAAACTGCTTTTGACATGTTTGATCAGTCACAGCACCTTCTCCAAACACTGCACTAATCTTTTCTTGTGTTTCAGTTATGTTTTTACCTTTCTTGAAATAATAATGCATAATATGCTGAAAATATTGCTTATTTTCTTCCATCTTCAATATTAAAATGGCTACTCATAAATTCACCAATTTTGTTAATAAGTTTTTTATGCATGCTGATATGACAGCTGTCACAGTACAATCTAACAAAACTGTTTTGAGTGAAGCTAAAGGCAACTAAGTGCTTGTAGAGCCATTTTACAGGAAAGGCAAACACACACTTTGGTCAACCCAGTATTTAATATTAAAACCAGTTTGGGTTTGATTAATGTCGTTTAGAGTTATAACCATAAAATATGTGTTTGTTTTACCCAAATTTACAAAAACCTGTTATGATCTTTTTGTTAAGTTTGACAATTTTCCCAAAGTTTAAATGTTAAGAGCGCTTTGTTTTTTGTTTTTTTTTTGTAAACCAAGACATGACTGTTCCAATGGGCCCTGGAATACCTCAAAGTTTCATTCTCTCTCCTTTTAAAAAATATTTTTAAACTAATTAGGCCTATTTGAGGTGGGTTTTGTTTTTTGGTGGTAAAGACAATTTATTTTGCTAATTTGAAATTTATATTTGAAATGGATTAAATAGCCAAATATAAACAATATAGAAGAGAAGAAAATACAAGTTAATATTTTTCTGTTTTTTTAATGTATAAGCAATGAAAAAAGTATAAAAGGAAAATGGACAAATTTAATATTTCAGACAAGATGGAAGTGGGATGGCTACAGGTTTTCTTTTAAAAGCCACAATAGCATCCTGTATCACTTAAAATTATTCCCCAGCCTGAGTAGTTTAGAAGTATTTGAAGTGTTTGAAATTATGTGGGAAGCTTTGAGAAAATAATAATAATAACAATAATAATAACTGTATTATTCTATTTGTACACCTACCTACTTTTACCTGGAAAGATGACAAGTTTACTTAGACAGTGATACTCCAGGGATATATGGGGAGTCCCATCTATGGTCTTAGCTACCAAAAGCTGAGTTAAGTGATGTTAACTTTCTTAGAGAGTCCATTCTAATCCACTATGTGGATAAGTTAGTGAAGGCTCTAGGATATTAGTAGACTCCGAAAAGTACCCAATAGAATATCAAAAGACAAGTTCAGATTCTGTTTACCCCAAGTAAAACACTTTGGTTATCTGATATGTAAAAATGAGCTACTAATTAACCCTGAAAGGTTTGGAGGAATTTTGTCTTTGTGTCCTCCAAAAACAGGAAAGTGGCTTAGAAGTTTCCTGGGTTTGACTGGATATTGTTGTGATTGTATTCCAATTTTTAAAATATTTTATTTATTTATTTTGAGAGGGGGAGGGGAGGGGGGGAGAGAGAGAGAGAGAGAGAGAGAGAGAGAGAGAGAGAGAGAGAGAGAGGGAGAGAGACATCAATGTGCAGTTGCTGGGGGCCGTGGCCTGCAACCCAGGCATGTGCCCTTACTGGGAATTGAACCTGCGATACTTTGGTTCGCAGCCCATGCTCAATCCACTAAGCTACGCCGGCCAGGGCCCCAATTTTTTATCTATGGCCCAGCCTCTATATGTCTTATTAAAATAAAATTAACCTGACCACCTTCTTGTTCCTAGGAATGCTTTGTAAGAGTCCTTGATAATGCTGACGTAATTTGGTTTACAGATAGATCTATGAAAGATAAACAGGAATGTTACTGGGATGGATGTGCAACAGCTTCCATGATGGACATAACTGAAAGTTCTTGGGACTTCCGGCAAGATGGAGGCATAGGTGGACGTACCGTACCTCCATGCACAACCAAGATTAGAACAACAACAATTTAGAGGCAGAATAACACCCAGAACTGACAGAGAATTTATCTGAATGGAAGTTGGACAGCCAAGAAGTTGAAGTAGACCTGTTCATCCAGACTGGTAGGAGGGGCTAAGAGGAGGAGCGGGCATGGGTCACAGCACGTGGAGATTGGGGAGAACTGAGTGCATAAGGCAACCGGGAGTGTGTAAGCCTTCCGGGAACGCAGCGGTGGACCCTGAGTACGCAAGCAGTGGCTGGCGGACCCAGTGAGGCGGCATTGTGGACCAGGGCAGAGCGTGCAACCCGGGATCCCAGAGAAGGGACTGAGATCCCAGGAGAACGGAACTACCTCCATTGTTCCTGCCCACCCCCGTGCCCACCCCCGCCCCTACATACAACATCACAATCTCGCGACTGGGGTGCCCAGCCCTGGTGAACACCTAAGGTTCTGCCCCTCACCAAAACAAGAGCGACCAGACAGGAATGGGGGCAGAGAGAGAGAGATGTCTCCAACAGAAGAACAGATCAGTCCCCCAGGACTTATCCTTTTGAGCGACCAAGAAATAGCCAATCTATCAGATGCACAGTTCAAAACACTGGTGATCAGGAAGCTCACAGAATTGGTTGATTTTGGGCACAAATTACATGAAAAAATGCAGGTTACCATAAAAGAGATGAAGGAAGATGCACAGAGAGCCAATAGTGACGGGAAGGAAACTGGGACTCAAAACAATAGAGTGGACCAGAAGGAACAAAAAAACAACCAAGCAGGAAAGAAGGAAGAAATAAGAATTTAAAAAAACGAGGAGAAGCTTAGGAACCTCCAGGACATCTTTAAACATTCCAACATCCAAATTATAGGGGTACCAGAAGGGGAAGAGGAAAAGCAACAGATTGAACATGTATTTGAATAAATAATAAAGGAGAACTTCCCCACTCTGGCAAAGGAAATAGACTTCCAAGAAATCCAGGAAGCTCAGAGAGCCCCAAAGAAGTTGGACCCAAGAAGAAACACACCAAGGCACATCATAATTACATTAGCCAAGGTAAAAATGAAGGAGAGAATCCTAGAAGCAGTGAGAGATAAGGGGACAGTAACCTACAAAGGAGTTCCCATCAGACTGTCAGCTGACTTCTCAAAAGACACAGGCAAGAAGGGGCTGGAAAGAAATATTCCAAGTCATGAAAGACAAGGACCTACATCCCAGATTGTTCTATCCAGCAAAGCTCTCATTTAAAATGGAAGGGCAGATAAAGTACTTCTCAGATAAGGTCAAGTTAAAGGAGTTCATCATCACCCAGCCCTTATTTTATGAAATGTTAAAGGGACTTATCTAAGAAAAGAAGATAAAGAAAAAACATGTATAGTAAAGGACAGGAAACTCACAATTATTAACAACCACACCTAAAGCAAAATCAAAAGAAACTAAGCAAACAACTAGAACAGGAACAGAACCACAGAAATGGAGATTACATGGAGGGTTAGCAACAGGGGAGTGGGAGGAGGAAAGAGGGGGAAAAAGTACAGAGAATAAGTAGCATAGAAAGTAGGTAGAAAATAGACAGGGGGAGGGTAAGAATAGTATGGGAAATGTAGAAGCTAAGGAACTCATAAGTATGACACATGGACATGACTGAAGGGAGGGATATGGGTGGGAGAGGGTGTACAGGGTGGAGGGGAGTGAAGGGGGGGGGAATGGGACAACTGTAATAGCATAATCAATAAAATATATTTAAAAAAAGAAAGTTCTTATTTACCTGACAAAAATCTGCCCAACAAGCCTAATTAATTTTTCTAACTCAGACTTGTCAATTGACCAAAGATCAAACAGGCAATATTTGTACTGATATCAGCTGTGCTTTTGATGTAGCTCACAACTGTAGAATATTGTTGAAGCAGCAAGGCTTCTTCATTTTCTCAGGGCAGTCCATAAAGGATGGAAAGTAGATCACAAAATTATTAGATGTCATGCACAAATTGAAACAACTGGCAATTATCAAAATTCCAGGACTTTTCTAAAGCTGCCACCATGGAAACAAATGGAAATTGTTTAGCTGATGCCTCACTTAGACAGACAGCATTAAACTGCCAAATTATCCAGACCCGAGAGTACTCCTTGCTTTCTATTAAATCAATAAAAAACCCTCTCATTTATAGTTATAATGGACAACTACAGAGGTAAAGAGAATATGGCAATGAAAGGGGAAACTGTTCTGGGCAAACAGATATGATTTGGACCCAACCAGAAACCAATTTTACCTATAGGAGCTTAATTACCTATCCTGTACTTTAACATGTACATAAGCTAACATTAGAGCCCTAAAAGATGATTTCATGGAGTGAAACTTCTCCTACTGAAGCTCATAAATTACATAGCAAATGTTCTATCTGTCCAATATATAACCCAGGGAAATCATTCTGTGGGTCAGAAGGACATTTCTTACTTCTTTTAGATCTATTTGAGGTCTGATAATTGGATTTTATCCAAATGCCACCATCTCAAGAATATAAAAGAAAATGTGTGAGTTATGATTTTGTATGGGTTGAGGCATTCCCTTACAGGAGAACAACAGCTTTAATGATAGGTATATTATTTAAAAAATTAATTTCCAGTTGGGGAATTCCTTCTGAGTTAGTGACTGAGGGACTCATTTTACTAGACAAACAATGCAATCCATTTGTAAATTTGGCCTATTCTATAGTATTTTTATTGTGCCTATCACCCCCAGTTCTCTGGATTGGTAGAACTCACCAATGTTAAAATTTAAACTCAACTAGGTACATTTTCAGGAGCTTTTAATCTCCCTTGGCTGAAAGCTCTCCTTATAGTACTTGTCAACCTCAAATCTATGGTAAACATAGCCTTTCTCCTTATAACATAGTCACCAGCCACCCTATAAATCTATATGAAGGGACATGAATCAACCTTACTGAAAGGAGACATTCTGCATTATTATTATTAAGGGCTCATTAACCAGCTTATAGGGACAATAAATTAGTAACATTTTACTATATACTCCCAGGACACAAAGACTTCAAAGACCATGACTTACAACAAGGAGATTGTGGCCCATTGGAAAATACATTAATTAAAGACTTTTCCTCCATCACTGTTGGAAGGGACCTTATCAGGGGCCTAATCACAAATGGACATAGGCCCCTGTCTCTGACACTTGGCCTACAGTGATCTGGAGATCAAAGACTTCTTGAGGATGAGAAGCCATGACCCCAGAGATACATAGCTATCCCAAAATATCAAAAAGGCCTTTATACCTACAAATTAATGTTCAACTTTATTTGTTTGATTGTCTTTACCTTTCCCCTAATATTAATAATAATAGTTATTATACTTGTTTGTTAGACTTTTCTCAAACCTCGCATATACAGCCTGAGTGGTAATTGCTGAAGGTATATAAAATAACTTTTTGTATTATCAATAATACTCTTATGGTTTATGTTTTATAAGAAATGCTATTGCAAAAGGAAGGAAAGAGATGTGTATATTTTTAGGAGAAGTTAAAAGGAGGTAGTTTGTCCTGAATATGCTTACTCTCAAACTGGATAGACTACTAATGGTATTAATTCAGACAGAAGCTGAAGTGGCTGTAAAAATATGACCCCTCTATAACTGCTACTGAGGCACAGGAAACTTACTTAAGAAACTCTTACTGTCCTCCAGGCCTGTGGAATTTTTAAATGGCAATTGTAATTTACAGCATTATGGTCTTACAGCCTTGGCCCTGATTAAACCTTAAGGTTACAGCTTCCAATTGCACAAGTAGCAGGAATCAGATTAATAACAGCACTTGAGTGTTTCCAATGGGCAGTAAATGGGCCATAGTAAATGAAAACCTATGTCATGGTCAGATTATGAAAACTGAAAAGGTATAGGTTGTGCCCTCAAACTGTAAGTGAATGTTATGCAAGATGCAAAATGTACAAAAGTAAGATAGGCAACAAAATATGGATCGTGATAGCTCATAGGTTAGAAATGATCCAGAATGTTTGCCCATGAGCCCTGATTGCCTCCCATTTGCCTGCCTTTCACTTGTTTTATTTTGCCTTGTTTGTGATAATTTAATATATATTTTTTCTTTTTTTGTTTTGTTTTAATTTTATTTTAATCATTGTTCACATACAGTTTTCTGTCTTACTCCCATCTCAGCCACCCACCCATCCCTCCCCACCTCCCTCCCATTTTCACCCCCCTTATGAGTTAATATATATTTTTACATTTAACTCATTCTACTTTATTCTATGCTGCCTTTCACTCTGGAGAAAACATTTGACCGAGACTTCCATCCAAGCTTATGGTCGAAAAATTTTGTTCTAATTCTGGCTCTTTCACTAACTGTGTGGTCTTAGGCAATTCATATATCTTTTTTAGGCCTTAAAAATAAACCTGTACAATAAATATACTTCTAGCTCTAAAATTTTGTGACTGTAATGTACTTTAATCCCACTACTTTCTCTGTTCAGTTTTTAATATCCATTCAGTTGAAGATGCAAGTCTCTCATTTCTGTTACCTCCTTTAAAATAGAAATATTTATACAACACATTCCTACCCTACTCCATTTTACTCTCAATTCTCCTACATTTTATCTTTTTCTCCCTTCTAGGATACTTTGCAGAGTCCCTGATTCTTGTAGGCAAATTCCATTTTATTTTAAAACCTGTTTATCAGCTCCCCAAAATCCTGGTCCTCATATGAAGACATCAGCTTTTCTCTCATCTTCCTCACTGTAGATTTTACTTATGGAATCATGTAGTGCACGTGGCTTCCCGAGTGCTCAGCTTCTGTATCAGGGAGAGCTTCTCCAGAGCTTGGCTCCTGTAGCAGAGGCAGCCTCCTGAGTACCTAGTTCCTACAGTGCAGATGTCTTCTCCATTGCTCCGCTCCCACAGCTTCCCTTGACTTCTCCCCTGGACATTTTCCCAGCTGATCCCTCCACAAGATTAGCTTTTCCAGATACCCTGGAGGGTATTTTTCTGGTAATCCTCGGTGACTAAATTTCCAGCAAGCACTTCCAGCTGGAAACCACAGTGACTTCTCTTTCATGATACTGCCGGCTCAGATAAGGTCTTTATCTCTGCTCTGGGAAGAATGTCGGTGGGAATGCTCTTCCTTAGGTCCTCTATCTCAGCCCTAGGAGTAGTTTCTATTCCTTATTTGTGCTATTCTGATATTACTTAAAAGTCTTTTGATTTCTTACTAGTTAATCCCTTATTATTCATATTCACTGTTAGAGCTAATAACCCTTTATTTCAAACTTTCCTATTGAAATTACTGGGTGGTTTCTTTCTCCTAATTGGGCCCAGAGTGATATAGATGATTCTATTTCTTTATAGCTTAATTCACTCCTTCATTCTTTGCAATCAGGCTTCTATTACTACTGATACTGAAAAATTGTAAACCCCTTTTTTCATTGTAAACCACCTTTTTTCATCCTGCCTTCTTGCTCCTTGAGGTGGAAACTTCTTGAAACTCCTACCTAGGCCTCTGTAATATTATACAATTCCAGTCCTGGCTGCTGTAGCTCAGTGGAATGAGCATAAGCCTGCAAACTAAAGGGTCACCGGTTTGACTCCCAGTCAGGGCACATCCCTGGATTGTGGGCCAGCCCCCATTAGGAGGTGCACAAGAGGCAAACACACACTGATGATGTTACTCTCCTTCTCTCCTTCCCTTCCCCTTTCTCTAAAAAAAAATAAATCTTTTAAAAAATATTATACTATTCCAGTTGTCTTCACAAACCTCCAATTGCTCCTTATGAGTTTCTTTTATTAAGTCTAATTTCTCTGCATACTTTTTTAAAAATATTCTCTTGTTTTTTTAAATTTATGTTCAAGTACATTTGTCTCCTTTACTTATTTATTTATTTTTAAAGATTTTATTTATTTATTTTTAGAGAGGGAAGGGAGGGAGAAAGAGAAAGAGAGAGAGAGAAACATCAATGTGTGGTTGCTGGGGGCTGTAGTCTGCAACCCAGGCGTGTGCCCTGACTGGGAATCAAACCTGCAATGCTTTGGTTTGCAGTCCATGCTCAATCCACTGAACTATGGCAGCCAGGGCATTATTTATTTTTAAAGATTTTATTTATTTATTTTAGAGAGAGGGGAAGGGAGAAAGAGAGGAAGAGAAACATCAATGCCTGAGAGATACAGCAATCAGTTGCCTCTCTTATGCCCCCAACTGGGGACCCAACTCACAACCCATATCTCCTGACTGAGAATTGAATGGGTGACCTTTTGTTTGCAGGCTGACACTCAATCCACTGAACCACACCTGCCCAGGCTCTCTTCATACTTCTTAACTGTCACTACCAAAGTCTGAGTATTTAGCCTTCTGCTACTTTCTGAATTTATCTTCTTGATTGGTTGCTCTTCCTAGGCATTCTTACTGGGGACCAAATCCACAATTAAGGCATGAATCCTGACCAAGAATCAAACTCATTACCTTTTGGTTTGCAGGTCAATGCCCAGTCAACTGAGCCACACTGGCCAGGCCTATATTTCTCTCCTTTAGATAACTCATATTCTCATGGCTTCAGCTGCCACCTCTGATCTAATTACTTCCAATCTATATCTGTAGTCCTCTAATTTCTACTAACTTTAATTCTATATCATTTGTTCTTTTATTCAACACCTATTTATTGAGTTCCTACTAAGTGCCAGGCAGCAGTAGATACTGGAAGCGCAAAAATGAACAAGGCACTTTTCCTGCACACAACAGGTTTATTAACTGGTAGTGACCACTAACAAGTAAACAGGATATTACTATACAGTGTGGTTAAGTGCTGCAGTTGAAGTAAAGAGTATTGTGGGAGCATAAAAGGACACCTAACCAAATCTTGTAGGAGGTCAGGGAGGACTTCCAGGATATGGTATGTAATCAGAGACCTGAAGGATGAGTAGGCATTAACCAAGAGGTTGGAAAGACAGTTCCAGGCAAAGAAAACAGAAATATTGCAAGTTCAGTTCCAGACCACTGCTATAAAGCAAATATTGCAATAAATGAAGTCACACCAATGTGTTTGGTCTCTGACTGCATATAGAAGTTTTGTTTATACTACACTGTAGTAATTTAAGCATGCAATAGACCAAAAATAATGTCATATCTTAATTTAAAAATATTTATGACTAAAAATGCTAATCATCACCTAAGCCTTCAGCATGTGGTAATCTTTTTGCTGGTGGAGGCACTTGCCTCGATGTTGATGACTGCTGACTGATCAGGGTTGTGTTTGCTGAAGGTTGGGGTGGCCATAGTAATTTTTTAAACTAAGACAATAATAAAGTTTGTCACATCGATTGACTCTTCCTTTCACAAATGATTTCTCTGTAGTGTGTCATTCTGTTTGACAGCATTTTACTCACAGTAGAACTTTCTTCAAAATTAGAGTCAACTGCTTTATCAACTAACTTTATGTATTATTTTAAGTCCTTTGTTGTCATTTCAACAATCTTCACAGTGTCTTTATTAGGAGCACATTTTTTAAAGAAGAATCTCCTTTTATCAGATTTTTTAATTTTTATTTTACTTATTTTTAGAGAGGGGGAAGGGATAGAGAGAAACATTGATGTGTGGTTGCCTCTCACCTGGCCCCCATTGCTGACCTGGCCTGCAACCCAGGCGTGTACCCTGACTAGGAATCAAACTGGTGATCCTTTGGTTCACAGCCCACGAGGAGCACATTTATTTTACAAAACCAATGTCTTTGCCCATCCATAAAAAGCAACTTTTCATTTGTTACAGTTTTATCATGAGATTGCAGTAACTCAGTCACATCTTCAGGTTCCACTTCTAATGAATTCTCTTGCTATTTCCACCACAGTTTCCATCTATAGTTACTTCCTTCACTGAAGGCTTGGACCCCTGAAAGTCATCCATGAGGGTTAGAATCAACTTCTTTTAAGCTCCTATTAATGTTGATATTTTGACCTCTTACCCTGAATCACAAATGTTCTGAATTCCATGTAGAATGGTGACTCTTTCCCAGATACATCAGCGGAATTGTTATCTATGCAGCTATAGCCTTACGAAAGGTATTTCTTAGATAATAAGACTTCAAAGTCAAAATTACTCCTTGATCCATGGGATGCAGAATGAATGGTATGTTAGGAAGCACAAAAACAACACTAATCTCACTGTACATCTCTGTTACAGCTCTTGGATGACCAGGTGTATTGTCAATGAGCAGTGCTGTTTTGAAAAGAATCTTCCCTGAGCAGTAGTTCTCAACAGTGGCCTTAAAATAGTCAGTGAACCATGTTGTAAACAGGTGTGATGTCATTCAGGCTTTGTTTATATTTATTTTTTATTTATACAGCACAGACAGAGTAAGATTTAGCATAATTCTTAATGGCTCTAAGATTTTCAGGACGATAAATGAGCATTGGCCTCAACTTGAAGTCATTAGCTACAGTAGCCCCTAACAAGAGAGTCAGCCTGTCCTTTGAGGCTTTGAAGCCAGGCACTGACTTCTCCTCTCCAGGTATAAATTTTTTAGAAGACATTTTCACCCAAGGTTGTTTTATCTACATTGAAATTATGCTGTTTAATAAATCCACCTTCATTAATTACCTTAGGTAGATCTTCTGGAACTTTTTCTTTTTTAGCACTTGGAGCTTCACCTTGCACTTTTACATTATGGAGACAGCATCTTTTTGTAAACCTCATGAGCAAACTCTGCTAGCTTCAAACTTTTCTTCTGTATCTTCCTCACCTCTCTAAGCCTTTGTAGAATTGAAGAGAGTTAGGATTTTGCTCTCGATTAGGCTTTGGCTTAAGGGAACATTATAGCTAGTTTGATCTTCTTATCCAGACCACTAAAACTTTCTCTATAACTGTAAAAAAAGCTACTTTACTTTCTTATTATTCCTGTGTTCACTGGAATAGTACTTTTAATTTCCTCAAGAACTTTTCATTTGCATCCATAACTTGGCTAACTGTTTGTTCAAGAGGCCTAGCTTTCAGCCTATCTCAGCTTTCAGCATGCCATTCTCAGTAATCTTAATCATTTCTAGCTTTTGACTTAAAGTGAAAGACATGAGACTCTTTCTTTCACTTAAACACTTAGAGACCATTACAGGGCTGTTTGTTAATTGGCCTAATTTCAATATTGTTGTGTCTCAGCAAATAAGTAGGCTCATGGAAATGGAAAGAGATGGGAAAATGGCTGATCGGTGGACCAGTCAGAACACACACGGAATTTATTGATTAAATTCACCATCTTATATGGATGTGGTTCATGGTGCCTCAAAACAATTATAAGAATAACATCAAAGATCACCAATCACAGATCATTGTAGCAAATACAATAATAATGGAAAAATTTAAATATTGCAATAATTACCAGAATGGGACACAAAGACATGAGGTGAGTAAATGTGGTTGGAGAAAATGGCACCAATACACTTGTTCTACACAGAATTACCACAAACCTTTAATTTGTAAAACTGCAATATCTGTGAGGCACAATGGAGTGAAACATGATGAAAAGAGGTATGTCTACTTTTGCAAAAAGCCTAGGTATCAGAGAGAGCATAGTGTTTTGGGAGAATTTCAATTATTTCAGATCACAAAATTGCAGATCCGCTAGCCAGACCATATAGTTTAAGGGCAGAGTGATGAAAATTAAGAAGCATTCAGATATTCAAATTATCTACTTCTTAGACATTTCTACTGTGATGTTCTGCCAACCTCAAACTCACTGTATACGAGTGAGGAAAAACAAATTTTAACATTTTTCTCTTCCTTAAAACTCCTCAACTTCTAACCTTTTGTTTTTCTTTTCCTGTAGAGAAACCATATCCTTTTATGTCAACTTTCCACTATCATGATCATTAGTATTCCTTTGCCTTTGACCATATTGCCTCAGCTATGAAACAGCTACTCATTCTCTCTAGCAAATCAATATTATATTTTATTTAATGCCTATCTCTTTTTGTAAACGATTTTATTCATATGCTTTTTAAGAGAGGGGTAGGGAGAAAGAAGGAGATGGAGAGAAACATCAATGTGTGTTTCCTTTGCGCCCCCTACTGGGGACCTGGCCCACAACTCAGGCACGCGCCCTGACTGGAAGTTGAAAAGGTGACCCTTTGGTTCACAGGAGGGAGCTCAATCCACTGATTCACACCAACCAGGGCTAATGCCTATCTCTTTAAGGAAAACTTTGCTGGCCTATTTTCGGTACTATATATATACGGATTTTTTTCCTTTTCCCAATCTGATATCGTCAGTCATTTATTTTACTTGACCACATACTGTTGTACCTTGTTCACTGTTTTATTTACATATTGAAAAATGCTTATTAAGAACTCTATTGCCATGTGATGTGCTGAGCACAAGAGACCTGAAGAGAACAAGATAGACAAGACTTTTGCCCTATTGATAGAGTATTTGAAATATCTGTCTTACTTTTTCGGCTGTACTGTAAGCTTCTTAAAATAAGGGGCTGTGATCTAAAGTTGTCCAATACACCTTTTTCAGTGCAGAATAAAAGAAATGAAAAAAATTCAAGATAATCATCAGGAGAAAAGTATCCTTAAAAATATGCCTATGTGGTATGGACACATTTTCTAGAAAATGGGACACTTTTCTAGTACATAATATATTATGATTTTTAATACTTCACAGATGAACACTTTTATTTTTAAGTACTTATTCCAACAAATGTTTTAAATATTTATCAATTAAACATATATTCATTTAGTCCTGGCTGCTTTGGCTTAGTGGATTGAGTGCTGGCCTGTGAACCAAAGAGTTACTGGTTCAGTTCCAAGTCAGTCAGGGCACATGCCTGGGTTGTGGGCCAGGTCCCCAGTAGGGGGTGCGTGAGAGGCAACCACACACTGATGTTTCTCTCCCTCTCTTTCTTCCTCCCTCCCCCTCTCTCTGAAAATAAATAAGTAAAATCTTTAAAAAAATAAACATTCATTTATTAATTTCTGATAAGCTGTAACTTAATTACATTAGTCCAAGTTTCTCAACCTCAGCACTATTGACATTTTGGTCCAGATAATTCTTCCTAGTGTGTGTGTTTGCTGAGTGGGGGGTGCTATCCTCTGCATTATAGAATGTATAATAGTATCTCTGGCCTCTCCCCACTAAAAGTTTGTAGACCCACCTACCCCAGCTGTGACAACCAAAAAATTTTCCAGATATTATGTACCCCAGAGAGTAAAATCATACTGATTGAGAGAGACTACAACCAAATCTGACATTCATGGTACATAGTTGTATGTTAAAGATAACCTCTGATGATCTCTACAGCAATATTGAAAATAAGATCCTTACATTTGCATTTTAGCAGAGGTCTGAGGATTTCCCCCATACAGGTCACAGTCACTTTTTTTTTACAGGGTATATTATACTTAAGAAATCTGTATATTTTTAGAAATAAATGTGAAAGTTACTCATTCTTTGGCATTACTTATCTTTTTGGCATTACTTACTATTACTTAAAACTGATATTTATTAGGTATGCATTATGATGTGTATTATCTCACTTTAATGCCTATAACAAGTTCTTATTATGTCTACAGATCAGGAATCTGAGGTTCAGGACACTAAATAATTTGTTTAAATTTATTCAGTCTGTGGTATAAATGGGTTTAAAATCCAGAACTCCAAAAATAAAACCAATGTACTTTCTACTAATCACAGTGACTGACTTTTCTTTCTTCTCAGTAATTCACCAGTACAAATGAGTTATAGAGTAAATTTTATTACTATTAAAGGATTGTGGGTTCAAAAGTTCTCATTCTTATTTTGAGAGAATAGTTACCAACTTCCTTCATTTTTTGCCCCACCATCTCAGTTTTATGTTGTTTCATGATATAAGCTACCAAAAATCGATCACTTTCTGATAACGAATAGGCTTCTAAACTAGAAAATAAAAGAGATTGATCTCCATTACATGCAAATACATCAACTGTGTTAGGAGGATAAGGATATAGTCAATCTGTGGTAATGGCTTCAGTTGTATTACAGAGGTTTCAGTGGTCTTGATCATTTACTCAGTCAAAAGTAATGTATGTTTACTTATAATATAGTTAAAAGTATAGTACACTAGAACAAAAAGGTACTATGCTGAAAGTCAGGAAATTTCAAAGATTTAAATCCTATTAGTGTAATTCAGACATTGAGCAAGCTCTTTATATACTGTGGACCCCAGGTTACTCACTTGTAAAACGAAGGTGAGTAGTCAACGTGCTTTCTAAGTTTCTTTTTCAGCTCAAATATTCTAATAAGTTCTGTTACAGCAAATTTCTCTGAAAGAAATAGAAATTATAAGTGACACTATTAAAACTTCATTGTTTAATAAAAATAATTGGTATATGAATGATAGTTGAACTTCATATTTACTTATAATCTTAAATGTATTTAAATTAGATTATTTTAAATTTGATTTTTTATTTCACTCAATACTTGCTTAAGAACTTTTTAAAATTAAATGTATTGGGGTGACATTGGTTAACAAGATTATATAAGTTTTAAGTGGATATTTCTATAAATAAATGACCTGTATATTGCACTGCCTGCCCAGCAACCAGAGTCAGATCTTCTTCTATCACCATATATTTGGCCCCCTTTACCCTTTACTACCCCCACCCTCTTCCCTCTGGTCACCACCACACTGCTGTCTGTGTCTATGAGTTTCAGTTTTATATCCCACATATGAGTGAGATCATATGATTCTTAGCTTTTTTTTCTGACTTATTTTGCTTAACATGCTATTTTCAAGGTCTATCCCTGTTGTCACAAAAGGTAGTATGTCATCTTATGGCTGCGTAGTATTTATATATATAACTACTTATAATTATATATAATCTCCAGAACTCTAAATAATATATAAAGAATATATATAACATATTCTTTATCCACTCCTCTAGTCTTTTCCACTTCAGGTATTTCCATGTCTTGTCCACCATGAATAGTGCTACAGTGAACATATGGGTGCATATATCCTTGCAAATAAATGTTTTCAAGTTTTTTGTGTAGTCACCTAAAGAATGATTGCTGAGTCATTTGATAACTCTACTCTTAATTTTCTGAGGAATAGCCATATTGGTTTCCATAGTGACTGTACCAGTTTACATTTGTACCATTTGGATATTAACCCCTTGTCAGAGCTATTGTTTGCAAATATCATCTCCCATTTGATTAATTGCCTTTTTGTTTTATTGCTGTTTTCTTTTGCTGTGCAGAAGCTTTTTAGGTTGATATAGTCCCATTCATTTATTTTTGCCTTTACTTCTGTTCCCTTCGGGGTCAAATACATAAATTGTTTTCTAAGACCAAGGCCCATAAGTCTAGTACCTATGTTTTCTTCTATGTAATATATTGCTTCTGATTTTATATTTAGATCTTTGATTTATTTTGAATTAATTTATATATATGGGGACAAACTGTAGCCTAGTTTCATTCTTTTGCTTGTGGCTTTCCAATTTTTCCAACACCATTTATTGCAGAGGCTTTCTTCATTGTGTGTTTTGACTTCTTTGTCAAAATTTTTTGCCCATATACGTGTCAATTTCTTTCTGGGCTCTCCTCCTGTTCCATTGGTTTGTGTTTTGGTTTTTCTATCAATACTATGCTGTTATGATTATTCTTACTCTGTAGTATACTTTGAAGTCAGGTAGTGTGATACCTCTGGCTTTGTCCCCCCGCCCCAGGACAGCTTTGACTATTCGGGGTCTTTTGTGGTTCCATCCAAACTGGTGACTTTTTTGTTCTATTTCTTAAAAAAATAACATTGGGATTTTGATGGGGACTGCATTAAATCTGTATATTTTGAGGTTAACATGGACATATTAACTCTGTTGGTGCTTCTAATCCATGAACACAGAATATCTTTCCATTTCATTGTTTCTTTTTCAATCTTTTAACAATGTTCTGTTGTTTAAGTGTATAGGTCCTTCACATCCTCTGTTAAGTTTATTCCTAGGTATTTTATTTTTTGTTTCATTTGCAAAATAATTTTTTCTTTTTTTTTCTGAAGTTTCATTGTTAGTATAGGAATCCAATGGATTTTTGTACATTGATTGTATACCCTGAAACTTTGCTGTATTTGTTTATTATCTATAATAGTTTTTTTTGTGGAGTCTTTAGGGTTTTATATATACAGAATCATGGCATCTGTAAAAGGGATGCTTTTACTTCTTTAATGCAAGTTTTGATTTTTTCTTTTTTTTAAAGATTTTATTTATTTTTTTTAGGGAGGGAAGGAAGGGGGAGAGAGAGAGAGAGAGAGAGAGAGAGAGAGAGAGAGAGAGAGAGAGAGAGACATCAATGTGCAGTTGCTGGGGGCCGTGGCCTGCAACCCAGGTATGTGCCCTTACTGGGAATTGAACCTGCGATGCTTTGGTTCGCAGCCCGTGCTCAATCCACTGAGCTACGCCAGCCAGGTCTGGGCTTTTTTCCTTCTCTTGTCTGATTGCTCTGGCTAGGACTCCCAGCACTATGCTGAATAAGAGTGGTGAGAGTGGGTATCCCTGTCTCGTTCCTGATCTTAGAGGAAAAGCTTTCACTTTTCACTATTGAGTATGATATTGGCTGAAGGTTTGTCATATATGACCTTTATTATGTTGAGGTGCTTTCCTTCTATACCCATTTTATTGACTGTTTTAATCATAAATGGATGTTCCATCTTATCAAATGTCTTTTCTGAATCTATTGATAGAAGACTTTTTCCTCACATTCCCTCTAGATGGAGCTCTATAGCCAAAAATCTCTTTGTAGCCAAGAAGCTATTAAAAAGTATTCCTAGACAAGAAGACACACCCCTTTGACTCCATATTCTTTATTATATTGTATCTACGCCAAAATCCACAGTACATTTGCACTATAACGTATGAATACATTTTACTAAGTTTTAAAAATGTATTTAATATAGCAGAAAGCAGCATCTGTATGCTATAATACCATCTGTTACACTGTATACAAATCACATTTTTCATATCTGTTATGGCAGCCAGTCATTAATTGGTGTTAGACATTCAGTTTCCTGTTGATGTGCTAGACAGTAGGTACATCACTTATAAAATTAAGCTTTTAAAAACATAGGGCATCTCGCCTTTTGTGGGTGGTTGCGAATGTGGAGAGAACACTATGAAGGCCTTGGGCATGCTGCGAGAGTACAAGGTGGTGGGGCACTGCCTGCTCAACCCTAAGTGCCGCTCACCGCCCCTCTACCGCAGGTGCATCTTTGCACCTAACCATATCATTGCCAAGTCCCGCTTGTGGCACTTTGTGTCTCAGCTGAAGAACATAAAGAAATCTTCAGAGGAAATCGTTTACTGTGTGCAGGTGTTCGAAATACCCCTCTTGGGGTTCAGAACTTGGTGTCTGGCCACGCTATGACTCCCGCAGTGGGACCCACAACACGTACTGGGAGTACCGGGACCTGACCACCGCATGCGCCGTGACCCAGGGCTACCGAGACTTGGGCGCTGGCACTGTGCCCACGCCCGCTCAGTCCAGATCATGAAGGTGGAGGAGATCACGGCCACCAAGTGCAGCCAACCAGCAGTCAAGCGGTTCTGTGACTCCAAGTTCCAGGTCTTGCAGCCTCACTGGGTCTTCCGTTAGCAGCACAAGCCACACTTCACCAAGAGGCCCAACACCTTCTTTTAGATGCAGAGCCTCCCTTTCCCCTGGTCTGCCCAAATAAACTGCTCCAAAACAAAAACCAAAAAAACATAGGGCATTTCAAGTTAAATTTTCTTCATATATTCTGCAGAGGTACACTATAATAAATATTGTAAAGGCTATAGTTTACTTATATGTTACATATTTACAGTATTTATTATTTCATAGAAGTATTAGTTATTTAGTAAAATAACACACAGGAAACATTCTAGACCAAATTTTTTACTTGTATTTTTAAAAAATCATAAATGTCTTTCATTTGTTTTTAAATTGGCTATTGCATTTCATCTCTTTATTTTTAAATATTCTACCATTATTTAATTTTCTAGTCTCTTTGAGGGACTAATTATCTCTGCAACTCAGTCCCCTATTTCTCTGCTTCTGACTTTAACCCTGAAGGTCAATAATGCCAATTCCATGATATCTTGATATATTGAGAGATATATTACCAACTTGAAAGATAAATCAATCTGTCTTTGACAATTTTGTGAAGGGTTTTAACAAATAAACTTTGCATTTAGCTGTCATTTTAAAAGAGTTGCTCACTAAGCTCCTGGCTGGTGCAACTCAGTGGTTTGAGCGCCCACCAGTGAACCAAAGGGTTGCTGCTTTGATTCCCAGTCAAGGCACAAGCCTGAGTTGCCGGCCAGGTCACCACAAGGGGGCACACGAGAGCCAACCATGCAAGGTGTTTCTCTCCCTCCTTCTCCTCTCCAAAAATAAATAAATAAAATCTTTTTAAAAAGAGTTGCTAACTAAGCAAATGTTAAAATGTAACCAATATTTACTATTTTAATTTTTTGTTGATCAACTGTTAATACAATTTAAACTATAATGTAATTAATTTCTTTTTTTAGAAATTTTCTTTTATTTTTAAATTATATTTTATTGATTATCCTATTACAGTTGTCCCAATTTTCCTCCTTTGCCCTGTTCCACCCAACACCCCCACTCCCTCAAGCAACCCTCACACCATTGTTCATGCCCATGGGTCATGTATATATGTTCTTTGGCTACTCCATCTCCTATGCTGTACTTTACATTCCCATGGCTATTCTGTAACTACCTATTTGCACTCCTTTTTTAAAAAAAGATTTTGTTTATTTATTTTTAGAGAGAGGAGAAGGGAAAAAGAAAGAGAGAGAAACATCAATGTGTGGTTGCCTCTCACTCGCCCCCTACTGGGGACCTGGCCCACAACCCAGGCATGTGCCCCAACGGGGAATCAAACCAGCAAATCTTTGGTTTGCAGGCTTGTGCTCAGTCCACTGAGCTAAAGCAGCCAGGACTAAATGAATATATGTTTAATTGATAAATATTTAAAACATTTGTTGGAATAAGTACTTAAAAATAAAAGTGTTCATCTGTGAAGTATTAAAAATCAAATGACAGTAACCAGAGGGTGGGGCAGAGGGGTAACGGGGGAGATAAGGCGAAGGGTCATCAAGGAACAATTATACAGGACCCACGGACAAAGACAATGGTGGGGGGAGAGTAGGACAGGAGAGAGTAATGGAAACAACTGTAATTGAAAATCAGTAAATATATTCAAGAGTGTTTTTATATTAGCAATTTGTTTGATTGATATCCCTTCCTGAAACAGGATTTTTGAAACAGGAAGAGCCTCACAATAATTAAAGGTCACTAGACTAGGAATCTAGAGGCAAATTCTGGGCTTGGTTCAGGTCTACATGTTAGGCCACAGGTGTGTATCCATGGGCAATTGATCTAATCCCTTTATTTCACTTTTCTTGCTTGAACAACCACAAAGCATAAAACACTAAACAAATGCAAGGTATCATTTTATTGGAAAATATTCATCCTCATTATCCCCTCATAAATTCAAAGCATGCACAAGTGGACCTACCATCACCACCACTAGCAGAAAAACTTTTATGTCTACAAACTCTTGCTTAAAGTGTGCTTTTGTCCAATCTGAATAGATAACCTCTCAGCAGGGTTTGGCACCTGTTCAGGTTGTGCTGGCAGTTGCTACATTAAGCACTGAAGGGTAACAGCTGCATACTTGGAAAACTACCTGAACACAGATGCTTCTAGTCTTCCACCTCCAAAAAGAAGTACTTCAGCTCCAGTTTCATTTCTGTTGTGCATATGCATTGTGTTACTTGCATATAAGCAGAGCACAGGAGAAGGAGGAAGAGGAAAACATGACAACTCTATTTGCCATATACTCATAGAGTTTGACCTTGGAAGGGACCTTAAATATAATCTTGTATAATCACTCATTCTTTTTCTTCATTTTATTTCAGCATCTGCAGACCTAAGGAGATTTTCACTACATTTTATAAATTACATAGAGGCCAAAAAGAAAAAAGTATGTGTGACTTCACAGTTATAAATGGAAAAAGATACTATGCATGAACTTTCTAAGTTGTGTAGCTTTGTCATAAATTAATGCTGGAAGCTTAAATATAAACACAATTAAAATGAAATTATAGCTCATAAAAACAAATGGGTAAAATATGGAAATAAATGAAAAAAATGAAATAAAATCTGGACGCCAGGAAATCACTGCAGTTGCTGTATTATTAGTTTTAGTAACTGCTTTACTTATCTATTTCTTTGCAACAAACCTTAAAACATAGAGCCTTAGACAAAAAACATTTCTTTCTAAGGTTCTGTGCATATGGATTCTGTGCACAGTTTAGTTGTGTGGCTCTGGATCAGGGATTTTCACAATACTGCATTAAAAATGTTGCCTGGGGCTGTGGTCATCTCAAGACTCGACTGGGGGAGAATTTGCTTTCAGTCTCATTCACGTGATTTTTGGCAGGCTTCTGGTTCTCAGTGGTTGTTGGTTAGAGGTTTTAGTTTAGTGCCAGATGAGCAGTTCCACAGGGCTGCCACCAACATGGTAGTTGGCTTCTGTCACAACAAGTGAGCTAGATTGAAGAGAGGGTACATGAGATGGAAGCCACAATTTCTTTGTGACCTAATTTTGGGAGTGACATCCCATCTCTTTGTATGTATCTTGTTAGAAGCAAGTTCTTAATTTCAACTTACACTCAAGGCCAAAATATTATACAGAAGGAGGTTGATACAAGATAATGGGGATGATTGAGGGCTTTCTTAGTAGCTGCCTACCACTGTAACTTTTTGAATTCTTTAAACGAGGCGGGAAAACACTTTAAAAATGCTTTACTATAACTAATTCAACATAGTAAATTCCAGTATATCCACAATATTGGAAGTAAGCATATTCAAATTAATTAACTGAATATTTATATTTTGGTATTCCCATATAATCCATATAGATTATTAAACTTAAAATACTGAGACTTCCAGTTCCAACCAAGATGGAATAGCTCCCCCTTCATTAGACCTCTCCCGTTACAGTGAAAAAACTCATTCATAACACAGCAAACATAAAAGGTTAAAGAAGTCAGACTGGTTAGGGAACTTTGCACTTGCGAGATGACAGGTGGTGAGTTAATGAGGTGATACATGGCAGTGTTAATGGATGCCCTGCTCTCCCTTCTTCTCGTGTCACCAGGACCCAGTGTGCAGTTGAATTTCTAGCTTCCACCTAGCAGCAACAAGGTGATACAAATCAGTGCTCTGCTTTTGCCAGGGAGGTGTCAGCAAACATGAACAGGAAGCTGAACTCCCACTACCAGCTGGACGTGCACACCACATTCAACGAAGAAGATAAATAAAACCCAGAGTCTCATAACATAATCCCCAAAATGAAGAATCAGGACAATTACAACTTGAATAAGAAAAGACAATCAACAAACACCAACACCAAATGACACAGAGAAATATCTGACAAGGATTTTAAAACCATTGAAAAATGCTTCAATGAGCAATTACAATTGACTCTTGAACAACTTGGTTTTAACTATGTGGCTCCATTTATATGTGGATTTTTTCAATAGGTATACTATCAGTCCTCCAGATTCCTGCATTTTTGCATACATGGATTCAACCAACAGCAGATATAGAAGGCCAACTGTATACATTGTCCTATGCCATTGTATATAAGGTACTTGAGCATCCACAAATTTTGGTATCCACAGTGGTCCTACAACTAATCTTCTGTAGATACTGAAGGATGACTTAAGTTATTAGGGAGTCAAAAGCTATAAATGGATTTTTGACTGCATAGGGGTTGGTGTCACTAACCACCACATTGTTCAAGGGTACAAATACATTTGAAACAAAAAATTGAAATTCACATGAAAAAATATGATATAAAGAACCAAATTGACACTTTAGAACTAAGATTAAAAAACAGCATAACCTCAATAACAGAATGAATATGACAGAGGAAGAAATTGGTCAACTTGAGGACAGAGCAATAGAATGTACTCAATTTGGCCCTAACTAGTGTGGCTCAGTTGGTTGGAGTGTTGTTCCATACACTGAAAAGTTGTGGGTTTGATTCCTGGTCAGGGCAGATATGAGAAGGCAACCAATTGGTATTTCTCCCTCACATCCTGTTCTTTCTGTGTCTCTCTGTTTTTCTTCCCCTCTCTCTAAAAGCAATGAAAAAAATGTCTTCAGGTGGGGATTAAAAAAAAGAATTTATCCAATTTTAACAATATAAAGAAAAAAGACTAAAAAGCAGTGAAAACAGCCTCAGGAACCTATGGGAAAACATGAAAGATATAACATTTATGTCATTGGAGTCCCAGAAAAAGAATGGAACAGTATAGAATAGAAAATTACTAGAGGAATTATGGAAATGAAGACTAGGTTAGTGGTTGTCAGGAATCAGGGATCCAGAGAGGAACAAAATGGGATTGGTGTGACTATAAAACAATAGCATGAAGTACCTTTGTAGTGAGAGAATTATTTTCTATCTCAGTCACAGAGATGCCTATAACATTTATTACATGATATAATTGCATGCACACATACACAAATGCATGTAAAACTGGTGCATCTAAATAAGATTTATGTAATGTACCAATATCAATCTTCTTCTTTTGATCATACTGCAGTTACTTTGGGAGAAATGATTGAAGGGTGCATTGGATGTCTCAATTAATTTTGCAACTTCCTATGAATTTATAATTACTTAAAATTCAAAAGTTAACAACAATCCTAAGTGCCCATCAGTAAATGAGTGGATAAAAAAAACTGTGGTACATTTACACAATGAATACTACACAGTAAAAAGAAAGTAGGAACTCCTATCCTTTGTGACAGCATGGATGGAACTGGAGAGCATTATGCTAAGTGAAATAGCCGATCAGTGAGACAAATACTATATGATCTCACCTATAAGTGGAACCTAATCAACAAAACAAAAAAGCAAGCAAAATATAACCAGAGACACTGAAATAAAGAACAAACTGACAGTAACCAGAGGGGAGGGAGGAGGGGGTAATGGGGAATGGTGGGTGAAAGAAGGGGAAGGGTCATCAAGGAACATGTATAAAGGACCCATGCACAAGGACGACAGGGGCGGGGGGTAGGATCAAGGGTGGGAAATGGTGGGGCATGGAGGAGAGTGCTGGGGAAAAAATGGGGACAACTGTTCTTGAACAACAATAAAAAAAAGAACAATCCACTTAGTGTACTACAACTAACTTCCAATTGGAATTAAAAAAAAAAACCCTTAAAATTAAAGACAAAGTTTTTTGGGAAGGAAACTCACACAAGGCTGTGTATCAAAAGAAAATGTGTGAGTCTGCCTGAAGAACTAATGATTTATTACATTATTAGGAACCTGATTCTTCAATTCCTATTTTAATTTTTCTTTATTTTTATTCTTTGTAATATATAATAGTGGATATTTTTGCCACACACTAAGTAAGTGACATGGGGTATACTGCTGAAACTCTAAACATCTCAGCATCTTAACATTGTAAGCAATAAGATGTCAATGACAAAATAGTACCTATTTCACAGTTATTATGATTATTAAATAAGATAATTATTCTTCTAGGGATTTCTTTGGTTCTTTCATTTGGGGTATCTTCTTTTTGTCCCCATTTTGTTTATTATGTATGTCTGTATATTAGGTAGATCTGCTATGACTTCTAAACTTGCCATAGCAGTTTTATGTTGTAGGTTTCCTGTGGTGCTTATTGGTGCAACCTTCCAGATCACCTGAGGTAGGTGCACAAAGGATGTCTTTTGTGTGGGTTATGTGCACCCTTCTGTTGTAGGTAAGTCTTAATGCTGTTGGCCTGTTCATGGGTGGAGTTAATCCTCAGGCTGACTGGCTATAATGATATACCTTGATCATAGTGTTTGAGCCATTGTGGAGTGGCTCCCATCCTCCCCACCCCCGCCACCATACCAAGCAAAGTTGTTTCCAGTACGTTCTGGTAGTTGCGGAATCTCCCTTGGGGTGTGCCAATTGTGTGGTTAGTTGGATGGAGCTATGGTGTGGTCTGAAGCCCACCATTTGTTTTGCTTTATTCTGAGTCCAGTCGGATGAGGTTCCAGTGCAGGACAATGTCAGATGCTAACTGTGTCTGGCTTTGGGCTACCATGCATTACTGTTTGTACCTGCCTCTACTGTGGCTGGGTGTTCATGGTAGGGACCAAGCTGTGTACAAGGGTCGTTTTCCTCCAGGTTAGAGATTAGATAAATCTATAAAGGTCCAAGGGTCCCTGAGGTCTGCGTCCACCTCTCAGCTACTCTGCCATCCCCTGAGGTTGCTTAGTCTCTCTCCAGAGCCTTCTAAAGAAAGACTGTAGAGTAGGCTTATACTGGCCACTACCAAGAGACCCATAGGTCACAAGCTAGGTAGAATGTGGCAATTGGGGTTGGGAGATAGGGCTAGTGGGTATACTACTTGAGTGCTGGGCATTCAATGAGGGGAAAGTGGCCTCTGTTCCAGAGCCATCCCATTCATTCTCTGCCAGAGTTTCCAAGTCTAGCTCCCCCAGGAGGAGCACACCACAGATTCAGGTTACGTGCAGACAGCTGTCCCCTCTGAAAGAGCAAGCTCAACTGGGGAGAGCCATCAGGGCTTGGGACGACAGATCAAATGAGTCTCCCATTGGGGGAGGTACAAGGTGAATGTGCAGGAGGGGGCCAGTCGCTTTGTTCCTGTCCTAGGCAATAGCCTCCAAGGGAGACACATTTCGAATGTCCCAACTCCCAGCAGAGCTCCCTTCCCCTGGCAAAGCAGAGCTCAGCAGGTCAAGGCCATTGTTACTTTGGAGGGCAGATCCAATCTTCTGCTGGCAAGTCTTGTAGGAGGGGAGCAGGCACTTCTTCCCTTTCCTGGGCAAAAGCTTCCGACATGCTCACAATGTTCCACCTGCCTGCAGTTTCCAGATATGCCTTTGGGATGAGCTCAGTAAGGCAGAGCCCCAGGCTGCTCCAAAGACAGATCAAATAAGTCTTCCATTGCAGGAATCACGTGGGCTGAGCTTGCACAGAAGATAAAAGTGGCCTCCCTATGATGTAGCCACACATTCCAGCCTTGCCCGCTTAATTCAGGACAAGCCACCTGGGCTACATGCTGTCAATGTCCCAGCTCTACACAGCACTCTACTGCCCCTTGGGGCTGAACTCAACATGGCAGGGCCACAGGGAGAGGAAGAGCACTCTGAGTGATTTGGCAGGTGAGGGGCGGGGCACTGGGCTCTCCTGGTGGAAAAGAATGGTCTCCTGTCTGAAGCTACACAGTTCAGTCATTGTCTGAGTCTTTGCCAAGAGCTTCTGAAAAAGAGCTCCCCCAAGGTCCCTTTTGGGAGCAGACAGCAGGCCTCTCTGCAGGACTCAAACTTGGTAGGGTAGTGTCATCTGTAGTTAAGAGACAGGGCAGTACACTCCCCAGGCTGGTGCTGTAACTATAAGAGTGCACGACCCTGGGAAGGTGAGACTAGCAGACTCCCTTCTCTCCCGGGTGGACTGAACCCCACTGATTTTTACTACCAGATGCTGTGCGGGTTCCTCTTCCCACCTCAGTTACTCTGGGTTGGGGATTCCTGCAAGGGACTGAAGTTCCATGCTCCTGTGGGGAGAGAGTTTTGCAGCTGAAATGTCCCTCAGGCTTCTCAGCCACCACACGTGGGTGCAGGGGCCAGTCCTTTCTACATCTTCACCCTTCTTCCCAGTCTCTATGAGACTTCTGTAAATCCTTGATTATAGCATCTCAACTAATCTAGCCTTCAGTTGGTTTTTCAAGTTTATTGCTTTATAATTTAGCTGTAAATCCATTTGGCATTCTAAATAGGAGAGTATAGCTTCCACCTGTTCTGCAGCCACCTTGGAATCATATTTGTTCTTTACATATTTTATTTTTTTATCCCTTATCGAATATATGGCTCACAAAAAGTTTTCTTCTTTCATAGGTTGTCTTTTCTCTTTTTCAGTTGTTTCTTTTGCTGTGCAAAAGCACTTTAGTTTAATGTAGTACCATTTGTTTAATTTCTTACTTTGCTGCTTGAGGCTTAGGTGTCATATCCAAAAATCATTGCTAAGACCCATGTCAAGGAGATTTTTTTTCTGTTTTTTTTTTCTAGGAGTTTTATGGTTTCAGTTCTTATATTTAAGTCTTTAATCCTTCTGAATGGTGTAACAGGGATTCTTTTAAATGTAAAATTTTTATTTTTCCAGTGTCATTTATTGAAGAGACCATCGTTTCTACATTGCATACTTTTGGATATATTGTCAAATTTTATTTGACCGTATACTCTTGGGATGTGTCTGGGCTTTCAACTTTTTCCCATTGATCTATTTGTATGTTTTAATGCCAGTACCCTACGGATTTAATAGTTATAGCTAAATAATATGGCCTGAAATCAGGAAGTGTGATGTTTCTCAATTTGTTGATTTTTTTCTCATGATTTCTTTGGCAATTTGGGATCTATTGTAGTTCCACATACATTTTGGGATTGTTTTGTTTACTTCCTTAAAAAAATGTCATCGGAGCCCTGGCTGATGTTGCTCACTTGGTTAGAGCAGTGTCCCATAACCAAAAAGTTGTGGGTTCTATTCCCAGTCATGGCACATACCTATGTTGCAGGTTCAATCCTGGGGCTGGGAAGGTATGAGAAGCAAGCAATGGATGCTTCTCTATTGCATCAATGTTTCTCTCCCTTCCTCTCTCTCTAAAAGCAATGAAAAAAAAATGTCCTCCAGTGACAATAAAAATGCTATTAGAATCTTTATAGAAAATGCAGTGGAGAAATAACATTCCAGGCAAGAAAAAGTTGTTACCACCAATTGACTATTACAAGAAATGTTGAAGGGCCTGCTTTAAGAAAAAGAAAAAGAAGGGAAAAAAAGCCAGAGGAACATCATTAAAAAGATACAATGGCAATAAAGAGACAATAAATATATATCTATCAATAATTACTTTAAATATAAGTAGCTTAAAATCTCCAGTCAAAAGATAAGGTAGCAAATAAGAAAATAAGACCCATATATATGCTGTCTACAAGAAACCCACCTCAGAATGAAAGATACACACAGACTCAAAGTAAAAAGATGGAACAATATTTTATGCAAATGTAAGGGGAAAAATATTGGGTAGCAACACTTATACCGGACAAAATAGACTTTAAAACAAAGACTGTAATAAGAGACAATAAAGGACACTACATAATGATAAAGGCAGCAATCCAACAAGTAAATGGGTTCATGAGACTGCTAACCCAATATCCAGAGCAATAAGAACTGAATGAACTGATGAAAGATGATTGTAAATTATTAGAAAAGCACTGTGGAGAATAAGTAAGAGTGCTGAATAGAAAATATAAAAAGATTGTTTCATTTTAGGGGTCACAAGAAACACTTTTTTTTTGTTTGAAAAACAAAAAACATGATTGTTTGACTTTGTCTAACTGCTCTTTGGGTTGGACCTAAGAAAGAAAATAGTTGAATTGATCCTAGATTAGCTTTTGATCACAGTAGCCTTAGAAGAAAGATAAAGAGGAAATTAAGTTAAAATAGCTGGTAAAAGAGTAGCTGACTTCATGTTTCATTTATCCCGCACCTTCATACCGACCTCTGATTATTTTAAAGCAACTCTCAGAATAATTTATCACCCATAAAGAAATATTTTATTATTTCTCTGTAAAGGATAAGAACTAAATTTAACATACCAAACTACCATTGTTACACCTAATAATATATAATTTCTTAAAATTATGAAAAATTCAGTGTCAAATTTCTAATTATCTTATAGATATTATAATATACTTTTAACAGCTCTTTGTTTGATCTAAACAAGGTCCACACACTGGGATTGCTTGATATATGTCTTGTCTCTTCTATTTAAAAAACTTTTTATACTGTAAATTTTTTTTATTTAGAATTAGCCAGCTGAACTCAGTTTAGATGATCCCACTTTCGTCGGCAGCTTCCAAAGCGTCCTAGTCTGCAGCTGGTTGAACACCTTCTTCCCTCCTTCAGGACTGGTCAGGGTGTGGGCTTGGCCACGTCAGTGTGACAGAGCTTCTTCCCAGCTTGTTTGATCTGGTGCTCCTTGGCTTTGACCTCCACCATGAACACAGGTGGGTCGTTGTCTTCTGTCCTCTTGGTGGTTGACTCCGTAGTCAGGGGGAACTTGACGATGGTGTAGTGGTCAAGTTTGTTTCTCCTGGGGGCGCTGGTCTGAGAATACTTAGGCTGCTTTTGCAGCCACAGTGTCTTCAGTGTCAGCAGGTGGGTGTGCAGGTCTTCCTTCTTGTGGCTATGGATGCCTTTCAGCGCTGCTTCTTGTGCCTTCAGAGCCTTTGCTTTGCCTTCAGCTTTGGGAGAATTTCCTTCATTTCTGGTGCTGTTTTCATGAAAAACACTATCCCTTGTCTCTTTAATGGTAGCATTCTGCTATATTTTATTTTCTCTTGCAATTTATTTATATAAAGAAACTAGATCATTTATATCATAGAATTTCCTAAGGTCTGGTTTTGGATGATGGCATCCCAGAGGTATCATTCAGTATGTTCCTCAGCCTTCCGTATTTCTAGTAAGTAGATAGTTGGACCTAAAGTCTTGATCAGATTCAAGTTTAATTTGGTGGGGAGTGGAGCAGGAATACTTCATAGGTTGTGTGGCATTTTTCCACTAGGGGCATATGTTATACATCTGGCTGTCTCTTTTTGAGATGTTAGCAGCTGTTGAAATATTAAATCTCTAGATCCATTAATTAGAGTTGCGAATTATAACATATCTTCTTTATTTATTATCTTGAATACTTCTATAGAAGGAAACTTCACCCCATCTATTTGGTTACCCTGAGATGCATTTTATTTAGGAGACACAGAAAAATATTGATTCTTTCTTTTTATTTACCAACTTTCAAAATAATTTTTTTACAAGCAGCTTCCTGTGGTGACAATTTTTTAAGACCTTTCAGTATTATCCAATTGATTAATGTGTTTCAATCCATGACAATTATCATCCTTATGGGTGATCAAATTATCCCTCTATGACCTGTGGGAGTCTGTTCAAGTAGACTCCTGAGTTTTTTTTTTTTAACACAGCCCCCAGAAATCTAAAAATAGCTTCCTTATTTCTGGTTTGACAAGATGTTCCAGGATCATCTTGTACATTTCCTGCCCCAAACCTTGAATTTCTGCAAGTAACACTGCTTCATTTTACAGACAATGTTTTTTTCAAGACCACAATCTGGGTACTAGAAGTGCTCTTTGTTCCTGAGTTGGTCGTTATTTCTAGGTATTTTTAGTGGACAGAGCTAGGAATTTATCTTAAAGATTAAATATTTCATGAGTTCATACTGATACTTAAAATTCCAATCCCAGACCACAGGTTTAAATTAACCTCTTTGATCTTACATTTGTATCTGTTTTCTTCAATGTTGAAAATTGCAATTCTCAGTTATCAGGAATGATAAAATTAAAAGCTGTTTGCATTTCTTTTTGTGTGAACTGACTATTCATTTCTCTAGTCTATATTTAAAGATGATTGGTCTTTTCTTCTCTACTTTTAAAAGCATATAAAAAGCATATATATATATATATATATATATATATATATAAATGTTAACCCTTTTTCGGTGACATGTTATGAATTTTTTTTCAAATTTTGTCATTTGTCTTTTTTCTTTGTTTATGGAGTTTTTTATTTGTGCTAAATATATAATAAAATTCATCTATCATTGTCCTTATTGCCTCTGGATCTTAAGTAGTAGTTAACAAAGATTCCCCCATTCTCAGATTGTAATATAATTTACCTGTATTTTCTTCTAGTACATGAATGGATTAATTTTTTACACTTAAGTCTCTGATTCTTATACAGTCTGCCCTATTCTATAGCTTGAGGAATAGATGCAATGTTTTCTTTACTCAATATGACTTTCCAGTTACCATTATGCCACTCATTATAAAGCCCATCTTTTCCTACTGACGAGCTTTATCTGAGGCAGAAGCTGTTGGTGCCCTGTCTATATCCTCTTGCTGTTACCACTTCAGTGCATGCCAGCAGGAGTTCCAATTATCATCAATTGCTTTACTTTACCTGCAGGTTTTCTCTGGCCATTAGTACCTATTCGGCCCACACACTGCATGCTGGAAGTACCTGAGAATTAACATTCCTCAGAAAACGGTCTACAATCAACAACTAACAAAAGTTGCTGACAAAATAAGCTTCAGGAAGGATAACACTGAAGAACATGTTCTTCCCAGAATACCCAGCAGAAATTAGCTATAGTTACCCACAGAGGTAATTTGCTTGATAACACAACCTTTATTGGTTGTCTTTCCTTTCCATGTTTTATTTCCCCATGCCCTTCTTGGTATTTCTTGGGATCACATAAAAAATGAACAACTCTTATCTCAGTATCACTTGGAATAACCAAGCAAAAGCAATTTTTAAAAATCATATACTAAATTTGCATATGTTATTGTATTTGCTACTCTACTTTGTTAATCTGTCTGTTTATTCGTGTTTTGATACTACATTGTTTTAATCATAGGAGCTTTAAAGTTAGTGTTAAAATCTGGTATAGACAGATTTTCTTGCTTTTTGTCTCAGGGATTTTCTAGCTATGTTTGATTGTTTAGTCTTTTACATGAACTTTGTAATTACCATATCTACCTTCAGGGAAGAAAACTAGCATTTTTTATTGAGATTACATTAAATTAATGATTTAAAGGTAATTAAAATTATGTCAATTTTTTATATCCAAGAATGTATTATATATTTCCATTTATTTCCCTCTATTTTTGTGCTTTTAAGAGTGTTTTAGTGGATTGAGCGCGGGCTGGGAACCAAAGTGTCCCAGGTTTGATTCCCAGCCAGGGTACATTCCTGGGTTGCAGGCCATAACCCCCAGCAACCGCACATTGATGTTTCTCTCTCTCTCTCTATCTCCCTCCCTTCCCTATCTAAAAATAAATAAATAAAATATTTAAAAAAAAAGAGTGTTTTATATTTTTCTTCATACAGGTGTTGGAGTTTTCTTGTTAAGTTTATGTTTATGCATTTAATTTAATTTTCTGTTGTAAATAGGATCTTCACCTTCATTATATATTCTATCTGATTTTGTGTATTGTGTGTGTATATATATATACACACATATATGAAAGCAATTGATTTTGTATACTAATTTAATAACTTCCTAATTAACCTCTCATCTTTTGTAGCACACAAAAGCCTTCCGAACTCCCATCTTCCCCAGGAACTCTTTGCCCATCCAGGCACCATCTTCTATTCATCTGTTCACAAGCCAGCCTGGTGGAAAACGTGTCTGTCCACTTCCTCCTGGTGCATTAACTCAAACCATCCCAAATGTATTACGGTCTCCTCTTGACTCCCCACTGAGACGATTCTGTTCGAAGTCAACACATCTCTGTGCTGCTAAAACCAGTATTTCTGATTTCACTTGAATTCTGTGCAACAGTAGATATGGTTCCCTCCTTGAAATGTTCACCCTTGGACTTTTGTGATCCATCTCTGGCACCCAGTTTCCTGGTTCCCCTGCTATATTTCTGAACATCTACCTTCATTTTCGTCTGGGGATCCCCCATCTCTCATATTTTAGAATCGCAGAGTTACTCAGAGCTCAGGTCTTGAATCCCTTCTTTATATTCTTAACTTAGGTGGCTCACTCAATCCTATGGCTTCCTTTTACTTTTAAAAATAATGTATTAAACCTTACTATATTTTAACAATATTTAATAAAAGTTATTAACTCTGCATATTTCTTTTAGAAAACTTTAAATTCCTAGAGATAGCCCAGTCTCTCCAGACGGTAATGCTATTTAACAGAAAATGAAAGGTGTGATTTTTTTTTCTCTTGAGGTATAGACAAGTACATGTCATACATAGTATCGGAATACACTCATGTAATTGAAGCAATCATTTTGGATACCTGTATTAAACAGTACCAGAAATAAAGGCCCTTGATAACTCCCTTGAATTTCAATATTAGTCATCTTAAAATATTTTAAAAACTACTTGAAGAACTCCCTGTGCAGACTTTTTTGTTCTGTTGAATAAATGCCATTTAAGAAAACTTTACAATATTTACTGTGAAAAATGTGTTAATAGTTTTCTTGGACAAAGAAGGTAATTGATTATTCTAAAGAAAATGCAAGTCGTCCTGGCTGGCATAGCTCAGTGGATTGAGCACGAGCTTCGAACCGAAGTGTCGCAGGTTCAATTCCCAGGCAGAGTACATTCCTGGGTTGCAGGCCACAACCCCCAGCAACCACACATTGATGTTTCTCTCTCTCTTTATCTCTATCTCCCTCCCTTCCCTCTCTAAAAATAAATTAATAAAATCTTTTTAAAAAAGAAAATGCAATCATTATCAATGACTTAACTAGCAGAAAATAAGACAGTAGAAAGTTAGTTTCAATTTAGTTGGATTTATTTACTTGCTCATTTTCTCCATCCAATTAGTCTCACTGACCAAAATTATGCCCCACAGCTCCATGGTAAATCAGTATAACTTGCTTCACTTTTAGGAATTTCGATTTTGGCTTTTGGCACTTACTGATCTTCAGTGTTATAGAGCAGAATACTTTTTCTTATTGCTGCCATCACTGCATTCTTTACTTTAGCGATTACTGGTACAGCTGGTGGAGACTGCTTGAAGGTAGAATTCACTGGAGCTGGTGCAGATGGGGTCACTGATAGACCTGATGAGCTTAAAATGCAAGATGGTGATTGAAAGAAAATGAAGACTGCAGGGTGAAAGATTTTGCTGACTGCACACTTGAAGAGTTTTGTTTTGGTGGAATCAAATGCCTTGTCGATTGTGCCATTGAAGATCTTTGTGACTGAGCATCTGAAGGTCTTGATGACTGTGCCTCTGAGGACCTTGACCGTGTGGTGTCTGAACTTCTTGTGGAGGGGGAAAGTGAATTTCTTGGTGATGGAATTCGAGATCTTGATGTTTGTGGATGTGAAGAGATTGATGAGAGTGGACTTGAATTTTGCGGAATTGATGATCTTGGCAATAGTGTAACCGGATATCTTGGTGGTGGAATACAATAGCTCGGTGATGATGAAAGTGAAGATCTTGGCAATGAAGGAATTGAAGACTTTGATAATTTTGTAACTGAAGCTGTTGCTGATTGTACAACAGATGTACGGCCACTGAGATGTGAAACTGTGGCCCTTGTTTGAACACTAGGTGAAGTGACTGCAGAAGAAGAGAGAGGTGGAGGCATGCCCTGATATTCAGCTTGTGCTAGTAGATCATCCGTTGTCAGTTCATAGTATGGGAAAGGTTCCAATGCTGGAGTGGAGAAGGCCCCTTTAGGTGGAATAATTGGAACAGCTCTATCAGGAGCACCTGGGCGGCAAGCAGCAGGAGATGTTGCTGCTGCGGTTCCCAAAGCAGGTGACGGAAGTTGAGTTGGGACATGTATGCTTAAGGAAGGAGTTTCCACCTTCGAAGCTCTTAATGCAGCTAACCAGTCAGCTGGCAATGCTGGTGCTGAGGCTGGAGCTGTAGGGCTCACAAGCACCTTTGTTTTAAGGCGAGTTTGAGGTTGGGGTTTCAGTTCTTCTCCCTTTCCAGTTCCGTATCTAACGTATGTAGGTGGATTTTTTACTTCTCTGGATTCATGCACTGGCGGATAGTGAGAGCTGGATATCACTGTTTCTACAGCTCTCGTTACAACCTTATTGATTTCACACAGTGGGAAACTGGAAAATGAGGAACTTTCATCTGGTTGGTCCACATGTGAATGAGAGGCCGCACTGCAAGCAGCTGGGACATGGTACACCGAAATGTCTCCCATCCGTTGAGTCTGAGGCACACGTGCTGGTTTATTGTGATGATCTTTGGGCTGCTTTTGCTTGGGCCTTGCCCCCTTTTCTCCTTCACTCTCACGGACAGTCTTTTCTTTATGAAGTTCAAAGCAGTGTGAAGCATCAGGAGACACTTCCAAACCTCCTGTATCATCTGGGACAAAAGGAGACAACCTATTCATAGGTAATGTCAGTCCATGAGTATCGTGCCTTTCACACATTTTAACAGGTACTTGCTTGGAGGGGTATACCTGCTGTGTTTGAACTGTTATACTTTGAAACGTCTCTGATTCTGTAATTCTCAAGGACAATCCTCCATTTTGATCTTTGTAGGTAACAGTATTTGTCTTCTGGATTACCTGTTCTTCTAAAACTGTAACTTGGAAAGAGAGTCTGTCAGTCTTCTCAAATATTTCATCAATTATATCTACAGCACGTTTACTCAGAGTATTTATTCATGTAACTATATTGTATAAAGACATCTCGATTATCTGATTTAACTCCTCTTGAGTATTTGCGGGTATCTCCAATGTATTTGTATCCCCCTCATCTTTCTGTTTATTTAGTGACATGTTAAATGTTTTAGTTCAGTACAAATGTTGAGGCACTTCCACTTGACCCCATTTATTCATCCAAACCTTTTCTTAGGCCCCCTCTGAGGTCTCCATTTTTCAGCCTCACAGGCACCATCTGATTCTGGCAGAGGCTGCTCTGATCTGAGAGAAGTCTCTGCCTCCAGCAGTAACCCGGCAACCAAGCCCCTGTCATAATCCCATGGCTGCGCCAGCTGTGATTGGACAGTGCCTCCCAGTCATCACCTGCCCCCTTGCCCTGCTGTCTGCTGGAACAGGTTTCTCAAAGGTGGAGAGAGACTAGCAGGAGAGGAAGTCACAAAGCGATTAGTGAATTCTCATGTATTGTTTCTCAAGGGTGACCCTGGATTTGAGACCAAATTTGCTATGTGACCTCTAGCTTACTTTTCTGAACTCAAGTAACACCTGTGTTTATCTGATTCCAAATTGTCTTCCAGTTGAGATGTCTCTTCTAAGCTCCACTTGGATACCACACAGCTTTATCAAACTGTTACTTAAAATTTTTTGACATACATAAAGCTATACATAATTAATGTGTACAACTTTATAAATTTGGAGATAAGTATACACCCATAAAACCATCACCTCAATTTATGCCATGAACCTATCCATCACCTTCAAAATTTCTTCTTGCTCTATTATTATTATCATCATTTTATGATAAAACAACATAAGATCTAAACTTCTTAGTAATTTTTTCTTTTATTTTTATTATTTATGGAATTACAGTTGTCCCCACTCTTCCCCTCTTTCCCCACTTCTACCCAGTCCCTGTCTCCACCCTCCCTCAGGCCATTACCACACCACTGTCCTGGTCCATGGGTCATACATATGTGTTCTTTGGCTAACCTCCTCACCTTCTGGCTTCCAGACTCCCCTTACACCTACCTCCTGACACCTGTCAGTCTGTTCCATGTATCTATGTGTCTTTTTAAAAAATTTTGTTCCTTTGTTTATTCTGTTCATTAGATTCCACATTTAAGTGAGATCATATGGTATTTCTCTTTCACTAACTAGCTTATTTCAGTTAATATAATGCTCTCCAGGTCCATTAATGCTGTCGGACCTTCTTTTTAAAGGACACACAGCATTCCATTGTGTAAATGTACCACAGTGTTTTTATTCACTTATCTAGTGATGGGCACTTGGGCTGTTTCTAGATATTGGCGATTGTAAGTAATGCTGCTATGATCATAGGGGTGCATATATTTTTTGGAATTGGCATTTCAGGATTTTCAGGATATGTTCCCAGAAGTGGAATTGCTGGGTCAAAAGGAAGTATCATTTCTACTTTTCTGAGGAAACTCCATACTGTTTCCCCCAGTGGCTGCACCAGTCTGTATTCCAATGAAAAGGACACTAGGGTGCCCTTTTCTCCACATCATCGCCAGAATTTATGGTTTGTTGATTGACAGTGGTTTTTTATTTATATCTCTCTGATGATTACTGATGTTGAGCATCTTTTCATATGCCCATTGGCCATCTGTATGCCCCTTTGGAGAAATGTCTATTAAGGTCCTTTGCTCAATTTTTTAATTGGATTGTTTGTTATCCTGCTGTTGAGTTGTGTAAGATTTTTATGTGTTTTGGAAATCTGTCTCATTGGCAAACATGTTGTTTGATACAGTGGATTCCCTTTTCATTTTGTTGATGGTTTATTTTGATGTACAGAAGCTTTTTAGTTTGATGTAGTCCAATTTGTTTATTTTTCTTTTATTTCCCTTGCCTTAAGAGACATAGTGGCAAAAATATTGCTATGAGAGATGTTGGAGATTTTACTGCCTGTTTCCTTTGATGACTTTTATGGTTTTGTGACTTACACTTAAGTCTTTTATCCATTTTGAGTTTATTCTTATGTATGGCATAAGTTGGTCTAGTTTCATTTTTTTGCACATACCTGTCCAATTTTCCCAACACCACTTATTGAAGAGACTGTCTTTAGTCCATTATATGCTCTTGCCTCCTTTGTCAAATATTAATTGACTATAAAAGTATGGGTTGATTTCTAGGCTCTCTGTTCTGCTCCATTGATTTATATGCCTGTTTTTATTTCAGTAACAGACTTTTTGATTACAATGGCCTTGTATTATAGTTTGGTATCAGGTATTGTGATCCCTCCATCTTTGTTTTCTTTCTCCAAATTTCTGAGGCTGTTCAGGTATTTTGTGGTTCCATATACATTTTTGGAGTATTTGTTCTAGATCTATGAGATATGCCATTGGTATTTTAATAGAAATAGCATTGAATTTATATATCGCTTTTGGTAGTATGTGCATTTTAATGATGATAATTCTTCTAATACACAGTGTATGCTCCACTTATTTGTATCTTCCTCAAGTTCTCTCTTCAGCATCTTATAGTATTTGAAGGTGTTTTACTTCTTTGGTTAAATTATTTCTAGTTATGTATTTATTTATTTCTAGAGAGATGGGAAGGAAGGGAGAAAGAGAAGGAGAGAAACATAGATGTGTGAGAGAAATAGATTGGTTGCCTCTCATACACCCCCAACCAGGGATCTGGCCCACAACCCAGGCATGTGCCCTGACTGGGAATCAAACCAGCAACCTTTCAGTTTGCAGGCCAGCACTCAATCCACTGAGCCACACCAGCCAAGGCTAGGTAACTAATTTTTTAGTTGCAATAGTAAATGGAACTGTTTTGCTAGTTTCTCTTTTTGATAGTTCATTATTGGTATAGAAATGTCACAAATTTCTGAATATTTTTGTATCCTGTTACTTTGCTGCAATATTTTATCAGTACTAGTAGATTTTTGGTAGAATCTTAGGGATTTCTATGTACAATATCATGTCATCTGCAGATAATGACAGTTTAATTTTTTTCTTTACAGTTTGGATGCCTTTTTTTTCTTATTGATTGATTGTTTTGGCTAAGACTTTCAGTACTATGTTGAATAAGAATGGTGAAAACAGACATCCTTGTCTTGCTTCTGTTAAGGGAAACAATTTTAGTTTTTGCCCATTGAGTATGATGTTGGCTGTGGGTTTGTCATATATGGCCTTTATTACTTTGCTGAGAGTTTTTATCATAAATGGGTGCTAAGTTTTTATCAAATGCTTTTTCTGCATCTGTTGATGTGATCCTGTGGTTTTTATCTTTCATTTTATTTATGTGTGTATCACATTTATTAATTTGTGAAAACTGTACTAACCTTGCATCCCTGAAATAAATCCCACTTGATCTTGGTATATAATCTTTTTAATGTATTGCTGGATCTGGTTTGCTAACATGTTGTTGAGGATTTAGCATCTAAGTTCATCAGGGATATTGGCCTATGATTTTCCTTCTTCCTAGTGTTTCTATCAGGGTTTTGAATTAGGATAATGCTGGCCTTGTAAAGTGAGCCTGAGAATTTTCCCTTCTCTTGAAAATTTTAGAATACTTTAAGAAAGATAAATGTTAGTTCACTTTTTAAAAATGTTTGGTAAAATTCACCTGTTAAACCATCCAATCAAGAACTTTTATTTGTTGGGAATTTTTTATTACTGCTTTGGTGTCACTAGTTGTAATCTGTCTATTCAAATTCTCTGACTTTTCCTGATACACTTTTAGTAGAGAGAGGACCAAAATAAATAATATCAGAAATAAAAGAAAAGAAGTAACAACTGAAACCACAGTAATATGAAGGATTATAAGAAGATATTATAAATAACAATGGGCTAATATATTGGACAATGTGGAAGAAATTAATTAATTTCTAGAAGCATACAATCTCCCAAAACAGAATCAAGAAGAAACAGATAATCTGAACAAACAGATTGCCACTTGTGAAATTGAAAGAGTTATTTAAAAACTTCCAGCAAACAAAAGTCCTGGACTACATTGCTTCAGAGGTGAACTTTACCAAAGATTCAAAGAAGAACTAATACCTACCCTCCTCAAAATATTTCAAAAAATTCAGGAGAACAAATGATTCCCAAGGTCATTTTATAAGGCCAGCATTATCCTAATTCCAAAACCAGATAAAGACACTATGAAAAAAGAAAAGTATTAGCCAAGACTTCTGGCCAAGATGGAGGAATAGGCAGACACACTGTGCCTCCTCGCACAACCAAAATAAGGACAACAAAAATTTAGAAACCAAAAAACAACCAGTACTGACAGACAATTGAACAGTATGGAAGTCTGACAACCAAGGAGTTAAAGAAGGAACGTTCATCCAGACCAGTGGGAGGGGCAGAGTCAGGCAGCTGGGAAGAGAGGGCTTGTGGCAAAGCAGCAGCTTGTGGACCCAGGTGCGCAAGGTGGCAGCGGGCGGACTCAGCGAGGTGGAGGATTGTGGAGGGGTGTGGCACACAAGGAGACTGGTGGACCGGGTAGTCCCACATTCACACGCAGATAAATCAGGCAAAACTGGGGAGCGAGACAGACTGCGCAACCCAGGGTCCCAGCACAGAGAAATAAAGCCCCAAAACACTGATTGAAAACACCTGTGGGGGTTGAGGTGCCAGGAGATACTCCCAGCCTCACAGGAGAGTTTGTTGGAGAGACCTACAGGGTCCTAGAATGTACACAAACCCACCCACATAGGAATCAGCACCAGGAAGGGTCCAGTTTGCTTGGGGGAAGCAGCAGAAGTGACTGAAATCCAGCAGAGAGCTGAGCAAGCACCCTTCTTCACTCTTGGACCCCTCCCCCACATACTGCGTCACAACCCAGTGACTGGGTTGTCCCTCCCCAACACCTAATGCTCCACCCCTCATACATAACAGGTGTGTCAAGATAAAAAAAAATGACCCAGATGAAAGGACAGATCAAAGCTCCAGAAAAAAAATACAATTAAGTGATGAAGAGATGGCCAACCTATCAGATGCATAGTTCAAAGCACTGGTGATCAGGATGCTCACAGAAGTGGCTGAATTTGGTTACAAATTAGATGAAAAAAATGAAGGCTACACGAAGTGAAATGAAGGAAAATGCACAGGGAACCGGGACTCAAATCAATGGAGTAAACCAGAAGGAAGAAAGAAACAACCAAACAGAAAAGAATAAAGAAATGAGAATTCAAAAAAATGAGGAGAGGCTTAGGAACCTCCAGGACATCTTTAAACATTCCCACATCTGAATTATAGGGGTACCAGAAGGAGAAGAGGAAGAACAACAAGTGGTAAAGTTATTTGAACAAATAACTTTAGGAGAACATCCCCATTCTGGCAAAGGAAATAGACTTCCAGGAAGTCCAGGAAGCTCAGAGAGTCCCAAAGAATTTGGGCCCAAGGAGGAACACACCAAGGAACTTCATAATTACATTAGCCAAGATTAAAATGAAGGAGAGAATCCTAGAAGCAGCAAGAGAAAAGGAGACAGTTACCTACAAAGGAGTTCCCATCAGACTGTCAGCTGATTTCTCAAAAGAGACCTTGAAGGCAAGAAGGGGCTGGAAAGAAGTATTCCAAGTCATGAAAGGTAAGGACCTACATCCAAGATTGCTCTAACCAGCAAAGCTTTCATTTAGAATGGAAGGGCAGATGAAGTGCTTCTCAGATAAGGTCAAGTTAAAGGAGTTCATCATCACCCAGCCATTATTACATGAAATGTTAAAGGGACTTATCTAAGAAAAAGAAGAAAAAAAACATGTACAGTAAAATAAAAGCAAACTCACAATTATTAACAACCACACCTAAAACAAAAAGAAAAACAAACTAAATGAACAAGTAGAACAGGAACAGAACCACAGAAATGGAGATCATATGGAGGGTTAGCAACAGGGGAGTGGGAGGAAGAGAGAGAGGGAAAAGGTACAGACAATAAGTAGCATAGATGGTAGGTAGAAAATAGACAGGGGGAGGGCAAGAATAGTATGGGAAATGTAGAAGCTAAAGAACTTATAAGTCTGACACAGGGACATGAACTAAAGGGGTAATGTGGGTGGGAAGGGGTGTGCAGGGTGGAGGGGAGTAAAGGGGGGAAATAGGACAACTGTAATAGCATAATCAATAAACTATATTTAAAAAGATAAAAAATAAAAATTACAAAAGATAAAAAAGAAAATTATTGGCCAATATCCCAGATGAACATAGATGCAAAAATCCTCAACCAAACATTAGCAAACTGCATCCAGAAATATATTAAAAAGATCATACACCATGATCAAATGAGATTTGTTTCGGAGATGTAAGGTTGGTACAATATTAGCAAATCAACTAATGCAATATAAATCATATAAGCAGAATGAAGAATAAAAATCATATCATATCAATAGATGCAGAAAAACCATTTGATAAAATTCAGCAGCAGAGTGGAAAAAGAGGAAACATCTCAACATAATAAAGCCCAAATATATAAAAACTCATAGCAAAATCATACTTAATGAGGAAATACTAAAAATATTTCCCTTAAGATTGGGAACAATAAGGGATGTCCACTTTCATCACTCCTATTCGACATAGTACAGGAATAGCCACACTGAGCAAAAAACGAAGTAATAAAAAGCATCCAAATTGGAAAGAAAGGCATAAAACTGTCATTATTTGCAGATAATATGATACTCTTTATAGAAAACCCTAAAGATTCCACAAAAAACACACTAAAACTGATAAGTAAACTCATTAAGCAGCAGAATACAAAATAAATATTCAGAAATCACTTGCATTTTATACACCAATAATAAACTATTGAAAAGAGAAACTAAGGAAATGATCCCATTTACAAGTGTATGAAGAAAAACTACGTAGGAATAAATTTAAGCAAAAAAGTAAAAGACCTGTACTCAGAAAATTATAAGACACTGAAAAAAGAAATTGAAGAAGGTATAAATAAATGGAAGTGTATATAATGCTCATGGATAGGGAGAATTAACATTATTATAATGCCCATAGTACCCCAAATAATCTATAGCTTCAGTGCAATTCCTATAAAATACCGATGGCATATTTCACAAAAGTAGAAAAACTATTTCAAAAATTTATATGGAACCACAAAAGACCCAGAACAGCCTCAGCAATGTCAAGAAAGTAAAACCACATTTAAGGATTCATACTTCCTGATATCAAACTATATTATAAGGCTATAGTAATCAGAACAGCATGGTACTAGCATAAAAACAGATATATTGATCAATGGAACACCATAGACAATTCAGTAATAAATCCACTTCTATATGGTCAATTAGTATTTGACAAAGGAGGGAAAAACATACAATGAGGTAAAGATAGTCTATTCAATAAATAATGACAGGCAAATTGGAAAGAGGCATGCAAAAAATAAACCTAGACCACTTTGTTGCATCACATTCTAGAACACAAATTGAATTCATGATTTAAATGTAAGGCTCAAGACTATAAAACTTCTAGAAGGAAACATAGGCAGTGAAATCTTAGACATTTCTCTTAGAAATATTTTTTTTTCTGATATATGTCTTTGGGTAAGGAAAACAATAGAAAAAAAATAAACAGATGTGACTACATCAAACTCAAAAATTTTCTCACAGCAAAGGAAACCACCAACAAATTGAAAAGACAACCAACTGAGTGGGAGACCATATTCAATGACATATCTGGTAAGGTGTTAAAATCCAAATTGTATAAAGAACTTATAAAAGTAAACACCAAAAACACACACAATTAATTTAAAAAATAGGCAAAGGAACTGAGGAAACACTTCTCCAAGAAAGGACATACAGGTGGCCAATAGACATATGAAAAGATTCTCTATTTTCACTAATCATCATAGAAATACAATTAAAACCAAAATGAGATGTCATGTCACACCATCAGAATGGCCATCATCAATAAATCAACAACAAATGTTCATGATGTGGGGAAGGAACTCAGATCGGTGCAGCCACTATGGAAAACAGTAAGGAGTTTCCTCAAAAAATTAAAAATGGAACTGCCTTATGACCCAGTGATTCTACTTCTGGGCATATATTCAAAGAAACACAAAACACCACTTCAAAAAGATACATGCATCCCTATGTTCCCTGCAGTGCTATTTACAATAGTCAAGCTATGGAGGCAACCCAGTTGCCCATAAATAGATGAATGTATAAAAAGCTGTGGTACATTTATACAATGTAATATTACTCAGCCATAAAAAGACTGAAATCTTACCATTTCAACATCATGGATGGACCTAGAGGTTATTTAGCTAAGTGAAATCAGCCAGTCAGAGACAAAGACCATATGATTTTACTTATATGTGAAATCTAAAGAACAAAGAAACAAACAAACAAAACAGAAACAGACTCATAGATACAGAGAACAAACTGAGGGTTTACAGAGGGGAGAGTGGTTGGAGGTCTGGGTAATAGGTTGAAGGGATTAAGAACTACAGATTGGTATAGCATAGGCTATGTAGTTTATAATATTGTAATAACTATATATGGTGTCAGATGTGTACTGGAAATATCAGGGGAAACACTTTGTAAAGTGTATGATTATCTAACCACTACACTGTATACCTGAAGCTAATACCACATAATATTAAATGTAAATGGTAATTAAAAAATAAATATTAAGGAAAAGAATTTTTTAGAACTTACTGTGGAACTTGATTGTAACAAAGTACAGATGAATGTCGTGACACTCAAGCAGCTCAGATTCTTCTGGATAATGACCATTATGCTGTGGGCAATTGAAAGAAAGCAGTGTTAGAATATTTGTCTTTCAGACAGCTATAAAATAATCTGAAGCATTAACTTCTGCTTTGCTGGTCCATCCGAAGTTAAAAAATAAGTGTGGGAAGATCAAAGGCCAAGACTCAATAGTCTACAATTCCCCAGAGTTGCACTTAGAGGAGTGCAGGATCGGTTTGATATTGGAAGACACAGGCACACCTATGTTGGAAGTAAATCTGGTAGTGTAATCAATGCCTTGAAGACTGTTGAGGTTAAGAATACAGTGTTCCTGTTTGATGAGGTTGACAAACTCAGGAAAAAAAAAAGGCTATAGGTTGATCTTGCAGCAGCTCTGCATTCAGGTATTAGATCCTGATCAAAACCATAACTTTACACAATATTGCATAAATGCGGGTTTTGACCTTTTACAAGCTCTTCATATAGCTGCTGCCAATTTCATTGCTATTATTCTACATGTCTTGGTGGACAAAATGAAATCACTCAGGTGCCAGGGTATGCATAAGAGAAGATAGATTGTTGACAAGCATTTGATTCCAAAACACTTCAATCAGCACCAGTTGATCCCTCAGCAGATTCAGATTTCTCAGTTTATTACTCTTGACATCATCACCAGGTATACTGGAGAGGTAGGGTTTCCTTCTCTGGAAAGTAAGTTTGGGGCCATTTTCCAAGCTTTTTCTTATTTGGCCCTCCACCTGAAATGCAATTTTGTTTAATTTTCATGCACTGAAATATATACTCGGTCCCAGATTAATGAAATGAGCATTTGAATCAACCAGGAGTGGCAATAGCATAGGCTTGGACCCCTTTAGGTAGAGAAATCATGATTTTGCAGGCAAGTGGAATGGGTGTTGAAGGTCATTTAACTTTGGCCAGCTATGGGAGTTCAAGAAGTCATCTTTCCATCTTACTATTAACTGGCCCCACAGCAATGCAAAGAAATACTATCTGACTAAACCTTCTGGAAGTTTAGATCTTGTTAATGACATAGACATCTCGGTTCTTCCCAGCTAGACCTGTTGCAGAAGATGGACCATGTGCTGGACTTATCATAGTCATAGATAGGTCTTGCCTCACTTTTAGTGGGTAGTTGGTGCATTCTGATGTAGCATTGACTGGATAAATCACACAGTGAGGCCTTGTTCTTCCAGTGGGTAGAAGTAAATAAAAAGTGTTGGGAGCACACAGACTAGAAGTAAAGTGAATAATTATTCCTCAAAACAATTGTAAAAACAAAGAAATCCCTGGCAACATATGACACAATTCAAGTTTTGTCACAGCAAGCTGTGGATGAAGAAAAGGCAACTTTTGATGGTGACTTCACTGTCAAGACCAGAGCTGATCTCTTAACATTGCATAGTGTAGGCCCAAATCTCAACTATTAAGAATGTTAAGTTATAAAGTGCAAAAAAAGGTACTGACAAGGTTGATTTTATTCACATTAATCAAGGTAAGCAAAATGTTCCTAATTTGTGAATATAATCACCAGAGTAATGAGGCTCATTCAAATAGTGGTATTTATTACACAAATATTAATTTGATATATTGGTACAGATTGAAAAGAAAATCTCAATTATCCAGCCAACTTTTTGAGTTTTGTATTTTGTAAAAGTTTAAGACTAATTAAATTATTATGCATCTAAAAATTATATAGGTTTCAGCCCTGGCTGGTATGGCTCAGTGGATTGAGCACTGGCCTGCAAACCAAAGGGTCACCAGTTCTATTCCCAGCCAGGGCACATGTCTGGGTTGCAGGCCAGGTCCCCAGTAGGGGGTATGCCAGGGGTAACTACATATTGATGTTTCTCTGCCTCTCTTTCTCCCTCCCTTCCTTTCTGTCTAAAAACAAATAAACAAACAAACAAATAAATACATAAATAAAAATTTAAAAGTATATATAGGTTTCAAGTGTATAATTCCATGATCGACTATATTATACAAATAAAATAAAAAATAAAGCAATATAACCATACCAATAAGTGCAGAAAAAGCATTTGATAAGGTATAAAATCCACTTATGATTAAAATACTCAATAAAATGTGTATAAAAGGAAAGAATCCCAACATAAAAGCCATACAAGACAAACTCTAGTCAATATCATACTCAATGGTGAAAAGCTGCAAGCTTTTCCTCTAATATAAGGAGCAAGACAAAGATGTCCACTCTCACCAATATTATTCAGCATAGTACTGGAAATCCCAGCCACAGTGATCAGATAAGAGGAAGAAATAAAAGGCATCAAAATTGGAAATAAAGAAGTAAGGTCACTTTTGCAGATGGCATGATTCTTTTTATAGACAGCTCTAAACACTCTTCCAAAAAACTATTAGAAATAATAAACAAATATAGTAAAGTTTCAGGCTGCAAAATTCATGCACAAAAATCTATTACACTCCTATGTACAAACAACACAATTTCAGAAAAAAATTATTTTATTTTTTTATTTTTTAAGGATTTTATTTATTTATTTTTAGAGAGTGAAGGGAGGGAGACAGAGAGGGAGAGAGAGAAACATCAATGTGTGGTTGCTGGGGGCCGTGGCCTGCAACCCAGGCATGTGCCTTGGCTGGGAATCAAACCTGCAATACTTTGGTTTGCACCCCACGCTCAATCCACTGAGCTACGCCAGCCAGGCCAAAAATTTTTTTAAAACCCACTTTTTTTACAGTTGGAACCAAAAGAGTAAAACCTCTAGGAATAAATTTAACAAAGAGTCTGAAGGACCTATAAAATGAAAACTACAAAGCATTATTTAAAATAACACAAAGAAATGGGAAGATATTTCATGTTTATGTATTGTAAGAACCAACAGTTAAAATATCCATATTACCCAAAGCAATATACAAGTGTAATGGAATCCCCATAGAAATTTTAATGGCATTTTTTAAAGAAATAAAACAAAAATCATTAGATTTGTATGGAAACACAAAAGACTCTGTATAGCAAAAGCAGTCTTAAGAAAAAAAGAACAAAGCTATAGGTATCACACCCTGCCTTCAAATACACTATAAAGCAACAATAATCAAAACAGCAAGGTATTGACAGAAAACAGATGCACAAACCAATGGACCAGAATTGAGAGGCCAGAGATAAAACCACAAGTGTATGGGCAAATAATTTGACAAAGAAACCAAAACATACAATGAAGAAAAGAAAGCCTCTTCAATAAACGGCTCTGGGGAAATTGGAAAGTACACATGCAAATGGATGAAACTAGACTATTGTTTGTCCCCATATACAAAATTAATTCACAATGGATCAAATACATAAATATAAGACCTAAAACCATAAATTTCATAGAAGAGAAAACATAGGTACTCAACTTATGAACTTTGGTCTTAGAGAGAATTTATGAATTTGACCCCAAAGGCAAGGGAATTAAAAGCAAAATTAAATTTATAGAAATATGTCATTTTTTGTGAAACTAAAATGCTTTTGCAGAGCAAAAGAAAACATCAACAAAAAAGTCAACCAACCAAGTGATATAAGATGTTTGCAAACATCAGCTCAGACAAGGGGTTAATATCCACAATATACAAATAACTCATATGCAATTCAACACCAAAAGTACAGTTAAAAAATGAGCAGAGGACCTGAACAGACACTTCTTCCAAGACATACAAATGGCCAACAGATATATGTAAATATGGTCAATTTCACTCTCTGTTAGGGAAATACAAATCAAAGCTACAGTGAGATACTACCTTAGAATAACTATTATCAACAAGGCAGGTAATTACATGTGTTGGAGAGGCTGTGGAGGAAAAGGAACCCTCATTCATCATTGCTGGGAATGAAAACTGGTACAGCCACTGTGGAAAACAGTCTGGCAGGTCCTCAAAAAATCAAGAGTAGAGGTAATATATGTCCCCATAATCTCTTACCTGGATAGCTAACCAAAAATTTTAAAAATATTTGTTCACAAAGATATATGCACACTTATGTTTATGTTTGTTGCAGCATTATTCACAGTGGCAAGACATGGAAACAACCAAAGTGTTTTTCTTTTTCTTTTCATATAAGGCATATTATAGCCATTGGTTTCTTCCTTTACCCTCATTTGATTTTTTATTTATCTCATAAAAGATGTTTCTTCATCTCTGTTTGCCATTTTTCATTCAACCACAAATTACGTTAAAAAATACATTCCAAGCTTCCACATATATGTAAGTGGGGGAGAAGATAGGGAAATATTACTATGAAAAAGAAGTTGGAAAAAAAGAAAATATGATGACATATACATACAAATGGCCAGCTAATGCAAAAAGAGAAACATAGAGTAGTTGAAATACAGCTATTTATTTGAAAGTCTGGCATGATTCCTTATACAATTTTCAGCATTTTAACCATGAGGTAGGTTTGCACAGTACAAACTGGTATGATTAAGTGGCAATTATGTGGTCAATTAGGGCTTTTAAATAATTCAGCAAAAGAAAAACATCCTCAGTTTTTTTCACATTTTTTATTGTTGTCCAAGTACAGTTGTCTCCATTTCCCCATACCATTCCCTGCAACCCCAGCCATCCCAAAGTGTTTTTCAATAGATGTTTGGATAAAGAAGATGTGGTACATACATACAAAGGAATTCTACTCAGACATTAGAAAGATGAAATACTGCCATTTGTGATAGCATGGATGGAGCCTTATAATATTATGCTAAGCAAAATAAGTCTGTCAGAAAAAGCTAAGAACCATATGATTTCACTCATATGTGAGATGTAAAACTGACAGCAATAAATAAACAAACAAGGAAAACAAACAAACAAAAACTCATAAAGACAGACAGTAGTATGGTGGTTACCAGAGGAAAGAAGGATGGGGTGTAATAATGGATAAAGAGGGCCAAAAATGGTGACTATAATTTACTTTTTAAGAATGGCTGGATTGGTCCTGGCTGGTGTAGCTCAGTGGATTGAGCACAGGCCTGTGAACCAAAGCATCGCCGGTTTGATTCCCAGTCAGGGTACATGCCTGGGTTGCAGGCCAGGTCCCCAGTGGGGGATGTGTGAGAGGCAACCACACATTGATGTTCTTTGCCTCTCTTCTCCCTCCCTTCTTGTCTGTCTAAAAATAAATAAATAAAATCTTCAAAAAAAGAATGGCTGGATTTAACAACCATAATACTGCTCTCATTTTTGTTTCTTAGATTTTGGAAACACTTATTTTGAAATAATTTCTGATTTACAAAAATGTTTCAAAGATAGTATAGAGACGTCTCATCTATTTTCACCTTTACTAACATCTTATAATAATATGGAATGGAATATTTGTTAAAACTAAGAAACCAATATCTGTCCATTACTAGTAACTTTACTCCAGGTGTCATTTGGACTTCAATAATTTTTCTGTGCCCTTTTTCTATTCTAGCATTCTATCCAGGATATCACATTGCATTTAATAATCGTATCTCCTTAGTCTCCTTTGCTCTGTGATAATTTCTCATTTTTTCCTTGTTTTTTTCTTTTCTTGAGAGTTTTAAAGATTACTGGTCAGTTACTTGATAGCATGTAGCTTAATTTTGATTTTTTTTCTAATGTTTTCCTCTGGCTTAGATAGGGGTTATAGGTTTGGAAGGAGACTACCAGAGAGGTGAATTGGCCCTCTCATTATATTGTATCCGGGTTATATAGTATAAACATGGCATCATTGGTGATGTTGAGCTTGATCGCATGCTTAAGATGGTGTCTGACAGGTCTCTTCTCTGTGAAGTTTTTGTCAGCTCAGTCTGGTATAACAAAATACTATCGACTGAGAGGCTTAAACAACAGACATTTCTCAGAGTTCTGGAGTTTAGGAATTCAAAGATCAAAGTTCCAGAAGATTTTTCTCTTGATGAGAGCCCTCTTCCTGGCTTCTAGATGGCCGCCTACTTGCTGTATATTCTTATGAGCTCATTGTGCATGCACGAGAGTGGTATTTCTGTTTTCCTCTTTTTATAGGGGTATTAATGCTATTATACGGGTCCAACCCTCATGACCTCATCTAAATCTAAAACTTACCAAAGGATCCACCTCTAAATACTATCACATTGGAAGTTAGGACTTCAATATATATAAATTTTGGGAGAAAACAAACATCCAGGCCATAATCGTTTATTATATTTCCTTTTATTTAATCTTATTTTGGAAGGGAGTCACTAAATTCAGCCTATAGCAAAGGAGTGAGAATAAACTCTACCTTTTTGAGGAAGGGAAGTATCTATGCATATCATTTAGAATTCTGTAGGGAAGAAGTGTCTCTATTCCCCCACTTATTTATTTTTTCATTGCTTTTATGTTGATTCTTCCCTTACTAGACTTTGATAGATTTCACATACTGCACCTTATTACTTAGGGGGAAAACTTGGATTTCACTGTCATGGAATGAAAAATAATGCCTATGAGTTTTCTAAGTTTTATTATAGGGCAAGATGTAAATATAAAAAAACATTTCATCAAATACAAAATAACACAAATACAGTGATGGGTGTCATTTTTTTTATTGGATTGAAAGTCTCTAGTTGACTGAGTACACTTCATGAAGGAACTATTAAATAAATTTTGAGCCTTATGAGACCTAGAGATTATTTCTTCCTTATATAATATGTCATTTAATGGGAACTTTATTTGTTATTTATTTGTTAACTTTATTTGCATCATCCAGAGAGAAATCTCCAGCATGAAACTTCACAAACCACTTTTGACATGTTTGATCAGTCACAGCACTTTCTCCATACACTGCACAAATCTTTTTTGTTTGTGTTTCAGTTATGTTTTACCTTTCTTGAAATAATAAATCATAATATGCCAAAAATGTTATGTATTTTCTTCTGTCTTCAGTATTAAAATGGCTGCAAAAAATTTACCAATTTTGATAAGTTTTTTAAAATGCACACTGATATAACAGCCATCACAACACAATTTAACAAAGTTATTTTGAATGACCTTAAAGACAACTAAGTGCTACTAGAACTATCTTAACAGTAAAAACCAAATGAACTTTTTGGTCAACGCAATATCAATTTGACTGGCCCACTGGGTACCAGATATTTGTTTCCATGTTATTCTGGGTTTGTCTGTGAGGGTGTTTTTGGATGAGGTTAACATTTGAATCAGAAGACTGAGTAAAGCAGATTGCCTTGAGTTTGGACAACCATCCATTCCTGCCTTCAGACTTGAATTGAAACATCAGGACTTCCTGGGTTTCAAGCCTGCTGGCTTTCAGTCTGGAACTTATACTATTTACTCTTCTGGGGTTAAAACTGCAACATCTGCTCTCCTGGGCCTCCAGCTTGATAACTGAAGATCTTGGGACATGTCAGCCTCAATGGTTCCATGCGTCAATTCTTTATAACAAATCTCTCATCTCTCTGTTTTTATATATACACATGCACACACTCTAATTTTAATGTTTCTCTGAAGAAACGTTAGTAATACACTTGTCCTGTGTTTTTCTTGCCATATTCCTTGGATCTTCCATTTCTTTAAATAGTCCTGGATCCTGTAATTAGAGAATTGTATCTAGAAGTCAATATATGAGCATTGGGTATTATTCTTCCACTATTTTATTTGCATGAAATGTATATTTTGGCTAAGCATTCTAAAATTTTTGGAGCTATAAATTGCACTACTTTTTAAAAAAATTTTTGAGAGCTAAAAAATATTTTTCTATAAATTAGTTAATAAACCTGTATGCTGTCAGATGTATTCTGTTTATCAGGGTGACCACTTAGTAAGGTCTATAACCACTGAGTTATATACATGAAACTAATATAATATTGTAAGTTAACTGTAATTGAAAAAGTTAAAAGTTATATTAAAAAGAAATTGGTTGCATTTTTATACACCAATAATGAACTCTCAGAAAGGGAAACTAAGAAAGCCATTCTATTTATAATTGAATCAAAAAGAAAATACCTAGGTGTAAATTTTACCAAGGAGATAAAATACCTGTACTTATAAAATTATAAAACAATGAATAAAAATATTGAAGAAGATACAAATAAAAGGAAGCATATATTGTGCTCATGGATAGAAAGAAATAACTTCATTAAACATTATTTTGGGTTTGTCTGTAATACTCAAAGAAATCTATACACTCAATTTAATTCTTATCAAGATATCAATATGTTTTTCATAGAACTAGAACAAGTAATTCAAAAGTTTATATGGAACCACACACAAAAAATCCCCTGAATATCCACAAACATCTTGAGAAAGAAGGAGGTATCAGGCTGCCTGTTATAAAACTATATTACAAGGTTACAGCAGTTAGAACAGCATGGAACTGGAATAAAAACAGACCCATATTAATAAATCACTGGGACAGAATGGAGAGCCCAGAAATAAACTCAAACCTATATAGTCCATTAATATATGACAACATATGCAAGAACATACAATGGGTAAGACAGCCTATTCAGTAAGTGCTTTGGGAAAAATTGGACAGATACATGCAGATGAATAAAACTAGTTCACCTTCTTACACCGTATATCAATACAAGAATAAAATAAAAATGGATTAAAGACTTAAATATAAGACTCAAAATCATCAAGTTCTTAGAAGAAAGCATAAGGAATAGAATCTCTGACATTTCCCTCAGCAGAATTTTTTTCTGATATATCTCCTCTGGCAAGGAAAACAAAAGAATAAATTAACAAGTGGTACTACATCAAAATGAAACATTTTTTACACAACCAAGGAAACCATCAACAAAACAAAATGACAGCCTACTAAATGAGGGAAAATATTTGCAAATAATATGTTCTATAAAGGGTTAATATCTAAAATTTATTCAAAATAGTCACAGAGATGTAAGTTATAGCATGAGACTATATAAATAGTTTGAATATATATATATATATATTGAATAATATCATGATAAATGAGTGAGGCCAGGTGGGTAATTGAAGCAGTGCTGGGACAACTTTATAAAGTACATGCTTTTCTAATCAATGCTGCAAATATGAAACTAATACAGAATAATATTAAATATGAGTTGTAATTGAAAAATAAAAGAATATTAAAACTAATAAAAGAGGTCTACAAATCTGCTTGGTACAAGATTGATATGCAAAAATCAATTGTATTTCCATACACTAACTATGAACAGTTGAAAATGAAATAAAGACCTAAAAAAATTAAAAACATCCCATGTTTATGGATTGTTAGAGCTAATATTGATAAAGATAACAATTCAACACTCCCCCAAATGGATCTAAAGATGTAACACAACACAATCCCTATCAGAATCCAAGCTAATGTCATGTAGAAATTGATAAACTGCACTTAAAATCCATATGGAATTGTAAAGGACCCATGATAACCAAAACAATCTTGATTTTTAAAAAGTTGAAAGATTTAAACTTCAAAACTTACTAGAAAACAATGGTGATCAAACCAGTGTGGTACTTGGTAAGGATAAACATATAGCTTATTGGAGTGAAATTGAAAGATCATATATATACGCTTCTTTTTTTCTTCAATGAACTTTTTATTGGCTTCCTGCCCTGCTGTGGGGTGCCCCAATTCTGCTGCCTTTAATGCACCAAACCTTTGGTATCCTTGACCTCAGACACCACTTTGCCATCCACAAACCTGTGGGTCATGGTCTTTTGGATGGTTTGTAAGGAGGGGCTCTCCTCCAGAGCGTCAACAAGATTGAAGTCCTCCCCTTCTTCCGGTAGGCTGCAGTAGGTGGCAATCTCAGCCTCCAGCTTGACCTTGATGTTTAGCATACTCTAGGAACTGGCGCTGCCCCTCCCGCGGTCTGGGCCAGCTCTGAGTCCAGGTGCAGCAGCATCTCGTTGAGGTGTTCCATCTGCATGGCATAGCACATCTCCACCTCCATCAGGATGTTTTCCAAACTGCCCTTCAGATTCCTCATTGAGTCCAGGTCGATCTCCGACTGGACTGTACCTCTCAGCTCCGTAATTGTCCTCTCAGCGGTGCTTATCTCAGCAGTCTGCAAGGTGACCACATGGTGTTCTCCTCAGTCTGATGGGACCAGTACTTGTCTAGGTCTTCTCAGTTCTTCCGAGCCAGCTCATCTTACTGGGCCTGGAAGTCTGCCATGATTTTGCTGAGGTCCTGAGATTTGGGGGACATCTGACTCCATGGTCAACCCAGAGTTGGAAATCTGGTTTTGTAGACCATTTACTTCTTCCTCATGGTTCTTTTTAATGAAGAGCAGCTCCTCCTTGAGAGCCTTGATCTCTGTCTACAGCTGCAGTTGAGAGATATTGGTGTCATCAATGACCTTTCTGAGCCCACTGATGTCATTTTCACAAACTGGCAACATTGCTGGCCCCATCTCATACTTGACTCTGAAGTCCTCAGCAAGATAGGCATTGTCAATATGCAGAACGATGTGGGCATTGTCCACAGAATTTGCAAAGATCTGAGCCCTCAGGTCTTCCATGTTCTTGAAATAATGTTCCCCGTCTCTGACCTGGGGTCCCTTCTTCTCCAAGAGTTTCTGGATTTTGATCTCCGGTCTCTGATTATCAGCCTCCAGGCTTCTCACCCTCTCCAGGTAGAAGGCCAGTCAGCCCTTCAGGCATTGCATGAGAGGAGAGTGAGAATCTCCTTCTCACTCTGGATGCCCCCTATGCCCACCAGATACCCACATCCCCAGCTGCCCCACACGCTGGTAGAACGGGACACGGAGATCCGGGAGCCCAAGCCCCCAGTGCCTGCATACATGCTGGCCATGCTGCTTGCCGGCCAGACCTGGTAGCTGGGCTATTGCAGGGAGCCCAGGGTCTGGTAGCTTGTGGAGAACCTGGAGCATGTGCTGAAGCTCACGTTGTTCAGGGAGGAAGGTGAGAAGCTGAGACTCAGGTTGAAGCTTCCCATATGTACACTTTTACATTTACAGTTCATTGCTTTTTAAAAATATTGTTTATTGAGGTAAAATTCATATAACATAAAATTAATTATTTAAAAATGTGAAATTCAGTTGCATTCACTACATTCACAATGAGGAAATGTACTTTTATCTAGTTCTAAAATATTGTTATCTCCTGAAAAAGAAATCCTGTGCTAAGCAAGCAGTCACTCTCTATTCTCTACCCCACCCCCAACCCCTGCCTAATAACAATGTGTTTTATGTCTCTATGGATTTACGTATTCTGGATATTTTATATAAATAAAAACATATATGTGACTTTCTGCATTTGGCTTCTTTCACTTAATATGATATTTTTGATGTTTATCCATGTAGTAGTATATACAAATACCTCATTCCTTTTGTTGTCTGAGTAATACTCCTTGTACTTAAATATCAAATTTTGTTTGTTCATTTATCCTTTCATGCACATAATGGTTGTTCCCATCTTTTGGTTATTGTGAGTAGTACTGCTATAACATTTGCGTGCAAATATTTTCTTGAAAACTTGACTTCAATTCTTTTTTGTGGATATATAGAAGTAGAATTTCGGTGTCATATGATCAATTCATGTTTAATTTTTTTAACTGCTAAACTGTTTTAAATAGAAGCTGCATGATTTTACATCCCCTCCAACAATGGATGAGGATTCCAATTTCTTTACATAAATGACAACACTTTTTGTTTTTTGGTTTTTAAAAATTATATTTATCCTAGTGAGTGTAATGTGGTACTTTCTTGTGATTTTAATTTGCATTTCCCTAATGATTAATGATGTTGAGGATCTTGTCATGGGCCATTTGTATATGTTTCTTAGATAAATGTCCATTCAAATTTGTATAGCCATTTTTTAAATTTAATGTGTATTGTACTTTTCCATTACCCTTTAGTCCCCTTATACCCCTCCCAACAATCACCACACTGTTATCCATGTACATGAGTCCTTTTTCCTTTTAGCTCAATCACTCCACCACTCACCTCCCTGCTCTCTAGCTGACATCCTGTTCTCCATCTATGAGTCCATCTGCATTTTCCTTGTTAGTTCAGTTTGTTCATTAGATTCTACATATGAGTGAAATCATATGGTATTTGTCTTTCTCTGACTGATTCATTTCACTTAGCATACTGTTCTCCAGGTCCATCCATAATGTCATAATAAAAGGTAACACTTTCTTTTTTACAGCCAAGTAGTATTCCATTGTGTAGGCAGCTGTTAGTTGTTTTATCCACTCACCTACTGATGGACACTTAGGGTGCTTCCATATCTTGGTGATTGTAAATAACACTGTAATGAACATAGAGGTGCTTACGTTCTTTCAAATTAGTGTTTTGGATTCCTTTGGCTATATTCCCAGAAGTGGGGTTGCTGGGTCAAAAGGCTTACTTTTAATTTAGATTATTTGTGTTTGATTGTTAACTTAAGATGTCTTTATATATTATGGATACTAGACTCATCAAATATATAATTTGTAATTATTTTCTCCCATTCTGTGGTTTGTCTTTTTGCTTTCTTTTTAAAAATATTTTACTTATTTATTTTTAGAGAGTGGGGAAGGGAGGAAAAAGGGGGGAGATAAACACCAACGTGCTAGAAATACACAATTGGCTGCCTCCTTCACACCCCAAATTGGGGACCTGACCTGCAACCCAGGCATGTGCCCCAACCAGCAATTGAAACAGCAACATTTTGGTTCTCAGGCTGGCACCCAATCCACTGAGCCACACCACCCAGGGCTTTTTAAAATTTTTTTAAAGTTATTCTTATTTATTCTGTTATAGTTGCCCCAATTTTCCCCCATTGCTCTCCTCTACCCAGCCTGCCCCCAGCTCCCACAATCATTCCCCACACCGTTGTCCATGTCCATGGGTCATTCACATATTTTCTTTGACTAATCCCTTTCCCTTCTTTCCACCATTATTCCCCTCCCTCTTCTCCTCTGGCAGCTGTCAGTCTGCCCCAGGTTTCCATGTTTCTGGTTCTGTTTTGCTCATTAGTTTATTTTGTTCATTAGACTCCAGTTATAAGTGAGATTACATGGTATTTGTTTTTCACTTCTTGATAGTGTCCTTTGAGGCAAAGAAGATTTTAATTTGATGAGGTAAAATTTATTTTTTTATTATTGCTCATGCTTCTGGTATCATATCTAAAAATTTACTCCCTAATTCAAAATCATAACAATTTACACATGTTTTTCTCCTAAGAGTTTTACGGTGTCTGCTTGAAAATGTGTATCTTTACACTTGGACAAAACCAAGGTGGAGGCAAGGGAGGGAGGTGGGTTTGGCTGGGGTGGCAGGGAGTGGTGGAGAGAAAGTGCAGACAATTGTAATTGAACAACAATAAAGTAATTAAAAAATAAAATATATATCCTTAATCTATTTTTAGTTACCATATTTTGCTGTGTATAATGTACATCCATGTTTTTTTGGCCCAAACTTTCAGGAAAAAATCTTTTGTTTTAATTTGTAAGTCAATTTCTTATTTATTTAAATTTAGAAACAAAACCAATTATTGTATTCCAGTGTATTATTTTGCATATGTATATTGTTATTGCTTTCTAGAGTTACACTTTTAACATATAAGCATAAATAAAAGAATTAAAAACACTTATATAGATACAGAATTAGTGCTACCCATGTATAATGTGCACTGTTATTTTCCTATCAAAAATGTGGACAAAAAGCACACATTATACTATACCTTGGCATATGTTGTGAGGCAAGAGTCCAACTTTATACTTTTGCATGTGGATATCCATTTGCCTCAGCACTATTTGTTAAAAAGATCACTCTTTCACCATTTAACAATCTTGGTTTTAGAGGGATGATATTCAAAATCAGACATCTGATAGTATGGTAAGATGCAACCAATACTTTTTCAAGTTTTTTAACTAGAACTTTAAGTAAGTAAGTAATGTGGAAGGAGACTACTAAAGAATAACAAATATGCTATATGAATATGATTGTAACTAGAATTTACTAAGCATAAAATTAAGTATTCTTAATGAATTACATATATTTTATTTAACTGTATCCATAAGTATCTATGAGAATAAGTTCTATTCTGACTATCAACTCAGGGTGTTCCAACAGTTCATTAACTAGTTTTCTTGTCATAAAATTTTATTGCACTCTTCTACATTAATTTGTCTCATGATAGCTATGGTGATTTTTGCAACTGAAATGTTTTCCTCCCTCTTAAAGTACCACTGGTGTTTTAAATTTTTTCCAATTACACTTTACTTTTAATATTATTTTGTATTTGCTTTGGGTATGCAGCATAATTGTTAAACAATGATATACTTTACAAAGTGTTCCCTCTGATATTTTCAGTACCTACCTGACACCATATAGTTATTGCAATATTATTGAGTATATTCCCTATGCTGTACTCTATATCCCCATGACTATTTTGTAACTACAGATTAGTACTTCTTAATCCCTTCACCTCTTTTATCCAGTCTCCCAACACCCTGCCCCTCTGGCAAGCACAAGTCTACCTTCTGTGTTTATGAGTCAGTTTCTGTTTCTTTTTCATTTACTGTTCTTTAGATTCTGCATATAAGTGAAATCATATGATATTTGTCTTCCTCTGTCTGATTTATTTCACTGAGCATAGCACCCTCTAGGTCCAACTATGCTGTCATAATTGGTAAGATTGCCTTCTTTTTTATGGCCAAGTAGTATTCCATTGTGTGAATGTACCATAGCTTTTTTATCCACTCATCTACTGATAGGCATTTAGGTTGCTTCCATAGCTTGGCTGTTGTATATAACACTGTAGTGAATATAAGGGTGCCTATATGCCTTCAAATCAGTGTTTTGGGTTTCTTTGGATATATGCCCAGGTGTGGAATTGCTGGATATTAAGATAGTACCATTTTGGTTTTTTTGAGGAACCATATCAGGGTAAGTGTCTACACCTATCTGCATTCTCACCAACAGTGCACAAATGTTTTCTTTTCTCTGCATCCTCACCAACATTTGTCATTTGTTGATTTATTGATGGTAGCCATTCTCATAGATGTGAAGTGATAACTCATGGTGGTTTCAATTTGCATTTCAGTGGTGATTATTGATGTTGAATAAACTTTTATATTTTCTATTGGCCATCTGTATATCTCCTTACAGGAAGTGTATATTCAGGTCCTATTCTCATCTCTTAATTAAATTGTTTGTGGGGGGTGGGGCTCTGGTGTTGAGTAGTCCACTGGTCTTGTTTTAATTCTTCATCTGTAGAGTTCTGCTACAGATGACTCTGTTTCCCCCCCCCCCGCAACTTGTTCCCTTTTTTCTAATTTCTACTGCTTTATCTTATTTCTGTTGTTTTCTTTATCTTTCTCCTTTTTCCATGTGCTGCACTTTTACTTTCATCTATTTGTTTTTCTTTTGCTGTTTCGTTACTTTTTAATAATATATTTTATTGATTATGCTATTACAATTATCCCATCCCCCCCTTTATTCCCCTCTGCCCTGCACAGCCCCTTCCACCCATATTCCCCCCCCACTCCCACTTTAGTTCATGTCCATGGGTCATACATATAAGTTCTTTGGCTTCTACATTCCCTATACAATTCTTAACCTCCCCCGTCTATTTTCTACCTACCATCTATGCTACTTATTCTCTGTACCTTTTCCCCCTCTCTCCCTCTCCCACTCCCCTGCTGGTAACTCTCCATGTGATCTCCATTTCTGTGGGTCTGTTTCTGTTCTAGTTGTTTGCCTGGTTTGTTTTTGTTTTAGGTGTGGTTGTTATTTACTGTGAGTTTGTTGTCATTTTACTGTTCATATTTTTTATCTTTTTTCTTAGGTAAATCCCTTTAACATTTCATATAATAAGGGCTTGGTGATGATAAACTCCTTGAATTTGACCTTATCTGAAAAGCACTTTATCTGCCCTTCCATTCTAAATGAAAGCTTTGCTGGATAAAGTAATCTTGGATGTAGGTCCTTGCCTTTCATGACTTGGAATACTTCTTTCCAGCCCCTTCTTGCCTGTAAGGTCTCTTTTAGAAATCAGCTGACACCCTGATGGGAATTCCTTTGTAGGTAACTGTCTCCTTATCTCTTGCTGCTTTTAAGATTCTTTCCTTATCTTTAATCTTGGGTAATGTAATTATGATGTGCTTGGTGTGTTCCTTCTTGGGTCCAACTTCTTTGGGACTCTCTGAGCTTCCTGGACTTCCTGGAAGTCTCTTTCCTTTGCCAGATTGAGAAAGTTCTGCTTCATTATTTGTTCAAATAAATTTTCAATTTCTTGCTCTTCCTCTTCTCCTTCTGGTACCCCTATGATTCAGATGTTGGAATGTTTAAAGATGTCCTGGAGGTTCCTAAGCTTCTCCTCAATTTTTTGAATTCTTGTTTCTTCATTCTCTTCTGGTTGGATGTTCCTTTCTTCCTTCTGGCCCACACCATTGATCTGAGTTCCAGTTTCCTTCCCATCACTGTTGGATCCCTGTGCATTTTCCTTCATTTTGCTTAGCGTAGCCTTCATTTTTTTTTTCATCTAATTTGAGACCAAATTCAACCAATTCTGTGAGCATCCTGATCACCAGTTCTTTGAACTGTGCATCTGATAGGTTGGATATCTCTTCATTGCTTAGTTGTATTTGTTCTGGAGCTTTCATCTGTTCTTCCATTTGGGCCATTTTTTTTTTTTTGTCTTGGCACACCTGAGCCATGAAAGGTTAAGTGTCTAAGGCAGGTTCTGCTGAAAGGACTGATGCGCCCAAACTGACTTGGAACGTGCAGATAAAAATGCTGGAGTAACCAGTCCCAGTGAAAAAAGTTTACCTGCATCCACACAACTGTGGTTCCTTAGAAGAAAGTATATTCTTGGTGGAAGGGATGGACCATAGCTCTTTTCTTTCCAAGTTTTCCCTTGCTGTTTCTTTATGCCTATTATTTACAGGGAGCAAACCTATTCATTATCTCTTGTTGTGAGGTTAAAAGATTGGCTTTCTGCCTTGGCTGGTGTGGCTCGGTGGATTGAGCTCCAGCCTGCAAACCAAAGGGTCACCAGTTTGATTTCCAGTCAGGGCACATGCCTGGATTGTGGGCCAGGTCCCCAGTAGGGGGCATGTGAAAAGCAACCACACATTGATGTTTCTCTCCCTCTTTCCCCTCACTTTCCCTCTCTAAAAATAAATAAAATCTTCAAAAAATTGAATTTCTAACAAAGCCATAATAAATAATTGTTGCAGAAAAGAAGATTATCATATTTAGCATTTTCTAATTCCAGGATAGGAGATCTTGCTTGATTTCAAAATCATTAGTCCTTCTATTGCCAAAGCTGGGAACACCTGTTCCCACTTGGAGGCTTAGCCTGGAACCACTGACCTTAGAATGTAAGACTATAACAATCTCTCTCCTATCACTCTATTACTCACCATCAAGTTACTCATGTAGCTTGTTTGGCCCTGAAATTATAATCCTTGGTATAAATGATCTTTTTATTTGTTCCTGACACTCAGTCCCCATCTTATTTGTCAATTCTGGTAATCACATTTTCCATTTTGTTTTATGAACCTGAGTCTCTACCTTGATACCCTTCCTTTTACCCTAGTCCTGCTAGGACTGGATTTTTGTTTTGATTATGTCCATTACTCCTGTTTCCCTGTAGTTCTCCTTTCTGAATCTCAGGATTGTAGTTATGTCCATGCTGGTGGTCAATTTAGACTTCTGAGTATTAGCCTCCTTGACCCATTGTATCTCTGTTCAGGTGGTCTGTTGGGAGTTATCACTGTCTTATAGCAGACAAACTCATGTCCATCATTCTCAAAGTTTAGTGTGCATAGAGGTTACTTATGGTACTTATGAGAACTACATATTCTTAGATTCTATTGTATAATATTTTGTTTCATTTTGTTTGGTATAAATCATAGGGCTTTTCATGTTTAACAATGAATCTGATACAAGTGCTAACCACACCAGATTTTGAGAAATATTGTAACTTACAATTAAGGCTTTCCAAAGAACTGTTTGCTGTGGTCTATTGTCTTATTATTGGATGCTACTTCCAAACTGAAATTGTCAGAGCTTAATTTACAAAGCTAGACCTGCCTGTATTCTTCAGCCTGTCATACTTGGGTAGTTTAACCTGTGAGGTATGCTGAGACCTCAACAGCTGATTTTTGCTGGAGGGAATAAGCTAACAATGACCAGGACCAGGTTGTTACCCCAGAAGTTGGCCCTATATATGTGGCTTAGACTTGAAACTACAGTTTCTAAGGGTACATGGCAAATAAACTTGATTTGAATATGATCTGATAGGTGGTATTTAGCAGCAATAGTTTTAGGACAAAAATAATACCTGTGTTTGAGCATAAGGTAGCAAACTTTGGATCTCCTGTCATTTGTGAAGGTTGAAGGAGATTTCCAGGCAACAACTCAGGGTGTAAAGAGTAAGGTCTAGCTTTTGAAAAAAAAAAACAATTCAAGAACCAGGTGTTCAAGGTGGTCAAGGCCAAGGCCACTGCTCAAATGACAATGGGAAAGCTGAAAACACTCAGCATCGTGGACATTTGTTGGTTTGGGCTTCCTAGTATTAATTTCCCTTTTCTAGTTAGTACCTTAATTTCATTATGAGGAATTACCTCTTCTCCATTGCATAAAGTCTGGTGAGTCTGTAACCATACCCCACCTCCTCCCCTAACCAGGGGATGAACAAATGATGATAATAAGGCCAACTAAACACTAACTCCCTGGAATTTGAAACCTGAAAGCAATCACATAAAAACTGAAACAAGTTTGGGTCTATTCTGTTCCAACAGAGAATACAGCACATAACTTGCTTGATACAAAAGCATTCCTATTTCTTTTGTTGCAACTCCCTAGCCCTCCAAGAGGTTCGCTGATTCTTGCCAAATTCTAAACCTGATTCTCCAGGCTTCCAGTAATTTCTATTAAAAATAATGTATTTCTAATTAGTTTTACTTTACCTAAGTTAGCCAGATTTAGTTTCTGTTGCTTGTAACCAAAGAACTCCAACTGATATATTCAAGAAGATAAGGCTGAAGCTGAATCAGGACTGGAAAATTATAATACAAGCTTGGGAGAAGAGGGCACTCTGAATGCAGAGTAGCATTTTGGATGATTTTTGTGGACCCAGGATTTAGCCTGTGAACACCAGTTGTAGAGCTTAGAATCAAAGAACCAGGCATAGATTCTACCTTTTAGAGAAAATGGATTACTAATGTATTGGACAGAGTTGAGGCTGCAATTTGAAGTTATTTTGTTCCTGTAGAAAGAGGTAAATGAAAAAGGCAGAGACTGAAAGGGCTTTTCATACCCTGATGATCGGTTTTAGCTCTAAATCTAGACCTTCCTTATCGTCTTCATCCAACCTGGAAACCAAGCTATTCTTGAGTGTGTACATATACACTCACACACATATGACTCTAAGAACAAACAGCAGATTGTGAATATCAAGATAAATATTGGTTCAGATCTTTTAATTTGTCCCCTTTCATGTGTATAATTTAATATTTTGTATTGGTGGGGATGGAAGTAAGGGTAAAGAACAAATGATGAAAATTATGTTTATATTTATATATTGAAAATAAAATTCACTGGCATTGCTTATCATGCCATCTCATTATGGTAGGAAGAAAAGGCAGAGATAGAAATTGATGAGTCTTAATGTATAATTTGGTTGTGCTTGATGTAGAGAATTCTCACCTGGACAGATAATAACTGTTCAAGAAAAAATGTTAACTGATTCAGCATTAGGAGGTATACAAACATTTTATATTTGAACCTAAAATTCATATACTACTTTTCTTTCTACTAAAACTATATGTATATAATGCATTGTTTTATTTTAAGCTATTTTACTTTATAGGTATTTTACAGTAAATCTGTATATGGGTTACAAGTGTTAATGTGAGTTTTTTCCCTCATTGAATTATAAGAATGAAAAAAGATTGTCCAGAAAATGTTTTCCCTCTGGATTTGTGAAGTATTAAGGCCTAACCATTACTTATATTCTAAATACAACCTCTAAGGATATCTCATCCATGTGCACAAAGTCACGGATACTAAAACACAGGAAACCGGATGTAATTTTAGGGCACATCAGAATCTCAGAGATTTGATGCATAAAATGACTTGAACTGTGCTTATTGATCATGGAGGGAAAGTTATAATTTGCCTTACATTCATTTTAATTTCACTATTTTTAAAGATTTTATTTAACTTTAGAGAGAGGGGAAGGGAGGGAGAAAGAGAGGGAGAGAAACATCAATGCATGGTTGCCTCTCACATGCCCCCTACTGAAGACCTGGCCCACAACCCAGGCATGTGCCATGACTGGGAATTGAACCAGCAACCCTTTGGTTTGCAGGCCAGCACTCAATCCACTGATCCACACCAGCCAGGGCTAATTTCACTACTTCTGATCCAGATAATACTCTAGTTAAACCTAGAATCAGAAACTTTAAAAAATGTAATAATGTTCACAGCCTCATCTGTGTCTTTGTGCCATCTGTAATTTTATGGCTTTGATTCTTCCGGCTTCCAGAGATTCATGATTCATTGAATACCAGTAGCAGTTGGTTCTCTCTCTCTCTCTCTCTCTCTCTCTCTCTCTCTCTCTCTCTCTCTCTCTGTCTTTCTCTCTCTCTCTCTCTTCCCCCCTCTCAAAATTATGACCTAATCTCCTTCAGAAAAATTTTTCTTGCTAGAAAGAGAGTAGCTTTCTGTGATTAAAACATAAATTTTCCTGAACCAAAATAAAAGGTAAAAGGGATGGAATCTGGCATAATTTAGCACATGCACACACAGTCACACACTATAGGCAGTTGTACAGAATTTTTGTTCCAAATGTGTGATGTGATGAGTTTTGTCAGTCAATATTATAATGAGTAAAAATCTACTCCTTAAAATCATCCAGGCTTTGGAAGAAATTCATGAGATATTGGGTTTCATAATTATAAAATTGAGCCAGATTTGAAGTTATATAGTATAAGAGATGACTTATTGAGGAAGAGATTAGCATACTTTAGTTAGAAATTACTATAACATTCAAATGTCTTTCTGTAAAGTCATATTCACTCAATATCAACAAAATAATATTTTGTCCTCTAAATATGACTCTGAAGTTTCCTCTAATCATCCACTATTTTTATTTAGTTTGTTTTGGCAGAAAATATTTCCTAAATGTTTAGGAAGAAAGTATGGAGTTCCATTAGCTTTGAAATTGTCACACAAAGATAAGGCAGGGTATCTCAATGCCTTATAATTATAGGACATTTTGATTCAAATGATATAAATTAAGTAATTTCTTCCAGGAGTTATGTTAGTGTTTAAGGAAATGCAGGCAGGTTGATGGTGATCTTGGTATAGTAACTGTTATATATTTTTATTTTGGAAATTTGGCTATTGTTTCAGAAAACTGCATGTGTATCATTATTTTTGCTCATAAAATAAGGGTAATTTTCCTGTGTGTATTTTCCCCATAAGAAATATGGTATTGAGAGAAAACAATCAATTTTTTAAACATTTTGTTTGAGTCATTAAATATTTTACCTACGATTTTTATAACCACCTAAAATTGTGTGTTATTAACATATAATAAAAATAAAGTCAGTGCCTCCTGGGCTCAAAGGTTGACAGCAACTCTCCTGGATCAATGCCAGGCTTTTCCACTTTATAATTCCTTTTCTTTTTCTGAACTGAATAAAAACAAGTTCAGGAAGCTGTAGCAGGACTTTCGGCCAATGTATGGCTTTGTCATGTGAGTGTGTGTTCTAGTCTTATATCCCACATGGATATGCAAAATCAGTCATCAAGAAAATAGTTCATATTAGCTTCTTTTGTATGTATAGCAATTAGGAAAAGGATGGCTAAAAATCACTTCCCAAGATTAAGAAAATTTAATACATGAATATACCTTGGGCTTAAGTAGAGTATCTAAGAAAGAAACTGACTTAATTAATAATACACTACAGGTTTAGGAGATCCAAGAAGGCAGTGGAGTAAGTGGAAGCCACACTAACCTCCCCCAGGACCAAACTGGAATTACAACTAAATTATAGAAAGAGCATCCTGAATAACCAACTGAATACTAGCTGGAGAAAAGCCTTAGAACCAAGGACTGACAGAGAAGCCACACCAACACATTGAGACTGCCACTCACACTGGGCTTTGGTGGAAGGAGGGTGTAATGTGCTAGAGCCACCTGAGGAAAGCCTGAGGTCTGTGGCTCTGGGGAGAGAGCTGAAAGGTCAGCCATCAGGATCCCTGTGCTAAGTCATTCCCCATACTTCAGGAGCCATCTGTCTCAGGCACTACATTCCCTTACATAAGCCTGGGGGAAAGCAATATCCCAAACGTCAGGAATCCCCCTTGCCCCACTCCAGGAATCCCTCTTTCCCCACCCTGTGGAGGTTAAGCCTGGCTGCTGAGGAGTGCATTTGGGGGCACTTTCAGTGATTAAGCATAATAGCCTGCAGGCAGAGGTGGATCTCTGGGAGCTTTGGGACTTTAGCAGATCCTCCCCCTGGCCTGGTGCTGGTAAAAGCCAGCCTTGGTGTTCAGCTTGGTTCTTTTTGCACACACCCAGACCCAACAGAGGGAGCCACAAGCTGTATATTGCTGATAACTACAAACAGGTTGCCTAGGGTCAGTCACAGGAAGCATCTGACCAGAGTCTTTGCAGACCTACCTAATGCACAGAAACAAACACAAAGAGGCAGCCAAAATGGGAAGACAAAGAAACAGGCCCCAAATAAAAGGACAAGAGAATTCCCCAGGAGGAGAGCTAAATGAAAAGGAAGCAAGCAATTTATCAGATAAAATTCAAAGTAATGATTATAAGGATGCTCAATAGCATAAAAAAAAGATATAGAGACCAACTTCTGGCAAGATGGAGGCATAGGTAGATACACCGTACCTCCACGCACAACCAAGATTAGAACAACAACAATTTAGAGGCAGAATAACACCCAGAATTGACAAAGAATTTATCTGAATGGAAGTCGGACAGCCAAGAAGGTGAAGTAGGCCCATTCATCCAGACCGGTAGGAGGGGCGGAGAGGAACAGCCGGGCACAGGTCGCGGCACATGGAGAATGGGGAGAACTGGGCACATAAGGCAACCAGGAGCACGTAAGGCAACTGGGGCGCACAAGATTGCAGCAGGGGGACCCTGAGTACACAAGCAGCAGCTGGCAGACCCAGTGAGGTGGCGATTGTGGACCAGGGCAGAGCGTGCAGCCCAGGATCCCAGGGAAGGGACTGAGGTCCTGGTAGAACAGAGCTACTGCCATTGTTCCCTCCTGCCCCCACCCCCCATACAACATCACAATCTAGCTACTGGGGTGCCCAGCCCCAGTGAACACCTAAGGCTCTGCCCCCCACCATAGCAGGAGTGACCAGACCAAAAAAAGAGAGAGAGAGAGAGAGACAGAGAGAGACAGAGAGACAGAGAGACAGAGAGAGAGAGACATGTCTCAAACAGAAAAACAGATTAATGCCCCAGGGCTCATCCTTTTGAGCAACCAAGAGATAGCCAATCTATCAGATGCACAGTTCAAAACACCGGTGATCAGGAAGCTCACAGAATTGATTGATTTTGGGCGCAAATTAGATGAAAAATTCAGGTTACCATAAAAGAGATGAAGAAAGATGCACAGAGAACCAATAGTGATGGGAAGGAACCTGGGGCTCAAAACAGTAGAATGGACCAGAAGGAAGAAAAAAACAACCAAACAGGAAAGAATGAAGAAATAAGAATTCAAAAAAACGAGGAGAAAGCTTAGGAACCTCCAGGACATCTTTAAATGTTCCAACATCCGAATTATAGGGGTACCAGAAGGGGAAGAGGAAAAGCAACAGATTCAACACGTATTTGAACAAATAATAAAGGAGAACTTCCCCATTCTGGCAAAGGAAATAGACTTCCAGGAAATCCAGGAAGCTCAGAGAGTCCCAAAGAAGTTGGACCCAAGAAGGAACACACCAAGGCACATCATAATTACATTAGCCAAGGTAAAAATGAAGGAGAGAATCCTAGAAGCAGCAAGAGTAAGGGGACAGTAACCTACAAAGGAGTTCCCATCAGACTGTCAGCTGATTTCTCAAAAGAGACCTTACAGGCAAGAAGGGGCTGGAAAGAAGTATTCCAAGTCATGAAAGACAAGGACCTATATCCCAGATTCCTCTATCCAGCAAAGCTCTCATTTAGAATGGAAGGGCAGATAAAGTGCTTCTCAGATAAGGTCAAGTTAAAGGAGTTCATCATCACCAAACCCTTATTTTATGAAATGTTAAAGGGACTTATCTAAGAAAAGAAGATAAAGAAAAAACATGTATAGTAAAAGGACAGGAAACTCACAATTATTAACAACCGCACCTAAAGCAAAACCAAAAGAAACTAAGTAAACAACTAGAACAGGAAGAGAACCACAGAAATGGAGATTACATGGAGGGTTAGCAACAGGGGAGTGGGAGGAGGAAAGAGGGGGAAAAGGTACAGAGGATAAGTAGCATAGATGGTAGGTTGAAAATAGATAGGGGGAGGGTAAGAGTAATATGGAAAATGTAGAAGCTAAAGAACTTATAAGTATGACACATGGACATGACTAAGGGGGGGTATAGGCATGGGAGAGGGTGTGCAGGGTGGAGGGGAGTGAAGGGGGGAAATGGGAGAACTGTAATAGCATAATCAATAAAATATATTTTAAAAAAGACATAGAAACTATTAAAAAGGAGCAGTCAGAAATAAATAATACAATATTTCAAATGAATAATACATTGGAAGTAATAAACAGTAGGTTAGATGAAGCAGAGGATCAAATCAGTGATTTGGAAGTTAAGTTAGAAAAAAAAATACCAAGCAGAGAAACAAGAAGAAAAAAATATTAACAAATGAGGATAGTTTAAGGGACCTTTGGGACAACATTTGCCTCATGGGGATTACAGAAGGAGAAGAGAGACAGCCAAGGGATTGAGAACATACTTGAAGGAATAATGACCTAAAACCTCCCTAACCAGGTGAAGGAAAAAGACAGACAAGTGCAGGAAGCTCAGAGAGTCCCAAACAAGATGGACCCAAGGAGGCCCACACCATGACACATCACAAATAAAATGGCAAAGGTTAAAGGCAGGGAGAAAATCTTGAAAGCCACAAGAGAAAAGCAGTTAGTTACTTACAAAGGGGCTCTCATAAGATTTCCGTCTGGTTTCTCAACAGAAACATTTCAGGCCAGAATGGATTGACATGAAATATTCAAGGTGATGAAAAGCAGGAACCAAGGCTATGTTTCTCAGCAAGGCCATCGTTCAAAATTGTAGGAGAAATAAAGAGCTTCCCAGATAAGAAGAAGTTAAAGGAGTTTGTTAACACTGCTGTGGCCCACTAGGCTCATTTTGTTTCTTTTAATCTGAAACCAGTTTCTTGTAGACAGCATATACATGGACCCTGTTTTTCTATTTATTCAGCCACCCCATGTCTTATAATTTTATCATTTAGTCCATTTACATTTTTTTAAATTTTTGATTTTAGATAGGGGAAGGGAGAGAGAAAGAGAAAAAGAAACCTCAATGTGATATATAGGGGCCAACCAAGATGGGGGCATAGGTAGAAATGTTTCACTTCCTTACTCAACTGAAAGAAAGATAATGACCAATTTAAAAATAACAAACAACCAGAACTTGCCAGAATATCAAACTGAATGGAACTCTGACAATCAAGGAGTTAAAGAAACATCCATCCAGACCAGTAGGAGGGATGGAGATGGGCAGGCAGGCAGGAGGAGGGGACCTGCAGCAAGGTGGAGAACTGGAGAACTGCACAGGCAAGGAGGGGCTAGCTGACAGGGAAACTAAAGACTCAAAAGCTCTAGGTGTAAATACTGTGAGGGTTGCAAAGACTGGAGAAACTCCAATTTCTTCTGTGGGAGAAACTCCCAGTCTCACAGAAGAGTTCATTGGAAAGTGAGGCTAGAGTGGAGTGAGCAAGCAGCATTGTCCACTCTGTGACACCCCAGACAGCACCACAACCCCCATATATAAGTTTCACAATTTAAAACATAAATGGTTTATTAAATTGTTTCTTTCTGGAATTTTCATTTAATATTTTCAGACCACAGTTGTCCACAGGTAAATGAAACTGTATATAAGGGGGAACTGCTGCATTCCTGAATTTGTGAAACTCTAAACACCTTTGGGTTTTGTTGGCCTTGTAAAATGAGCTTGGGATTCAGTCATCCCTTCTCTTGAAATTTTTGGACTAGTTTCAGAAAAATAGTTGTTAGTTCTTATTTGATTGTTTGGTAAAATTCACCTGTGGAGCCATTTGGTCTGGAGCTTTAGTCTGTTGGGAGTTTTTTGATTACTGCTTCAATTTCTCTAGGTGTTATCTGTCTATTCAGATTTTCTGATTTTTTCTGATTTGGTACTGGAGGAATGTGTGTTTCTAGGAATTTTTCCATTGCATCCAGGTAGTCCAATTTGATCGCATATAGGTGTTCATAATATTTTCTTATAATATTTTGTATTTGGTCTCAGTTGTTACTTCTCTTTCATTTCTAATTTTATTTATTTATTTGGGTACTCTCTTGCCTTGTTTTTTGATGTGTCTGGTTAAAGGTGTATTAATCTTGTTTTTTGTTTCAAAGAACCAGCTCTTGGTTTCATTGATCATTTATATTGTTTCTTTAGAGTCTATTTCATTTATTTCTGCTCCGATCTTTATTATTTCCTTCCCTCTACTCACTTTTGGCTTTGTTTGTTTGTTGTTCTTCTTCACGTTTCTTTAAGTGTAAAGTTAGATTGTTTATTTAAGATTTTTCTTGTTCTTTAAGATAGGCTAGTAATGCTCTGAATTCTACTCTCAGGACTCTTTTCAATATGTCACATAAATTGTGCATTGTTTTGTTCTCATTTTCATCTGGTCTAGGCATCTTTTGATTTTTTCCTCAATCTTATCATTAACCTATTCATTGTTTAGTAACATGTTATTTAACCCCTATGTCTTTGTGTGTTTTTCACTTTTTTCTTGTGATTGATTTCTAATTACATAACATTTTATTCAACTGAACAGAATAGAGAGTCCAGAAATAAATCCATGTCTTTATGGTCAATCAATATTTGACAAAGGGGGCAAGAGCATACAATAGAGTAAAGACAGTCTCTTCAATAAATGGTGTTGGGAGATGAGACTGGTACATGCAAAAAATGAAACTAAACCACCAACTTACACTATACAACAGAATAAACTCAAAATGGATAAGGGACTTAAATATAATTTGCAATACCATAAAAATCCTAGGGGAAATATAGGCAGTAAAATTTCAGATATCTCATGTAGCAATATTTTTGCTGATACATCTCCTAGGGCAAGAGAAATAAAGGAAAAAATAAACAAATGGGACTACATCAAATTAAAAACTTCTACACAGCAAAAGAAACCATCAACAAAATGAAAGGGGACCACACAGTATGAGAAAATGTATTTGGTAATGATACACCTGATAAGGGGTTAATTTCCAAAATACATAATGAACTTGTAGAACTCAACATCAGGAAGACAAACAATCCAATTAAAAAATGGGGAAAGGACCTGAATAGACATTTCACCAAAAAGGACATACAGATGTCTCATAGACACATGAAAAGATGCTTAATGTCACTAATCATCAGAGAGATGCAAATTAAAACCACAATGAGATACCACTTCACCCTTGTCAGAATGGCCATCATTAATAAATCAACAAACAAGTGCTAGGAGCCTCTTCAACAAATGATGTTGGGTGACCTGGACAGCTACATGTAAAAAAAATGAAACTCGATCAGCAACTTACACCATACACAAGAGTAAAAGTGGATGAAAGACTTAAATATAAGGTGTGACACCATAAAAGTCCTAGAGGAAAACACAGGCAGAAAAATCTCAGACATTCCATGCAGCAATATCTTCACTGATACGTCCCCTAAAGCAAGAAGCATAAAGGAAAGAATAAACAAATGGGATCTCATCAAAATAAAAAGCTTCTGCATGGCTAAAGAAAACAGCATTAAAATGAAAAGAGAACCAACTGTATGGGAAAACATATTTGCCAATGATACCTCAGAAAGGGTTTGATGTCCAAAATATATTAAGAACTCACATGATTCCACTCCAGGAAGACCAAAAAAAAAAAATTTAAAAATGGGCAAAGAACTTGAACAGACACTTCTCCAAGGAGGGCATACAGAGGATCCATAGACACATAAAAAGATGCTCAATGTCACTATTCATCAGAGAGATGCAAATTAAAACCACAATGAGATACCACTTCACACCAGTCAGAATGGCCATCATAAACAAGTCAACAAACAACAAGTGTTGGAGAGGTCGTGGAGAAAAGGGAACCCTAGTGCACTGTTGGTGGAACTGCAGACTGGTACAACCACTATGGAAAACAGTATGGAATTTCCTCAGAAAACTAAAAATGGATGTGCCTTTTGACCCAGCAACTCCACTGCTAGGATTATATCCTAAGAACCCTGAAACACCAATCCAAAAGAACCTATCCACCCCAATGTTCATAGCAGCACAATTTACAACAACCAAGTGCTGGAAGCAACCTAGGTGCCCATTAGTCAATGAGTGGATCAAAAAACTGTGGTACATTTACACAATGGAATTCTATGCAGCAGAAAGAAAGAAGGAGCTCCTACCCTTTGCGACTGCATGGATGGAACTGGAGAGTATTATGCTGAGTGAAATAAGTTACTTGTTAAAAGACAAATATCATATGATCTCACTTAAAAGAGGAATATAATAAACAAATAAAGGAATGAACAAAATATAACCAGAGGCATAGAATCATGGAATAGATTGACAGCTGTAAGAGGGAAGAGAGAAGGTGGGGGCTGACTGACAGAAGGGGAAGGAATTAATCAAAGAACATACATGAGGGACCCATGGACATGGACATCGGTGTAGGGATTGACTATGGAAGTGGGGAACAGGCTGGGTGGGGGGAGTCAACGGAGATAAAATAGGACAATTGTAATAGCATAAACAACAAAACATTAAAAATTCATTCAGTAAGATTTTAGTCTTACATTATTAATTTGTTCCATAGCAAAGCATCATAAAAATTCTATTGTTAAATGTTGGGAACTTCCCTTCTACCTGCACTCTCTCAAGTTTGATTGTTCAGCTTTTTAAAGAAAGATTTTATTACTTTTAGAGAGAGGGGAAGGGAAGTAGAAAGAGAGGGAGAGAAACATCAATGTATGAGATACACTGATTGGTTGCCTCTCACCCCCCCCCCCCCCCCAATGAGAACCTGGCCTGCAACCGAGGCATGTACCCTGACTAGGAAATGAATTGGTGACCTTTTGGTTCTCAGATCACCATTCAATCCACTGAGCCACACCAGCGAGGGCTGATAGTTCAGCTTTTTATTTGATCCTGTGAAATATCCCTTATCCTTCCAATAAATTCTTTGGTCAAGTTAGCATGAGTTAATATCTATCATTGGTAACCAAAGAACACAAGATGATATATCAAATAGTACTAACGAGTGGATTGTAGACAACAGAACATGAAGGTAATAGCTTATTTGGAATTGGCTATCTAGATGGGTTGGAAAACATTTGTTTATATTTCAGATCAGAGTATGCAGTGATAAGACAATTAATTTATTGCTTGTGGTGGGCTAAGACCAAGGACCCACTGAGGGCAAATATCTGGAGGAAATTGTCATAAAATGCTGAAAAGAACATGAGAAACAATGAGATCCTTATATAATGTGGTTACTTTTGATGGCATGGATAATTTAAAGGAAGAGAATTAAGAACTGAAGTCCTGAATTTCTCAGGTCAAGGAACAGAATGAAATTCAGTGTTTTTGTGACTGGCTGAAACTATAGGAATGAGATAGCTAAGAATCAAATTCCAATATGGGTTGTATTAGTTGAATTAAAATAGTAGTTGAGTTCATTGTCCTGCATTATTTCTTATATAGAAATTAGAGAACAACTTGGAAAAGATTGGCACACTGACAAAGGAGATGGCAATATATACTTGACTTTAGAGGACTTGGAGAACTGCAGACTTTCTACACTCTTTGGTATCTTCCTCACTATGCATACCCTGTTGGAGAAAGTGGTACCGCACTTCAACTAGCATTGGGCTGCTGAAAAGCCATGTTATTAACCTGATTGCCAGTTTTTTTCCTGCAGTGGTAAATTTCAGATTAGCATTTATATGTAACTTGAGTACGCTATAGTTTTGGGTCCATTTGGCAAAAAGTTCATCCTGTCTTTTCATCAGCTATTCTAATCAATTGTGTTCCTTTTAAATCCATGACTTTCTGACCACACCATTAGTCACTGCTTATGAATCAGTGTATATTCTGACCTTAGGCTATCTATCCTAGGCAAAGTAGACAGGAAGATATCCTGTTTAATAATATTGAATATAAACTGTATTTTTAAAAAAATCTGTTCCATGTGTGTCTTTCTTTGCTTTGTTGATCTTCCCATTTCTCCTAAATGGAGCTAAGATGCCACATCTGTCCACTTTGTGCAGCTATTATCATTAAGAGCCATGTATTTGAGAACAATCTCACTTTACAATGTATGGGTACATAGGTGCAAACTAACAGATTTATGACAGTGTGACAAAAGGCACTCCACAAAGTCCAAGAAAGCTGTCAGTGCTACTTATTTGGGCCTTGTAGAGGAGTGTAAGATGAGGATCCACTTGATGATGGAGTACTTTATGACTACATGGATATGATTGCACATACCAGTAATTTATGATGGGCACATGGTTCAGCTAACCAGCTGAAGATCAGTACTTAGCATACATTCTTCACCAGAGTATACTACTAAATTAGGATTTGTTTCACATCTGTTCATTCAATATATTGAGCATTCATATTCCAGGCACTATTCTAGGTTCTGGGATGCAGCAAAAAGCAAACAGACAAGATTCCTGCTGTCCTGGAGCTTATATTCCCATAATGAGAGGAAGACAATATACAAGCAACCAAGTATAGTAATAGAAATTTCAGATACTTATAAGTAACATAATTTAGTGTGAGTTCTGCAGTTTAGTTGAGTGAGTTCTTTTACCATTTTGACATCATGATATACCAACCTAATGTAGCCATACATGCTTAAATAATACTAAACATTTTCACTTTATGTGATCACTGGGCACTAATACGATCATAAAAGTAATCTGAGCACAAAAATTTCATGGCAGATACCCAGGTAATTTAGATAATTTTTAGAATATCTTTTAAATAAAACCCAAAAATGCTTAAAGCAAAATATTTTTTAAAATTTAAGTACTCAAGGGGAGGGGATAATGGGGGAAAAGGGTGAAGGGTTTGCAGGAACAACTATAAAGGACACATGGACAATAACAAGGTGGGGTGGAAACAGGGAAAGGGGGTGGGGAGGGCTGGGGTGGTGGAGAGGGGTTCGGGGAAAAGGCAGAAAACTGTACTTGAACAACAACAAAAACAAATTTAAGTATTCAAGCATATGTCAGAATATATACATCCTGGAACACAAAGGGATCCTTGGACACATTTGCAAACCCTTGATATAGTCCAATTACATATATGTATATACATACACATATATAATTTAAATATTTATGTGTTTTATATCTCAGATATTCATTTATATGATATAATGTTTAAAAATTTTCTGTGCCTCTGATTTTTCTTTTCTTTTTTTTTTTGCCTCTGATTTCTGATCTAAAAATACCTGAAGTTTGTGTCTACCTCATTGATTTGTTTTCAGGAGCAAATGAAATAATTCATGTAAAAAATTCAGAATACTGTGTTAGACATTGGCATCGTTGACTTCTTTTATCTACTATTAAAAGCATTGTGAGCATCCTTGTACAAACGTCTTTGTTTATATCTCTACTTATAAGTATTACATTCTTAGAAGTGGAATCACTGATTCAAACAGTATAAAATTGTAACTACTTTCATGTATATTATTATACTCTCCTCAGTAAACTTCTACTGTTTTACCCTCCCATCAAAGGTAGATAAATATAATTTCTTCCCTATATACTCTCACTAATGCAGAGTATTATCATTTATCTATTTTTTGTTTATGTTATTACAGTTGTCCCCACGTTTTACTCCCTTTGTCTATTACCCAGCCCCAACCCCTCCCCTCCTTCAGTTGATTCCCAAAATGCTGTCTGTGTCTATGGGTCATGCATACATGTTCTTTGCCTAATTCCTTCACCTTCTCTCATTCAGGCCCCCGCCCTTCTCTGGTAGCTGTCAGTCTGCTTCATGTATCTATGCTTCTGTTACTATTTTGTTCATCAGTTTCTTCTGTTCATTAGATTCCACATATAAGTGAAATCATGTGGTGTTTGTCTTTCTTTGACTGGCTTATTTCACTTAGCATTACACTCTCCATGTTCATTTATGCTCTGAATTGTTTGGTAGATTTTGTTATACTATAGCAAATGCAGAGGTAGGGAGAGTTTGTTCTCATTCTGAGAACAGAATGCCTTGTCCAAGTGGATTGAAACAAAACACCTTTGAGGCAAAGCAAAATGTTGCCTAGGGTACCTTATACATACTTTTAACCCAGAATTTCAGGTACTTTAGTAGTAAAAATGCATTAATTCTTTGACAATTTATATTCCATTTACTTATTATATTGTAACAAATTTCCTAAAACTTAAAACTTAAAATAAAAATGTATTATTATATCTCATAACTCTGTGAATTTACAGGGATCAGCTGAATTGTTTTCATTTGGGTTTCCTCATGTGGTTATTACAGAGGGAGCTGACTGTCCAAGAATCAGGAAGTAGAAGCCACTATCTTTTTAAATGAGTAGTTCTCAACTGGGGGTTATTTTTCCACAATCCCAGGGGATATTAAACTATGTCTGAAGACATTTTTAGTTGTCATAAGTGAAAGGAGAGTGCAACTGGAATCTAGTTAGTAGAGGTCAGCCTCATACAACAAGAAATTATTCAAACTCAAATGTCAGTAATGCTGCATTTGAGAAACTTGTTTTAAAGTTTAGGCCCAACACTGACACACTGTCAATTCTGAAACATTCTATTGGTCAAAGCAGCCATAAGATAGAATTTTAGTCACCAGAGACTTTGAAACAAAAGGACTCTGGACACAGTGATACCAGGTACAACTAAGGACTGAGGTAAGGTGCTTTTTGAAAACGTCACAGTGAATTAATTGAAACTGTGCATACCAATCAATGAGATTGTAATGGTTCTATGTGTCAAGTTAGAGAGTATTTTTAGATAAGCTTAACATTTAAACCCATGAACTTTAAGTAAGCAGATTGTCCCTGATACTGTAGATGAGCCTAATCCAATCAGCTGAAGGCCTGAATAGAACAAAAAGGCCAGCATCCCCTAAGAAAGAGATAATTTTCTAGATGACTGCCTTCATTTGAGCCATTGGCTTCCCTGGTTCTGTAGGTTACAGGCCCTTCAGACTGCAACTGAACATCACCTCTCCTAGATATTTAGCCTGCTGGTCCATACTATAAATTTAGACCTGCCACTTTCCAGTTATGTGACTCAATTCTTCATAATGAATGTATCCCATTTATTATTTATTTATCCATTCTCTCCTCTCTCTCTCTCCCTTCCCCTCTCTCTCTCTCTCTCTCTCTCTCTCTCTCTTTCTGTCTCTCTCTCTGTCTCTCTCTCTTTCTCTCTCTCCTCTCTCCCTCCCTCTCTCCCCCCCTCCCTCCCCCTCTCTCATTAGTTCTGTTTCTCTGGAGAACCGTGATGAATCCAGAGATCCAAGTGGCTCTTTTTTCTTAGGATATCAGACTATCTGTATTCAAGTGTATACATCCACATAGGAGTTTGAATGATTCCTCTCTAGGTAAACTCACAGGCTGAAAAGAAAAGGCTCATAGAGAATGACATTGGTACAGCCTGGTCATAAAATGGCCAGATTCCTACAAATCCCTCATGGTGGCAATAGATGACAAGCTCCGCCCAGCCATCTTTTTTAGTGTCTAATTCTTAAATATAAGTGCTAAATATCTTAAATCACCAGGCATATGAAACAAGACTCTAACATTTAAGAGAGCTAGGAAAACAAGCCAAAATGGGTATGGGTTGAGGAAGGCAGAAACTTGGAGGGAATACAGCAATCTAGGGAATAGAAAAAAACTTAAAACAAACAAAACAAAAAATATCAACAAATTGTAACTAATATAAAATAATATTGAATGTAAGCTGTAATTGAACTTTTAATGTTGCACAGTTGATAACTGAGGACAGAGGAGAGAAAGTCTTACATCAAGAAATAGAAACAGAATGATGTAAAGAATAAAAGGCATAGGACAAAAAAGAGCTCATGGAAATTAAAAATAACAAAATTCAATAGACATTTTGATGAAAACATATGGGTATATCCCAGAAAGAAGAAAAAGAGACAAAGTAAGAGAAAAAATATATTTAAAAAAGAAAAATAGGGAATCACTCCTGAAGGTCTAACATTCATGTATTAGGAATTCTGGAAACACAGAATAAAGAAAATGGAGCATTACAGTATTGAATTTTCAAAGATGGCTCCCCAATGAACCATGTCTTCCTGTATTAATGTCCTTGTCATTTTTCCTTTTTTTTGTATTTAGGCTGACCTTTCTTTTGACCAAAAATGTGGCAGAAGTAATACATGGTTTCTTAGACTAGGTTATTAGAAGCCTTGTAAATTGTGCCTGGGTCTCTAGGAACACACATTCTGGAGGAAGCCAGGCATCACCTACCAGCCACCTTGTAAGAAGTTGGACTGCCATAAGACCACCTTTTTTATTCTGTTAAAATAAAAACCTTGCTAACCATGTGGAAAAATAACCAAGATGAACAAACTAAAGTGCTAGATAGTTGATTGAAGACCCCATGTTAAATATCTGCCCAGTTGAGCTTGCAGGTGACTTTGCCCCCAGCCACTATGTACTTATAATTGCATGGAAAACCTCAAGTGAGAACCTCCCACTTGAATTTAATCAACCCATTTATGTGACTAAGTGGATTAGATACCACATTACATGAAAATTGGCACTCCTAACTACCCACAAGTATTAGATTCTCCCAAGTCTCTGTCATACTGTCTTTCAATTACCTTGCAGCATTAACAAAAGTTGCAATCATATAATTATGCAGTTAAAATATATTGGTTTCACCCTGGCTGGTGTGAACTGAGTGCCCGCCTGTGAACCAAAGGGTCACCAGTTGAATTCTTAGTCAGGTCACATGCCTGGGTTGCAGGCTGGGTCCCCAGCAGGGGGTGCATGAGAGGCAACCACACATTAATGCTTCTTTCCCTCTCTTTCTTTCTCCCTTACCCTCTAAAAATAAATAAATAAAACCTCTTAAAACAATAAAAGGCAATTTTTCCATATATATTAAGAATTCTTAACAAAGGTTAAATAACTTTAAATATTTAATATGCGTACATGTGTTTACTATGTGTGTGTCAGGCAGTTTCTTAAGCATGTGTGTGTGTGTATATATATATATAATATATATTTTATTTTTTAATATATTCACATATACACACAGGGTCTGGCAGAAGTAACGCCATTGACTGTGGTTGTCTCACACAAGATGGACAGCAATTTGAGCATTTCATCTACAATGTCAATATGGTGTGCTTGAGTGTGATATTGTTATATAATAGAACTACATGCAAATAATTTTGTAATAAAAGATTTCATGTAGATTACAGCTCATGAAAAGGGTGTTATTTGTGCCAGAGCCTGTATATTTCACATATGTGTACATTTTTTTACATGTAATAATCCTATGAAGCAGGTACTATTCTTATTACCATTTTATAGATGAGAAAACTAAAACACAAAGGCCAATCAGTTTAATCCTTTTGTGGTAAATCCATAGTTTCCTGGATTTCAACTAGGTTATGCTAGCTCTCAAATAGGCTTAATCCACAAGCCACTTCTGCCTAATAGGGTTTTGTTTTGTGAAAATTATCTTACAAATTCAATGAGAAATGATGTCACTCACCAGTGCAAAAATTTAGATTCTTTAGTCAATAAATATTTATTGACTACCTACTATGTATCAGTTAGGTACTGGGGTAATATCTGTCAAGAAGATAGGGATCTTCCTTGCCCTCATAGATCTTATAGTGCAGCAGAGGAAACCAGTATATTTTTATTTTTATTTTTTAAAATATTTTATTTATTTATCTTTAGAGAGAGGGGAAGGGGAGGAGGAGAGGGAGAGAAACATCAATATGTGGTTGCTTCTCACATACCCCCTACTGGGGTCCTTGCCCACAACCCAGGCGTGTGCCCTGACTGGGAATCGAACTGGCAACCCTTTGATTCACAGGCCACCACTCAATCCACTGAGGCACACCAGCCAGGGTGAAAAATATCGCCTTTTATACTACTACTACTTTCAAAATCATCCATTTCACTTTGTGATTTATCCTTTCTCTCATCTCTGGAAAATACACACACACACACACACACACACACCCCTCATTATGTAATCTAAGACAAAATTTCTGCAAATATTGGAATTCACTTGTATTATTTAGTAAATTCTACCAAGTCTGGACTGCATAATACAGTTGTTATGGCATTAAAGACATGTTGCACAAAATATTTACTAAATAACAATTTTGGCTCATGAGGAATACTTAATTTTTTCTGAATTTATTATTTAACTGTTTAAGAAAGAGAACCTATTTTGATCTACTTTGATTATTATGTGATACTTGTTATAAATACATAAAGATAATGTTCATGGGAAAATAAAATTAAAATAAGTTCTTAGAAATCAATAATAAGCAGATTGAAAACTCTAGTTATAGAGATACTATGTGAGAGTAAATGATTATTACTCTATATAAAATTAGACTTTTGCCTATTTACTATTTTCCAAGTCAAGAAAGTCAACTATACTGTATTCAGGAGAAGCAAATCAATCATTATTAACGACAAGGCTTAAATCCATGTATTTTAAGATAAAAAATAATTGTATCTATTGTGTAAATATCGCATTAAAACACTTTTCTGCATCCTAGAAAATAACTTTCCTCCTGTCATGCTGTAGGTTTAACTTAATTTAAATTTAGCACAGGAGACTGTAAACTGCAGCTCATTTGGTGTTTTTTTTCCTCTGTTCCTTATACAAGGGTGGCCAAAAGTAGGCTTACAGTTGTGAGTATGCAAAACAGTTTATTTTTGTATTATTATTTATGTATGTATTATATATTTTTCCATGCAAACAACTGTAAACCTACTTTTGCACATCCTTGTATGTTAACCAACTTTTTCCACAGTTGTTTTTCAAGTTTGGAAAATTGTTGCAATAGTATCTTGAAGAAAAATAATTATTTTAGAACCAAAACATTAATGTTAGGAGACTTTCAAAACCTGATTTTAAAGATGTCAGGGTTCATTTGTGTGATCTTAGTAAGTTATTAATAATAATGTCATTAATGGCTATTATATTATAGTTTAAGAGATTCAACTCTAGTTCCAATGTGCATATGCTCTATCTCCCTTTGCTTATACCATTCTAAACATGAGTTTTTGATAAGGACTTACTTTTGATATTAGTGTTCAGCATGAAAAGAATGAAATGTTAAATATCATTAGGGGGAAACATTAAGAGCAGTCTATGCTTTATGCAGCTGATGTGCCCCTGAATAATTGTGTTTAATCTTTTTCTCAAGGTACAGGAATAGACTAAATCATGCTTTTTGATCTAATTACAATGTGATTTCAAAGATTATTCCCATTAATTTTGTTATTCTGAGGCATACCCTCCCCAGTCAAATTCATGGTTATGAGGAAAGCCCTTTAAAGTCATAACAGAAAAATTTAGATCAAACTTCAGCACTCTATATTCAAAAAATCAATTATTGTCATGAGTCAGTATTGTATATTACCAGAAATGTGTGTTGCCAGTGATAGTTAACAAAAGATGTTGCTAAAGAGATTCCAAGTTTATTTCTTGACACTTTCTGTGGAATTCTCCAAACATTTATTCATACCTTTGTCTTTCCACAACTTTGGTAAGGATTGTTCTGCTATAGATTTATAATTCATATCCACTTTCACTTACAGTAATGGTGTGCTGCCTCTATAAATTAACATTCCCTTACCTGACTCCTCCCTTCACATCCTCCCACTGCTGAGCCTTTTAGAAGAAAAATTCTTTGAAGCAATGTTTGAGTGTAAAGGGAAAGAAAGAGCCAATTAAAATATCAAAAAATAAAGTAATCTGAGATCTGAGTAAGGAAATTTACTTTAGCATCATGGTGGGAAGGAATGATCCTTCTGTAGTACACCATTGGCATAGTCATATAGATGCTTTACTATAGTGTTAAAATAATGTTGTAAGGTGACAGTAGATTTTTTTTATACGAAGGGTAGAATTTCACATGAAAAGTTAAGATTACTCATTACCATGATTCTGCCCATCATGTGAAATGTGTTCTTTAAGAAGAAACCAAGATTGTTACTTTATTTTAGCCTTGACACCAAAAGAGCAGTTTCTGTGTTGGAAGTTATGACAACACATTTTCTGTGGTTGCAGAATATGACTAGGAAGTGGGGGATCCAGGCAAGGTACTTAGAAGTTTAAGAAATAGTTACTTGTTGGTTTTGATTAATTCAGCATTATATCAAGTTTTAAAAGAAAGTATAAAATGATGCAGGGCCTACCAGCCCCAGGAAAGATGTAGAGTTAGAGATCTGTGCTTTGAAAGCTGGATTTCTGAATTTGTGTATTCACTTCTCTAAAAATATTTTTGTAATTTATTGATTTGAGAGAAAAATATCAATTTGCTGTTCCATTTATTTATTATTTCATTGGTTGCTTCTTTTTAAATTTTTTCTTATCCTCACCCAAGGACATTTTTTTCATTGCCTTTAGAGAGGAAGGGAGGAACAGTTTTTGTCTGTGTCTGACACAGGAATATACTAGAGTCTTTCTGAAGAGGCTCAGAAGCAACACACCCAGTGGCCAACTTCAGACATCAGAGCAGGATCTGATAAGCTTCACAAGCAGTTTACCCAAAGGGATATCTCAGCAGGCACAAAACCCTGCTGAGGCAAATTCAGATTTGTGTGGTCAGTACCTGCACAACAGCTTATATGCCAAGCCCAAGGTTGAGCCTCACAGTCAGCCACCCTGAGGGTTGATTTAATACATGATAAGCCAATAACAATCACAACTCAATTATAACAGGAGGGCCCATATAACCCACACAAGACATATTCCTACAGCGTCCAATTAAGGTGATCAGGGAGACTGCACTACCAGGTCCCACAAGTCACCTATTACATAAGACTACCCCACAAACACTGGGAGTCATAACAGATATATCTAACACATAGACACAAACATTTTTATACACCAATAATGAACTATTGGAAAGAAAAACTAAGAAAGTAAACCAATTCACAATTGCTTTAAAATATAAAATATCTAAGAATAAATGTAATGAAGCATGTAAAAGACCTGTACTCAAAAAATTATAGGATGAAGAAAGGAACTGAAGAAGATACAAGTAAGTGGAAGCATATACCATGTTCATAGATAAGAAGAATTAACATCATTAAAATGTCCATACTACCCAAAGAAATTTGTAGGTTCAATGCAGTTCTTATCAAGATACCAATAGTGTATTTTACAGAAATAGAACAAAGGTTCCAAAAATTTATATGGAACCACAAAAGATCCTGAGTAGCCACAGTAATCTTGACAAAGAAGAACAAGGTTGGAAGAATCACACTACATGATATCAAATTATACTACAAGGCTATAGTGATTAAAATAGCATGGTGCTGGCATAAAAACAGTCATATAGATTCAATGGAACAGAAGAGGGTAAAGGGGGGATAGTAGGTGATGGAAGGAGACTTGAGTTGGGGTGGTAAACACATAATGCAATATACAGATGATGTATTATAGAATTGTATACCTGAAAACTATATAATTTTATTAACCAATGTCACCCCAATAAATCCAGTACAAATAAATACATAAACAAAAATTTTTTTAAATCATGTGTATTTCTATATACTAGCAATGAGCACCTCAACATTGAGATCAAGAAAACAATTCTACTTACAGCATCAGAAAGAATATAATACATAGAAATAAATTCAATCAACTTCCAGCCAAGATGGAGGCATAGGTAGATATGCTGTGTCTCCTCACTCAACCAAAAGAAGGACAACAACAAATTTAAAAACGAAAAACAACCAGAACTGCCAGAAAATCAAACTGTATGGAAGTATGGCAACCAAGGAGTTAAAAAGGAAACATTCATTAAGACCAATAGGAGGGGCAGAGACAGGCAGCCAGACAGAAGACTCATAGCAAGGCAGCAGTTGGAGGACCAGGAGAGGTGGCAGCTGGCAGAGCAGGCAGTCCCACATATGGGATGGAACAACTGGGGAGGGAGGGAGACAGACTGTGCAACCCAGGGTTCCATTGCAGGGAAATAAAGCCTCAAAACCTCTGACTGAAAAAACCTGTGGGGGTTGTGGTGGTGAGAGAACTCTCAGCCTCACAGGAGAGTTTATTGGAAGGACCCAAAGGGTACTATGACATACACAAACCACCCATCTGGGAAGCAGGACCAGAAGAGTCCAACTTGCTTGTGGGTAGCAGCAGAAGTGACTGAAAACTGGCAGAGAGCTGAACGAGTGGCATTGTTCCTTCCCCGACCCCTCCCCCACATATAGCACCACAATGCAGTGACATGGTTGCCCTACCCTCGGGAATACCTAAGGCTCTGCCCCCTACTACAAAACAGGCATGCCAAGACAAAAGAAATATGGCCCAAATGAAAGAACAGATCAAAGCTCCAGAAAAAATACAACTAAGTGACACAGAGATAGCCAGCCTATCAGATGCACAGTTTAAATCACTGATAATCAGGATGCTCACAGAATTGGTTGAGTATGGTCATAAAATAGAGGAAATAGTGAAGGCTATGAAAAAGGAAATAAAGGAAAATGTACAAGAAGCCAACAGTGAAGGGAAGGGAACTGGGACTCAAATCAATGGTTTGGGCCAGAAGGAAGAAATATACATTCAGTCAGAGCAGAATAAAGAAACGAGAATTCAAAAAATTCAGGAGAGGCCTAGGGACCTCCTAGACAACCTTAAATGTTCAAACATCCAAATCATATCGGTGCCAGAAGGGGGAGAGGAAGAACAAGAAATGGAAAACTTACTTGAAAAAATTATGAAGGAGAACTTCCCCTATCTGGCAAAGGAAATAGACTTCCAGAAAGTCCAGGAAGCTCAGAGAGTCCCAAAGAAGTTGAACCCAAGGAAGCACACACCAAGGCACATCATAATTACATTACTCAAGATTAAAGATAAGGAGAGACTCTTAAAAGCAAGCAGGGGCTGGAAAGAAGTACTCAAAGTCATGAAAGGCAAGGACCTATATCCAATATTACTCTATCCAGCAAAGCTATCATTTAGAATGGAAGGGCAGATGAAGTACTTCCCAGATAAGGTCGAGTTAAAGGAGTCCATCATCACCAAGCTCTGATTACATGAAATGTTAAAGGGACTTCTCTAAGAAAAAGAATATAAAATATGAACAGTAAAATGACAACAAACTCACAACTATCAGCAACAAACCCTAAAAAAATGAACTCAGCAAATAACTAGAACAGGAACAGGATCACAGAAATGGAGATCATGTGGAGGGTTATCAGCAGGGAAGGGGAGCAAGAGAAAGGGGGGAAAGGTATAGGGAGTAAGCAGCATAAATGGTAGGTAGGAAATAGACAGGGGAAGGTTAAGAATAGTATAGGAAATGTAGAAGCCAAGGAACTTTGGGAGGGGTGTGCAGGGCAGAGGGGGATAAAGGGGGTGAAATGGGAGAACTGCAATAGCATAAACAATAAAATATATTTTTAAAAAAGGAAAGAAATTTAATCAAGAAAGTATAAAAATCTCCTGCATAGCTAAAGAAAACATTAGCAAAATTAAAAGGGGCCCAACCATATGGGAAAATATATTTGCAAATAGTACTTCAGACAAGGGTTTGATCTCCAAAATATATAAAGAACTCACATGACTCCACTCCAGGAAGACAAACAACACAATTAATAAATGGGCAAAGGACCTGAACAGACACTTCTCCAATGAGTACATACAGCAGGCCCAGAGATATATGAAAGGATGCTTAGCATCACTATCCATCAGAGAGATGCAAATTAAAACCACAATGAGATACCACTTCACATTGTTTGGAGTGGTCACCATAACCAAATCAACAAACAACAAGTGCTGGCGAGGTTGTGAAGAAAAGGGAACCCTAGTAAACTGTTGGTGGAAATGCAGACTGGTGCAGCCATTGTGGAAAACAGTATGGAATCTCCTCAGAAAACTAAAAACAGAACTGCCTTTTCACCCAACAATTCCACTGCTGGGATTATACCCTAAGAATCCTGAAATACCAATTCAAAAGAACCTATGCACCCCAATATTCACAGCAGCACAATTGATAATAGCCAAGTGTTTGAAGCAACCTAAATGCCTATTTGTAAATGAGTGGATCAAAAAACTATGGTACACTGGAGAGGAAGATGGAAGTGAGGTAGGAGGGAGTGGATTCCACTTCCCCCTATACTTGGGAGAAAAACCTAGCTGATCTACAGAGGAACAGAGCAAACAGACAACAGTACCCCAGCATATACGAAAATAGGAGAGCAAAAATTGTAGCAGACATTGAAAAACCAGACGTGACACACAAAAAAACCTGGAACTGTGGAAAGACCAGAGTTGGACCCAAAGAGGGGGCATCACAACAGCTGAGACAAGTAGGTGGAAGCTGTGAACACCAGGATACCCACCATAAGAGGAAACCCACCAACAAAGGAACCACCAACAGATAACAATAGAAGAAGGTGAAGGAGGGAGTGGAGGCCACACTAATCACAATCCAGGACCTATCCAGAAATAAAACTAAATAGTGGAGAAATTACCCAGAACAAACAACTGAACAAGAGCAAGAGAAAACCCTCAAAACCTTGTACACATGGAAGACCCAGCTTCAACACAATCTGCCCTCACCAGCACAACAAAATACAAGAGGTGATGGATGCAGTGACCCTCAGTTAACCAGCTGATGGAAAGGACACACCAAAGAAAGACCCAACAGCAATCAAGATCCAAAGACAAACACAGAACCAACTTAAATGACAGCCCAAGACCAGTGAGCTCAGGAGATCAAGGAGAATGCACCACTGAGTCTCACAGGTAGTCTGCCACAGAAGTTCACACCGTAAACCCAGGGAGCCAGAACAGATCAATTTAAGAAGCTGAAGTGAACAAGAAGAGTTTCACAAACAACGGGAAGACAACCAAACAATCCCCAAATGAAAGGAAAGGAGGAAGCCTCAGAAATAATGCTAAATGAAATAAAGGCAACTCAACTATCAGATATTGAGTTCAAAGCAATGGTTATCAGGAAGCTCAATGAGCTCACAGTGAATTACCAGAAACTAAAGGAAACTACAATGAACTCCCTGCAAACTATATCAACATGAAAAAGGAAATAGAAACTATCAACAAGGGCCAAGAGGAAATGAAGAATATAATTTCTGAACTGAAGAACATAGTAGAAGGAATCAAAAGCAGGATCGATGAAGCAGAAGATGGGATCAGTGAGCTGGAGGACAAATTAGAAAAAAACACCCAGAAAGAGCAAGAAAAGGAAAAGAGGCTCAAAAAGAACAAAGAGGGGTTAAGAGAAATGCAAGACAATATGAAACATAATAATATCCATATATTAGGGATACCAGAAGGAGAAGAAGAAGAGCAAGGGATAGAAAACCTATTTGAAAAACTAGTGATGGAAAACTTCCCTAATTTGATGAGACAAAAAGTCACACAAATCCAGGAAACACAGAGAGTTCCAATCAAGAGGAACCCAAAGAGGCCCACTTCAAGGCACATCATAATTAAAATGGCAAAATTCTAAGACAGAGAATCTTAAAGGCAGCAAGGGAGAAACAGGAAGTAACATGCAAGGGGGCCCTGATAAGGTTAGCAGCTGACTTCTCAATAGAAACGCTCCAACCTAGAAGAGAATGGCAAGAAATATACCAAGTAAGGAGAACCAGAGGCCTGCAACCAAGGCTACTTTACCCAGCAAGGCTCTCAATCAACATAGAAGGCCAAATAAGGAACTTCCTAGACAAAAGAAGTCTAAAAGAATACACCTCCACTAAACCAGCTCTGTAAGAGATGCTAAAGGGACTTCTTTAGGGAAAGGAAAAGAGAGACAGGGGCACAGGTACAAAAATGGCAATGAATAAGTACCTATCAACAATAACCTTAAATGTAAATGGGTTAAATGCTCTAATCAAAAAACATAGAATAGCTGAATGGATAAGAAAGCATGACCCACACATATGCTGCCTACTAGAGACCCACCTCAGGAAAAAAGACCTGCACAGGCTGAAAGTGAAGGGCTGGAAACAAATTTTCCAAGCAAATGGACAGGAAAAAAAGAGCCTGGGTAGCAATACTCATATCACACAAAAGAGATTTCAAAAAAGGGCCATAAAGAGAGACCCAAAAGGTCACTTCATAATACTCAAGGGAAGGATCCACCAAGAAGACATAAATATTGTAAATATATATGCACCCAACATAGGAGCACCCAAATATATAAAGAAAATCTTAGAAGGCTTCAAGAAAGATATTTACAGCAACACAATTATAGTAGGGGATTTTAACACCCCACTGTCAAAAATGGACAGATCTTCCAAAAAAAAATCAACAAAGATATTGTGGCATTGAACAATGCAATAGATGAAATGGACTTAACTGATATATATAGAGCCCTCCATCCCAAAGAAGCTAAATACACATTCTTTTCAAATGCACATGAAATATTTTCAAAGACAACATGATAGGACACAAAACAAGCCTGAAAAAATTCAAGAAAATTTAAATCATACCAAGCATTTTCCCTGACCACAAAGGACTGAAACTAGAAACCAACCCCAAGGGAAAAAAAAAAAAACACTCAAAATCATGGAGATTGAATAGTATGCTATTAAACAATGAATGGGTCAAGATTGAAATTAGGGAAGAAATCAAAAAGTTTCTGGAAACAAACAAAAATGAACTCACAACAACCCAAAAATTTATGGGACACAGCCAAGGCAGTCCTGAGAGGGAAGATCATAGTGATACAGGTGTACCTAAAAAATATAGAAAAATTTCAAACAAACAACTTAACCCTACATCTACAAGAACTTGAGGAACAACAATAAAGACAGCCCAGAGCAAGTAGAAAGAAGGAAATAACCAAGATCAGAGCAGAATTAAATGACATAGAGACTAAAAGCACAATTCTAAGGATCAATGAATCCAGGAGCTGGTTCTTTGAAAAGATAAACAAAATTGACAAGCCTTTAAGCAGGCTCATCAAGGAAAAAAGAGAGAGAACCCAAATAAACACAATCAGAAGTTGAAAGAGGAGAGATTGCAACTGATGCCACAGAAATACAAAGGACTATAAGAAATTACTACAAAGAACTGTATGCCAAGAAATTTGAAAACCTAGATGAAATGGACAAATTTCTAGAAAAATATACTCTTCTAAAACTCAATGAAGCAGAAAGCCTGAACAGACCAATAACAGCAGATGAAATTGAAGCAGTAATCAAAAAGCTCTCAACACACAAAAGCCCTGGACTGGATGGTTTCACAGGAGAATTCTACAAAGCATTTAAGAAAGAGCTAACCCCTATCCTTCACAGACTATTCCAAAAAATCCAAAATGATGGAAGACTCCCAAACTCTTTTTATGAAGGCAGCATCATCCTAATCCCACAACCAGATAAAGACACAACAAAGGAAGAAAACTTCAGGCCAATATTGCTGATGAACACAGATGCTAAAATCCTCAACAAAATATTGGCAAACCACATTCAACAATACATTAAAAAGATTGTACACCATGACCAAGTGGGATTCATCCCAGGGATGCAAGGATCGTACAATATTCACAAATCAGTAAATGTAATACATCACATAACAAAAGCAAAGACAAAAATCACATGATCATGTCAATAGATATGGAAAAAACATTTGATAAGGTACAGCACCCATTTATGATAAAAACACTCAGCAAAGTGGGAATAGAGGGAGCATTCCTCAACATAATAAAGGTCATATATGAGAGACCTACAGCCAACACCATACTCAATGGGCAAAAATTAAAATCTTTTCCACTAAGATCAGGAACAAGACAAGGCTGCCCACTTTCACCACTTCTATTCAATATAGTACTGGAAGTTTTAGCCACAGTGATCAGACAAGAAAAGGAAATAAAAGGCATCCAAATCAGAAAGGAGGAAACAAACTCATTGTTTGCAGATGGCATGATAGTGTACATAGAAAATTCTATAGACTCTGCCAAAAAAAACTGCTGGACCTAATAAATTAATTTGGCAAAACAGTGGGTACAAAGTCAATATCCAAAAATCAAAGGCATTTTTGTATACCAACAATGAAATAGCAGAAGCAGAAGTCAAGAAAAAAATCCAGTTTGATATAGCAAAAAGAAAAATAAAATACCTAGGAATAAACCTAACCAAGGAGGTAAAAGACCTATACTCAACAAACTATACAACACTGAAGAAAGAAATCAAGGAAGACACAAACAAATAGAAACATATACTGTGTTCATGGATTGGAAGAATTAACATCATCAAAATGTCCATACTACCCAAAGCAGTTTACATACTCAATGCAATACCTATTAAAGTACCAATGGCATATTTCACAGACATAGAACAAACACTTTGAAATTTTATATGGAACTATAAATGACCCCGAATAGCTTCTGCAAGTTTGAAATAGAAAAGTAGGAGGGATCACAATACCTGAAACCAAACTTTATTACAAGGCCACTGTAATCAAAACAGCCTGGTACTGACATTAAAACAGGCACATGGACCAATGGAACAGAACAGAGAGCCCAGAAATAAATCCAAGGCTCTATAGTCAATTAATATTCAACAAAGGGTGCAGCTACATAAAATGGAGTAAAAATAGTCTCTTCAACAAATGGTGTTGGGAGAACTGGACAGTTACATGCAAAAAAAAATGAAACTCGAGCACCAACTTACACCATATACAAAAATAAATTCAAGGTGGATAAAAGACTTAAATATAAGCCATGACACCATTAAAGTCCTAGAGGAGAACATAGGCAGAAAAGTCTGAGATATTTCATGCAGCAACATTTTTACTGATATGTCCCCCAGTGCAAGGGACATAAAGGAAAGAATAAACAAATGGGATCTCATCAAAATAAAAAGCTTCTGCATGGCTAAAGTAAACAGTATTAAAATAAAAAGAGAACCAACTGTATGGGAAAACATATTTGCCAATGATACCTCAGAAAGGGTTTGATGTCCAAAATATATTAAGAACTCACACTATTCCACTCCAGGAAGACAAAAAAAAACAAAAAAAAACAAACAAACAAACAAAAAAAAACAAAACAAAAAAAAAACAAACCAAAAACCAACAATTAAAAATGGGCAAAGAACTTGAACAGACACTTCTCCAAGGAGGACATACAGAGGATCCAGAGACACATGGAAAGATGCTCAGCATCACTAGCTATCAGAGAACAACAATTAAAAATTTAAAAAGATTCTGATATTAGAGATAAACTAGAAAAAGAGTTACTGTGCTTTATCAGATGCTTTCTTGAAATATTAATAAAATATCTGAATGACCACAAAAAATAAATAAATAAAAAGAAAAACCAAACAAACTGTGGTACACTTCCACAATGGAATACTACACAGCAGAAAGAAGGAACGAGCTCCTACCTTTTGCAATAGCATGGATAGGTTTGAGAGACATCATGCTAAGTGAAATAAGTGAGGCAGTGAAAGACAAATACCATTTGTTCTCACCTATAAGGTGAACCTTATCAACAAAACAAGCAAGCAAAATAGAGCCAGAGTCACCAAAATAAGGAACAGATAGTAACCAGAGGGGAGAAGGGAGGGGGATAATGGGGTAAGGAAGGGAAAGGGTCATCAAGAAACATGTATAAAGGACCCATGGACAAAGCCAATGGGGGGTAGGTGGGGTGGGGAGTGAGGGTGGGGTAAAATGGAGACAACGGTAATTGAAGAACAATAAACAAAAAAGTATAAGTGTTGCACACTAAGAGCTATAAGATAGTCCTTAAACAAAGTAAAGAAAACCTAAATAAATGGAACTCTATCCCATGTTAATAGACTGGAAGAAAATTTTGCTAATATGGTAATGTACCCCAAATGTATCTGCATACTTCTTGTGGTCCCTATCAAAACTTTAAGTGCCATTTTTTGGTATAAATTAACAAGATGATTGTAAAACTCATATAAAAATATAATGGAACCTGAGTGATCAAAGTTGGAGGATATATACTTTAATGTTAAGACTAACTATAATGTGCCCTGGCTGTTTGAGCTCTGGCCTGTGAAACAAAGGGTCCCTGATTTGATTGCAATCAGGGCACATGCCTGGGTTGTGGGTCAGGTCCCCAGTAGGGGGCACGTTAGAGGCAACCACACATTGATGTGCCTCTTCCTCTCTTTCTTACTTCCTTCCCCTGTCTAAAAAATAAGTGAATAAAATCTTTTTTAAAAAGACAGGAATCAAAAGTGTGGTACTGACATAAAAATATGTATATAGATCAACAGTATAGAAATAGCAGTCTAGAAATTAATCCATACATCTGTGGTCCATTGATTTTTGGAGTTCCAAGACCATCCAATGAGGAAATAATCTTTTCAAGACATGGTGCTTTGGGAAATGGATAGTCATATGCAAATGAATGAAGCTGTTCCCTTAGTTAACATCATATGCAGAATTTAACAAAAGACATATAAAAAACCTAAATGTAAGAGATAAAACTATAAGTGACACTCTTTTTATGGGTGAACATCTTTGTACCCTGGGGATTGGTAGCAGGTTCTTTGACATGCTACCAAAAACACATGCAACATATGAAAGAGTAGATAAATTGGACTTAAAATTAAAACTTTTGTGCATCAGAGAACACAATCAAGAATGTGAAGAGCCCTGGATGGTGTGGCTCAGTGGATTGGGCACTGGCCTGTGAACTGAAGTGTCATTAGTTCAATTCCCAGTCAGGGCACATGCCTGAGTTTTGGGCCAGGACCCCAGTAGGGTGTGTGTGAGAGGCAACCATACATTGAGGTTTCTCTCCTCTTTCTCCCTCCCTCCCCTTCTCTAAAAATAAATAAAATATACTTTTTAAAAAAGTGAAAAGACAACCTATAAATTGGGGAAAATTGCAAATCATTATATCTAGTAAGAGACTTATATCCAAAATGTAGGTCTTACAACTTAATATTAAAACCCAAATAAAAAATGAGCAAAGACTTTGTTAGAATTTTCTCCAAAAAAGATATACAAATGGCTAATAAGCACAAGAGAAGATGCTTAACTTCATTAGGAAAATGTTAATCAAAATCACCATAATTTTGATCACCCCTAAATCCCCCACTAGGATGGTTATAATGCAAACACAGACAATAACAAGTATTGACAAAGTTGTAGGAAAATTAGAACCCTCATACATTGCTGGTGAAAATATAAAATGCTGAAGCCACTTTGGATAATAGTCTGGGATTCCTCAAAAAGTTAAACACAGGATTACTATATGAACCAGTGGTCCACTTCTAGATACATACACAGGAGAAATGAAAACACATATGCCAACAAAAACTTGCATATGAATGTTCATAGAAGTATTATTCATAATTTATAAGACATGGAAACAACCAAAATGTCCACTAACAATGTAGTATTTTGGCTCAATATAATATTAGCCATAAAAAGGAATGAAGTAATAATATATGCTACAATGGGAATGAAACTGAAAACATTATGCCCAGTGAAAGAAGTCAGGTAAAAATGGCACATGTTCCGAGATTCCATTTATATGTAGTACCCAGAATAGGCAAATCCATAGAGACAGAAATAAATTAGTGGTTGCCAAGGACCAGTGGATGTGGAGTTGTCTGGAATTGGTGGTGATCATTGTACAATACTGTAATACTGTGAATATACTTAAAACCACTGATTTGTACACTTTGAAATAATTAAAATAATGAATTTTGTTGTTAATTTTATCCAAGTGCAAACAAAATTTTAAATGATTTCATGAACATCACAATAGAAAGATGTCAAGCATCATAATATTTTATTAACTATATTTTGGACATATAACAAACTACAATCACCTTTGAAGAGAATTTTTATTAAGATAAACAGTAAAGTTTTGTGGATACACATATAATCAGAACTGCCCTGCTGGAATGAATAAGACACAGTTGGAAAAGATAATTCTAACTCCTTAGCATTACATGAAAATATTTCACCTTTATAAAAGCAACCTAGAGAACCACACACGATTTTTTCTTTTCAGATCTCTGCACATTATGAAATTATCACATACAGGAGTAAAATTGAAGTTCAAAGATTTAACACATAACTTACACAAAAGGAAATTTACTGACAAAGCTGAAAGTGTCTTCTTCTAAATATTTCACTATTATAATCACAAAACTTACAAAGGTTTCATGTTAGGAAATGTGGCTAATGATCAGTGTGAAGATATAATGAAATTTAGTTAATGCTAAAGAAAAACTGCTTATAAAACATTTGATAAAAATATTTACCTCTATTAACATTACAACACATAGGCACATATTACCAAATTATGAAACTACATAGGGCAGCTTTAAACAATACTCTGAGGGTCTTCTTTCTCTTCATCTTCTTTTTTGACCTCTTCTTTTTCAACTTCAGGCTTATTTTCACTTTCCTTTCCATGCCTTCCACCTTTCCCATCTCCTTTTCCATCTTCCTCCTCTTTTCCTTCTTCCTCCTCTCCATCTTTGTCATCTTTGCCATCTTTGCCATCTTCTCCCTTCTCTTTTCCATCTATCTCATTTCCATCTTCAACATCTTTTTTGTCTCCATCCTCTCTATTGTCATCCTCTCCATCTTCATCCTCTTTTCCATCTTCATCCTCCTTTTCATCTTTGTCCTCTTTCCCATCTTCATCATCTTCATCATCTTTTTCATCTTCATCATCTTCTCCATCGCCTTCCTCTTTTTTGTCTTCTCCCTGTTTTTCATCTTCTCCTTTATCTTTTTCATCCCCAGATTCTTTGCCATCTTTTTCTTTCCCCTTTTCATCTTCACTCTCTTTTTCATCTCCTTCCCCTTTTCCATCTCCACCCTCATTTTGGTCTTCTCCTTTTCCATCTCCTTCTTCCTTTTTCCCATCTTCATCCTCTTTTTCACTTTTTCCCTCATTTTCATCCTTGTCTTCTTTTCCATCTTCTCCTTTCTCTTCTTCTTCTCCATCTCCTTTCTGATCTTCTTTTTCATTTTTCTTTTCTTCTGGTGCCACTGCTTGTTCCTTTTCTCCTCCATCTTCTTCAACATCAATTTTTTCTTCTTTCATTTCCTCAAATTCTTTTTCAAGAGCTGGAGCCTATATGTAGAGGGGAAAAATCATGATTGTATTTTTAAATTCAGAATTCCCCCTAAATATTTAGACAAGATTATATATATTTTATGAAGTAACAGCACTTCATACAAAAAAAGTAACTTTTTTGTGGAAAAGGCCTCCTAAATATCACATCAAAAGGAAAACATTCTAAGAAATAGGATTAATTAAAATATGTCCACACAAACAGAATTTGGCACAATAACTTCAGGGAAATTTAATTCATATAAATAATCCTTATAAAAATGTGAAAAAGTAAGTACAGAAAAAATGACATATTCTATATCAATCAGCAATTCTCAATGAGTAGCATACATGTAAAAAAAACTGCATTCCTTGAAGAAATATTATGTTTTGTTTCTATAATGGTAAGATTTAAGTTTTTTGTAAAAAGTTACTTAAAATGTTTTTGCCATATATTATAGGATCACTTGGAAAAAGATTTTCCCTATATGTACAGGTTTAGTTTGTAGATTTGAGACTTTATCCCATTTTCAGTGTTTTACTATAAAACCTAAAAATGTGCTATGCATTACATATGCAAAGCAAGACCTATTGAAAACATTTACATAATATTTTGTTCTGCAATCTGCAGGGAGGCGCAAATAATCATGATCTGGGAAAAGGATTTACAAATAACCCATGTTCTGACAAAAGGAATAGATAATTAGTCTATATTTAATAAGAGAGTCATTATATTACTAAATCATTATCACTGGTGTTGTTCTATTTTAATAGCAATACTATACTAAGCCATTGCTCCTACTACCCATACATGTAAATCTCATATTTAAATTAATTTTCATTTTCTTTATTTTCCCTTTAGATACCATTATACTATGTGTTATAGATTGAATGTTTGTGTCCTCCCAAATTCATATGATGAAACCTAATCCCCCATGTGATAGTGTTTGGAGGTAGGTTTTATGGGAGGTGTTTAGGTTATGAGTTAGGTGTCATGAATGGAATTAGTGTCTTTACAAAGGACAGAGCTCTCTGACCTTTCCATTATGTCAGGACACAGAGAGGATTGCCATCTATAAATCAGGAAGCAAATCCTCACCAGACACAAAAAATACTGTAGCCTTGATGTTGAACTTCCAAGCCTTTAGACTCAGAAATAAGTTTCTGTTGTTTGTAAACCACCCAATTTGTGGTATTTTGTTATAGCAGCCTGAAAATACTAAGACATGATAGAATCACTACTAAATAAATGTGTCTGTCTCAACTTTTAAACTACAAGGCAAATAAGATTTCAACCAGTTGCACCAATTGTTAAACTTTCAAATGGACAAATCTGTTAATATTATAAATACCTCTATAATTTTGGCTCCTCCATTTTCAGCATTTTCGTTGCCGTGTTCTTTAACAACTTCTTGCTTGGTTTCAGCTATGTTTTGGGGACTTGCACTTGCAGTTGTTTCCATCATATCATCTTTTTTCATTCTCTGTCCAGCAACACAAAATAATAAAAATAAATATACAATTTAACTGGTGTATTGATTAAATGCCCCAAGATATTTCACCAGATGTTGTAATAATTTATGAAAAAGCTTTAAAATACTTGTAAAAACTTTGAAGCAACTGAATTATCACTAGAGACCTTCACTTTCATTGTAAACTGATGTAGCATTAAAAGAGAGGGGTTTGGGGCATTGGGTAAAAAAGATGAAGGGCTTAAGAAGTACAAAATGACAGTTACAAAACATTAATGGAATATAAAGTATAGCATAGAGAATATAGTCAATAATATTATAATAACTATGTATGCTACTGGGGGGTGGGTACTAGACTTAATGAGATCACTTCATAAATTATATAAATGTCTAACTACTATGCTGTATACCTAAAACTAACACAATATTGAATGTCAACTATAATTGAAAAACTAAAATTAAAAATAAATCTCTTCATATATATTAAAAATGAATAATGTTCTTCTGATACAAATTAAACAAATTTTCTTTCAGATGAGCAGCAACAAGTTAGAATGCTGAACAGTGGTCACTCAGGGCCAACTGCCAGCATTAGGTTAGACTGATAAATGAATTGCCTTTGACTAGAGGGGCTAGTTTATCTCTGTCATGTCTAATAATTACCCACAGGGATTTGTTGATTACAAACCCTTCATTGATAATAATTAAGAGAAATACTAGAGAGATTATCAATTTACATATATTTCAAAGAGATCACCTGGGGCATAGTTGATTAAATCTATGTGTCTACAAGTTTTAGAATGACTTAAATCATGATTGTTTTTTTTATCAAGAAAGATTTTTGCCTAAGTACGTATGTAGTAGAAAGAGCACTGGGTTAAAGGGCCAGAAAATCTGTGACATTTGCATCTGCTGCTTGCTTTATGTGATCTTGAGCAAAAGCATAATTCCCTTTGAGCTTATCCATTCATATATAAAAGAAAGTAATGCCATCTATGTCATAGGGATGTTATAAGGAGCAAATGATAAAATATATGTAAAACTGCTTTAGAAACTGTTAAATGCAATATAGACAGGTAACATTTTATTATTTTTAAAGATTTTATTTATTTTTAGAGAGAGGGGAAAGGAAGAAGAAAGAGAAGGAGAAAAATATCAATGTGTGGTTGCCTTTCATGTGCCCCCTACTGGGTCCCCTTGTGGGGACCTGGCCCACAAGCATGTGCCCTGATTGGAAATCAAACTGTCCACCCTTTGGTTCCCAGGTTGGCACTCAATCCACTGAGCCACACCAGCCAGGTGTGGATACATAGATACTAGATACGTAGTATTTTGAAGTCCACGATTATATAGTATCTGTTTTATTTTAGCAATATCTTCTATTTTTAAAGGAAACAAAGTATTTACTATTTTTATAACCTATAAATCAAGTACCTAATTTTATACAATAGTGATCTTGAAATGTAAAATAGAGAAAAAATAAACTTTCTCTTCTATTGTCACTTACTCTTATTATTAAGACTTAATTTGCCCTAGTTTTATCAGTATCTTTTAATCAAGAATTTCAAAGCATTTTACAAATAAGACTATAATGTAGACCACAAAACAATGGGATTACATGACTCTAATATTCTCATAGCTTTAAACTTTTATGATTTAATAATTCAATCAATCCTGAAAGCATAAAGCATACCTCAATAAAGCACTTAAAATGAAATTGAATTATATTTACACATTTGCATATAAATAAACAAAAAAGTATAAAATGAACTTAATATTGAGGTTATTTCTATTTCCAATGTCTTTAGCCACAACATCAGAGCATAGAAGCCTATATGAAATCAATTGAGTCCATTTAAAATAATGTATGTGAAAGCACATTGCAAATTGTAAAGTATCAAATATGTTAGTTATTACAATTATCAGAAAGTATTGCCTTGGTTACTATAGTTTATACCTTTTGTTTTTTTAGGAATATGGGTATTGTGACTATATGATATCAAAGGAATGTACATTTTACAGGTCTATCCAATTAAAATTTTGTTTTGTCTCTTCCTACCTAATGAAAAGGCCAAAATACAGTGGACAATCACAGAACATGAACAAATATTCCTTTACTCGAAGAGATTACATGTACCAAATGGTATAATGTAATATATTACTAAGTGAACAGAAAATTTAAAAAATGGTCATCTGTATGCTTTTCCAAAAAAATTTTTTTTAACAAAAGCGATTTTCTCTCAACATTGCATGTTGAATATTTACTCTTGGAGTTGATCTTTTGGGCTTCAACTCTGGTATAATGGGCACAGGCATCTGCATTAAAAAACAAAACAAAAATGAATAAACAAACAAACAAAGAAACATGAGCCAAGATGGGGGGAAAGGAAGAAGTCAGAATTAAAGATCACTAACAACATTCAACCTCTTAATAAAAACAGGTGGGTATAGTTCAAGCTGAACACCAGGAAAACATTTCCTTCATGTCAGAGTTTTTCCTTAAAAACAAATCTTGTAAATATAGAATTGTCCAGGATTACCTAAATTTTAAAATTCTATTTCACAATACACGGGCAGATTTTTAAAAAGACTACTTACAGCAGACAGTCTGGCTGATCTTCTCCTTGGCTATATGTGGAAAAAATATATTATCAGTTCAGAGAATTATGGATACACAATACTAGAATTATTTATATTTCAATGAAAATACTTAGTGTAACACTACATAAATATGCAATTATTTACACTACAAAAGCAATTATGAGCTTGATTATAAAGTGTCATAGTAGAAATAAGTTTTGATTTCTCCCTCCTCTGGACTCTATATAACTAAGAAAAAAATCTGAAATTAAAACTTCAGTTGCTAGGCTAAATGAACAAAATCACTAGTAACAAGGAACATATTTAGAAATGACAATATAGCCCCTTCTTGTAAACTGACAAAGCAATTCTTTTGCTTAAAAGGAAGAAGATCCCTCCAGATCTTATCAAGATCAATAAGGTCCTAAATTCCAAGAAGTTTGGAGTTTTCAATACATACTATATTTTTGAGAGAGCTCACTGACATATATATATTGGAACTCAAGTATCTATATTTTAGCTGCTTTTATGACCCTCAAGTTTTAAAAAGGAGTGGATTTTTGGACAGATTCTAAAACTAAGGAAACTCACCTCCTGCGTCATATCACCTTGACCTGCAGCCTATACAGAGGAGAAAACCATACAGAAATAAGATCATCGATATAAACATATAGATGAGAAAATAATGCTTATGGAATACAGTTGCAACATAACTACTTAGGACTTTTTCCCAGATTCCCGTTCAAGAAGCTGCACATTATTTCCTAGTAGCATGCTACATACTGCTGTCTACTACTGTGCAAATGTACACCGAGATGCAAATGTATTGACAAGACATTAAGTTTACACAAATGATAATCAATTTCATCCTTTTGTGTACTTTGCATCTCCTAAAAAAAAACAAACCTTTTAAATTTTAAGATCCACCTGTTGTTCCTAGTGTTAAAGCCCCAAAGAAAACTGTGGGGGCGGGCAGAATGGAGGCGGGGCTTCATGCCATTTCCCTGTTTTGCCTTATGTTTGAGATGCAATTGTATTTATCTGAACCTCTCTAATTACTCTGGACTATCCTACCCTCCAAGTTCTTGACACAAGAACTACAACCCCCACAATGCTCTGAAGGGGGGATCTCTTTGTTACAACGTCAATGCGTTATTCTGAGGAGCCAGCCGCATTTTTAAAACTTCCCGCCACTACCTGCTACAAGGTTGCTGTCAGCTCTGCAAAATAGCAAGGCACATTGCACAAGCCTAGAAAAGTGCAACGGCGGGAATCTCAGAAAGGGGGATGGTGATTAGAAACCATTGCTTCCCGTGTCTGAGCAGCGCTCTAGCCTGGGAATTATGAAACCATTGCAGGATTCATAGTACAGCCCCAGAGCCCCGGGGAATTTCAATCTTATTCCTATGCTATAGAAATAGGGAAGGTAGATAAGATAGATAAGAATCATATCAAAAGAATCATAATGCTTTACATTAGCACCGCGTTTTACAATTTTATCAAGCATGAAACTGTGTTCAATTTCACTTCTAAGGGACCCTTCCTCCCAAAACAAACACCTAGCGTGAATTTATTTCCCGTCCAAGAGAGGAGCCACGAATTTTGAAGTGAGGGTTTTCGGGAGACCTGTAGCCCTTGAGGAGCTCAGATCACTTGTGCATGTCGCTATGCCAACACGAACAACACTTTAACTACTTTAGTTCTTGTTTCTTTCCACCTTTAGACGGAGAGCTTGGAGAGCCCCAGCGCTCTCAGCCCTAAAGTTGTTAATTACAGCGGTGAATCTCTCCCTTCTCCAGGACAGTTTGAAGTCTGCGCCGCCTAATGGCACAGGATTACCATTGCATAGCCATCTGGCATGACAAGAAGTGGAGGAGGGAAGGGGAAAAAAGGAAAAAGAAAACGGGAAGAACAAAGGCAAATATGGGAGAAAGCCACGGCTTTCGTACTCCCAAACGGGACGGTTCCCGGAGAAAAGACGGAGGCTGAGGAGGAAACTGGTGCCTGGAAGTGCGGTTGGGAGAAGTGTTCTCCAATAGGGTAAGCGGAGGAAGGGGGGTGGGGTAGGAAGCGACAGCACAGCGCTATGGCTGTTTGTAATTCAGCATGGAGACACCTCATAAGCGATTCTTTGCCTTAAACAAAACAAGTCAAAAGTGAACTACTAGTTGCATGCGAGACCATCCTAAACCTTACGCCGACTGTTCTTTGCCCTTCCCTCCCCTTCCATTCCGCACATCACAAAATCGAACTAGAAGTCAAAATCCTTTTTTAAAAAAAATCTCTGCTGGTTAGGAAATATGTATTTCAGTAGCCAATCCCCCTTATATCTTCCCATTTCACTTACCTTTCTTTTGGGCATTGTTGCAGCTCTCCACAGAAGATTTTACCAGTGAGCAGAAGAAAAGCTGAAAGCAGTCTGCTTCTCTGCTCCGAGAGCAACTGAGTTTTCAATGAACTAATTGCAGCACGACCTGTACTCGCCTCCCCCCTCCCAAAAAAAAATCTCTCGTTATTGGCAATATTAAACACACCAAGACGCAACCGAACTACGTGAATGGTTAGCTGGAGTGAGAGCCAGATTGGAGTGACAGGCTATCAGGCCAATAAAGGGAGGTGACCAGCCTAGGGGGCGTGGTGCACGGACTTGCCTGAAGCCCTCGTACGCTCCCAGCTCCGACCGCTGTTGGGGTTTAGGAGCACGCGGACTTTGAAAACGCAAAGTGTTCAAGCATAAAACCAGCCAGAAAGCCCGAGTTGTCTTGATCATTTTCCTCCACTTATGTTGTAATGACAGGCGAAGGCCACCGAAGTTTGCTTTCTCCACAGCTTCCGAAACCGTCCACTTTTACTGCTTCCCGGGGCAGGGCGGGGAGGGGAGTGCTTTTGAGACCTGGTTGCGGGTAGGCTCGTCTTTCCGTTCTAACTCTGGCAGGAGGATGGAGATGAACTAAGTGGAAAGCGCTCGTTCAGAAAGTAGAAAAGAGTGAAGATATTTTTTCTGGTTTTGGGTACTTTCCGCCAAAGCAGAACTGTGGCCCTGGCACAAGGAAGTTGCCAAAGTTGCCCGTATCCTGCAAGTAGAGAGTAGCAACAAAACTGGGAGCTGGAAGAGCTGGAAGTGCCTGAAGGTAGGGACATCCGATAAATAACCCTTATCCCACTTGGTGGGAGTCCACCAAGAATTCAGTGGGACCCGCATGAGGTTTGTACTAACAGAGGCTCTCCAGAGGGAATATGCTGGTACAGTGGATTTTAAATCTAAAGGGAGGTCCACATATGAAACTGTTTAGAACTGAAGTCTGGACTAGGATAAGGTGGTTAAGGCACTCACCTCTGGAGCAAAATTTAAGGATGTGCCCAAAACTCGAGAGATTACAGTTAAGCGAGTGAGGTGAACTATGTTAAGTGTAAGGTAGAATCCTGTCATTTAAAAATTTGATATTTTTTTAGTCATGGACTCTCACATTAATTTACATCTTTACAATGGTGTATTAAGTATTTCTCTTCATTACTGAGTTTTGGGGTACCCCCTTATATTTTGTGCCTAAGGAGAGTGCTTCCCTAGCCTCGCCCAAGTCCTAGCCATTTTAAGTGGCTTTCTATGCTAAAAGAAGCTTCTATTTGCTTTCCAAAGTTATTTCCTGAGACCTGTGGATTGTTGGAGTGGGGGTGGGCATTGGCAAATAAGGTACTGAGTATAATTATGGGTAAACATAGGGTAAACATAAGTCCAAATCCCTGAAACCCTTTCTTACAGCACCTTGCTTTGGCTGTTGTAACAGCTAATTGGACTTAAAGGTGCTCCAACAACAGACCAAATCCCTATTCTGGAAAACATATCCAAAAAAAAAAAGAAAAAAATATCCAAATTAACCTTTTGAACAGTTACTTAACGGGAGAATTCCATTTGTATTCATGTGGACTTAAAAAATTGGAATGGTGAGTTTACAAAATAAATATTCAAACCACCCCTTCAAATTAAAATACAGCTTAACAGAAAAAAAAAAACATTTTTATTTTTATCCATTTTCCCCAGCATCTATAGTGGGGAATTTAACAGATTAGGTAATATAAGACTGACCGAAGCTCAATTCCCTTCCTCCATTCCCTTCCTCCAACCTCATATGGCATTCTAAGTCAAGTAGGTAAATCAGAAAGACATTTAAATTGCATCTTTTGCCCATCATTATTAGGATCATCCCCAGATGCCCTAGATGCCTCTTTTTACCCTTATTGTGAAAGCATTATTGGATGAGACTAGATATGTTTCAATCATTTTATTTTCCAAGAGTTAGAAGCTAAGCATAAAAACTGGGTTCAATATAAGTATTGCCTCATAAGGATAAAGAGAAACATGAAGGGAATAAAAAATCTATCATCACCAGAACACATTCATTCAACAAATATATGTATTTAGCATTATTTTGTGAGTTGGATTTTGTTTTTGTAGACTAGCCAAAGAAAATGCAAAACCCTGTGGCATGAAAAATTGCATTGCGTGGTTTCTGGCTTTAAGGATTTTTTTCATAAGTTTGCAGGATAGAGCAAACAGATGCATACATATTTATAAATCAAGGTTGCTGGTTGCTTGTATCATGTAAGTTGTGCAATCTACGTTCAATTTGCCCTGAATTGTTCGGTAGATTGTTATATTTTAGCAAATGCAGAGGTAAGGAGAGTTTGTTCTTATTCTGAGAACAGAATGCCTTGTCCAAGTGGATTGAAACAAATGATTATGAGGAGCCCTGGGAGGAAAGACAGTTGGGAGGCATAGCAAATGTTGCAGGTCACTGAGCTCTAAGATTCCTCTTAAGTTTGCAAGCAATTTTCTTTCTTGATCAGTTTCTCTTCCATGCAGTCTAACCTGTTGCAGTTATGAGGCGTGTCTTATCAGAATACAAAAATAGCCATAAATGCATAAGAAAAGTTTGGGTATGAAATATTTCTTTAATTCCTGACCTGCACCTTCCATGTTTTTCTTTTCAGCCATTAACCAAAGTGGTCTTCTGCACAAACCAACCTTCCCTAGGCTCTTTGCCTTTGCTATGTTATTATTGTTGACTGCAGTCTCCTACTCTTTTATCTTCACCTATCAAATGTTTACCAAACTGTTCAGGCCCCAGTTAAGTATCACCTCTTTGCAAAAAGCCTTCTCCAATCATTTCAGCCTAAAAGATACTACCTTCTTGTCATACTATAGAATTTAGATTGTACTGCTCATATGACACGAGAAAGCTTGATATTTTCCACTACACTCCAACAACTCTTACAATTTCCCATTTAATTAAAATTGTATATATTTAGTTCCTCTTATCTAAATAGTTTCTTAGCACGTCACACTACATAACTTCTATATAATTTAACATTAAATACTATTTTGGTAAAATTGATAAATTATTCCTTAGTAAAGTTTTTACTTTTGTACAATTTGTTGAAGTTAGACTTTTTATTAGTTTATTTTTTTCTAAAATTATGTTGGCTTATTTCTCTTTTTAGATTATTTTTGAATGACTAAGAAGGTTCATTGCCAGACAATTCTCCACAGAGCACTCTAATTTCCACTGGGTATTAAGTATGCCTACTACCACTCTGAAAACTTACAGGAGCTTCAGCATGTCCATTTAGTAACCATGGGGAAATGACATGGGATAATATGAAAAAGTATACAGGAAAACACCAACATTGACCTGTTTGAGAAAGAGAATCCGAAAGAAAATATTATGTGTTTATGAGAAAAGGGATGGTAGGCAGTTAAGATAAAAGGGGTCTTCAAATATCTTGCATAATCATAGTTTTAAAAGATATATATACAAAAGAGTCACAGGGATGTAAAGCATAGCATAGGGAATATAGTCAATAATATTGTAATAACTATGTGTGGTGCCAGGTGGGTACTGGCAATACTGGGGGACTACTTTGTAAAGAATATGCTTGTCTAACCACTATGCCAGACATCTGAAACTAATACAAAATAATATTGAATGTTAACTGTAATTGAAAAAATTTAAATTGTGATATATACATACAATAGAATACTACTCAGCAACAAAAAGAAGAATATGGTTCGTACCCATGGCAATGTATGAGAACATCACAGACACTATGTTGACTGAAAAGGCCAGACACAAAACAACACATGCTGCTGTATTAAATTTACATGACATTCTAGAAAAGGCAGAACTATGGTGACAGAAGCAGAAATGGGAGAGATTGAATTTTGGGATGCGATAGGAATTTTTGATAATTGATTATGCTGATGTTTACACTGCTGTACACATTTGTCAAAATTCATCACATTGTATACTTTAAATGGGTGCATTTTATTGCATGCAAAGTATGTATCAATAAAATGGATCTTTAAAAAGTGGAAAAAAGAAAAAGATATAAATAAGTGATGCATTATGAAATGTATTTCTAAATATGCTACTTTGCATGCAATGGGAACTCAAAAATACTGATTCATTAACAAATATTTTCTTTTCCTTATTAAGTTATCATTAATTTTGGCCTCATTCATTACCATTATTATCCTTATTATATTAGCAAAATAAAAATGAACAAACTAGTTACTATTGTTAACAAATAATAATGTAAAACTTGTAGTACACAAGTAAAATAATATGTTTTAAATAGATTGTTGGTGTTTTTAGAGGACAAAATAAACGGTAAGTCTAGTGAGCCAAATATATCAATGTACTTATTTTTGAGCTTTGTTTAAGAGTGATGACAACATTTAGCTGAAACTCTGGAAAAGAACGATAATTCTGGGACCCAAAGTTTCCCATATCCTATGTTTATTCACAGCAGGCCTGAAATTAATAAAATACTGATTTAATGAGTGATCCTTCATATGAAGGATCTGGAAAATATGTTTCCAACAATAAAAAGTAAATGGGGCTGCTTTCTAGAGGAAAAGGGAATATAATATAATTTTATGGGTTTTTAAAAGGTTTTATTTATTTATTTTTAGAGAGGGAAGGGAGGGAGAAAGAGAGAGAGAGAGAAACATCAATGTGCGGTTGCTGGGGGTCATGGCCTGCAACCCAGGCATGTACCCTGACTGGGAATCAAACCTGCGACACTTTGGTTCACAGCCCGCACTCGGTCCACTATAATTTTATGTTTTTAATCACAAAATGTCTTCCTATTTTTAAAATAATAATTTGAGCCCTGGCTGGTGTGTCTCAGTGGATCAAGCACCTGCCTGTGAACCAAAGCGTCACTGGTTCAATTCCCAGTCTGGGCCCATGCCTGGGTTGCAGGCTGGGTCCCCTGTGGGGGGTGCTCAAAAGTCAACCACACATTGATGTTTCTCTCCCTCTGTCTCTCCCTCCTTTCCCTGTGTCTAAATTAAAAAGTCTTTAAAAAATAATAATTTGAAAGAATTCTATCTTTAGGCTTCCAGACTTTAAAGCTTAGATGATACTGTTAGGGCTTGCCAAGTACTTGCCCATGTTTCTTCTTTCTTTTGCCAGAAGAGTAATTTCCAACTTGTAATACATGTCCTCATTTACTTGAAGAATTTCAAAGTTTCGCCCTGGCTGGCATGGCTCAGTGGATTGAGCACGGGCTGGGAACCAAAGTGTCCCAGGTTCGATTCCCAGCCAGGGTACATTCCTAGGTTGCAGGCCATAACCCCCAGCAACCGCACATTGATGTTTCCCTCTCTCTCTCTCTCTCTCTCTCTCTCTCTCTCTCTCTCTCTCTCTCTATCTCCCTTCCTTCCCTCTCTAAAAAATAAATAAATAAAATCTTTAAAAAAAAAAGAATTTCAAAGTTTCTCACTAGCTATAGAATTCTGGTCCCCTTAACTTTACTATATTCTGTCTATTGAACTTAATTTGCTTTTGTTATGGTTATTATTCATGTTTTGCAGGAAATGTAAAACTTTTAAAATTTTAAAATTTTTCTAATTTTTTTACCATTAGCCTTATCATATAGAAGCATAGATATTAGTCCATAGTATATCAACTAATATTTAGACTGGGACACTTCTACGAGCTGTGTATTATGGTACAGTAGCACAATAGCATCTTGAGTGTACAACAGTTATATTTTGGCTTTTTATATTTTAATTTACCTTAATGCTCCAGGGTTCTTCTCTCTCCTAGAAAACTCATTAATGTTGGTTACCCTCTTAAAATAATTAAAAAGTTGATTACTGTCTCATGCTTCCCATATGAGATTAGAGCTTAGTTTCCAAAAATGATGGGTCAGATTTTTGGTGTAGTCCAACTGCCTTTCAATGAGGCTTTGTTAGAAATAATCACCTTTCACTGAGAAAACAGTGGTGACCTGTCAAATAGGCTATGTGTCTTCATTAATAAAAATATTCAATGTATTAAATGGATGTCATTTTAACCACTGGCTAAAGATAAATATTTGGCCTTTATCTACTGCTCACTTAGAACCTTACATATCAGAATGTTTTATAATAATTACCCTCTAAATTGCTTTGTTTTATTGTAAATTGCTTGAAACACATTGGCCATCTACTGAAGCTTGTTTAAATTTAAACATATCTAAAGTGTGTATCAAAATTAAAACTACTTTTCTTCAATCTTCAAACTATAGTTATGAATGCCATGATAAAGTCATAGAACTCAAGAGGATTTTGTTTTGGGAAATTGGTAATCTGTGCTATTGTTATTACTAAACTGTATATTCCTTCAAGATGATAAATGAATAAACAGCTGTAAAACAAAGGTGTTCAGTTTGAAAATGCTTCAGAGTATATAGCAAAGGAAGAGTTCTGGAAGGAAGAGTGAAAAGAAGATCACTGAAGAATAATCATTAAGAAATTATCTCGAGTGTCATCAACATACAGAACAGAGCAAGAGAATAAGACTAGAAAATAACTACAAAAACATTCAGAAACAATAAAATGGCAATACCTACATACCTACTAATAAGCACTTTAAATGTCAAAGGTTAAATGCTACAATCAAGACACTTTTGGATAAAGAAGTGGTACATATAGATAATGGATTATTACTTGACCATAATAACTAAGAATGAAATCTTATCATTTGCAGCCACATGGATGCACCTAGAGGGTATTATGCTAAGTCAAATAAGTCAGACCTAGAATGACAAATACCATATGATTCCACTTATGTGTGGGATCCAAACAACAAAATAAACAGAGTAAATAGAAACAAAGTTATAGATACAGAAAACAGACTGATGGTTGGCAGAGGGGAGGGGTTGGGGGGATGGGCAAACAAGATGAAGGGATTAAGAAGTACAGATTGGTAGTTACAAACTAGTCATGGGCATGTTAAGTACAGTTTAGGGAATATAGTCAATAATATTACAATAACTATGTATGATGCCAGGTGGGTACTGGACTTATGAGGGGGATCACTCTGTAAAATATACAAATGTCTAACCACTATGCTGTACACAGGAAAATACTATAATGTTGAATGTCAACTGTAACTGAAAAATAAAATGTAAAATAGTCATTTTGGGGCTAATTTATAAACATATGTGTTCTTAAATTTTAAGCACATGGCAAACATTTATGGCAGGGGTTCCCTCATTATCTCTTTTTCAAGGAATCATTCTTTTTGTTTGTTTGTTCCTATCCTCTTTTTATTTTCAGTCTATGTTCAATACATTAGTTAAACAATAGCTGACTCATTTCATTCATTTCCCACTTACTTAAAACCTGGGAAATTATATTTTATATTGAAATCGGTAACAAGTCATGCAAATGGGCATACTCAGTTTTTATATACTTTAATGACAATGGGATAAATCTACATTTACATATCCTTATTAATTCCAATAAACTAAACATATCTTTGGAAATTCTTTTGGTTTCAGGGTTACATTGTCTAAATGCAAATAACACATTTTAAAAAAACATGAACAGTAAGTAGTTTATTTTTTAAATTGTATATTTTCTTGTCTATTTCATGTATGGAGTCATTGCTAATTCAAAGGAAGAAAAAAGAATTACTCCTTCAATTTCCTTTTGTTTTAATGTTCTACTTCATTTTTAAATTTATTGTGAGATTTTTTAAAATTTTATTTTAATCATTGTTCAAGTACAGTTTTCTCCCTTTTACTTCCATTCCAGCCCACCCACCCAACCCTCCCCACTTCCCTCCCATTACCACCCTCCCCCTAGTTTTTGTCCATGTGTCCTTTAAATTTGTTCCTGTAAACCCTAATTGCCATTCATCACTTAATTTCTTCTGAATATAGCCAACAATGGAATTTTTATTTTTAATTTTTTATTGTCGTTCAAGTACAGTTGTCTCCATTTTCACCTCACCACGCCCCCCCACCCATCCTTGCCTTCCACCTTTGATCCCACCCCCTTTGGCTTTGTCCATGTGTCCTTTATGTATGTTCTTTGATGACCCTTCCCCTACTTCTCCCATTATCCTTCTTCCAGATTTTTAAAAGAGTAATAAAATGCATGGTATTTGGGTACATGAAGTGTGCTTTGTTCTGTGAAAAATATTATTTGTGTAGTTCTTGAAAACAGAAACATTATTTTGTTAGTTTATGCTAATTTTGAAAATTAAAAGTAGTATTCTATTATAGTCATCTTAATTTCATCTTTAAAATAACTGTGGCAGAATAATTTCTTTAAATATTAATTTGTTATGTTTACATTTAAAGAACTTACCCAAATCTTTGTTTTTCTTACCTTCAGCCAGTTGCTGATGTCTGTGCTTTGAGATTCTTGGAATTTGTAAAACTTGAAAGAAACGGGACCCAAAGAGTAGAAGAGAGGGGGAAAGCCATTGTAAAGGAAACTTTGAACATCCCTCAAGGCCAAGGAGATGACAGGTCATGGGACTGTGAGACCACTGTACTTATTTGGCATTTAGTGTCCCGGATTAAAATGTGTCTGTGGAATGCCAAATTAGATACTGAAATTACTGTAAGAAGGGTAGCTCAGAAAATTATTGGGACAGAAGTGCTTCAGAGATGGGTAACAAGAACCATTATTGGAAATACCCTCTCCCATTTGGTCGGTTGCCTTTTTGTTTTGTTGGCAGTTTCTTTTGCTGTGCAGAAGGTTTGTAGTTTAATATAGCCCCATTCATTTATTTGTGCCTTTGCAGTAAAATCATAAAATCTTCTCTAAGATCAAGGTACATAATTTTATTATGTTTTCTTTTATGTAATTTATTGTTTCAGGTCTTTTATTTAGGTATTTGATTCATTTTGACTTTATTTTTGTACATGGGGACAAGCAGTAGTCTAGTTTCATCCTATTGCATGTGGCTTTCCAATTTTCCATCACCACTTATTGAGGAGGTTTTCCTTTCTCCATTGCATGTTTTTGCTATTTGATTAATCATTATTTGTACATATACATATAGTTTTAGTTGTGGGCTCTCAATTCTCTTCCATTGGTCCGCATATCTATTTTTCAGCCAACATATCAGATTTCCGCTGACAGTAATCTGTTATGATTACTCTCACTTTGTAGCATAATTTGAAGTCAGGGAGTGTGATAGCTCCAGCTTTGTTCTATTCTGTCAGGATTGCTTTGGCTATTTGGGGTCTTTTGGGTTCCACGCAAATCCAATGAATTTTTGGTTTTATTTCTGTTAAAAGGTCATTGGGATTTTCAACAACAGCTCTGACAAGGGGTTAATACCCAAAATATAGAACAAACTCATACAAATCAACACCATACTATTCAATGAAAAAACTAAAAAAATGGGCAGAGGACCTAAACAGACAGTTCTTCCAAGAAGACATGTAAATGGCCAACAGATATATGAAAAGATGCTCAATTTCACTCATTGTCAAGGAAGTGCAAATCAAAACTACAATGAGATACATCCTCACAATTGTTGGAATAGATATTATCAACAAGGCAAGTAGTAACATGTGTTGGAGGGGCTGTGGAGAAAAAGGAACCCTCGTTCACTGCTGGTGGGAATGTCAACTGGTTCAGCCACCTTGGAAAACATTATGGAGGTTCCTCCAAAAATTAAGAATAGAGTTATCACATGACCCAGCACCATTGCTCCTGGTTATCTATCCAAAAATTTTTAAAATGTTCATTTGCAAAGATACACACACCTGTATGGTCATAACGTTATTCACAGTGGCCAAAACATGGAAACAACCCAAGTGCCCTTCCATAGAAGAGTGTATAAATAAGATGTAGTTTATGTATACAGTGGAATGCTACTCAGTCATAGGAAAAGATAAAATACTACCATGTGCAACAATGTGGATGGACCCTGAGAATATGAGGATCCATCCCCTAAGTGAAATAATTCAGTCAGAAAAAGCTAAGAACCATATTATTTCACTCATATGTAGGATAAAAAACTGAAAACAACAATGAACAAACAAGAAAAACAAATAAAAATCACAGACACAGACAACAGTATGATGGTTACCAGAGGGAAGCAGGATGGGGTTATTAAGGGTTAAATGGAGTCAAGTATATGGTGGTGGAAGGAGATTTGACTTTCTGCGGTGGGCACACAATGCAATATACAGATGATGTATTATAGAAACAGGCACTTGCAACTTATGTAATATTATTAACCAAAGTCACCCCAATAAATTTAATTAAACGTTTAAAAAAATAGATGAAAAACCCAACACTGCAGAAAAGCACCACTTTACACTACTGCCAGCAGAAAAGTATGCCATTTCCTTACCTTGCAGAGCATTTAGTATATTAAAACGTATTAATTTTTACTTATTGGATAGGTTAAAATATCTCCTTTTGATTTGCATGTTTTTAATTATGAGTGAAGTGAACATCTTTTTATGTTTGAGTGATGCTTATAATTTTTTTTCTGTGATTTATTTCACCATATTCTTTATTTTCCTACTTGATTTTCTGTTTCATCTTTTGAAGGTTTTTTTTATACTGGTGTGTTTTTCAAAGAGAAGACTTAAGTTTTCAGTAATTTCATCACTAGTCCTTCATGACTTTTTAATTGTTTCTTGTAGAAGAATTTCTCCATTTCGAAATAGTAGAAATATCCATCCATACTTCTCTTTATAAGTTATATAGTTTCACTTTTTATAAATACTTTTTCAGTCCTCTGGACTTTATTTTTTAAGGAGTGAGTGAGGATGTAGCTTTGTATTTTTTCTAAATATGAGTTGATTGCCTCTGCATAAAACCAATCATATATAAGTGAGGAAGTTGAGGCCTGGAGCAATGAAGCAACTCGCCTAAAATTTCTAAGTAAGTTATTAACAAGGTTGAGAGTAGAAATAAGGTCTCCTACTTTAACTTTTGGCCTGTAATTTTTCCAGCAAAGTGCACTGACTCATTGTCACAGCCTCTGTTTAATTAAGTACTTTCCTGGCTTGACAGTATTGTGATTTAGTCTAACCCACTAGAAATTGAATGAAAAAGGCTTTTTATTATAAACAATTATCTGCTTGCTACCAGGAAAGTGTGAATTAGAAAATGATTTATTTCCTTGTATAGGAAGATCTATACCAGGAACTTCAGAGAGAGAGACCAGCTGTGCTTTTAGACTGGTGCTTGGCATAAGTTGGGAAAGTGATGATTACAATGTTATCATGAAAAGAATTGAGGTGAGAATGGGAGCAAGATAAAAGGAGGGACTGGACTTCTTTAAATTTTTCTCTTGGGTCATATTTTCAGAGGGTCAGTCCTTGGAGATTATTAGTAAAACATTCCCTACTTTTCTCCAGATTAAATTAATAATAACAACTACCATTTATTAGAAGCTTACTATGTGTCAGGGACTATTTAGGCTCTGTATGAATTATCTGTGGTCCTCAGTTTACAGATGACACATCTAGTAATTGTTGAGCCAGAATTCAAACTCAGATGAACTTGACTCCAGAGCCTTTGAGCTTTTAATTACATTTCAGTTTTTTCAACATGTAATGAGCATAAAAATACCTGTTTCTTTTATCCAGTAAGTCTATTTTTGAATTATAGTTTAGAAATCTATTATTATAAGAACACTCAAAATAAAAATTTGCTAATGTAATTAATTAGGTAAAGAATTAATTACATTTGGTTTCCTGTCTTGCAGTTTTAAATTTTCAGTTCTCCCTGGGACAGACACGGTGCCATCTTGCCTCCAACTGTGAAATAGCTACTAGATATATGCTTGTGAATGTAATTTTTGTGACCACAATTGTAATTCACATTTATTCAGTCTATAAATATCGATTGAGCATTTCCCAGGTCCTAGCATTAGGCAATGAGAATACAAAGATTTGACTCTGGTTCCTGAGGAATTCATAGTCTAGTACAGAAGTAGGTGTGCCCACAAAAATTATAGTGTCATCTTAGATGTGATATAATCAAGGTATGTGCAAAATAGTATGGGAATCAGAGTAAGAAGCAAGTAACACTGTCTGAAAGTAAGATCAGGAAAGACTATTGGGGAGGAAAATTTAAAATAAGAGAAGTAGGCATTCCAAGTAAAGAATTACTAATGATTTTATATATTTTTACTCATTCTAAAGAAGTAATATTTGTTAAAATATTGATATGCTAATTATTTTTTGTAATGCACATTAAAACAATTACACATGTATTAGAACACTTGCCAATGTATTTCTCCAAATTATCTTCTGGGACACCTATGAATGTGTTTACACTATGAGAAGCACTCTTCCATTAGGGGCACTGGCACTGTTCCCAGAGCTCAGTGCAGCTGGATGATTTTTTTTTCTTTAACTGGACAATTAAATGAGCATTTTCTATTATGTATTTTTAGATTGTGCTGAATAAGTCACATTTCTCTTTTCTTGCTTGAATAAACAGAAGTAGAACTGTACCTTGAGTACAGCCAGGTATACCTATGCAAAGGAACTGTGCTGGAATTGAGAAGGGTTATTTATGTTAATGGACAAGCCAAAGTAGCAAGTTTGATCTTGAGTAGCTACCATTTCAAGGAAGCAGGGGCTGGTGTGAGTCAGCCAACTGATTTGTGGAATAAGTCAGTATCCTTGCATAAGATGTGAAGATAAGACTGGCAAGCATATGACATGTATACCACATAATTTCACTAACATGTGAAAAATTAAAACTATTATCTTTTTAACTTAGTATATCCTTTTTTGTTTTATTGCCAATTCACTTCAATATTTAAATTAAAATTTAAATATAAAAGGTTGTGATCTAGGTAAGTTGGATTGCCATTGAAATTGTTTTATTATATAGTCATATAATGAAAATGAAAATACTTCTTTGCTTTCAATGAGTACCAAGAAATGAATGAATGTATTGATGATGAATGTATGAATAGATTTACATCTGACAAATAAGAGTGACACTAAAAAAACACAATGTTTATGCATATTACAAAACTTGTCTAATATAAACAGAGCAGCTGACTAAATATTGAACTTTAGCCTGTTAGAAATCATGCTATGTGCCGTACTGCTGTACTGCCATTTCTCAATTGTGTTGTGTTCTTTGGTTACAAGGATTTATTACAACCAGTTTAGGACCTCACATTGAACTTGAATGTTGCAATCAGTTTTGGATTTAATATTTGTCTTCATTAATGTTTTAAATTTCTTATGATCAACTTTAAAATTTCATCATTATGTTTATTTCTTCTTTAATTAAGCAAGTTTGAAGCATAATTAACATACCATAAACCTTACCCATTTAAGGTGTACAGTTCAATGAATTTTGCATATTCAGAGTTGTGAACCCATCACCACAATCAGTTTAGAATATTTAAATCACTCCAAAAAGAATACTTTTGCCCATTAGCAGTCACTCCCCATTCTCTCCTAACCACCACACCAACTGATATGCACATTTAACACAACCCCTAAATTCATATGAAAATTAAAGGAACCTAGAAAAACCAAAGTAATCTTCGAAAAAGAGAATAAGGTTGGATGATTCACAGTTTCCAATCTCAAAATTTATTACAAAGCAATATTAATTAAGACAGTGACATAAGCATGGACATATAAATGATTACATGTGTGAATAACTGTTTTTTGTCAAGGGTGCAAAGAAGATTCAATGAGAAAAAAGTCTTTTCAACAAATGACACTGAACAGAGTCTACATGCAAACAAGTAAAATTTGACTCATTCTTTATACCATGTAGAATGCACTCAAAATGTACCATACACATGAATGTAAGTGACAAAATGGTAATAGTCTTAGAATAAAATATAGAACTAAATATTTGTGACATTGGGTTATGCAATGTTTTCTTGGATATGACACCAAAAGAACAAGCAACAAAAGAAAAACATAAATTACAGTTCATCAAACTATAATATATTGTGATGCAAATAATATCATAAAGACAGTGAAGAGACAACATGCACAATTAGAACAAAAATTTTGAACCATTCATCTAATAAGGGACTTATTAGATGGGACTTTACATATTCAGAATATGTGAAGAACACTTACAGATAAATAATAAAAAGATAAATAACCCAATTTAAAAATGGACACCAAATCTGCTATGACTCACTACTCCCACTTCTAGATATCTTCCAAAGAGAAATAAAAACATACATGCACACAAAAACCTGTACATGAATGTTCAGAGTAGCATTATTCATTATATCCAACAAGTAGAAGTAACACAAATGTCCATCAACTGATAAATGTGTAAGTTATACATGATATATACATATAATGGAATATTGCTTACCAATAGAAAAAAATGAAATAGTGATGCATTCTACCACATGGATGAACCTTGAAAACATTATATTAATTGAAAGAAGCCAGTAACAAACATGATATATGATATAAGTTTATTTATGTAAAATATCCAGAAAGACAAATCTATCAACACAGAAAATCAGTATACTGGTACTTGCCTGGGATTGACAGTGATGGGGAAATTCTGGGAAATGGAGAGTGAGTGCTAATAGGTACAGTGTTCATTTCTAGAGGGACAAAAATATTTTAATATTGATTGTGATGATTGTTTCACAACCATTTTATACTAAAAATATTGAATTGTACAATTTGAGTGAGTGAATTATATGGTACCTAAATAACTTATTAATAAAGCTGTTAAAAAGAACTATAAGTACATACAATAGATCATGCTTTTACTCGTGAGTTTTATAAACCATATTTTAAAATAAGAACAAAAGTTATAATGCTATTAAATATAAAGAAAATGGCATTTACAAGTGAAGAAGGTATGAGGTGAAGGGAAGGTGGGAGCCCCCGGAAAAAAAAAAGTGAAGGAGGTAAAGGGACCTCTATGGAAGTATGGCATCCACACTGTAAAGCGGTAATATGTTGAAACCAGTAGATTATGATATATTGCAATACCCAGAGCAACCTCTACTAAATCTATACAAAGATATACACTCAAAAGCAATATAAATAATTCCAGGTACAGTCTTAAAATGTTTTCAAATAATAAACAGAATGGCAAGAAAAGAGAGCCAACAGAATGACAACCACATAACAAATAGAAAACAATAATAAATGGCAGACTTAAGCTCTAATGTATCCATAATGACATTAAATACAGATTGTCTGAATACATCAATCAAAAAACATGTATTGCCAAAGTAGAAAAAAATGTCTCAACTATATGCTGTTAACCACAAACTCATGTCAAATTCAATGACATGAATTGGTTGAAAATAAAAGTGTGGGGACAGCTATATCATGCAAATATTTATTTTTAAAAGCAAGAGTCTCTATATTAACATCCAAAAAAGTAGATTTTAGAATAGAGAAAATTACCAGAGACAGCAGGACATTAAATAATAATAAAAGGATCAATCCACCAGGAAGATAAGTAATCCTAAATGTCTTTAAACTAAACAATAGAGCCTCAAAACACATACATGAAGCAAAAACTGATAGAGTGGAAGGGAGAAAAAAACAAATCCACAAGTATGGTTCAGGTTTTCAACATGGCCTTCCTAGCAACTTACACAACTGCTAAGCAGAAAATCATCAAGTATATTGAAAGAAGAATACAATAAATGAATAGATATATGTACACATTCATACATACATATCTACATGAATGTTTGTCCAGGAGGTATCTAGCATACAGTATGAAAATTTTTTTATTGAACAAGATACAAGGTACAAGAAACAGTGTACATAGGACAATGATGCCTCAGTCCCCTTCAAAGTAGGCACCTTGGGACATCACACAGTTCTCCCAATTGCCATCAGCTGCCCTGTCATATTTTCCTGAATCTCATTGATGGTCTGCAATTTCTTTCCTTTCAAAGGGAGAGTAGTGGAGGGGAAATGGAGACAATTGTACTTGAATAACAATAATTTTTTTAAAAAGGTAATTTTAGTTTGGGGAAAAGCCAGAAATCCCAGCATGCCAAATCTGGGCTATAATGAGGTTGAGTCACCTGGGTGATTTGATGTTTTGCCAAAACTCTGCACAAGACATGATGCATGAGTGGACACATTGTTGTGAGGAAGCTGCCAGTCTCCAGTTGTCCAGAGCTGTGGCCTTCTGAATCATCAGAATAGTCTCCATGGAAGAATGTTCAAGCTTAACACAAAATTTGATACAGATTTGTTGCTGTACTTACTCAGTCATTTTGAACGTGATGGCCACACAGTACACATGCTCACTCAGTGGCATCTACCACCCCCACTGACTAGTACAGTGAAGTTGTCATTGTTCACACATGTGCATTCCAGTCCACTTTCCTTGGCTGCCAGGTTACATCAATGTCCAGCGAACTGTTCTTATTATATTAGCAATGGCTGGACTTTTTCCAGACAGACCTAATATATACACACATACATAAACCACTCTACTCCACAAGAGTAGAAAACACATTTTTTCTAAATACCCATTGAAAATTCACCAAGACAGAGAGTATCCAGGACCGTAAGACAAACCTCAACAGATATAAAAGTTTGAAATTATATACATATGCTTATAAATTGTTAGTGGTAATGTAAAATGGTACAGTAGCTCTGGAAAACAATTCAGCAGATTTTTATGAAAGTAAAATGTATTTTAACATTTTAACATTTTACAATGTTAACCTACAACTCAGCAATTGCTCTCCATGTCATTTTTTGTCTGGAAAATTAAAACTTATATTAACACATAATCCTGTACAGGATGTTAACAGCAGCTTTATTGATAACAGTCAAAAACTATAAAAATTCAGATGTTCTTCAATGCGTTAATAGTTAAGCTGTGGAACAACTATACCATAGAATAGTATGCAGTAATGCAATGGAATGAACTACTGATGCATGCAACAACCTGAATCTCCAGGGAGTCAATATGAGTGGAAAAACCAACCCCCCAAGGTTATAATCTTTATGAATCACTTTATATAACATTCTTGAAATGACACAATTTTAGAAATGAAGAAATAATTAGTGATTGCCAGATATTAAGGACAGAGTAAGGGGTGGAGAGGAAGTTGGGTGTGTTTATAAACACAAAACACAAGGGATCCTTGTGTTGATGAAATATTCTGTATCTGTAGTTGGCTTGGGATATACAACTTGCACGTGTAATAAAATTGCATAGAACTTGATAAAAACACAAATGAATGCATAAGATATGGGGAAATATGAATATGATTAGTGGATTATACCATATCAGTATACTGCTTGTATTATTGTTTTATATGTGTATACACACGCATACACATAGTTTTGAAAGTTGTTAGTGGGGGAAATTGAATAAAGGGCATAGGGGATCTCTGAATCTTTTCTTACAACTCCCTGGGAATCTATAATTATCTCAACAAAAATGTCCATTTAAAAAACAGTAGATCAGATTTGATCTATAAATTGTTATTTGTTAACCCTTCCTCTAAAGAATATGCAGTGCCATTTTTGTTTCAGGAATTAAATGATCATTCGTGGTAGTTGTTGAGTGGCTGATGTTTTCCTGCAATGTGTGCCTCCAATGTAGTATTGGAAGCAGATATTTGTACTATATGAAGGTGTTCTATATCAGGGCAGGCCAGAGAATGGTTAGAAGAAAAGCAGGACTAACACATCTGAACAATAGCTAAGATCATGCTGATTCAATTGTTGTTTAATCACAGTGACTGAGCCCTCAACCCAAAGTTTAAAGCAGAGTGAAAATTTCAATTCTGAAATTAAATTCAGAGCTCTTCCTTCCACATAGTTCAATGTTGTGCTTCTTCAGCTTCTTCCAGTATTTGATTAAATATCACTTTCTTGGGGAACCTCCCCTGATGACCACAGTTAAAACTAATCTCCTTACCCACTTTCCTTGCTTTATTTGCCTCCATAGCACTTACTACTTTCTAACTTACTATTTGATTAACCTATTTGTTTTGTTTATTTTGTCTTCCACTCTAGAAGGAAAGCCTCATAGAGCAATTTTTTCTGCTTTGCTCACCACTGTATCTCAAGTGCCTATATCATAATAAGTCATTAATAATTACTTATCCAATAAGTGAATAGCCATGTATCTCCTCACCATTTTGTTCTGAGAACACTTCTTGGTAGATTGATTTCTTCTTGGGCACTCAGGCTGTATGACTGTTAAAGCAGACATACCTTAAAAACCTGTAATCATTAATATTATCATTAAGCAAGATGAAGCTTACAGAATGTTCCAGATGATAGTTCAGTTATGAGCTTAGACCATTGAACTCAAGAACCAACATCAGAATGAGTAGCCCCATGTAACTACCTACTCTAACAAGTTCTACTAGATGATGGGTTTCCCCTAGCAGCAGATACCCATTATATGTGCCCACTAAGTCTGGTAAAAGCTTGAAGTGTGTCTGGACCTGCTGGACCATGAATGAGTTTTATTCCCCAATTCCCTGAAATCTGTCATTATGTGGGTCTATTAGCAGGTTATATAGGTAACCAGGACTCCCGTGATGTAAGATAAAGCTACAGGAAGAGAACCTAGCTGATTTTTATCATTATTGAATAGCTACAGCATATGTTGCTGATGGGCCCACCACATATATACATAAAGTGACTGACTTTTCTGCAGTAAAATATTTCATGCTGCTGCATTCACTCCTGACTTGTGCTAGACTGAACCAGGGTGGCTAGGAGGTGGGTCCAAGTGTTCAGGTTTATACACACAAGTCCAGGTTGCTAGCCTTGGCTGTCTAGATCGGTTGTTCACATAAAAATATGTAAATCCCTTCTTGGGTGTCATGTTTAGAGCAGCATCATTCCATAGCATATCCTTTCAAAAACTGGAACTCATTCACAGTGTATGCCTTCTGCTCTGGAAGTATTGGCACCTCTTCATGAGCAGAATGTCACAGAACATCCAAAGTGCTAATACTAATCCCGCATAGATCTGCAGGATTGCTGTCAGCTTACCCATGTCCATATGTGTAGTGTTTCTGGAGTTATGTGTTTAATAATATGATGGCATTGGGTTGGCCAAAAAGTTCATTTAGTTTTTTTTGTAAGATGGCTCTAGTAGCACTTAGTTGTCTTTAACTTCATTCAAAACAATTTTGTGAGATATTTTAGTGACAGCTGTCATAAGACTATGCACTAAAAAATAAAAATTAGTGAGTTTGTGTAACCATTTTAAATGGAATATAAGTGTGTATGCGTAAGTGGAATACTGCTATAACAAAATCTAAAAATGTGTATCAGCTGGGATAAAAAGGAACAGAAATAGTACAAAATGGATTCCTGTGGACTGCCAGACTACTACAGGGGAAACAAGCTTAGAAAACTATTCAGCTGCAAACATGGAAATATGGCTTAGATTTGGAGCCAAGTGACCAGGAAGTAGAATGAGGAGTAATAGAGAGCAACTTCCAAGCAGTAGGACACAAGAAGGAAATGCCAACATAACCATACTTAGATTTCAGAATTGCTGTGGACCAGTGGTTGCTACCTTCTTTCTATTCCCCCCTCCTCCCATTTGCATTAGTGTTTATACTGGCTATGTTAGGCCTGCCCTCCCCTCAATTGTAAGTTGGGTATGTCTATAAGATAAATTGTAATATGAGTTTTCCTATATTCAAGTCAAAATATACTCAAGGAACTGTATCCAAAGAACCAAATCTGAGGATCTTCATTTATACCTGGACTTGATTTAGAGAATGACATCTGATAGGTAAAAATCTGTCATATGGCCTTAGACTTGGAGGATGAGGTCAGTGTATTTTGTATGTGGGAAGGATATTAATTGTTATAGCCAGTGGACAAATTGTGACAGATTGTATTTTCCAACATTAACTATAACAGTATCTCCAATAGCACATGTTCTTCTTAGAATGTGACTTTTAACTACTTATTTTTTTATGGTTTTTTTTTTCAAGATTTTATTTATTTATTTTTAGGTAGGGAAGGGGGAGAGAGAGAGAGAAGAGAAACATCAATGTGCGGTTGCTGGGGGTTATGGCCTGCAACCCAGGCATGTACCCTGGCTGGGAATCGAACCTGGGACACTTTGGTTCCCAGCCCGTGCTCAATCCACTCAGCTATGCCAGCCAGGGCTCTTTTAACTACTTATTTCATGAAGAGCTGGAGTTTATGTTCTCTCCCATTCAATCTGAGTGGGCTTGTAACTATGGAACAACTGATGCCGTTTGAGTTTCAAAGGCTAGAACATAAAAGGTGATAGAGTTTCTATTTTGTGATTATTGGGATACTTGCTCTTGGAACCCAGCTACCATGCTGTGATGAAGTATGAGCAGCTATGTGAAGAGGTCACATGTACTAGCTGAGAGTCTCAGCTTAGATCAGAGCTGACAGCATCAGTTGCCAAACATGGGAATGAGTGAGGCTTCAGAGGATGTTAGCTGTCTTTTATTCTTCCTTTCTGAGGACCCAGACACTATTGGGCAGAGACAATTCATCTCTGATGTTTCCCAATTCCTAACCCATAAAACATGCATGCATAATAAATCAGTTGCTACATGCCATTAAGTCTGAATGGTTTGTTATATTGAAATAGTAACTGGAACAGGACCTAATAGCCAATAGACGTCATTCCTAAATTAGGCACTAGCCAGATAGGTAGAGTATACTACAATAGTTCTGGTTGAGGAATTCCATCTCTAGACTTTTGAAGTTGTATTTTTTAAAAATTTAGCCTGGACAAGTACATAAAACTCATTGCTGCTTGGATTCAGAGTTTGTAAGAGAGCTATATCTGTGAAATATATTAAATATATGAAATAGGTCTGTGTTCTTCAAGTTTTCTAGCCTCCTAACACACGAGGAATGAAACCCTTTCTCAACACAGCTGTGGTATTTAGGTATAAGAGCAGGAAGTATGTACCATAATCTCTAGGGGGTAACAAGAGTGAACGTGTAGTTTGAAAGAGCCCCTAATCCCTGGAAATCCTTATGTTTTTTCTATTTGAGATTAAATGACTGATACACCAACATGCCTCTGAGACCTGAGACAAGATAATTGGTAGGCTTCAATTTCTCAGCAGCCAGGGCCATTGAAAAAGACAAAGGAAACCATTAGAAATAGAATGTATTTTATAAGTGTCCTTGAGTTGCTACATAAGGCTCTGAAGTTTTTTATTGGTTTAAAAGTGGCCCTTTGGTTGATATATAATTTCAGGGATGAACGAAAATAGATAGAAGCCCCACAGCACTAATAATGTTATTTCAAGGTGAAGTACAAAAGCTGTCATTAAGTAATACTGGGCTCTTTCTATCAGTGATTCCCCTCCCCTGCAATAACAAGACTGTGTCAAAAGCGCTGAAGAAGTCTAAAGTACTAAGATGAAATTTTAGTTCAATGCACTTATTGTGTAGTTGACTCACATCTATTGGTTTCCTGATGGGAGTAAAACTCAGCCCGAGATAAACAAGAGCTAGGATACAAAATCAGAAAGATGATTGTTTGAATTTACCTCTATTTCCTCTAAATCTTTCTTTCCTAACACATTCTTGCATTTTCAAACCAGGCCCACCCCTTTACCCTTACTCCCTCCAATACTGTGTAGCTAATGTCCCATCTTTGTTATATTTTGTCAATCTCAGAATAAAGATTTCTTTGTCCACGTATCTTAACTTGGGTTTATAATGTAATTTATTTTATTATGAATGTCTCTCATTCCTTTTTATGCAGCATTCTTTCTCTTTGCTTTTTTGAGCAAGGTCAACGTCTCCCTAATTTCTGGATTGCTCAATGATCTGTTTCACCTATTCAAAGCAACCAGCAAATTTGTAGGAAATCCATAAAGGTACATACAACACTCAAAAAAGCTGCTAAAGTGGGGAAAAGGGGAGAATAGGATTGTATCTAAGATATCTTACTAATATTGAAGGTGCAGAATTGAGATTCTCAGAGAACCAGTGGGTTTATAACAGGGAAGACCTCTGAAATCTCTGTTTTATTGTAAAGAAACTCACTATACAATAAGCTTACCTCAGGTCTGGTATTTTTGTCAGCTTTGTTTCCTGATATATCCAAGTGTTTATGATAATGCCTGGCATACAATAGGTGCTTAATATTAAAATTTACTGAATGATTCAATGCAATTCCCCTTCTGTCTGGGAAGCAGCCTGATATAGTGGAGAGACATTGGATGTGGATTGATCCTTTATCTGACATCAAATGTTGAAGTCACCTAAGAGTTTAGTATGGACTACTTTTACTTCTTTTTTTAAAATTTATTTTTAATCATATGATATAATAGTTTGAGGTATACAATATAGTGATTCAACATTTATATATCTTATGAAGTGATCATGATACTGTCTATAACCATCTGCAGTTATTACAATATTATTGACTCCATTCCCTATGCTGTACATTATATCCCCATGGCTTATGTTATAACTGTAAGTTTGTATTTCCTTTTTAAGTATATTTTATTGATAATGCCATTATAGTTGTCTCAATTTTTCCCTGTTGCTCCCCGCTGCCCAGTACCCCTATTCACTCCAGCATTCCTGCTTTGTTCATATCCATGGGTTGTACATATAGGTTCTTTGGCTTCTCCACTTCCTATACTATTCTTATCCTCCCCCTGTCTATTTTGTACCTCTTAATTACGCTTCTTATTCCCTGTACCTTTCTCCCCATCCTCCCCCTTCCATCTCCCCACTAATAACGCTCCATGTGATCTCCATTTCTGTAATTCTGTTCCTGTTCTATCTGTTTGCTTAGTTTATTTCTGTTTATTTAGATTCAGTTGTTGATAGTTGTGAATTTGTTACTTTTCTTAATGTTCACAGTTTTTATCTCCTTTTTCTTCAGTAAGTCTCTTTAACATTTTATATAATAATGGTTTGGTGATGATGAACTCCTCTTCTAAATTTGTATTATTTCTTCAACTGTTACCATCCACTCTCATGGCTTTAATTACCATCAGTAAGCTGATGATGCCCACATTTTTATTTCTACTTCCATTTCTATATATTCAATTACCTTCTTGACATCTCTGCTTGAATGATTCACAGGCACTTCAGTCTCATATTTAAAATTGAACTCATTATCTGTTTCCCATATCAACCACTAAGATGAGTTGAACCAATCCTGCTGTGGTACATATGACATGGGTTGAGCCTAATTTTAGCCTTTTTTAAGTCCTAGAGTATTATTTCCAGCAGCAGACAGATGATATATCCATAGCAGAACACCCTTTACTTGCCTTATATATACTTGTTCACCAGAATTAGAGACAAACAGAAGCAAAAACAACTTCCAATCTCTATTTCTTCCTCCTGGCTATCATCCTAGAAAATTCCATGTTTAAGATCTGAGCTAACTTAATTTTGAGTTTCAGAACTATTCAAGTTTTGAGAAGTATAATTAAGGTTTGAGAAAGAATATCAGAGTTGGGGCCATCGTATACTTTCTATGAAAATGAAAAGGTGTATAAAGGGAATAGCTCACCTTAGCTTTGAATGGCTCAAGGAAGTACTAGGGATAAATACCAGGGTCAGGTCAAGATTTCTCAACATCAGCATCAGCACTATTGACATTTAGGGCCAAATGATTCTGTGTGTGTAGCAGGGTGGGGGCGGGTGCTGCCCTGTGCATTGTATGATGTTTAGCAGTATCTTTGGCTTCTACCCACTAGATCTCAGTAGCACAGCCCCCACAAAGTTTTGACAACAAAAAATGTCCTCAGATGTTGCTAAATATACCAAGTGGCAAAAATTCCCCCAGTTGATATCTATCAACTTAAGAAGATTGGTTTACCAGAGGTTAATGAAACAAAATCTGAAAATTTTTGAATGGACATGGATTATCATACTCACAGTTACTATGACCAGATACAAGATGTATAGTATAGCTTGTTAGGAATTTAATAAATTACTCAATTACATTTGTACAATATGAATAATAAAATCCCAGTCATTGATGCAAGGAAAACATATCTTTATCAGTTTAAGAGGTTGCTTCAGAGAAAAAGAATAGCTTTGCCACCTCACAATAACAAATGGAAAGACAATAGACTAAATGAACTACCTAGAAGTATTGGCAGTTCTAAATGACAGCATTGTCATTATCAAGGCACTGAAATAACATAGATTTGGGCTATTGAAAGTCCCAAGCCCATTTAAAAGGATCTTTAGAAAATATTAGTTCTGTTGAGGTGCTGTTAGAGAGAGACCCACACAAAGAGGAACTTCATACATTCTTGGCCTCAGCCAATTAGTTGCATGAAAACAAGATCCTAAATAGTCATTTCTGTATCATTGCTGGCACTGACCCCTAGGATGCCATATCCAGCATTAGTCTTCATTGTCTCTGACATCTTGCTTGTCTTGGGCAAGGGATTCAGTAATACTTTCAGATTAGATGTTACTGGGCATATGTGGGTGGTAGTTTTTCCAGGTTAAAATTTAAAGGCTTTAATCTATGCTACAGAACCAGGGTTAGCAGCAGAGATAGGTCATCTCAGGTATTCAATCTATAGGAAATGGAAGCTATTCCCACAGAGAAAATTAGGACTATTTGGAATTCCTGGAATACCTGGTACTCTGTTTTACCAAACATGTCTGAAAACTTGTGTCTGCCTTCAGACAATGTTTATAGTAGCTATCAGCTATGCTGCCCTATATAAATCCTTCTTGGCTCAGTTTATGGGATAAAAGATAGATGCAGAGCATGATGAGCTAAGAGAAAAGAGCCCTCTAGACCAACAGGCCTTGTGATTTAACTATGAAAATAAATTTCAATTCTTTATGACTACTATCCACAGTATGAAATAAATTTTATGTCTCTATCCAGAAACATATATGCATATATACACCCAAAAATATTTAACAGAAACATGTTTCACAAAGTAATATTTTTTCTAAATGTCATGCATTCTTATATTTATTCATTCTTTTAAAGATATTTTATTTATTTTTTAGAGAGAGGGGAGAGAGAAAAAGAGGGACAGAAACATCGATATGATTGGATATACCAATCTGCTGCCTCTTGCATGGCTCCAAATGGAGACCTTGCCAACAACCCAGGCATGAGCCCTGACTGGGAATTGAACTGGCGAACTTTCAGTTCACAGGCCAACTTTCATTCCACTGAGCCACACCAGCCAGGGCACATTCTTATGTTTCTTACTCTGTCCTGTTATACTTCACTTTATGAAAATGCAGTTTGCAACCCACTGCCTTGATTTCACTACTTTTTTGTTTTTTGTTTTGTTTTGAAAAAAATTAATTTTTTATTTATTTTATTTTAATCATTGTTCAAGTACATTTTTCTGTCCTTTACTCCCATTCTAGCCCACCCACCCATCCCTCCCCACCTCCCTCCCATTTCCACCCCACCTCTAGTTTTTGTCCATGTGTCCTTTATATTTGTTCCTGTAAACCCTTCCCATTCTCCCCTGAAATTCCCTCTTCTCTCCCCTCTGGTCTCTGATTTCACTACTTTTAATAGGCTATGATCTGCAGTTTGAAAATCATTTTTCTAGGGTGATTAAGATTTAACTTTAAGCCCTGGCTGGTGTAGCTCAGTGGATTGAGCACAGGCTGCGAACCAAAGTGTCGCAGGTTCGATTCCCAGTCAGGGTACATGCCTGGGTTGCAGGCCATGACCCCCAGCAACCGCACATTGATGTTTCTCTCTCTCTCTCTTTCTCCCTCCCTTCCCTCTCTAAAAATAAATAAATAAAATCTTTAAAAAATTTAACTTTAAGGATAACATAATTTGGAAGTAGTCAATCAGGTATTATGACAACTTTTGCACTGCTTTGTGCAAGGGAAATAGAAACATTAGGGTTTTTTTTTTTACACATTTGGCTTTCCTCAAATAATATTGGCATATATTTATGACAGCATTAGCAATAACTATGCCTATTAAAATAGAAAAGACCCTAGACCTACTTGGACCTGGATTTTCACTTGTTTTGCTTGCCAGGGGTGACGGAAGATAGTAAGTCCACTACAAACCTTCTGCACACTACAAAAGGTGCCCAAATTTGGCAGCTTATCTGGAAAGAATCCATAATGACCAACTCATAGTGTTAATGAACAGAGATGTCTTGTTTTTAAAGTGGATAACAAAACTGTGGGAGCAGCTAACTCTTATAAACCGATTATTTTACTCATCATACCAAAAATTAAAGGGATCTAATCACAGTTGCTTAGATTGTGTAGAGGAAATGTTTCTCTCTATATAGGCCCTTATGCAAAATAGTCCAAATGATGGACACACAAAAATCCAGAACCACACCATTGTGAGTCTCAGGAGATTCACTACCTAAAATGTTTGATAGGACTTTGCTGAATTTGCCAGGAAATGGGAGTGTGGACAGACCCAAAGGGTTAGCACATGATATTCTTAGCACTTGGCTATAAAGACTCTAAAAAATGCAATTTTCTTTACCCTTCATTTTTTGGTATTTATAGAGAATCCTGACTGTCTCCACACTCCTAATCTTTTGTGGGTGATCAGGATGGTAATTCAGTAAGCCAGACCTATCATGTGGCTAGATAAAATGCAAAACAACCGGACATTCCCAGATGAAAAGTCGTGGTGGGTCACAGCACTGATGCCAATGCTCATGTGTGGTGCCAGGGACTCCAAGATGGGTGATGAGTACTATTATAGACTTGGGCCACCCTGTCCAGTATACAAGGAATGACAGTTGAACATTATACCTCTTATAGTTGGATTAATTTTGAGGTCACTACTTGTGCAAAAAGAGCTGATATAAAGTGAAGTGGATATAATACAGGGGATCTACAAACATGATCTATTGCCTGAAGGTCAATTAGGGAAAAATACTTTTCCTACCTATGTATGTCCAGCACTTAGGAACCAGAGCAAGAGCATGAATCATCTGTCCTTTGCTTAATCAAACAGTTTACTGATTAAGATGAGAAAGAGAGTGAGTCAGAACATAAGGCTGGAGTGGTTGTCATCATAAGCTATGGAGTCTGCCTACACATACACATAAACTTTCTAATGGACAGTGTTCTTTGAACATGTGGCTCACCCAAGGAGGACTCAGCAAGTTCCAGGAAAAACAAAACACCTGGAGGATTACTTTTTTAGGGGGAAATGGACTAGAGACAGAAAAGAAAATGCTCATCTTGAAAAACAGTAATTATTCACAGCAGAGATCATTTGAAATCTGGATCAAAGGCCAGCTTTATTCTATCACTCTGGTTGTGCTAGGGGAGGATGTCACAAACAAAGTTCAGGGTTGTTTGGTATGTGAGAATCTGGGCCTGTGAGTCAAGGTTAGAGTGATTAGATAAAGGAGTGCTTATGTTTCTCATTCCTGCAAAAATGTAATAATTAATTCCTGCATAAAGATTTACACTGTAGCTTGTATACTGAAAAGTTTTTACTGGGAAGACAAAGTTGCAGGGAGTCTCAGTGTGCACCTACATTTTGTTCCATTTAGGTTTTTGGGGAACTGGTGGTAAAGCAGTCCTGGGAGACTAGTTACCTGAGGGGCCAAAGAACTTGGAAAATAACTTATCCTCAGAAAACAAAAAGTCCCAGAACTTCAGATGAGTTCAATGGGTCAGTCCCATTAGAAAGAGTGATTTCAATTACAGAACAGGTATGCATCACTCAGTTGCATTAGTCACTGACCTAGCTCATTCACAGGCAATTACACTTAAGTCCTAGAGGGATACCCAAACAATAAGAGAGTGAAAATGTAATGAATTGTTTCACATATTAGACAGCATTACACAACTGTTCTACCACAGCTGTGCTATTCTTCACGACACATTAAGTATTTAATCCTTACATTTAAGTATCAGGAGCATTAATGTCATCAACCTTAGATGGGAGATTGCATTCTTTGTCCACATACTCCTGTCAGGCTGAGGCAGTAGGTATCAGCAACCTTAGTGTAAAAATTTTCAACAGTGCCATTAGCAGCAAGAACCTTCAAAAGCCATCAGGAATGAGTGGTGCCTTAAGAGGCAATGAATTCCATAACTTTTTTTTTTTTAGCACGAACAAGAACAAGGTATAATTACAGCAAAGAGAGTAAGAAAATGAGAGGCACCAAGTAGTAGCCGAAGGGCTAACTGATTCACACAGCATCTGAAAGATCTACCCTAAGGACTCTCAAACCAATTCGTGTTGCACTAGGACCATAAGTAGGGTGAGGGAGAGAAGGCACTACAAGTTTTTGAAGCAAGTGAATCCAGAGTTATAGAAATACTATTTGTTAGAATAAATCTATTTTACATCCATGATAATGTGGCCTGTGAAACAAAAGTCACTTATGATTATATTACCTTTCTAGAAAAAAATGAATGTATAAAAAACAATTGAATACAGAGTGGGGAAGAAGTAGGTTTACAGTCATGAGTATGCAAAACAGAATTTATTTTTGTATTATTTATAAATTTTTGTATTATTTTCCATATGTCCCACCCCATATATTAAAAGAAAATAAAGCAAAATTAAATAAAATCAGTTTGTGTAGTAATGTTAATGGTCTAATTTATAAGACTATAAGTATATACACTAGGGGCATAAAGAGTAAAATCAATGACCTTTCAAACACTAATAACAAGTGACTATCAATGACATGTATCAATGATGAAATGTACCTTGTATCTTGTATCTTCTTCAATAAATGTCTCTATTTTTCATAGTGCATGGCTGGATACCTTCTGGACAGGCTATGTGTGTGTGTGTGTGTGTGTGTGTGTGTGTCGAATATATCTCAAATCACCCTAATCTATCTACATAATAAGAATAATAGTAAACAACACGCAGAGTCTTCACAACCACTCCACATGTTAGTTCCTGTTATTCCTATTATGTAGATAAAGAAGCTGAGAAAGAGAGATGATGACTTGGCCCTGATATACTACAAATATGTAATAAAAATTGGGATTGCAGTCTTGTTCTGATTGACTTCAATATTCTGCTACAGTATTCTGCCTTCCAAGAAGGTTGATTTCAAGCACAGAAAAATGTTCAGAAACAGCATATTGTTATTGCGACTCAAAGGGAATCTGTCTTAATGTCCAACCTGTGTGTTACAATAAATGTAGGTACAATTTGGTGAATATTAATTAATTGATAAAATGCATTTTGGAGATCTTCTTATGAGAAAATGAGATTTTATACATGGACCAACCAGTGGCCATGAAATTGCAGCTTTCACTAGAGACAAAAAAAAAAAAAAACATGCATTTTAAGTAAGTGGGAAGGAAAGTAAATGGCACTGAAGTAACATCTGAAAAAGTAATGATTATACAAATTTTATTTTTTTCACAAATATAATTTATTTTCTTTACAAACATAAACTTTTCAACTCTGAATTCTTATATGTCAGGTGGCAGATTGGTTCTAGTTCTGCATAAAAATTCAGGAGTTGGTGGAAATGCAAGTAGAAACACAATGGCATGTTTCCAGGCTTGAGAAAATAATGTTTCGACTCACATGTTGGTGGATGAGACACAAACAGCTTGCATTTCCTTGTGTATTTGTATGTGAGATAATTAGTAAACATAGAAATATTCAGAGTTTTCCTGAGTTGAAGGTGTATGACTAAAAAATTAAAACTTTTCATCAGCTTCCCATTGTTCTCAGGATAAAAACCAAAATCCTATGGCCGTAGAAAGCCATGCATAGTTTGGCAGCAGCCTCTCTCTCTGCACATCATCTCAAGTCACTCAAACCCTTGTTCACTACACTCTGGTCACAATGTTCAAGGTCGTTGTACATACTGTACCCAAATTATGATACATTACAGAGATTATTTTGTCCTCCCATTAGAAAATATTTCAAACATAACAATAAGTATATAAAATGAGAACTGATAAGTATGCTCATAAGGAGCTATTTGAAGAATTCTAGATTAATGTAATAAAGTCTAGATTTATCAAAAACAAATTACTTTTTATGAATCACATGTCTTGATAAAACTAAATGTGCTGTGCAAAGCTGAATGTTATTTGCTTAAATCTTATTTCTTTCTTGAAAGAATTTGAGGAGGCTCTAAATCTAGTTTGTTTGTTTTTTTAAAGATTTTATTTGTTTTTTAGAGAGAAGGAAAGGGAAGGAGAAAGAGAGGGAGAGAAACATCAATGTGTGGTTGCCTCTCACATGCCCCCTACTGGGGACCTGGCCCGCAACCCAGGCATGTGCCCTGACTGGGAATGGAACCAGCAACCCTTTGGTTCACAGACCCCACTCAATTCACTGAGCTACACCAGCCAGGGCTAAATGTAGTTTTAAAGAGTGACACTACACTCTTCTGGTTTTCCTCTGTCTGCTCCTTAAGTGTATATACATAATACAGGGAAAAATGAGAGATGTAGAATAAAACAAAGCAGACATAACCAAATGTAATGTGTGGATCTTATTTGGATGGTGATGAGAAAAAAATAAATGGTTATAAAAAGACATCTGTAACATAATCTGGAAAATAATTAATACAGCCTGAGTATTAGTTGGTATTAAGGAATTACTAATAATTTTGTTAGGTATGATAATTGCATGGTAGTTAAATGAAAAAATAAGTCCTATAAATTACTTATTGTATTTAGGAGGGAGCACACATGATGTCTGAAAGTCACTGTAAAATATGCCAGCAAAAAGTAAGGGAAGGAATGCATGCAAAAAGATCGTAATAATGTACACTGAACCCCCAAGGTAAACTCCCAACGCTAAACAAAACAATAAAGCTACAGAAGAACCTGAATAAAACACAGGTGAAATATTTTTTAATAACTGAAGAATAGAAAAGGCTTTTTAAACTACAGTTCAAGATTCAGAAGCCAAAAAAGGAAAGATCAATAACATGAAGTACTTTTTCATTTTATTTTTTATTGTTTTCCAGGTACAGCTGTGTCTATTTTCCCCCCACCACTCTCCCCCACCCTACACTTTTTAAAAAAGACACTTCTGCATGACAAAAAAATCATATATTTTTGAAACAATAAAAAGCTGGAAAAATATTTGCTACTTACATCACAGATGAGAGCAAATATTCCCAGTTTACTAAGAGGACCTAGAAACTGATATGAAAAAGACAAGCAATCTAATGGAAAAAATGAGAAAAAGACATAAATGGACAGTTCAGAGGAAAATGAGTACAAATTACCTACACATGTAAAAAATGTTCCATCTCACTCATAGTAAGAGAATTATGCATTAAATGACAACTAAAGATAATTTTTGCCAATAAGCTTTGGGAAATAAGAATTCTAAATATCTATGCAAAATATAACCAGAGACATTGAAATAAAGAACAAACTGACAGCAACCACAGGGAAGGTGGTGGGGGATAGTGAAGGAAAGAAGGGGAAGGGTCATCAAGGAACGTGTATAAAGGACCCATGGACAAAGCCAAAAGGGGGTGGGATCGACGGTGGGAGGCAGGGGAAAAATGGAGACAACTGTACTTGAAGAACAATAAAAAGTAAGAAAAATAGAAAAAGTATCTATGGGGTGTAATTTCATAATATTTATCAAAAATATAAAGGAATTTATCTTTTCAGTCAGCAATCCTAATGAGAATTTATATCTGCAAATATATTTTCATATGTATACAAAGCTATTTATTGGTTTACTGTTTGTAATAAAATATTGATACTAATCCAAATGTCCATCACTAGAGAAGTTGTTAAATAAGTTGTGTTAAATCATACAATGCAGCACTACACATCTGTTTTAAAAAACCATGAGGAAACTCTCTGTATATACTGATGTGGGGAGATTTCTAGGATATACAGTTAAGTGAAAGAGAGTAAGAAAATGAAAAATATCTATAGTATAATACCTTTTGAATAAAGGATGGAAGTGATAATGGCCCATATTTTCATTTTCTTGTATTTATGTAGAAAAACACCAGAAGTATCCACAAGAATCAATAAAAGCACTTAGTCGCCTGGTGCAGGGGAAAGAGGTGCAGATGGGAAAGAGATAGGAATGGGATTTCCCAATATAAACCTTGATTTTTTGCTTCATTTTTTGAATCACTTAAGTATATTCTGTATCCAACACAATACAAATAACATTTGAAGAGAAGAAAGTTAGCTCCTCAACAAACCTTGCACATTTCATCCAAGCAGACTTAATGTTTTGCTTTACTGTGCTCCCACACTATTTTAAAAGCAGTTTTCTGCAACACTCTTTAGTTACTTCCATAGTTTTTGTTTCTTGTCAGTCATTCCTACAAAGCTATGAAGTTCTTAAGTGTAGGAGTCCTGTGTTAATGCACTTCTGTCTCTTTCATTACATACCTGGTGCCTAGCATGTGGTAGCTGTCCATTAAATATAACCTTTTCAGGTCCAGCTTGTTGTTGTTCCTCATTTTCTAACACCTGAGTTTGACTGTATCTTTTATTTCTGAAATTCTAAAGGACTATTTCCTCAACGTGCATTATAACTACTTGCATCAGACCTTAAAAAGTATGTATGTAAGTGGTTATTTAGAAGTCCCATTTCTACCCACATTCACACATACACAGACCCTGTAGTTAAAGTGCCTTGTGTGAGCCACAGTAGTCAAGTCGGCATCCCAGGGGCTCTGTGCCAAGGATCATTTCAGTTATCTACATTCTGTATATATTTAATTCTCATAATAACTTCATAGGGTAGATACTCCCCTCCCCACTTTAGAGTTATAGAAACTGAGGCTAGGAAAGGTTAAATAACTTTCAGAAGGTCACAAAGTCAGTAAGTGAGAGTTATGGGCAGAATTGTGTTCCTTCAAAATTTAAATGTTGAAGTCTTTTTTTCCACATTTTTTATTGTTGTTCAAGTACAGTTGTCTCCATTTCCCCCCACCACTCCCCACCATCCCAGCCTTCCCCACTTCCCCCTCTTGACCGTATCCTAGTTTGGCTTTGTCCTTGTGTCCTTTATACATGTTCCTGAAAACCCTTCCCCTTTTTCCCCTCCCTATGTTCTCTCACCCCCTCTCTGGTTCCTGTCAGTTTGGTCTTTATTTCCATGTCTCTGGTTATATTTTGCCTGCTTGTTTGTTTTGTTGATTAGGTTCCACTTATAGGTGAGAGCAAATGGTATTTTCTTTCATCGCCTGGCTCATTTCAATCTTTTCCTGTAGCATCTTATTTTTGCTCCCTTTATTGCATTTATCACTATCTCATATTAGAATTATTTACTTATGTTTCTTTGTTTTTATCAAATGATGAACCCTTAGTGATTTATTAGGTATTCAACTAAGATAATGAACTGAGAGACCTTGAAAAATTAAAAATAATTTTTCTGTAAATTTCTAAGTTAAATGATGCCAGTACTATCACAATACTTAATGATATCTAAGATGATCACTCCCTAGTAAAACAATAGAACCTCACTAGTGGAAAATAAAAATCACATCTTTAAAAAAATCTTTGTTCATTACACTGATGCATTTATCCATGAAGACCTCCCACATCCTACACCTCTTCATTAAGAGTATGCAGAAATCTACTAAGCTGATTTTAAAATCTACCTTTGGTTTAGCTTCCATAATTTGAAGAATTGATTTTGAAAGACATTAATAATATTTAGACAGACCACTATAGACCAGTAGGATAGAACAACATTAATAAATAAGAATTGAAGTTCCAAGACTAATAGAAATATTGTCCTAGAAGGTACCTAAATTCTTTCAATGCATGAAAGTTCCTAGCTGAAATATATTTATTAACATTCATTCATTCAGCAAATATTTTTGAGCAACTGCTATACTGCACATTATGAAGTATTAAGATATGAATGAGGGGAGGGAATTGGATGTGGAAGATGGGGGAAGGTAGGGCAAGGGAGACTAATGGGGGGACATGAGGACAACTGTAACTGAACAGCAATTAATTTAAAAAATTTTAAAGGTATAAATGAAATATAGTCTTTGTCCTCAAGGAGGCAGTATTGCATAGTGGTTAGTAACATATGGAATTAAACATAATTTTGAACTATTGCTTGTCTACATGACCTTGTGCAAGTTATTAAACATTGCACCTTATTTTTATCTTCTGTCAAATAGGATAGCTATTTTACAGGCTTGTTAGGAAGATTTAGGTTAAATAATGTGCATACAGACTGTACACAGTGCTTGGCACATAATAAACAGTCCAAAAGTGTTTCTTTTCAGACTTATTGTCTAAGAATAGAAGTATTCTTTTATGGAGTCTACCTTTTCATAAGAGTAACGTTCATATGCTTTACTATAGAGTGTAATCCCATTCCAAATATTTACATGGTATTCACACATGGTACCCTTATCCTAATTCTCAGGCTCTAAGAGGCATGGAAGAACAAATTTTTAGAGTGGTGAGGATATTAGTGAATGAAATTGATGAATGATTATTAGTGCTCTTAAAAAGAAGAATATACATGGTTCTCCAAAACCGATGGTGGGAGAATACATGTCATTTATTTGAATGATAGATTGGAATTTTAACAAAGATTGTAAATGTATTAAAAATATTTTGAAAAGGAAATGGTGATTGCTAAAAGTCAGTATGGGTTCACTAACAATATATTATGCTAGACTAGTAGGCCACTGTTACCTAAAGTGGTGTCCCTCAGAACATTGAATGCTGCCAAAATTGTATTTATTTTCTATGAACAGATAAATCTAGGAAACATGAGATAAGCAAAGTTAAACATGTCTTCACATGTATCCGTTGCATAACTTTTCAGAGTTTTAAAACAGTAAAATGTATTACATGTTTCCAATAGGATAATGTAGTATTCAGTCTTTCCCAAATGTTAGCACAACAACATGGTGGGGCAAAAGTAGGTTTACAGTTGTTCATATGGAAAATAATGCAATAATTAATAAATCATAATACAAGAATAAACTCTGCATATTGTGTACTCACAAATGTAAACCTGTATTGTAGAGGTGAGGTGTGTGTGCTCGCTAGTATGAGCACATTACTTATCAACATTACTCCAAACTAATGTTTTATAAAATATGGTTTTGGAAATATGGTTCTAGTTTAAGTTTCTGTTTTGTTTGTTTGAAGAATTTTTGTTACACTTTTATGTACAGAAAACTCAACAGTGTACACTCAGCCCAGCTTGGGGGCCAGTTCTTTAGCCTTGGACTTTTCCAGTTTGGCAATGTGAGCCACCAACTTGCGATCTAAGATGTTGCCTCCCCAGTGACAGTGGATCTCATCATATCTGTCGTTGTAATTGGTCCAGATAGCTTCCACCGGCTTAGCGAGAGCTCCTTTGCCTTCCAAGTTAACCTATTTAAAGGCAACAATGGTATAGGTCTTCCTGTCGAGTAGACACCCAGTCTGGCCTTCCCCTTGATGATGCAGTAAGGAGCCCCCATCTTTGGCACACAGTGGGCAGGAAGACGACCAGCTCAATGGGATACACATCCTGTGCAATCACTACCAGCGGGGCCTTCTTGCTCTCCACCAAGCTGGGGGCAGTGTTAACCCCTGCTGGAGGGACAGATGGCCCCTTGGTGGAGATATCCCCTTTGCCCGCAGCTTTTTTATCAGCCCGGGGCCAATCTCTGCTGCTTCTCAGGCTTTGTCTCTGGTCCATCCTTGTGCACAGCTTGAGCAGCTTCATAGCTGTTTGGTGGTCCAAGCCCTGGGTGAACTGGTTAATGGCAGGAGGTACTTTCAGACGCTTATAGAGAATAGCCCTTTGCCTCTGCAGCTGAATGTAGCAGGGCCATTTGATAAAGCAGGTGAGGTCCAGTGTGAAAATATGGGGGCCTTTTCTCAAACAGGAGATTTACCATCTTCTTAGTCTCCTGCTTCTTCAATACCTTCTTTACTTTTAGCCCTTTGGGTGGCAGGAGGAAAGTTAGTTTAAGTTTCCTTATAGAGTTAATAGAAAGGAGAATGAGCAGATATTATATTTTAATTTTTATAAGAAATTTGAAAAAATCATATTATTAATCTTTGGTGGAAAAATGTCCTTTGGATCAGTCATCTTTAAACATTTTCCTTATGTAATCCTTAAAAGAATTTTGAAAACATATATACAATCTCCATATTTTTTCTTCCTTTTAAAAATATTTATTGTTGCTCAATTACAATTGGCCTCATATTTTTAAGTTGATTCCAAACATTTTTCATCATGACTTTTAAATTATTTTTTAAAATTTTAGATCTCAGAAGTACAGAATTGGCTTCATCATAAACATTTCCTATGATCTACTTTTTTCATTGGTCTTACACATGGACTACTTTGAGTGATTTATTCAATAAATCATTTTGTATAATGTAATAAGCATGCACAAACCCAATACCCCAAAAGAAACTTAGGCCTTGAGAGTAACTTGACATCCATATATTTTGCTCCCATTATTCCATTCCCCCAGGTCACCTATCATGAATTTGGTGTTCATTGTTCTCTGACTTTCTGTTTTATTTACCTTTATTATGTTTGAGTACATTCATAAACATATAAAAATATGCTGAGCATCATTAATTATTGTTAAAATACAAAATAAAACCACAATGAGATATCACCTCACATCTGTCAGAATGGCTGTCACCAATAAATCAACAAGTGCTGGTGAAGATGCAAAGAAAAGAGAACCCTCATGCACTGTTGGTGGGAATGCAGACTGGTGCCGTCACTGTGGAAAACAGTATGCAGTTTTCTTTAAAAATTAAAAATGGAACTGCCTTATGATGCAGCAATTCTGCTTCAGGGAATATATCTGAAGAAACCTGAAATACTAATTCAAAAGAATATGTGTACCCCTGTGTTCATTGTAGTACTATTACGATAGCCAAGATTTGGAAGCAGCACAAATACCCATCAATAAACGAGTGGATAAAAAATCTCTGGTACATTTATACAATGGAATTCTACACAGCACTAAAAAGGAAGGAAGCCTTATAGTTTGTGACAGCATGGATGGATCTGGAGAGTATTATGCTAAGTGAAATAAGTCAGACAGTGAGGGACAAGTACCATATGATTTCACTTATATGTGCAATCTAGTGAACAAAATAAACTGAGGAACAAAATAGAAACAGACTCATAGATACAGGAAACAGACTGATAGCTGTTAGAGGGGAAAGAGGTTAGAGGGCTCAGTGAAAAAAGAGAAAGGATTAAGCAAAAAATAAATAAATAAATAAAAACTCGGCCACAGACAACAGTATGGTGATTGCCAGAGGAAAGGGGGTGAGGGGAGGTAGAAGGTAAACAGGACATAAATACTGATGGAAGAAGACTTGGCTTTGATGGTGAACACACAATACAATATACAGATAATGTATGATAGAATTGTACACTTAAAACCTTTATAATTTTATTAGCTAATGTCACCTGAATAATTTCAAGAAAAATTAAAATAAATAAAAATTTTTAAAAAGGTCTGAGGAAAAAATAGATTTTACATATTTGATATTTTATACTATTTTATATAATATATTTAAAAACACACAGTTCCTAGGTCTATTGCTAATATGTTGGAACACCATTCTATTTATAATGAACTATAGAAATGATCCCTGAAAGTACAGTCTTCCATTCTATTTATATATTGATCTTGCAACCAGCTTTCTTGTCAAATAAATTCATTTATTATTTAAAATAGTTGGTCTGTAGATTTTTGGATTTTTATATACACAATATTATTTATAAATACTGATATTAAAATTTCCCTTCAAATCATAATATCTTTATTTTATTTTTCTTGTCTTACTGTATGGGTGAGAATATCTAACACAAGCTTAAGCAGAAGAGGTAACAGTGAACCTGTATTTTTCATTCCTTCTCTGAGAGGAAAAAAATCCAAATATTTCACCTGTAAGTATGGTATTTCCTGTAGGATTTGGTACTTGTTTTTAAATGAAATTCAAAAAGCTCCCTTTGATGCCCATTTTTCTATTTTTAATCATGAAGGGATGCTAAATTTATCAAATTACTCTCTCCATGTGTTTAGATAACCTTAATGGTTTTTTCCTTTATTCAAATAATGAGGCTGGGTGGAGGGAGTGAAGGGCGGGGGGAATTGGGACAACTGTAATAACATAAATGATAAAATATTTTGTTAAAGTTTTCTTAAAAATAAACTTGACTCTGTGAAATTCATTAGAAAAGCACATCTTAGAAGAGAACCTCATCTCACAATTATTTTAATTTCTGTATTACTGTAATATTCCCTTATATGGGCATTAGATAGAAAAGTTTGGTCTATATCCTTACTCTATGAAATATAGAATCTACATAAAATCTGTACATTTCAAAACAAAAGAAAATCTAGTTTCTTTGCTAAAGCAGCAATTATGTGTTTCAAAATAAACATAGTAAATTCCCTACTTAACCTTAAGAAGTATGTTAGTTAAGTTATATTATCCTTTATTAAAGATAGTGGGTATTTTCCTTACCCCCTTTTTTCACTCAAAACACAAAGAGTCAAAAAATTTACATTGATTGCTTTTCAAATATTGAGTCAATACTGAATTTGTAGGCTAACCCAACTTGGTCATAAAGTATTATCCCTTTTATGTAATACTAAATTTGGTTTACTATTATTTTGTTCAGCAACTTTGCTTCTATTTTTTAATAGTGGGATTGGAGCACTGATTTCTTTTCTTGTAATGTACTCATTAGGTTTTGAAATGAATATGAAGCTGTCCTTGAAGTGATCAGGAAGAAGCCCTTTTTTGTCTATTGTCTGAAGAAATTTGGATAAAATTGGTATTCTTTATTCCTTAAAATTTTGGTAGAATTTACCAATGAAACCATTTGGGTCTGTAGTTTACTTTGTGGTAAGGTTTTAATTATATATAAGTTGTTCTTAGTGGTTATAGAACTATTGTACTTAGCCCATTCTGTGTACATTCTAGAAAGTTATATTATTCTAGGAATTTCACTATTTTATCTCATTTACTGGTATAAATTAATAATATTTTCAAAAATATTGTATATGTTTTGGTATTTTCTTTTCATTCCTGAGATAGGATACTGCAGTTTCTTTCTCTGTCTCTCTCTCAAAGTCAATCTCTCTAAGGGTTTATGAACTTTGTTTTTTAAAAAATTTACTTTATTAAGATTTTATTTATTTATTTTTAGAGTGAGGGGAAGGGAGGAGAGGGAAACATCAGTGTGTAGCTGCCTCTCATGTGCCCCTCTACTGGAGACATGGCCCGCAACCCAGGCATGTGCCCTGAATAGGAATTGAACTGGCAACCCTTTAGTTTGCAGGCTGGTGTTCAATCCATTGAGCCACACCAGCCAGGGCAATTTGACATTAATTTAAAAGAAATAATTACACAATTGAATTTTATGCAGCAGAAAGAAAGAAGGAGTTCTTACCCTTTGCAACAGCATGGATGGAGCTGGAAAGCATTATGTTAAGCAAAATAAGCCAGGCAGTGAAAGACAAATACCATATGATCTCACATTTAACAGGAACCTAAACAACAAAACAAAGAAACAAGCAAAATATAGTCAAAGACACTGAACAGAGGACACTTAGACACTTAGAGGACAGAATGACAGTGACCAGAGGGGAGAGAAGAGGGAATTTCAGGGGAGACTGGGAAGGGTTTACAAGAACAAACTTAAAGGACACATGGACAAAAACTAGGGGGAGGGTGGTAATGGGAGGGAAGTGGGGAGGGGTGGGTGGGTGGGCTGGAATGGGAGTAAAAGGCAGAAAACTGTACTTGAACAATGATTAATAAAAAAAGAAAAGAAATATTTCTGTTGGTTTTAGACTTCGATGAAAGTTGGATTCTTTCAGCACACTGGAGGTATCTTTCCATTGTCTGCAGTATCCCTTTATTGTTTGATGAGCAGTCAGCAATAGGTCATATTGCTTCACCTTCTATAGTAATACATCTGTTATTTTTTTTGGCTGCATTTATGATTTTTCTCTTTCATTGATTTTTAGTAGCATCATTTTTCTTTTTAAGCAGGGTGCTATTTTCTTAAACATCTTATAAATTTCCAAGTACAAGTATTTTACCTCCCTGGTTAAATTTATTCTTAGGTATTTTTGAAATTGAATTTATTGGGGTGACAAAAATTAATATGATTATTAAATTTCAACTGTATGATTTTATAATATATTATCTGTATATTGCACTGTGTGCCAGCAACCTAAAGTCAAATCAAGTTCCATCATCATATACTTGACCTCCTTTATCCTCCACTACCCTCCCCCCCCTCCCCCTCTGGTAACCACCATACCATTGTGTGTGTCTATGACCTTGTTTGTTTGTTTTTCTTGTTTGCTTATTTGTTACTTTCAGTTTTATATCCCACATATGAATGAAATCATATGATTCTTAAGTTTTTCTGACTTATTTTGCTGAGCATAATATTTTCAAGACCCATCCATATTGTCACAAATGGCAATCTTTCAACCTTTCTTATGGATGAATAGTACTCTACTGTATACATGTACCACATCTTCTTTATCCAATCATCTACTGAGGGACAGTTTGGTTGTTTCAATATCTTGACCCCCATGAATAATGTTGCAATGAACATAGTGGTGCACATATGTTTGCAAGTAACTGTTTTTCAATTTTGGGCGGTAGATACCTCAAAGATGGGTTGCTGTGGTATACAGTAACTCTGTTCTCAATTTTTTGAGGAACCACCATACTGTTTTCCATAGTGGCCGTACCAGTTTTCATTCCTACTGGCAGTGAATGAGGATTCCTTTTACTCCATAACCTCTCCAACACTTATTATTTGTCTTGTTGAGAAGAGCCATTTTAGCAGGTGTGTGGAGGTATCTCATTGTAGTTTTGATCTGCATTTTCCTAATAGCTAGTGAGGTTGAGCATCCTTTCATATATGTGTTGGCCATTTGGAGGTCTTTGTGGAAGAGGTGTCTTTTCAGGTTGTCTGCCCATTTTTTAATTGGACTGTTTGTTTGGGGTTGAGTTGTGTGAGTTCTTTATGTATTTTGGATATATCTTCTTTAATTGGATTGGCTGCCTTTTTGTTTTGTTGGCAGTTTCTGTTGTTATGCAGAGGCTTTTTTTGTTTGATATAGTCCCATTCATTTATTTTTGCCTCTACTTCCTTTGTCTTTGGGGTCAGATTCATAAAATCTTCTCTATGACCCAAGTCCATAAGTTTAGTACCTATGTTTTGTTCTATGTAATTTATTGTTTCAGGTCTTGTATTTAGGTCTTTGACATATTTTGAGTTTATTTTTGTATATGGGGATAGACAATAATCTAGTTTCATTTTTTTCTATGCGACCTTCCAATTTTCCCAGAACCATTTACTGAAGAAACATTCTTTTCTTGTTGTATATTTGTGGCTTCTTTATCAAAAATTATTTGCCCATATACATGTGAGTTTATTTCTGGGCTCTCATTTCTGTTCATTGGTCTGTGTGTCTGCTTTTCTGCCAATGACATGTTGTTTTGATGACTATTTAAATAGTATTATTTTCAAGTGCTAGAGATTATTGATGAAAAAATTTAGTAACAATGAGAGTCTGGATGATATTTTGTTTCAAGAGTAATTACTATTGTTTTTGGAGCAATATCATATTACCTCAATGTAATCAATGTCTCTTTGGGATATGGTCCAGTTTTGTTTCCTGTGTTTGTGGAGTATGGCTTTTTGGAGAAGCAATGCTATGTGGCTTCCAAGGTAAGGTCATAAAAGGCAATAAAAGCTTCTGCTTTGTTCCCTGGAGCTCTGATATACATTTTAAGATCAACTATGTGAAGCTGCCCTGCCACAAGGAAAACTGTCACATGTTGAGGTCACATGCAAGCACTCTAGTCACCATTAGCAGTTGATCTTAGTGCTTGAATCATCTCCATATATGTACCAAATACATGAAGACAGAAGTCTTCAGATAATTTTTGCCTCCAGCCATTAAGTTATTTTCACCCTTAGAGACTTTTTAGATGAGGCCACAGATACTATAGATAAGAAACAAATATTCCTGACCTATAGAATCTTTCAGCATGATCAAATGTTTTTTTTTTTTTCATAGCACTAAGTTTTGGAGTTTTTTTATTACACAACAACAGTAAACAAAATGAGTGTTTTAGAAGTGTCAGTTCAATAAGAAAATGAAAATAATATATACCATTTTATGCTTTTGCCCCTTTGTTGATTGGGGGAGTGGTGAGGGGAAAATGGACACAACTGTACTTGAACAATAAAAAAAGTTAAAAAGAAAATAATATATAACTGGAAAGAAAAATAAAACTATCATTTTCTTGAATGATATTACTATATAAATATAAAATCTAAAATATATACAGGTACATTAATAATATTAACATTTGTGGTTAGCAAAGTTTCTGGATACAAGGTCACTATCCAAAAAACAATTGTATTTTTATATTGCACTTACAAACATTCTAACTTTTTTAAAGGAATGATAAAAGACTATGAACAGTGAAGACACTAAACAAAGAAAACCAAAGTAGAAAAACTTGTTGTACCAGATTTGAATGCATTAAAATTGATAGTAATTAAGATAGTGTGGTATTGGCACAAAGGTAAAGACAATGAATGTAACAAAGACACCAAAGCACATGCAGTCCCAGTAGAGGCAGCCACACAGAACAAATTGCATGGTAGCTCCAGGCTGATAGCCCAAGGCTGGTTACAGGCAGCATCTGACATTAACCTGCACTGGAACCCTACCCTAGTGGATCCAGAACAAACACAACCAGACTACACCAGACCATGACTGAACTAACCACGCAAATGGCACACCCAAAGGAAGATCCTGGCAAGAACCAGAACTTGCAAGAAAAAAACTCTACCTTGGCTGCAGTCTCTGCACAGTGGTTGAGGTCTATTCTTACAGTCAGCCAGCCTGAGTGCTACCCTCACCCACAAATAGGCCAATAGCATTTAAGACTCTACTACACAGGAAGGCATACATAATCCACACAGGAGACATTCCTGGAGCACCTAGCTCAGGTGACCTGGAAGATTGCACCCATAAGCACCACAAGACACCTACAACATAAAACCACCATAACAAGTTTTGGAGTCATAGATCTACCTAATACACAGTGATAAAGACAAGAAGGCAGATGAAATGGAAACTCAAATAAATATGACCCAAGTGAAAGAATTAAGAGATATCCCCAGAATAAGAATTAAATGTGATGAAAAAAATACCAGATACAGAGCTCAGAACAATGGTAATAAGAATGGTCAAGGACCTTAATGGAAGAACGCATGATCTAGGTGAGAACTTAAACAAAGACATAGTAAGAGCTAAAAAGGACATAGAAACCATAAAAAGAACTAGTCAGAAATGAAGAAAACAATATCTGAGATAAAGAATACACTAGAGCTCTGGCTGGTGTAGCTCAGTGGATTGAGTGCTGGCTTGTGAACCAAAGGGTCACTAGTTTGATTCCCAGTCAGGGCACATGCTTGGGTTGTGGGCCAGGTCCCCAGTAGAGGGTACTCGAGAGTCAACCACACATTGATACTTCTCTCTCTTTCTCCCTCCCTTCCCCTCTCTAAAAATAAATAAATGAAATCTTTAAGAAAAAAATATACTAGAAGGATTCAACAGCAGGTTAGGTGAAGCAGAGACTCAGATCAGTGAATTAAAGGGTAATATAACTGACTAACAGGTGTCAAAGGGGAGGAAGGTTGGGGGACTGTGTAAAAAAGGTAAAGGGATTAAGCAAAAGGAAACACACAGGCACAGAGAACGGTATGGTCATTACCAGAGGGAAAGTGGAGCGGGAGGGAAAGTGGGGTGGGGGTGGTAGGAAAGGGCAAAGGGGGATAAATGGGGATAGAAAGACACTTTACTTGGGGCAATGGGTGAACAATGCAGTGCATAGATGGTGTCTTATAGAATTATACACTTGAAAGCTCTATGGTTTTATTGATCACTGCCCCCCTCCCAATAAATTCAATAAAAAATCAGAAAAAGTATGGATGGACATGTATACATGGGAAAAAAAGATACCAGAAACAAACACCCATGCATGTTTGATAACTTGACTTTTGACAAAAGTGGCATTGCAAACCAGTGGAAAAAGAATGTCTTTTGTTTTTCAAAATTTCTGAACAGATATTCCACAAAATAAAATATCCTAAAAGCAATACAATGTGAAAAGGTGAACAACTGCCTAGTAACCAGGGAAATGCAAATTAAAACCACAATTAGATAACTGCTCCCTGCCAAATTGAAGGAATAAAAGAGAAACACAAGGTCCAGAATGAGGACCTCACAGTAGGTCCTCTATACTCTATATGATGCTAATCAAACCATACTTGGAGCATGAAATTCAGTTCTGGAGACCACCCTTTCAAGAAGAGAGAAGCGGAGAAACTGGGACATGTTGAGAGGAGAGATCTATAGACATCACAGCATATAAAGAATAGTTAGAGCAATGAAAAATATTAACTTAGAGAGAAGGCTTCCATTACAAAAGCTTTCACAAGAATAGAGATGAGTTTATAACTGTGAATTATTAGTATGAAAGAAACATAAAAGGAAACAGTTCTAAGCTCAACCTCAGAAAAATATTTCTCCAGTTTGGAGCTGACCAAAAATGGAATGGGGATGTCTCAGGAATTGTGAGCTACCAGTAACTGGAGGAGTTCACAAGCAATGCCTGAATGGCAATTTGATGATGTCACTATTGTTAGGGTCTGGAGGAAGCTAGAGGGGCTCGACTGGCCTCTGAGGTTCTTTTCAGATTTATAAATCCCTAAGTCATGGGGCATGTTTGTGTGTGAACGGGTTCTTAAGCCAGGCCTCCCTGTGGAAGAAATAACACCTCCATCCTAGCGCCCATTACATTTTTTATTATTTTAAAAAATATTTTATTTATTTATTTTTAGCAAGAAGGGAGGGGAGGGAGAAAGAGGGAGAGAAACATCAGTGTATGGTTGCGTCTCACACAACCCCCACTGGGGACCTGGCCTGCAACCCAGGCATGTGCCCTGACTGGGAATCAAACCAGTGGCTGTTTGGTTCGCAGGCTGGCACTCAGTCTACTGAGCCATGCCAGCCAGGGGTCCCCTGTTATATTTTAGATTTATAAATTCATAAATCATGGGGTGTGTTTGTGTGTGAAAGAGATCTTAAAGCAGGCCTCCCTTTGGAAAAAATAACACCTGCGCCCTAGCCCCCATTACATCTCTTTCTAGTGACAACTGGGTTGACTTACTACCCTTCTGGAATCAGTGATTCCTGATGAAAGAATAATTGACCAGTTGTCCTCACTGCAAGTACAAGATTTTAGAAATAATTATCGCTGTTGCTGGAGTCTTATTGTTCCCTGAGAACTTTTCTTGTTACTGCTCAGGGACAATGGATAAAATAACATTCTACGCATGTCTCTGTTGGAATTCTGTACAGTTGATACAATTTTGTCTTTAAATTTTGCATTCCCAAGCAAGGAACATTTATTTTCCATGGGTATATGGCACCCTCTAGTGGCTACAACTATGAACCTAATGTCTTGGGTGAGATCAGAACTCTGGACCCAATACTTCAAACACAACTTTTGGCACCAAGTCATGAAGTTGCTTCCTGACGATGCTCATCACCATGTAGCGCATAAATGAGACAGGCTTCAAACTGTTATGCACAACACTCTGCCGACACTCAGGGAGACAAACAGTAAGTCCTCCAAAATGCAATATTTTTCTGTATTTAAATATTTTGTGTTAATGTGTTGTTTGTTAATAGAAGAAAAATGTGATATTCCTAGTCTTCCACTTGCCAGAGCAGCCATAATTGTGGGGAGTATGTCATCACTGAGTAACATTGCTGTTGATTCGATCTAACAATCAAATCTCTTTGAATATAATTGAGACACTCTTATTTTGGAAACACCACTCCCAGGCACTCTTATTTTGGAAATACCACTCCACAATGTATCAAAGAATAAAAATTGAAATGTATCTACCTTCTTATTTATTTATTTAAATTTTTAGTTATTGATTTTGCCAGAGACAGGATGGGAGGGGGAGAGACAGAGAGAGAGTGATGGGGAGAGAGAGACATTGATTTGTTCTTCCACTTATTTATGCATTCATTGGTTGATACTTGTATGTGCCCTGATCTTGTGTGTGATCAAAACCACAACCTTGGCATACCAGGCTGATGTTCTAACCCAAATGAGCTACCTGACCAGGGCCCCTACCTTCTTATTTAAATAGATATGAAAATATGCTCAATGTCACAAATCATCAGAGAAATGCAAATTAAAACCGCAATGAGATAGCATCTCACAACAGTCAGAATGGCCATCATAACCAAATCAACAAACAACAAGTGCTGGTGAGGACATGGAGAAAAGGGAACCCTGGTGCACTGTTGGTGGGAATGCAGACTGGTGCAGCTACTGTGGAAAGCAGTATGGAGTTACCTCAAAACTTAAAAATGAACTGCCTTTTGACCCAGTGATTCCACTTCTGGGAATTGAGCTGAAGAAACCTGAAACACTAATTTGAAAGAACACATGCACTCATTTGTTGATTTCAGTGTCATTTACAATAGCCAAGATCTGGAAACAGTCCAAGTACCCATCAGTAGGTGAGTGGATAAAAGAACAGTGGTACATTTACATAGTGGAATACTACTTGGCCATTAACAAAATGGAATTTTACCTTTTACAACAGCATGGATGGACCTAGAGATTGTTATGCTAAGTGAAATAAACTGGTCAGAGAAAGACTAGCACCATATGATCTCACTTATATGTGGCATCAAATTGAGGAACAAAATAGAAGCATGGACACATGGAACACACTGATACTGTCAGACGGTAGGGGATTCTGGATGAAAGAAGGTGAAGAGATTAAGAAGAGTCATATAATATGATACACAGATACAGATAACACTGTGGTGATGAGCAGAGGGAAAGGGGGGTAGGAGCTGTGTGGAGGTGGGCAAACAGGGGATAAATGAAAACAGAAAGAGACTTTGCAGGGTGTAGGTGTTGTGCTGAGTTGTACAGTTGCAGTCTGTTTTATTAGGGTGAACCAATGTCATTCCAATAAAATCAATAAAAATTAAAATAAGTGAATAAACATAAATATGAAATAAAAAGTATTAAAATGTTATAATTTTGTTTTTAATTTTAAAATTATGTAGCACCAAGCAATTTATTAAATTATGCTTGACAGTGATTTTTTGGCAACCATTATATATTTTTCAGAATTCTGCCGATGCAGGAAAAAAAGTCTAAACTCCCAATTGTTTTCAAGTGAAATGAAAATTTTATGAATACTGAATATAATATTTAAGCAAGTCAACATGGTGATGTGTTGTAGACATTTCACTAAACGTTTCATAGTTGTGTATTTGTAGGCTTGTTTTTATAATGTGGGGTAAATAGTATTTTTGCTTTCTTAAAGGTTTAAAAATAGAAAAAAATTTCTCCTGGCTATGGTGGACTACATAATCTGGAAAAACCCTTTTGTAAAGGAAATTTAAAATGTTAGAAGACAGCGACAGCATTTTCTTAAATACATCAAAGACCTGGATGAGAAAGTGAGGAATTACCAGGTTCAGAAAAGGGGATACACTTCAACTCCAAAGAGCTCAGTGATGACCTAAAGGTGCTATTGCCCTAGCCAGACCTTCTGTTTTGGCATGGGGAATACAGAGAAGTCTCCTGGAGACTCCTCTTTGAGTGCGGCATGAGAGCACAAGCAGTCTCCACTTGAAGGGAAAATGCTGCCCTAAAGAAAAAAAAATATGTGTTAAGGCAAGGGGGGAGAAATAACATTCAGAGAAAAGACTGAAGATAAAGGAGTGTTTTCTTATCACAAAGTCAAACATCCAGTGAATGCAGAGAACATGTTTGGGGAAGAGGGAAGAGTGGATACTGAAGACTGAGGTAAATTTTTTTAATGGAAGATGCCTTCTTATACTTCTCCTGTGCCATAGGTGTGACCCATATTATTAAAGTTCTGATGGAACCCTTCCAGTTTGAACAGATATCCTCAGTTCTGTCTCCTTCTTATTCTTTTTGCTCACCTGTGAATATGCCTCATACCCCAAAACTACCACTGTACATACAGCTCACTAAAACTGTACTATACCCCCCTCTAGCTCAACAGTGGGCCAAAAGTGTAGGGCAGGAAACCAAAATGTGTATTTTGGGTAGTGCTGTACTCAATCTGAAACCATTAGCACTATGAGTTCCTGATCCATCAAAAGGAATATGAGGCAGAGAAGTATTTGTAAGAATTTGTGGCACCTTAGAAAAGTGCCACATGTTAGGGACTTATATCAAGACAATGAGGAAGGAGGGGGAAAAATTCTTTTTACTGGGGTAACATCGGCTACTTCTTCAATAAAATTAATAGTCATTTGCACTCTAGATCATGGCAACATAGGGCCCAAATTATAACATTGTATAACTAAGCCTGAATGCCTATACAGTTTGCCAGCAATTCCACATCTAGGAATTTATTCTGAGGAAATTATTAGACAGGTGGGCAAAAATCTATTGATAAATATATACTGCAGCATTAACTACAATATAGAGTAGCTGAACACTAGCAATATGTTTAATAATACAGAATTGCTTAAATAGCTTTTGATACATCTATAAAATGGAACCATGTGAAGCCATGAAATGTCATTTTGTAAAATCATATTTTCTGAAATGGGATAATTTATTTATTTTAAATATTCTTTTTAAAAAAGATTTATTTATTTTTAAAGAGAGGTGAAGAGAGGGAGAGAAACATCAATATGTGGTTGCCTCTTGAGACCCCCTACTGGGGACCTGGCCTGCAACCCAGGCATGTGCCCTGACTGGGAATCAAACTGGTGACTCTTTGGTTCCCAGGCCCGTGCTCAATCCACTGAGCCAAACCAACCACAGCATAATTTTTAAAATATATTTTCTAAGTAAAAATGAGCCATTTACAAAATAGTATGTATCTTACCATAAATAGATTTTTAAAATATATTTACTCTCTCTTCCTCTCCTGCCACTTCTCTCAAAACCTCATACCCACCCTCATCTATCTACTTCTGACTAGGCCTGGAAGGGCTTATATACACATATCAAAAAGTGATTATCCCCAAATATTAGGGGTATGGATGATTTTTTTATTTGCAGTATTTGTTAAGTTTTCTGTGCATGGCATGCATTTATTTTATGATTTTTGAAATATGTTACCATTTAGCTAATAAATAAGTAGATTTCTTATCACAATAGGTCACAAATACTATTCAAAAACTCTTTAATCCATCTTAGTTTAATCAGGCTTTAACATTTTCAATCAAATTATATGAACAAATTGTTTGGAGACAGTTCTATGAAGGAGTAAAATGTACATTCCAGGGATTATCCTGGTAAAACCCTTCCACCAAATGTATCCTAATTGTTCTTGTTAATAAGGATCAACAGATTTTGTTTATATATCAATTTAGTTGGGATATTTTCATTTAGATTAATACATGTATATTTAAAAGAAATTAAGTATTGCCCTGGCTGGTGTAGCTCAGTGGAATGAGCGTGGGCTGAGAACCAAAGGGTCGCCAGTTTGATTCCCAGTCAGGGCACATGCCTGGGTTGCGGGCCAGGTCCCCAGTAGGGGCCACAAGAGAGGCAACCACACACTGATGCTTCTCTCTCTCTTTCTCCCTCCCTTCCCCTCTCTCCAAAAATAAAATAAATAAATAAAATCTTAAAAAAAAGAAATTAAGTATCAGGGAACATCTGCCCATCATCAAAGTTTCAGATAAGGCCCACTGGACTCACTGCTAATACTGGAATTCAGTTCTCTGGACATATTAATTTTGCCATATGGATATGTAGAATAAATAGAAGAGTTTTTCTTTTTTCTCTTTATTGTTTTCATCAATTCAGTAAAGACTATTGGTCCAAATAGAATACATGTTGACCACTAAGGGGTGGGACTAGTATATGGCAAATTATGTCAATTTTCCCAAATCCAAACCTGAAGGAAGATTTGTCTGTCCTGTGGCCTGGGAAGCATAATAACAGTCACCCTGATGCTGCTAATGACAAGTGTGGCTAGATTATCCTGCTGGGGCATTTGTGTAACAATTTTAAATTAGGTCTAGAAAAGTAAGAGTTGGGAAGATGGAGAGGGCAGAAAAGAATATGAGCATGTGGGAAAAATGAATAAAAGGATAGAAAGAGCAAAGGCATGAAAATGAGTAAGTACTGGGATTGCAGTGGGGAGTAAACAATAATTATGCAGGGAAGTTAGTTTAGGGAAACAGTGAAGACTATATAAATAGTGTAGGGCCAGATTATGGTGGGAACTCCTTAGAAACATAATTTAGGCTTGATTTGATAGTCAATGGAGTAGTATTTAAGTATTTCAGGCTGTATTGTCTTTAGTGCCAAATAAAAGTGATGTTTTAGGGAAAATAGCTAAGAATTGAGTACTTTTCCTGTTTCAGGTACTGTGTTACAATTATGGTCAAGAGGGTGACCTGTGGAATGGGTTGGATTTGAGGTCTAGTCCTGGCTCTGAAATTTACTTGCTATATAACTTTGGGAAAAATTACTTATTCCTTGAGTCTCAGTTTCTTCTGTAAAACTGATATAATAAAGTCAACTGCTCAAGGTTGTTCTGTGGAGAAGGGAGAACCTGTTGACAGGAAATAGGAAGCTACAATTATTGAACATAGAAAAAGGTGATAAAACCATTGGAATATAGAGGGAAAACAAGTGCAAAGGAAAAGTGAAGAAGTAGGACAGGTGACTGACTCCCTCTATCCACTCAATTTGTGAGTTCCTTAATTCTGTTTATTTGACATAATTTGGAAATTTGAAATCACAGTCTGACATATATGGTCCCTGTGTGGACAAATGACCATTTGCTCTCTTTCTGCTCACCATTTCAACATCTCCTGCAACACAGGATTTTAACTTCGTTTCCTCGGTCAATTAATAAGGAAACAATGCAATACAAAATTAAAAATTATTTACTTTCTTATACTGCATTTTCTTTTCTTTCTTTTTTTTCCCCTGGATTTTAACTTCTTCCTCCATGCTTGAGTTTGCGAGTCAGTCTCCCTGTGTATTCACACAGAAGCAGGATTTCTAATCTTAACAAAAACCAAAGCTCCAAAGAAATCAAATCCTGCCATTTCTGGCTTAGGGAAACCTGAAACTTTATAACCTTCTGTGGCATCGCTCAGCCCTTCAGTGCCCAGTCCTAATAAACAGGATTCTTCAAATGCACAAGGTTTTAAGAGCAAGGGCTTTCTTAATAGTGCGTGGATTCAAGGAATATCTGCCTTCTCATTTGCATACATTTCTGAGCCGGAAGTTGTAAGCAGAAGTTTTAGTCTCCGTGGGAAAAGCTCTTTCATTCTAATCTAATTGAATCAAACCCTCCCTTTTCTGTTTCTTTCTTCTATCCCTGTTCTCTGGGAGGGAATAGCAAAAAAATGTCAACAGATCTCGCGGTGCTATTCGAGATTCCTTTAGAAAAAATTAGAAATGATGCAAACAAGCCCGTGCCTTCCGGGATTTGGGGCTGGGACTGCAGAGCTCTCAGCCCAGTGAAAGCAGCCAAGGGAGGAGGCGGGGCTCTAGCGAGTTCCCCTTCCACGTTCCCCCACCCTTCTCTTCCAACCTCTGTTCGGTTGTTAGCTCAATTACAGCCTTTGCTGCCCCTGCTCTCCAGCCATTTGCAGGACCCAAACTACCACAGCCGCTGTTCCCAGGATGGTGATCCGTGTGTATATTGCATCTTCCTCTGGCTCTACAGCGGTAAGGAGGGTGGGGAGCCCATCTTTGTTGCTTTCCAACACACCAGGCTTTTGCTGCCCGAGAACCGTTAAATTGCAGAAGTTCATGTGGTAGCTTCTCTTTCAGAAGACACTCTGACCCCACCCCCTTCTTCTCTTTCTTCCCTTTGTTATATTGATTTCATTTTTCCATGGAGTTTAGCTTTTCTTGTCTTGTGACGTTGGGGCCAAGTTTCTTTGAAGGGAAAAGAAACCTACGGAGTTTTGGTAGATGAGACATGATGGTACAGAGTCTTTAAAGTTAGGCGAAGAGGTGAGGTAAAATCACACACTGGTGATGTTTAAGAGTGGGTCATCTGACATATATGCTCTAGTTACTGAGGCGAGGGGCAGAAGTGCACATCTGTAAACGATGTAAAATACATTCTAACTGATAACAACTGAATGGAGGCCTACTGCGGTATTGTGATTACTTTCAGAAAGTAATACTCCTGTAATAAAATAGTTATTTTACTTGTATGTAGGAGAGGGTGTTTTACTTCCGCCTAAAAAGTCTGTCAGAGCTAGACACAATGGCGGGGGGAGGAGTTGGGAACAATAGTACAAAACTGTTGGTTTAAAAAAAATAACGAGAAAGGATTTTTCCCCCCTTCCCATATTGTACCTTATTTTGACCTTTGCTTTTCTTTCAAAAGGTTTTACATTTAACAGTTCCTAACTGCTTCAAATATATTAAGAAAAATGAATGAAAAGGGAACTAAGGAGTGGCTTCCTGGGTAGTAGCAGACTGAAGTTGCTACTTCTTCAGATTATGGCACATACCCCCAAATTCACATGCTCATAATTTATAACATATATTTAACTTTGTTTATTGTTGTTCAAGTACAGTTGTCTCTATTTGCCTCCCACCAGTGCCCCCCACCTCAGCCATCCCCACCTCTCACCCTCTATTCTACCCCCCTTTGGCTTTGTCCATGTGTCCTTTATACATGTTCCTTGATGGCCCCTCCCTCTTTTCCCCCATTATGTCCTTCCCCCTCCCCTCTGGGTACGGTCAGTTTGCTGTTATTTCCGTGTCTCTGGTTGTATTTTGCTTGCTGGTTTGTTTTGCTGATTATGTTCTAGTTAAAGGTGAGATCACATGGTATTTCTGTTTCACTGCCTGGCTTACTTCACTTAGCATAATGCTCTCCAGTTCTATCCATGCTGTTGCAAAGGCTAGGAGCTCCTTCTTTATTTCTGTTGCGTACTATTCCATCATGTGAATGGACCATAGTTTTTTGACTCACTCATTTACTGATGGGCATCTAGCTTGCTTCCAGCACTTGGCTATTGTAAATTCTGCTGCTATGAACACTGGGGTGCATAGCTTCTTTTTTTCAGCAGCTATGAGTAACAAAAGGGTAAACTTGGGTGAAAGCTGAGTGTATATCCATGATGAAAGTGTCTCTGTTTTCCACAACTCAGGAGAAAAGCCAGCAGTGGCTAGAACACATGTGTGGGGTCAGATGTAGGATATAGGAACCCCCTCCCTCCTCTGGGGTTTAGAGCAGCACCTTTCCTGTGGTTTTGTTTTTGCTTTGTTTAATTGCCCGCTAAGAGGATTTGGAGTAGAATTGAATGTTGTATGAAAATCCAAGAACCTTGATTGAACCATGAACTTTGGCTTCTCTAGCCACCATGTATGAGTTGTTCATACAACTTTGAAATAGAATACTCACCTTTATACTTTTTTAGCAAGTTTAGGTTGAAAAAAAAAAGAAAACTTTAAAAATTACCTTTGAACATCAGTTTTTGAGCTTCTTGCCATATTATTTTCCATATATATATTAATTCTGATATTTCAGAGTAATATTTGAGTTGTTCAGAGTCTTAAGTCCAACACAATGATTGTAAAATTTTAAAGACCAGCTTAATACCCTTAGTTAAACCCTTGTTCACCTTGTTCAGATGGAACAGATCAGGAAATTAGTTTCATTTCCTGTGACAGGCAGTTTCAATATCGTTGTTTATTCTTTGCTATCTCACTCTCCTACTCCTCTCCCAAATGCATATTCAAGAAGAAACTCCTTTCAAATTTCTTTTCTTTTAAGATTGTATTTATTTATTTTTAGAGATGGAAGGGAGGGAGAAACAGAGAGAGAGAGAGACATCAATGTGCGGTTGCTGTGTGCCGTGGCCTGCAACCCAGGCATGTACCCTGACTGGGAATCGAACCTGCGACACTTTGGTTCTCAGCCCACGCTCAATCCACTGAGCTACACCAGCCAGGGCATGAAGAACATTTTTAAAAGACAGTTTTTGGTTTCATATTGGAAAGCTCTGACTGTTTTCTGATTCTTCCTAGTACTTGTCATAAGAATAACCAATATGAGAGATTTTATCAGGCAGGGTAGGATCTATTAGAATTGCGAGACAATATCAACTTATTCTTTCCTTTTCTCAAGATGCCCTTTCCCTGACAGCCTGATTTTTTTTTAAAAAGTTTTCAAACTTGTACTCAACTCTGCCTCCATATGGAGGAGCAACAGTTGCTTCTGAGAAGTTTAGAAATGAAAGGAAGAATGTTCATTTTTGCAATGGATTTTTTTGACAGTAGCCATAATAATGATAATAGAGACACTTAAGTTTGCCAGATACTATCTCATTCTTCTTGACAATTTGTAGTCCTATGGATTAAGCACTGTGATTATCTCCATTTCTAAGATAAAGAAATATAGATTCAGAGACGTAAACAGCTTTCTCAAGGTCACACAAGTAGTGAGCCACAGATCTGGAATCTAATACAAGCTGAATCCAAATAACATGTGTTTAAACACCAAGAAATATATCCTTCCAGTAATGCTTGACAGCTAGGAGGAATTAGAGGTAAACATCACCATGAGGTGAGAGGTATGGAAAGGAGTAAGTCCTGTGAGTGGAATAATTGCCTGGATATTGTTCATAAAAAGGAGCTAGTGTGAAGGAGGAATAGTATATCTAAAGGTGAATGTCAGTATGTGGGGTGAATGGGTATTCATTCAAGGCCAGTGAGATCACAAAGAGATGCACATTTGGAACTAATGTTTTGTAGGTCAAAGTATGAAAAGTCAGGTCTTTGTACTCTTTCTTTTTATGGAAAACATTTAGCAGGAATGCACCTCTGAAATTGTCTGTCTGTAGGAAGTGATTTCTGCCTGTTCAGAACTGTTCATGCATGTCTTAATCCACTATAACAGTAATATACAACATGCATTTGTTGAGATTGTAATATCCTGTAAATTTACATTTAATGGAAAAAGAATAGTAAGTACAGAGGTTATATAGCTTAGTAAATTTCAATAACTTTAAACAAAAACCAACATTGGCCTTAGGTCAGAATTATTACAGTGATATAGCTTGGTTTTAAATTGCAAGTTTCCTTTCCATACTCTTTTGCCATAGAGCCGTAGTGATCTCCCTTTTGTGGCCTCTATGCATTCTAGGTGTGCTTGGGTGTAGACATTTTAAGGCTGCGGTAGATGATAGATGGCTTCTGAGGGTTTCATTTATGGAATAACTTTTTAAAAATGATCCTTTTTATGACTGCTAAAGCATATACTACTTGGATTGTCCATATAGCAAATGAAATATACATACTTTTCCTCTATGGTAATATTCAGTGCACATGCTACAGAAACAAGTAAAATGAACATTCATGATAGCCAATGCATGAGTCATTAGTCACAGTATTTTCTTCACTCAGATAATATGGATATAGAACAACAAGCCACAGTGCTTCATATACATAGTTCTCAATTAATTGCATCTTAGGTGACAAAGTATTTTTGCTGCTCTGTCTCTGTATTTATAAATTGAACATTGATTTGATTTATGCAGTGGTCTTTGTCATAGCTTCCAAGGTTTGATTGAATGCTGTTTAAAGCTATTCATAAACTACTTAGAAGAATGAAATCAGAAGCTGTTCATCAGATGACTGTTTGGATATACATTTTAGATGTCCTGAACAGTGAAACATGGGCATCTTTTACATGGCAAATGCAGGAACTCAAGACTAGTGCCTTCAGCTTGGTGCCCTCTATTCGATGACTGATTTCCTAAGTTTCAGAGGAATGGTGAAGCATGTGGAGTAATTTGGCCCAACTTAAAGAGACTTGGGAAACAGTTATTAATTATTAAGATTCTTGGCTATTTAAAAAGGTACTTAAAAGTCAAACGGTTGCAGGGAAGAATGTATTGTGGAATTTAGTAAGATTCATAGTCTGGTAGGAGGGATGGATTCATCTGAAGATCAAATACTAGCTACTTTATTGAGGAAACGTTTTGATCAATAAACTTAAAGGTTAGTACTTGCCCTGGATTGGCTTGGAAAAAAATAAATTGAAAACCTACCCATAATCAGGTCAAATATTGCAATTTTCTAGTTAATATCTAAATTCTACTCTAAAAAGTATATTGCATAATCAAGCATATACCTTTGACAGGACTGCTTTCTATATTTAATTGAATTATCAAGGGTGAATGATATATTTCATTTCTTACTGATAAAATTAAACAGATTGAGAATCTGTTGGTTGCTATCTGACCATCTGTTTTGTTTCAGTTCTATTTAGCAGTCCACCAGGAGGTCTTTTAAACCTGCTACTTAAATACTTCCTCCAATCCACACTAAGATTTCAAAACTGTACATTCAGAGAGAAAGGGCAACTCATTTATGGTGGTGGTTTTTAGTAATATGAGAGGCAAACCTTACTTTTTTTCATTTGTCCAGCAGGGAATAATTCTAAGCAAAGGAATTATTTTCTAGCCCAGTCTCTCATATTTTGGCTTTATTAGTTGGTTTGAAGTGTTGTAGATTGCTAGACATCAGGCAAAAATTAAATATAAGCTTAGAAATATCATAACTATTTTAAAGGATATTTAAAATTATTTAGTGTCAGTGTTGCTACCTTTTTTGTTTTAGTACCCTTTCATTAACATGATAATCAAGATTTTACTCTAGTAATAGTCAAAACTAATATTTATTGATGCAACATATATGTCAGGCATTGTGTTCTGTGCTTTACATACAGTATCTCAATTATTTATATACTTATAATAACCCTGTGAGGTAAGTGCTATTATTAGATGCACGTCATGTAATGGGAGGGGGTATCTCTAAGACCCAGAAACATTAGGTACATTTCTCAAGATCAAAGAATTACAAATGGCAGAACTGGAATTAGGACCCAGGTTGTTCTCATTCCAGAACCCACTCCTAAACACTGTTATTCACACACCCCCTCAGTGTATAAGCATTGAACAAAGATTAGGTCACTAACACATTAAAATCTTGTCATGTGATTAGGAATCTATCATTGCCATTTAAGATGGCATGATTTCTGAAAAGAAAGAAAATGACTGGGTGATGCCTAACCAAGCAAATGTGTCTGTATCCATAATTTGCATGAGAGTTAGGTGTGAGTGGGGGAGGTAGGGACATGAGTAGCAATATTTTCATGTACAGTTTAGCTTTTTTACAAAATTGCTTAACCAAGGGCACATTTTAAAATAACATTTGTGCCACATATTGAATTTTTATGTCTTTGAATCTCTCCCTGAGAAGTATCTTTCTGTGGATAGACCAAGATAATTAAAAGGTAGCTTTTTATTGTTCTGTACATCCTCTAAATTTATCAAGAATGCAGTACTATGGTCTTTGAGTTCTGTCCCTTTGGCTTAGTTATTTTTTTAAATGAGGCCCTATTAAAGAGTTGGAGTGTGGGCAAACATTTTTGCTTAGGTGATTTACTTAAAATTATAAGTATCTCTTGATTGAATCAAGACAAATAGAACTTCACTTTTTAAACACAAGGGAATATTCCTCTTTGTTGGTTTCATCACTACCACTCAGCCAATTTTTTCATCAAAGTACAGCATATTTTTCAATGTTAAAATTAAAACAGTGAATATATATTTAATAGTAGCAGTATACCAGAAACCACTGTATCCAGTATGATATTTCAAAGTTAATTTAGAAGGAAGATGAGCATAGGTAATTACTTAATATGCAAAAAATAGTATACATCATCTTACTTTAATTTCTCACACAATTAATTTGTCAGCTTTAGTTGTTAATAATAAGAGCTCTCATTTATTGAGCAGTTAAAATCTGCCAGGGATAGTGGTAGGAAATTTATAGGTATTGTATTATTTAATTCTCATGGCAACTCAATGAATTCAGTAAACTTATTATGCCCATGTTTAAGAAGAGGAAACAGTCTCAAAGAGCTAACAATATCGGAAAGCTGGCAAAGGATCCGTAGCCCATCTGATTCTGGAGCCCATGATTCTAAACCCTATGCTGTTTCTGAGAACTGATGGATATTTATTACTCACTCACTTGAATGTGGCCCTGAAACTAATTTAAAAGTCATTCAAAAATGGGTTTTCTGATGAACTTGGAAAACCAGAAAACAATATTTCTTAATTAATTGGTCTCTAGCAGTACCAAGAATAATTCTAGTGCCCTGTTACATCATGCAGAGAACTTAGAATTCTTCAGAGCAGAAAATCAGTCATATAGCCTAGTATATACTGTTACTTAGAATGAATAACATGTACCTTTATTCAAATATAAGAAATTTTGTGTAAGGCCGTCTCACTAAAAGTAGATAGACAAATTATGTTTGGAAGCGATTTTAAGCCTTTAGCTAGAGAATGTAGCATTAGAGTGATGTATGCATTATTGGCTCTTGCCTCTGTGATTTGAATAGGTCACTCAACCTTTGTTGTTCATCACCCTCACAAGTGGAATATAAAAGACATAAAATGAAGAATAGCATGGAAGACAGCTTCTACAAGTGTTGTTATTGGAAATTCATTACTGAAAATTATGGAATCTGAAGAAAGAAGTATATATTTGTCACTTGGAATTGAGTCTGACTCTACTAAAAGGTTAAATTTGAGAAATGGAACTACATATTGCAGGGGATCCTTACACTGCTCAACTGTCAGGGACTGCTTGGAAGTCCCACCAGCCACAGTGCACTGTGTGTGCCTTCAAATGTCAGTAACTATGTTTACATTTCATGAAAAATACTGTACCATGTGATGTTTTAAAACCCAACACATCTAACACAATCTTATCTAAATAAGTTATGTCTAAGATGCCCAAATGGACTTACTATAAATCAGTATCTAATTGCTTTTTGAAAATCACTCATTTATAGACATACATATTATTTTTTCACTGCACAATGTGGTTGGCAGAGACATGTTAGAATTGTACTTTTACATTAATGTATAAACTATGGGAACAGTGCATAAAAGCATTTAAAACAAAAGGTGACAATAGTACATAATTAGATACGGTATTGTGCAACAGCTCATGTTAAGAGATTCTGGGGGAAGAAAAAAAGCAAACTTTGAACCCTTGAGTTGGCAATATGTGTATTGCTCCAACAATTATAAAGAAAGGTACTTAGATCATCTCCTAGTGAGTGAGATAATTATGGCCTCATTTTATATCCTCACTTGCAAATAGGACCACCATTTGATGTCCTTTTACAATTTTTTGAGGTTGGGATGGTGTGTATCAATTTATGTGTCTAGTTTGTTTTAGTAAAAATGTATAGCAACTTTCATTTCATATGATTAATGATTAATAAGTATTCTATGTAAAAGAATAAGATAAAAAGACAAAGACATGTTGTATATAATAATATTAAAATGTTTCTTTTAAACATTTTTTCAAGCTATAGAGATTGCCTCTATCACAGTAATTGTTTTCATTCATGTACATAAAAAAACAGATTTTGAGGCTAAGTCAGTGTTTTTACAGTAAATATCCTAGCTTTTCTCCCCTTATATTGATGGTTGTGTCAAAATTCAAGATATTTTGTAGAGATCTACTGTGGAATAGTACTCTTTCAAAATTCAACAGTGATATCAACAACTTATTTACCTTCTGCACCAAACCATGAGCTTCCTACTGCCCAGAATATGTTTATACATGGTAAGCTTCTAAATAAATGCTTGTGATGCATAAATGCATGACATGTTTAAATTCAAGTTGAAACAAGTCATTCAAATAAAGATGTGCAGTTGCTAGTGGGAAATGTGTGACTAGAGCTTGGGAAATATGGTGGCTGGAGAGTGAATTTGTGAGTCATTCACAAAGAGGTGGTTGAAACCATATGAAAGAATGAGCTCACTTAGAGGGAAGAATTATAGAGTGAGATGAAAAGAGGGTTGAGAATAAGAACAGGACCCTGGTGAATGTTCATATTTAGGATAGCAGGTGGGTAAGGAAGCAAGAGGATTCATTGAGACATCAGAGTAGCATTCTTTAATAGAAATGGGTAGGGAAGTGTTTTCAAGGAGGGTGGACACTGTTGCTGGGGCTATAAAGAAATCATAAAAGCTGACCTGAAAAATTTATTGAATTCAAAATAAGGAAATCATTAGTGAACTTGGAAATAGTTTCAGTGAAATGATAAGGATGGCAGCCTGACTGGAAAGTGTTAAGAAATTCAGTGTGTAATGAGAGAGAAGTGAGTATATTGACTATTTGAGTAGCTTGGTGAAAAAAAGAAGTAAGATAGTTGAAAAGAAAATGAAATTATCCTACAGCTACTAAAAAAGAACCACACTAAGTGAACTAGAATTTTGCCTTTCAAAATGCCATTCATCAGTTTTTCCAGCTTACGTTTATTAGAACATTGTTCATTTTTTTATTTAACTGTAGAATCAACTTTAAACTAACTCAGTGACTAGTGACTGAAATATTAAAAACTAATATGTTATAATTATGACAGAGAGAGATGAATATTTGTGATTACAAAACAATGAAACCAAATGTTCATCTTTATGATTTATATATGAAAAGGGCCAATGAATATATTATGAAGAGACATACAAATTACTTTAGACAACATTGTCTTTAAAGTATAAGAGCCTTTGCTCATTTCAGTTAGAAATAAAACCATATAAAGTCTGAGTTGACCACTTGGAAACAGGCCTTTATTTTTAAATTTAAATTAACCTTGTAAGAGAATTAGGAGGAAAGTTGAAGTTCTTATAGAAATTATGAAGAACAGCTGGACGACTTCTATTAACCTACTCACCAAACTTCAATAAAGTCCACTTTGACTCTTTACAAAATATTGTCCTAACTTCTTGCTGTGAGATGAATTATTTTAGTCACTAGAAAGTACAACCAATCTTTTTTTTTCTTTTTTTTTTTTTTTTTACATTTAGTCCCTTCCCCCAATCCTAAACCAGTTTCCAAAAGGCTAGAAGGAGTTACAGGAGTGCCAGGTCAATAGGCAGATAGCCCACTTAAGATTTCTGGAATGACTTGGCATCTGGTGAATGCAATTTAAGAAAGAAAAAGAATGAAAGATAAATGGAAAGAAATTAGAAATTTGGGATTCCATATACATTACATTGCTAAATTCTAGATCACAGTGTGAAGTATTTCTAATTGAACAATCATAATAGTGTATGTACACACAAACACCATATAAACACTTGGCAGAGATGCTCAAGAGCACAGCCTTATATGGGGGATGGGCAATTTGAATAAATTATCTATACAGGCCCCATAAATTCTGCATCCATAAACTATACTGGGGATTGTCTTCCTTTTACCCCAAATTTGTTCATTCAGAAAATATTTTTTTGCCATACACTAAGCTGGACTCTGGACTGAGGTGCTTGACAGCATAAAAGGGCCAGAATTAAAGATTTCTCAGCCTTTTCTCTGATCTAGAATATGTAAGGAAGTATGGTGATGTCAGTTTAGGGGACTAAGCTATGATGTTTGGGGAAAAAGGAGGCATATAGGATGGGCCAAAAGGCAGAAGTACTTTAGGACTACTTGCATGAAAGTTGGTACACTGTCTCACAGTAATCAATCGCCTGCCTCCCAACAAATTTTCCAAAGTATTCTGTCTTCCTCTTCTAGTCATCCTGACAATGAACTCCTTGAATAGCTACTGTAGAAACAGCAATAGGTTGAGTTCAATTTAACTTTTACTCATCTTTCCTGCCATTTTACTAGTGAAAGATGTGGGAAGTAGATTGTAAACACGGTTTGCCCTTTCCTCTTATGTTTGGATGCTTGGAATGGTCATGATTATTATACAGTTCTGATTACAGTGAAATATATCAGTGATGACGCCAAGTTAAAGGTCTGTGGTTCCATTACCTATTTCTACCTGTTATCTTAAGATTCTGGAACAAAGCATGCTAATGCCCTTTTTCATTGTCTGAAAAATGCCTTTTAGACTTTATAATTCCTTCACCTTGGGATCACCCTGGCCTTAATTTTTTGTGTAAACAATTATGCCTTACAAAAATCTTAGGTGTATTTACTAACTCCTTTATTTCTAACATTCCAGCCAGCTTATGTTTGTCTCTCCCTTCCTGCTCTCCTTAGCTCTTTCTATGTTTCCCAAGGATTTTTGGGTTCCAAACAGTATGTTTTAATGTTTGGTTCAGGGTTCTTCTTATCAGTGTGCTTTATTTACTTTGGGTTTAGTTCATGCCACTGCTACAGTGAAATTTGATAAAGATCTCTTGTGCTAGACCTTCCCTTGTGGGAGCTATTCAGTGTTTGCCTTTGGTCAAGCATATGCCAAAGAGGCTCAGTGCTGAAAATATCAATATTTCTCCCTATGTCTCCACCAAATTACTAGGTAAGTAAAGGTAATTTTAACTCCTCTTTCCCCCTTCCAACATATTTCTAACTCTCTCCAACTAAAACATTTGAAGTCTGTCAACAATGGTTGCCTCATTACCACGAGTTTAAAAGCATGGAAATCTAGTTCGGTCCTGTTGTTCTGGTATATAATTTTCCCACTACTATCACATTGTTCCTCTTGAAATAGCATTATGCTTTCAAATTTTTATAATAGTGCTTTGTACACTAAAACAACTATAGATAGGGCATGGGAAAAATATCTATTGAGATTAATGCCACTTGTTATGAAGAAACATAGAGTATAATACTGAAAGTCCCTTCTCTGTTGCAGAAAAAAGTGGCATTTGGTCTTTTTTCATTTTTTATCAGCATCAAACATACTGAAAATAAAATATCAAAGGTGTCTGGTTAGGAGGGATCATAGGAGGTCATCCAGTCCATCTACATAAGGACTGCCTGTGAACTGTCCCAGAAAGATTGTAATCAATTTTCTTTTAGTAAACTCTCCAAAGAAGGAAATATACAACCTCCCTTGGTAATATGCTGCAGTACCACTCTCTATTACTTGTTGTCCTAGACTCTGGGACTAAAATTGTGGAAATCTGGGTGACCAATGAAAGATATTTTGTATCTCTTTTCAAGTAGTGAAGAGGAACATCAGATTTTTGGAAGTAGAGGAACAAAGGCACTATACAATATGTAGAGATCTATGAGTTATCAATTTAACATGTATTTCCTAAATATCTGATGATAAAATGTTCAACTGAGGACAAGGTATTTCTCCTGAAAGAGTTGAAAACCTACCTTGGGTTGGAAAGCTTAAAATAAGTCTTCTGATTTATTTTTCTATTCTCTTATGCCCCTTTTCTTTTTAAGGAAGCATGGTGGGTTTATGCTTGTAGATCAGTGCACTCTAAGATCATGCTACAGGGAATATTCTTATATATTAGTTATTTTGTGAGATTTGTGATTTATTGAATTTAAGCTAGTCTCAAAGTCAGCATTTTAAACATTTTTTAATCAATAATTCCCCAAAGCCCAAATATTGGGCATTGTTCATTTATGATACAAAATGGTGTTATTTAATGCAGAAAATAATATATGGCTAATATAAGACCTAATGCAATGCCTTTAAAATTCAATTTCCAGAAAAATATTGTTGTAAAATTATGAATTGTACTGCTTACTGTTACAAAAAAACACAGCTGTTTTAGAATGCTGAGTTGAAGGCTGTGACTTTTTAATGTTGTTTAATAATAATTTGTTTGGACTCTTTCCTGTTATTAGTGCACTAATCAACCAGGGGTGCCTGAATTGGGAAGCATAGGCCTTAGGATAATAGGTTAATCTCTATGTTTTTCCCCCTCTGTAAAATAGAAGAAATGACCTTACCCCTACTTCCAAAGAATGTGATCAATAGCAAGTATTTTGAGTTCCTTTGAAAGAAAAATTTTTTCATCAGCAGCCCAAAATAACTTGTTAAAACTGTTAAGGCACTTGCCTTTTTCTGACTGGCTTATTTCACTTAGCATAATTATCTCCAGGTTTATCCATGCTGTCACAAAGGGCAAAATTTCCTTCTTTTTCATGGCTGAGTAGTATTCCATTTGTAAATATAGCACAGCTTTACCCTATGATTTCACTCATATGCAGAATTCAATGAACAAACTGAATTAATAAGCAGAATAGAGACAGACTCATACATAGAGAGCAGTCTGAGACTTGTGGGGATGGAGGGTTGCGGGGCTAGGTGAGGGGGAAGGTACTGAGCAAAAAAAAAAAGAGAAAAACCCATGGACAAAGACAACAGTTTGGTCATTGCTGGGGGTTGGGGGAGAGGAGTGTAGGAGGGTATAGGAAGGTATAGGATAAATGATGGATGGAGACTAGACTGTGGGTGGTGAACACACAATAGTGTACAGATGATATATAATAGAACTGTACACCTGACACCTGTATCATGTTATTAATCCATGTCACCCTGGTACATTCAATAAAAAGGGAAAAAAATGTTAAGGCTAATGGCCTATCTGTTTTTCATTTAAAAATTGGGATTTCATGTTTATTTTTAGAAGTCCAAGATTAGGTTTCAAGAGAACTTCAGCTTGTTTTGTTTTGAAATGCTAATACTGGCTCAGAATAGTGTCCTATCTATTATTATTCCTTTTCCTTTGAAAATGAATTTTTCTCTTAGGAAAAGTGTTGTGGGCTCTTATGTTTGTGCCCTCTGTCTCTGTCTCGGTCTCCGTCTCCCTCTCCCTCTCCCCTTCTCTCCCTCTGTCCCAGCTTCTCTTCTTCCCTCCCTCTCTCTCCTCCTCTCTTTCTCTCTGGTTCTTTTGGATGCCCTTGAAAAAATGCACAGTGATTTGCCATTAGTTAGGTGTGATGTTTAATAACAAAGGTGAGTCCCAAAGGAGATATATTTTAAGGAAGAAAAAAGGTATACAAATGTTGTAAGGATCTTCAACTTGGGAAAATAGGCTAATAATGCTACTTGTGACATTCCAAATTAGAGTTGTCCCACATAAAGAATTTTGGATATTTACGTTTGTGTTCTGGAAAGAGAATTGTACGGTATTGAAAATAATCACATTCTAGCCCTGGCTGGCATAGCTCAGTGGATTGAGCGCGGGCTGGGAACCAAAGTGTCCCAGGTTCGATTCCCAGCCAGGGTACATTCCTGGGTTGCAGGCCAGAACCCCCAGCAACCGCACATTGACCTCTCTCTCTCTCTCTCTGTCTCTCTCTCTCTCTCTCCCCCTCTCCCTCTCTCCCTCCCTTCCCTCTCTAAAAATAAATAAATAAAATCTTAAGAATATATATATATTAAAAAAAGAATTCTTTAAAAAAAAAGAAAATAATCACATTCTTTTCATTGATAATCATTCTCTTCTTAGATGATTTCCTTCTCATCTTCCATTTCTTTTGTAAAATATTAAAAAATCTTTTCTCTTTGGTTATATTTCAACTCTTACAGGGAAATTTGCAGTAACTTCGAGTCTCAAGATGATCCTAAATTATAAACAAATTTTATGAAACCCTATTGTATATACGCCAAATATGACTACTTTTAAGTACAATTTATGAATCAGGAAGACAAGCCAAGGCACAGTTTATAGTTAACTCAAAACCACATAATTGGAAGCAAAACTGAGAATGAATCAAGAATAGCTATTAGAAGGCATTATTTCAGGTCACAATGTGTGAGATTAAGATAGTTTGTATTTACTAACTTTATTTTATACACAAAGCTTATTTGGAGTGCCCATTATAATTTCACTGCACTTTCCTTAAACTCCATTTTTGATAGTGTAATAAAAGGAACACTAATCATTCTTTGTTTTAGTCAATTTTGACAACAGTCTTTTCCCCCTTTTTTTCCTCAATTGTGGGTTGGGAACATGGATTTTTAAAAAAAGAAACAATGAGAGGGCTGTTATTATAATTTCTGCTTGGAGATTGGTGATTGAAAGCTAATTCAACTTATTTTTTTCTAAAGAAGATAATGGATCAGATAATGGCCTGATGAATGATATGCAGAGCTAAGTAAATCTGGTTTCCTCATGAAAGTCCTGTACAAGTAGAGACTATATTTCACTCAACACCCAGAGCTTTCTTCAAGACTTTTAAGCCTGACATAAGTTCTGCTACCCCCCATTGTGATCCTAGTTGGACTGTTTAACCAAAACTATGGCTCACTACCAGTTATATGTGAATAAAGTCAAAGCCTCAGAACGACGCTTTACCTTTACCTGCTGTAACTTCACCCAAGTGTGGACAGTAAATTATGGATTTTTTTTCTGAAAAGTTTCTTTTTAAAATTAGGCATTTTTCAGAATTTTAGATACCTATTTTCAGCTCAAGGCTCTTTTGGATATTCTTTGATGATACCCATGGATTTGTAAACATTAGTTGAACTTTTGCTCTTAAGAAAATTAAAAAAAAATAATGGGTTATATCAACAATGTTAAACTTGATAAATAAGGAGGGATGCTTTAGCAATCTCAGAATCCAGTTGATAATGTATATATTTCTGAGAACTGCAGGCTAAATACCAGCTGAATTAAATCGATACTTTATCTTTGGGAGAAAAATGAACCCTTCTCTTAAAGGTTTCTGAATTGTCTTTTTCTACCATCTATTCCATCCAGAATCCCTATATTAACTTTCCTAAGTATACTTTAACCTTCTCCATGAAACACCTTCAACATAAGTGTGTTTTTAAAAATGGTTTATTCATTTTATTTTTAGAGAGATGGGAAGGGAGGGAGAAGACAGGGAGAGAAACATCAATGTGTGGTTGCCTCTTGCATGCCCCCCACTGGGAACCTGGACCACAACCCAGGCTTGTGCCCTGACTGGGAATGGAACCAGAGACCCTTTGGTTTGCAGGCTGGCACTCAATCTACTGAGCCACACCAGCCAGGGTCTAAGTGTCTTTTTATAATCCAGTAAAACCTTGTGCATATTTTAATGTATATTGTATCATAATTTTATGTTTATATCTGTCTTTCCTACTAGACTGTGAGCTCCTTGGGCTTTATTTTGTTCATCTCCATTATGTTCTCAGACTGCAGTAGGAAATTCGATTCCCAGTCAGGGCACATGCCTGGGTTACAGGCCAGGTCCCCAGTAGGGGGGCAGGAGAGGCGACCACACACTGATGTTTCTCTCCCTCTTTTTCCCTCCCTTCCCCTCTGTCTAAAAATAAATAAAAATAAAATCTTTAATTTTTTTTTAAAAACAACTGCATTTTATATTGATCTGAAGGAGTTGGCAAGGGTCATTGCTAAAGTGATTAATTAGTCTCTCATTTAAGAGTTCCATTTTATCTTTTTACTTAAAGTTAACTAAACTATTCTCCTTTTGTACATTTCCCACTAATGCATATCCTAACTCTTTTGGGTCTATTTCAGAACAGAGAGCCTGTCTCACTGCTTGCAAAACCCTTGGGAACTGAGTTTATATGAGGAATGCACAAAAATCCTTGAAGAAACTATTACACAGGACTGTTGACAGCTTCCTAGTCTAAAGGAAACCAGTTATCTTATGTTTTTAAATTTTGCTTTAGAAATGACCTATTTTTGTTTGGTGTCTTGATAAGTATCTAAAGGGCACAATGATTTCATTTGATTTTTAAGCTTTAAGTAATAATATTTACTTGGAAATATTCTTTTAATAATGAAATTAACTTTTTTTTTAGTTTGTGTAAGTTGGACTTGCTTTAACTATCCTAAGCTCAGAATGGGCTGAGTACAACAAATGGTGAACTAATGCTTGGAGTATTAATCCACATGATAACCTACTGCAATCATTTCTTGGATTTCTGCACTCTCTAGCAATTTACAGAAGTTATTAGAAAATAAACTGTGATCATGTAGCTTCATGCTCTCTCATACATTTCACCAAGCAGGCAATTTTAGATACCAGTTCTCTAGAAGATATGATTAGTGATTTCACATGAATATTCAGAGACTTTTCCTAGTCATAGTAATTAATGTGTTTATAAGAAAAAAATAGTCCATTTTAACCCACCTTGATATATATTAATCCATTTTTCTGTGCTCTTTATGCTTTGGGTATATATTCTAATTTTTTTTTTAACAAAATGAAATTGAGTGTAATGCATGAGCTACAGCTTGTGAGTTACATATAGGATTTAGAGGTTTTCAGATTAGCTTTTACTGAAGTTGGGGATTCCTGAGTGGCCTGTATGGAATACTGGGTCTCTTCTGAAAAGAGCATAGACAACTGGTTTACTTTTTTAAGGAAGTCTGTGATGCATATTGGTTTCTGGTGCCTAGAATTCATTTCCGTAGGCTATGGAGGAGGTGCAAATGATTAAATAACATGGGGTTACTAGTAATTTGGGAATTTCTAGAGATGTAGTAGAAAGGGACCAGGATTTGGAGTAAGAAATTCAGAGTTTGAATTTATATATTTAAGAAAATAAAAATAAATCTTCATATTTAAAAAATATATATTTTATTTCTTTATTTTTTGGGAGAGGGGAAGGGAGGGAAAAAAAGGGAGAAAAACATCAATGTGTGGTTGCTTCTCAAGCACCCTGTATTGGGGACCTGGCCTGCAACCCAGGTATGTGCCCTGACTGGCAATTGAACCGGTGACCTGTCAGTTCCTGGGCCAGCGCTCAATCTACTAAGGCACACCAGCCAGGGCTATTTTTTTTCCATTACCATTTAGTCCCCTTATAAGCCCTTTTCCCAGCAATCACCACACTGTTGTCCCTGTCCATGAGCAGAGTTTGAATTTTAGTACCTTCATTCATAGAGTTTTGTTATAGATCCCCTAGTTTCTATTAACCACAGTGACCTCAACTAGAAAATGAGTATATCCATTAAGTTGTTGTAATGGCTGAGTAATATGCAGTGATTCATTCATTCATTCATTCATTCATTCACTAAGTATATTTGAAGCATTGTCTATGTGCTTGGCTCTGTGCTAGGCCCTAGAGATTCAGTACTGAACAGGATTGACATAGCCCCTACTTTCTTTAAGCTTACATTGTGCTGGAAAATGCAGATACTAAAAAGTAATCATATATAAATTTGTAATTACAATTTGAGATAAGTTCCATGAAGAGTACAGGGTTTACTGTGAGAACATAGGAGACTTATTTTAGATTAGTGTGGTCATGGAAAGTCCCACTGTGCAGGTGATAATTAAGTTTAGTCATGAAGAAAAGAAGAGCAAGGCAGATGACATGCAAGAAAAAGAACATTTCAGTCAGGAGAAGAGCAATGGTAAAAAGCTAGAAGAGGAAACGAGCTCAGCATATTTGAAGAATATGGGAGATCATTGGGGTGGCTGGAGCATTGAATCATTTGAAAGAAAATTGGAATGGAAACCAGAATATACATCAAATAGAGCCTTGGGAGCACAATGGCAAACTATATAAACTCTAAAATCTTCTACAAGTTTGAAGTGGTGATGAATTGTTGTCACTAGTATTATCAACATAATGTGCCCGAGTTCTTTCATCCCTATAATGTGTGATTCTAAGTGACTCTTAACTTGAAGATAAGCACACATATTTTCTGTATTGGTACTTTGACTCTGAGCCAAATGGGATGAAAGCTGCGTCTCCTTCACTTACCTTTATATTAAAAGTATGCTTCTGTAGTTACTTTTCTCCAAATGAGATTATTGGTCTCTTGGAGTTACTAGGTTACAGTAGGTTGAAGAGTTTTAGCTGTTTGTTTTTGTAACATCACCAATTTCATCTGTGTATGGAAAGTCAAGAACTCTTCTATGGAGAGGGAGGGAGGAAGGGAGGGGGGAGAGGGGAGAGGGGGAGAGAGAGAGAGAGAGTGCTCGAAGAAGGGAAGGGAGAGATAGCACAAGGGTGGGAGGGAGGAAGAAGGATGACAAAAGGCATACACTTCTTTTTTCTGGCATTTTTTCTACTTTAATGTACCCAATTTCCCACCAAGTTTTTTTTCTTGTCTTTTGACGTATTTATTTTTTTATCATTTATTCTATTACAGTTGTCCCAATGTATTCCCTTTTGCCCCCCTCCACCCAGCCTACCCCTGTCACCCACAGTCAATCCCCTCTCCATTATCCATGTCCACGAGTCATTCACACATGTTGACTAGTCCCTTCCTCCTCCTTCCACCATTCTTCCCCCCACCTCCTCCACTCATACAGCTATCAGTCTGTTCCATATTTCCATGTCTCTGGTTCTATTTTTCTCATTAGTTTATTTTGTTGATTAGGTTGTACTTGTAAGTGAGATCATATGGTCTTTGTCTTTCACCACCTGGATTACTTCACTTAGTATTATGCTCTCCAGTTCCATCATGCTGTCGTGAAGGGTAGGAGTTCCTTCTTTCTTTCTGTGGCATAGTATTCCATTGTGTAAATCAAGGGTGTCAAACTCATTTTCACCAGGGTCCACATCAGCCTCGCAGTTGCCTTCAAAGGGCCAAATGTAATTTTAGGACTGTATAAATGTAACTACTCCTTAACTAGGGGCAAGGAGCTCGGTGCTGCTGTGGGGTAGAAACAAGGTGCTGGGCCAAATAAAACAAGGTGGAGGGCTGGATTTGGCCCTCGGGCCTTGTGTTTGCCACCTGTAGTGTAAATGTACCAGTTTTTTGATCCACTCACTCACTGATGTGCACTTAGGCTGTTCCCAACACTTAGCTATTGTAAATAGCACTGCTATGAACATAGGGGTGTTAAGTTCTTTTGAATTGGTGTTTCAGGATTCTTAGGGTATATTTCTAGAAGTAGAATTGCTGGGTCAAAAGGCAGTTCCATTTTTAGTTTTCTGAGGAAATTCTATACTGTTTTCCACAGTGGCTGCACCAGTCTGCAGTCCCACCAACAGTGCACTAGGGTTCCCTTTTCTCTACAACTGCGCCATTGTTTATTTGGTTACGATGGTCATTCTGACCAGTGTGAAGTGGTACCTCATTGTGGGTTTAATTTCCATCTCTCTGATGGCTAGTGATGTCGAGTTTTTTTTCATATGTCTATGGGTCTTTTGTATGTCCTCCTTGTAGAACTGTCTATTCAAGCCCTTTGCCCATTTCTTAATTGGGTTGTTTGTCTTCCTGGTGTTGAGTTGTATGAGTTCTTTGTCATACTTCTTTATATAACACTCTTCAGGTAAAGCAAAGGCTTACTTTTTCAACTAATTTCTAGGGGAGATACAGATTTAAGGAGAACTGTACATTTATCCTATTGGTTTTTCTGGCTGTTTAAGTGGATGGCCTCATGGAACAACAGCATGGTAGAATAAGAAGTATCCTTAGAAATTAGGTATTTAAAATCCCTCATTATACATGAAGAGCTGCAGCTCAGGGACTAGGCTCTAAGTCACCTGACTCCAGGTCCATGCTATTTAGAATAATGATTTGATAATGTTGAAATAAAGCAGATATGCTTAGTAGTTGGTGATCTGTGGTTCTTCAGGGAGAGAAGCCAGAAAAACCCTGTTGGATTGCTCTTGGAAAAATTTTACATAGAAATAGATTTAATATTATTTTAGTGGAAGCTTGTGAACTCAACTGTGGTTCACTTTTAATCTTTCCAGAAAAATAGTTTTCTGCCAAAAAGAGTGACAGATGTTACCAGATGTATATCAAAATGATCAATTTGCAGATGAAGTTCTCTTTATAAGTTGGGAACCAGGGGAATACTCATCACTGCCTAACTCCTTTTGTTATTAAAACTGATGTGAGGCACAGTGTTATGGGCTTTTATTTAAATGAGGAAAATTTAATTTAGTTTTGGATATATTGTTAGCTTCTTAGGCATTATTATTTGTTGTTGGTAATTTTTTAGAATAGAGAAATTAGGTTATAGTTTTGGATCCTTTTAAAAATCATTTCTGTGTGAGCCTATGGCTCTAAACAAAGCAATAAAACTTAATTAGGAGATTTTGTCCTCTTCCAGAAAGCAGTTGACTTGTTAGTTATAGCTGTTTAGAAGGGGAATTCTTAACTCCTACCAACTGCCAGCAGCTATTAACTGAATTGCCATCTGTTAAATGATAATGGTGTCCTTAATTTTGTGATTAACTAGTCAAATTTTTGCTGAAAAGTTAAGTTCAAAACAGAATAGCTAATCAACAAACAAGCAAGCAAAATATAACTAGAGACAGTGAAATTAAGAACAAACTGACAGTAACTAGAGGGGAGGTGGGAGGGGATAATGGGGGGAAAGGGGGAAGGGTTTTCAGGAATAACTATAAAGGACACATGGACAAAAACAAGGGCAGAGTAGGATTGAGGGAGGGAGGTGGGGATGGCTGGGGTGGGGGGATAAATGCAGACAACTGTACTTGAACAACAGTAAAAAGATGTGGAAAAAAAACCCAGAATATCTAATTTGTGCAAAATTAATGTGAACAATTTTTAAAATGACTTATTTTAAGTTTTAGAATACCATCATGAGACTTTATATATATATTTCCTTTTTGTCTCTGGTTCTTGGCACAGAATTTCTAAAACCCAGTGCCTTTCATTATTCATAGTGAGCCCCTTTCAAGTCAGCCTGAGTTTATGCTAACGAGGTGGCTCTTGTCAGGTTTGGGCCTCTAGTTAGCTTCAGGATGGGGTCTGGTCTTCAGAGGAACCAATCAAAGGATTGGAGTGAGAAGGCAAAGAGTTAGCTTGGTGTTTAGGGGTTGGCTGGGTGGGTATATTGTATTTCTGGTCAAGTGAAGCATTTTCAGGGACACGGAAGTAAACCAAATTTTGGTTTGATGACATGGCACCATGGGCAGGAGCTGCACCATCTTGGGCCTAGAAGGTCATTTCAAATATAGATATGTTTACATACACACAGACACTCAAACCTCTCTACCTTTCTAAGCCTCAGTAGAAACAAGGATAATGATACCTACCTATGTATTGGCTATTACAAAGTTTCAATGAGACAATATGTTTAGCACAGTGCTTAAAACAGAAACTGTTGAAGGTTATTTGTTATTACAGGTATACTTGGATAAATTAATATTGTTCCAAACATTTTTTAATTAGGTACAGCACTGTATGCAAGCCATTTAATTCCCTGACACTCAGTTAATAAAATGGGGGTAATAAAACTACATATACATCACAGAATCATTGTGATGACTAAACAAGATGAAGCTCTCAGTGTTGTGCTTGGCACAGTGTGTGCTCAATAAATAGTAGTGATGATGATAATAATGGCAAAGAACATGATGTCACCTGCCCTCTGGAAAATTAAATGTAGGCCAGCTGTCAGCTTTTCTAAATGGCAAGATTTTTACTGCTTAATTCATAACAGTTCTCCCAGAACTGTTTTTCTATTCCTAAATTCAGACTTTCAACTTGCATACCCACCCCTCCCTCTCCCTCTCTCTCTCTCTCTCTCTCTCTCTCTCTCTCTCTCTCTCTCATCTATCTATGTCTGTATCTCTCTTCTCTTGCTTTCCCTATTCCCAGTGCTCCCTCTGTTTTTTTTTTTTTCATGCTAAAGGCAGATGTTTCTTTGTGCAAACACTCATGGCATGGATTGGCTTACTCTTTCAGAGGTCCAGATGAACATTGCAATGAGCACTTTTCCCATTATGAAATAGTGACAGTTTTTTTTTCCTTCTTTAGACATGAAGAGTCACATCACGATATGTTTATGAACCGAGGTCTGACCCTGCACTTAGGTGACTCACTTCACTTACCTCACCCTGTGATCTTGGCCCTGTCAGATCATGGTCTCACTTAAGATTTGGTATTTTTGCTCATTATGTATTTTTCATTAATTTTTATTTTAAATTTGTCTTTAAAATATTAATTATCTTCATTACTAAGTTTTTGGTGTCCTTTAAATTTTCACTTGAGTGCCTCATTTCCTTCACCCTAGTGCAGTTGAAACAATGGGAGAACAGCATACAACTATTAGAACCACTTATGATAGGGTTTCTAGCTTTTCAGAGTATAAATATGGAAATCTACATGGATAGTAGTTGAATTTTGATTCTCCATTGATTAAAAAAATAAATAATAACAAAAAGCTACCATTAATTTGCTAAGACTTTGAAATGAATTTTTATTTTATTTTTTAAATTTTTTTTTAATTTTAATCATTGTTCAAGTACAGTTTTCTCCCCCCTACTCCCATTCCAGCCCACCCACCCAACCCTCCGCCCTTCCCCCCCAATACTCCCCACCCTAGTTTTTTGTGCATGTGTCCTCCGAATTTGTTCCTGTAAACCCTACCCATTCCCCCCTGAAATTCCCTCTTCTCTCCCCTCTGGTCACTGTCAGACTATCCCCTATTTCAGTGTCTTTGGTTATATTTTGCTAGTTTTTTTTTGTTTTGTTTTGTTCATTAGGTTCCTGTTAAAGGTGAGATCATGTGGTATTTGTCTTTCACTGCCTGGCTTGTTTCGCTTAGCATAATGCTTTCCCGCTCCATCCATGCTGTTGCAAAGGGTAGGAGCTCCTTCTTTCTTTCTGCTGCATAGAATTCCATTGTGTAAATGTACCATAGTTTTTTGATCCACTCATTGACTGATGGGCATCTAGGTTGCTTCCAGCACCTAGCCATTGTAAATTGTGCTGCTATGAACATTGGGGTGCATAGGTTCTTTTGAATTGGTGTTTTAGTGTTCTTAGGATAGAGTCCCAGCAGTGGAATTGCCGGGTCAAAAGGCAGATCCATTTTAGTTTTCTGAGGAAGTTCCAAACTGCTTTCCATAGTGGTTGTACCAGTCTGCAGTCCCACCAACAGTGCACTAGGGACCCCCTTTCTCCACAGCCTCTCCAACACTTGTTGTTTGTTGCTTTTTATGATGGCCATTCTGACTGGTGTGAAGTGGTATCTCATTGTGGTTTTAATCTGCATCTCTCTGATGGCTAGTGATATTGAGCATCGTTTCATGTGTCTTTGGATTTTCTGTATGTCCTCCTTGGAGAAGTGTCTGTTCAAGTCCTTTGCCCATTTTTTAATTGGGTTACTTGTCTTCTTAGAGTGGAGTCATGTAAGTTCTTTATATATTTTGGAGATTAAACCCTTGTCTGAGGTATCATTGGCAAATATGTTTTCCCATACAGTTGGTTTTTATTTTAATTTATACAACAGTATCTATACATTCTAGAAAAACCTAGTTGTATGCTTCAGGGCAAGGCTTATTCTTTCAGTTTCCACAAAATGCTTTGTGTACTTAGAGTTTGTAGGCGCTTTATATGAACTTTTCTTCCCACCTTACTCCCCCTCTACATAGTGATTTTCTGGACTATAGATCAGAAACCATTTCTATAAAAATTGAAATATAAGGGAAATAATTGTGCTTAAAATATATTCTACAAAAGGTAGAACTTTTGCCTGAGTTTTGAAGAATGGGTAGGTGTAAAGAAGAAATGGGCATGGAAAGACTTTGTATTTATTGACGCCTTGGAGTACCAGGCTCAATCCAGGCACTTCACATTCCTTTTCTCATTTAGTCTTTAACTCTGTGAAGTAGACTTTTATATTTACATCTTATGTCCATTTTACATAAAACAAATATTGAGTCTTCAAATATTTGAATAACTTGGCCACAGTCTTTTAAAAAATTATCTTTCAATTACACTTAACATACAATATTATATTAGTGTCTGGTGGACAACATAGTTGATTAGACATTAATACACTTTACAAAATGATCACCCCCATTAAGTCTTGGACCCATCTGTTGGCCGAGGTCTTATAGCCAGTAAATTTGCAGTCAGGATTCATACCCAAGACTTTCACATTATCCTTATTCGAATAAGAAGGGCAGAAATCAACTACTGTTAATGATGATAAAACAAAGTGTGAATTGGAACTGGCAATTGTGGAGTCCACAAAAATTATAGCAATTGTTTTGCTTTCATAATTCCCTATGTGGCAAGCCCATATTAATTACCTCAATGTTTTTGAATATCTTATTGAGAAAGCTTATGTTTCTAAGCCATCCTTCAACAGATTATTCCATCATTGATTGAGTTTACTAGTGTTTAACTCTACTGCCCAGTCTCTTTCCATGGTCCAAAGTAATCTATTTTTCACAGGATATCTGAAGCAGGTAACAAAAATATAGTTAGTGCCTTGATTGGCTCTTTATAAATTTCTCAACTTACATGTGAGCAAACTAGGTTCCCATTACAAATAGTTTGTGTCAAAGTAGAAATACCTTAACTTGTTTATTTCCTAAAATGAAAAAGCAGACATTATAAAATAGATTCTATATTATACATGAGGGAAATGGTTTTCATTACTTTGTCTTTAGTTGTCTTTGATGAATTTTACAAAGTACATTTATGACCAGTTCAGTGCAACTTTTCCTTTTAAGATTTTAATGATTCTTTTCTTCCAATATTGTTCTAGTTATTTTGTATCCAAGTACAGCCAGTACATGTGATTTTTTTATTACATTATTTTATAATTTATGTCACAGCAAAATGTTTTCTATTAAGTTTTTCCAGTAAAATGGAAATGCTTTCTTGTTTTGTGACATAATACATGATATTTAACATGCCAATAGAAGTTATGGAAATTGCAAAGTTCTTAGATAAGATTTAATTGGAATTATTCATCATTTTTCCAATTAACTCTCCCTTTAAAATCATTAAATGTCTCTAGATCTGCCACACACATACTAGATTATGACTGTAAAAACTTGGTAATAAAGATTTACCAGGCATGTTTTCCTATCAAGAAGGATTATAATTTTGGACTTTGGCCTAAGTCATTTTCCCATGCCTTTAATATTTTTGTGGCAGTGTTTTTGATCCATACCAGCAGTTACTGCTGATATTTATGAGTTTCCAAATAATCATGAAACATCTGGGTTTCCACAGGCTGTAGTGTTGCACAATTAAGAGCACAGACTTTGGATGCAGGCTTCATGGGTTCAAAATGCATTTACTCGTGGTTTTCTTGAGTAGATTCCTTAACTTTTTCCCTCTCACAGACTCTATTTATTTATCTGTCAATTAAGGATAAGTATGTCAACCTTACAGGTTTCTTTTAAAGATTGAGAGAAAATGTGATATGCTTCACACTGTGCCTAGCACATACAGGGCACTTAAAATGTAAGCTGAGGATGATGATGGTGATGATGTAACTTTAGCAAAGACAACAATGTGTATTTATGATCTTAAGAATTTGGGATTTGGTATGCTCCAACAGAGACCACTAACTACCAGTCTGTCTCAGAAAAGTAGTTGCCCTTATCTTTTGTGAAATTTAAAGGAGTCTCTAATTTTAAGAACCCACAGTTTCTATCTTTCTCATGCATTACTGCCAACTCTTACTCTTAGCTCCCTCCTTCCTTCTTTTCTCCTTGTTATTATATAACCAACTGCACAAACTCACTTAGGTAGGTGTGTAAACAGCTATGTTTCTCCCTGAGACCATTGAGGTATTATCACTTGACTACTTCTTATTGAACTTATATAATTTTCTAGCTAACAACTGTTTTATTTGTTTAGTTCTCATTCTCAATCATTTGTTTGGACATGACTGCCTGTCTCCCTTTCTGTGTAGTTTGAGTTACTACCCTGAGCAATCAGATGGCAAGTGGTGTTTACTTTTCTATTAGTTTACCCAGTTTACAGGCCTTAGAGCCAACTTAACTCAAGGTCACAGGCTTGGATGTAAAACTTCAGTTTGTGAAGCCTAGAGCCTGTATGATCATTCAGTACTTCCTTATATACCCGTGTGCTGATAACGTCCCATATCTGTTCAGTGGAAAAGAGCACAAGTGCTAGGTTTGGGCAAAATGGACTGGGAGGCTGCCTTTAAGATGGATGTCAAAAATTAGCATATTTTCATTATCAGAGATAAAAGGAAAGTATTCCTGAGAGAGGCAACAGTAAGAGCAAAGATATAACTAGGGACTGGTGAATGACTTAATGTTAGGTGTTCTCTAAATACTTCATTTTTTCCATAGTGTGCTGTGGGGACCACGTGCTTTGGAAATTTCATAGGAATATATGCAAAATTGTATTCGTGGATGCTGTAAAGCTATTGAATTAGGATCCATGGGAACGTAATTCAAGAAACTGCATTTTGAACAACAAGTGCAGCATCCAAAAGCATCAAGTAGCTATTATAATTAAGATTATGAAGCTGAGGACCTGGGAAGATAACCTAGGTCTTTCTTAAAGGGCTGGACACTACATAGTTTTGAGAATGAATACTGACATTCTAAAAGTGGCAGTTGTTTGTAATTAGTCTAAGTATGGGGAAACAATTGAGATAAATACATAAGACTCTAGGAGATAAGGAAAGAAAATTATCTGGAGTACGTTTTTTAGTGAGAAAGCAGGGAGGGGAGGCAAGGAGAAGGGAAAAGAGAGAGAGAAGAAGAGGAGAAAGGAAAAAATGATAGTAGTGCATAGAAGCCCTGATATGGCTTTGAAGTACCAGGGAACACCCCCTAGGAGAGCACACACAGCCTGGAGTTTTGAGGCCATGGGGATTAGACTCAAGTGAGGCATATGGTAGTGAGAGAAAATTCAAATGATTTTATTGAATTAAATCCTTATTTGATATTAACCTCTTACCAGATATATTGTTAAATACGTTCTCCCATTCAGTGGGTTGTCTTCATTTTCTGATCCTTTGCTGTGTAAAAACTTTTTACTTTGATGCAGTCCTATTTGTTTATTTTCTTTGTTTCTGTTGCCCAAAGAGATACATCAGAAAAAATATTGCTATAAGAAATGTCCAAGACTTTACTGCCTATGTTTTCTTCTAGGATTTTTAGGGATTTGAGCCTAACATTTAAGTCTTTAATCCATTTTGAGTTTTCTTATGTATGGTATCTAGTTTCATTTTTTTTACATGTATATATCCAATTTTTGCAACATCACTTATTGAATAGACTACTTTTACCCCATTGTATGTTCTTGCCTTCTTCGCCAAATATCAATTGACCATAAAGGTGTGGGTTTATTTCTGGGCTCTCTAGTCTGTTCCATAGGTCTATATGTCTGTTCTTGTGCCAGAACCAGGCTGTTCTGATGGCTGTAACACCAATATAGTTTGATATCAGGTACTGTGATCCCTCGAACTTTGTTCTTTTCTCAAGATTACTGTGGCAATTTGGGGTATTTTTTGGTTCCATATAAATTTGTGGAATATCTGCCCTGGCTGGTGTAGCTCAGTGGATTTAGCACAGGCTGCAAACCAAAGTGTTGCCAGTTCGATTCCCAGTCAGGGCACATGCCTGGGTTGCAGGCCAGGTCCCCAGTGGGGGCCATATGAGAGGCAACCACACATTGGTGTTTCTCTCTTTCTCCTTCCCTTCCCCTCTCTCTAAAAATAAACAAATAAAATCTTTTAAAAGTTGTGGAATATCTGTTCTAGTTCTGCGAAAAACACCATTGGTATGTTGATAGGAATTGTATTGAATGTATAGATTGCTTTGGATAGTATGGACCATTTTAATTATGTTAAACTTTTCCTATCCATAAACATGGTATGTGTTTCCATTTATTTGTATCTTCTTCAATTCTTTCTTCAGTGTCTTGGAATTTTCCCAGTATAGGTCTCTTACATCCTTATTTAAATTTATTCCAAATGTTTTTTTTTAATATAATTATAAAATGTGATTGCTTTCTTAGTTTGCCTTTCTGATAGCAAAATTTATAAAGAACTTATAAAATTCAACATCTCATCCTCCAAAAACCCCAAACAACCCCAATTAAAACATGGGCAAAGGACCTGAAAAGACACTTCTCCAAAGAGGACCTACAGATGGCCAATAGATAAATGAAATGGTGGTCAGCTTCACCAATCATCAGGTAGATGGAATTAAAACCACAATGATATAATCACCTCACATGTGTCAAATTGGCTACCACCAATGAGTCAACAGACAAGTGCCAGCGAGGCTGTGGAGAAAAGGGAACCCTGGTGCACTGTTGGTGGGAAAACATATGCATTACCTCAAAAATAAAAATGGGATTGCCTTATGACCCAGCAGTTCCACTTCTGGGAATTTATTAGAAGAAACCGAAAACACTAATTCAAAAGAATATACATACCCCTATATTCATTGCAGCATTATTTACAACAGCCAAGATACGGAAGCAAGCCAAGTGCCCATCAGTAGGTGTATGGATAAAAAGCTGTGGTACATTTACAGAATGCATTCCATTACTATGCAGCTGTAAAAAAGAAGAAAATCTTTCCTGTTTTGTCACAGCACGGATGGGCCTGGAGGGTATTATGCTAAGTGTAATAAGCCAGTCAGAGAAAAAGACCAATACCATGTGACTTTACTTACATGTGGAATCTAATTGAACAAAATAGAATAACAAACAAATAGAAACAGACTTAGAGGGAAGGGGCTTGGGGGAGCTGAGTGAAAAAGGAAAGGATCAAACAAACAAAAAAAACCCTCATAGGCAAGATAACGTATGGTGACTACCACAGGGGAGGGGTAGGGGAGGTAGGAGAGAGCAAATGGGGGGGTAAATGATGATAGAAAGAGACATGATTTTGGATGGTGAACACACAGTAGTGTACAGATGATGTATCATAGAACTGTGGACCTGACACCTGTATAATTTTATTAAGTAATATCCACTCAACAAATTCAATAAAAACCCTTATTGATTATATTTACAAAGTTCTTTTATATATATTGTTATACATCCATGTTGATATTCATAATAACCTATAAGCACAATTACTTATATCCCTTATTTGGAAATTAAGAAACTGAGACCCAGAATATTTATGACTTGCTTATGATCACACATCTAGTGGGTAGAACAGATCATTTTTAAATTAAATTCATTGAGGTAATGGTTAATAACACTATATAAACTTCAGTTGTACAACATTATAATTCTATATCTGTATACTCTATTGCATGCTCCAATCCAAAGTCTAGTTTCCTTTTGTTACCACATATTTGCTCCCTTTACCCAATTTTCCCTCTCCCCACCACCCTTACCACCCTTGTAACAACCAATTCTGTTGTTTGTATCTATGAGTTTAGTTTCTTTTTAGTTTTATGTTCAACATATCAGTGAAATGATAAGGTTTTTTGCCCTTTTCCATCTAATTTATTTCTCTTAGCATAATACCATCAGACCAAGTCATGTTGGCAGACGGCAATATTTTCCATGCCTTGGCTACTGTTAATAATGGTGATGCAAAGATAGGAGTACATGTATGTTTTTGAATGAGTGCTTTCATATTTTTGTCATAATAAATACCCAGAAAAGGAATTGCTGGATCACATAGAATTTGTATACTTAATCTTTTTGAGAAAACCTCCTTTCCAGACCAGATCATTCCATGCCAATAAGTTCTCAGCCTGGAAAGAGGGTTTGGTGAAGCCTCTACTCTGTGCTAGGGTAGATGGGAGAATTACTTCAATATAGCAGACATCTTGATAGGGAAGGGCAAAGGACCAGTAACTGTAGCTGCCCTTTCAATGGAAAATTTTAACATTGCAAATAAATTCCATCTGCACATATAGTAGTTACAAGAAATATTCCAGCCTTACTGTGGTCAAACGGATTACGCAATGGTGCGATAAGAAACACTGGAATTTCCAGACCTTCACTAATCACATCTTCCCCACAGATAATATTGACCAGACGTTATGATGAGAATTGTTCCCTGAGCTGTTCAGCAATTGTGTGTTTACTTAAGAAATGAATGTATTCAGTACAGCCTCAAGGAAAATATATTTGATAACATACTGTCTGGTACAGAGTAGGAAAAAAATATAGTTTTAACTTATAAATTCTAATCTGAATTTCTGATGTTTCAAAAAAAAGCCTGCTGGATTTAAGTGAATAATACATAATTAAAGAAATTCCCTGAGACTTTCCTAAAGCAAGGAGCACCTATCTCTATCCTAATTATCATAAATTAAGTTGAGCAGTATAATAAATGCTATCAGTATTATTCATTTTTAATGGGTATTATGCAATATCACTTTAAATCCATTTTTACTTTCAGTTCTAGACTTGCAAAGAAGTGAGTGTTAGGAAAATGTATTAGAAAATAACGCTTAAAGTATTTTTTAAATATTAAAAGAAATTTTGTAATTTAATCCTGTAGTTTTCCTTCTATTTCTTTAAAGCCATTGATCTTTTTATTGACTTGACTGGCCGCTTCCTTCTTTCAACCCTTAGAATAAAAAATATGCTGGCAATTTTTTTAAATTTCTGGAATTATTTTTTACAGCTTACTTAATGACATAACTTCCATTCATATAATGCAGGTTGGGCAAAGATCATGTATTTAAGCTGTTTACCTAGAATTTCTGTTCTACTATTTTCTAACTCTGTGTTCTTGGGTAAAGTTAACTGTTCTAAAAACTGGTTTCTCATCTGTTAATATGAAATAATACATGTAAAGTGTTTAGTGTGATATTTAGCACATGACATAAATTTTTAAAAATATACAACTATCACAAACATTTTAATGTTGTGTGGCAAGTTGACTTTAGTGTCCTACTAAATTTAATTTTTTTTTCTAAAACAGAAATAGTGTCTTCTCCTTTTATGCTTCCTGAAGAGCTAGACTGTGGAACAAGAACTAATCCACAGGATGTGTGGGAGGGGGCTTTGAATTTTTTTTTTGCCAGGATATTTCTTATAAACCTAGACTGAAGAAAATAGAAAAAGTGATTTTTGAAAATTCTCTTTAACTTAGGTCTAATATAGCACCAAGTCTGTTTAAACTATTTTTCAACATTTTTATTTGTTTTTACACCAAGAGAAATGGAATTCCACACATTCTGGAAAGCTGGGAATATTTACTGAGTTTTTCCCTCATTCCTCTATAAAACTAGTCACTGAATGTGTTTGTGTCTCAAACCTAATGTTAAGTTGCAGGATTCTATGATGAAGAATTATTTACAAATATTTGTCATGAGATCTTTTAAAAGAACCATAAAGTTTAAAAAAACTGCATATATCAAGCAAACAACAAGCAGACATGAGATGTTATCGCTTGGTAGATTGCACAGAGCTAATCAGTAACATTCACATGCTGTAGTTTGAATGAGTTTGGTGTTCAGGGCAATTAAATATATTTCAAGAAATTATCTATTGTTAAAAAAAAGAAAGTATCTATTGTCAGATCACTAGGTGATGCCTCAGAATAATTTATTTCCCTTGTGCATATGAATCTTATTGGAGAGAATAGATCTTATTGGCTCATCTTGGAACCTGACCAATAACTGAGCATCACTTTTCAGTATATGGATTCTCATTGGACTCTACGTAGGTTTTGGCCACCTTTGTAATAACCAGTGAACACTTTTAAAAATCATAAGGTAGCCCTGGCTGGTGTGACTCAGTGGACTGAGCGCCAGCTTGTGAACCAAAGGGTCACCAGTTTGATTCCCACTCAGGGCACATGCTGGGGTTGAGGGCCAGGTCCCCAATAGGGGGCGCACAAGAGGAAGCCACACATTGATGTTTCTGTCTCTCTCCCTCCCTTCTCCTATCAATAAACAAACAAACAAACAACTAAATAAATCTTTTAAAATTTTTTGAAGACCATAAGGCAAAATGAATATTTTAATGTCTACAATTTTCCTGATAACTTATGCTTGCTTCTAATAATAATAAAACAAATTTGATACATAACATTTTAGTACTGACAGCAGACATTAGAGTCCTTCTTTCCTCTACTTTCAATAAGGATTCAATAGTGATAACTGCCATTTTTTCTCTTAAAAACTCCATTAGTATTAGATTTATCTTAATAAATTATTTCCTGAAAAGGATCAAAATCCTTGAGGCAAAAGCATGTTTACAGAGAGAATAAATGCTTTGCAGCTTGTCTAGACTTTAAAATGAGGTCATGATTTGAACTGGTGTTTCAGGATTCTTAGAGTATAATTGGAGACAACTGTACTTGAGCAACAATAAAAAATAAAGTGAGGTCATGATTTACTTTTAGTCTTTTGGCATATATATAGATACTTGGTTTGACAGCAAGAGAAGCTAAAGATGTAACATTGTTCACAAGAATTGATTTTACAAATAACAATCCACCTTGTGAGGGATTGCTGAATGAATGTGTTATCTTTGGAAGTAGAAGAAATCAGTCTGGCCTGATGGATTTTTGAAGAATCCATGATTTCTATTTTGAATTGAATTGCTACACAACTTAACTCCCATAATTTTCTATCCAACCAGGTGATGAAATTATAAGCTTTCATTCCACAAAACTACATTTGATGTTCATATTAGCTTCCCCTAAAGAAACTTCTAAGAGCTGAGAATCTTATGACCAAATAGGTTGTTTTGTTTTAATTTTTTTATTTTCAATTACAGTCGACATACAATATTATATTAGTTTCAATACTGAATGTCAACTGTAATAGAAAATTTAAAAAAAACTACATTAGCTTCAGGTGTACAACATAATGATTAGACATATATAAAGTTATGAAGTGATCACCCTGATCAGTTTAGTGCCCATCTGACACCAAAGATAGTTATTACAATATTATTGATTATATTCATAATGGTAGATGTTGGTAGACAATTAATTGGTCTTTTGCATTGGTGTACCTCCTGTGAGCGGAGGCACTGACTACCTTTGTCCTATATTACCTTTACAAGGATGCAAACAACCTTGAAAGATGAGGTAGTGTCTGCCTCTCAAGAAAAGGGAACCCAGTAAAAAAAGACTTGGGTTCCCTAACGTGGCCTCTGGTGTCACCCTGTAGGAACTGAGTATCAAGGAACAGGTACAAGACAATGCTGATACTCTGCCTACTACTGTTGCTGTGACCCAGAAGCCTCACATTTTCTGCCATTACCTTTAAAACTGTTGTAGATTTACTTGTTAGTTTGCAAGCAAGGTAAAAACATCAGCTATTTTCACCATTCTTCACAGTAGTTTTTATTGCCAGACAGGCTGTTGTTCTTGATGGTCATAGTCCAAATAACAACAGTGGCGATTAAATTCCACATAAAGTCACTGATTGTACAGAGAGTCCACAGAACGGCATGAATCAAGTCTCTTTTGTTGAGGCAACCTTGATTTAGTAGTTGGTTAATTTTTCAAACCATTTGATCTTGGTCTTATTTAATTAATTAGGTAATGCATGGTGGTTCTTCTCAGTTGGACAGTTTAGAACACGCTTTATTGGCTTGTGCTGGGAGTACATTCATAGTGTTCTTTGGCATGTTCATCTGGAACACGCTCCTCAGCTAAGGCTTCAGAGTAGTTATTTTTCTTATGGCAAATGAATTTGTTTTGGCCAGGATACAGAATTTGCTGAGTTGCCATGCTTCCTTTAAAGGAAAGCATTTAATTTCCTTTGCAGCAGAATGTTATCATCTCACCAACTATAGAGGAATAAAAGCAGTACTACAGCTAGGGTAGTCTGAAAAGGTAGTATTTTTGTTTGGTTGTTTTTGTGTGTTTTCTGAAGACATGGACAGCCCTTCAATGTAAAAGTTGCACTATGGACCTGCCATCATCTGTTTCGTTGCAGTTATTTTCCCAGAGGGGTCTAGAGAAGGGAACCAAGGACATGCATATTTTTTTTTTTAGAGTGAAGGTAACTTGGGCCAAGAATTATCTGCCAATGGAGGCTGTACAATGCTGAAAAAACATTCATATAAACAACTTTTAGACTGTTAAACACCATTTAGTACTAAACATTTTTGTGGAGATTCTTGCAAATTCCTTTTAAAAAATGCAATCATCATATGTTGGTGGAAGACCATTTAAAATCCTTTACTTTGAATAATTATAATTGAGAGTTAGCTGAAAGTTGAGTGGGTGTGTTTGTTTTCAGTACAAAACGAATAAAGCCATGCCTACTTGCCTCAGCATATGCCATTAATGAAGCATGCTATTTAGTTACACAAGGTTTTCATTGTTTGGAAAGGTGACTCTGTGGTCTAAAAATCTGACAGGATCATTTGTAAAAATTAGCCAGTTAGATAATGTGTAGAAAGACTTGATACCTCCTGTTATGCATTTGATAGAATAGTAATTTTAAGAGTAAATAAATTGAATTTAAGTTGAATTGGGGCAGTTTGTGACATTCCCATGAATTTGATCAACATGCAAAAGGATTCTGGTTCTTTCTTGCATTTGATGTTTTGCTTCCTGGTCGGTGTTAGGTTGAGATTCTGTCCCTAATTGAGTAATCATTAGCAATAGTTAAACCTTGCTCAATCATTCTTCTTTTTCTGTTGCCACTATAATACCACTCTTGAATTTGAAAAAGCCATTGCTTTAGAATATCTTTATTGTACTGAGAGAGAATTGTTTTAGCAAAGAGATGTTTATTGGGTTGAAAAATGCAATAGAAAATGTGCTCAACAGCCCTGGCTGGTGTGGCTCAGTGGACTCAGTGCCAGCGTGGGAACCAGACAGTCACTGGTTTGATTCCCAGTCAGGGCACAGGCCTGGGTTGCGCACTGGGTCCCTGGTGGGGGGGGGGCGGGCAGATGAGAAGCAACCACATGCTGATGTTTCTCACCTTCTCTTTCTCCCTCCCTTCCCCCCTCTCTAATAATGAACAGATTAAATCTTTTTTTTTCAGTGCAAAACAGCTTCCTTTCCCTTTAAAAAGAGAAATGTGAGCAATGATTAAAATAACACTCAAAAAGAGTAAAGAGAAATGGAAAAATTTTTCTTTCAACCTAGAGTCAGAATTTGCATTTCTGAGAATGTTCATGTGTCTTTGTATATGTGAGTATTGATTGGTCTTTTTTATAAAATGATTTTTGGGACTTTCAGAAATGAAGTCAATGACTCCCTTACTCATTGTTTCACAATATTTTTGGTCTTCCCCTTTTCACAGAAACAAATGTTGGTAGATTTTTACAGTGAACACTAGAAGAGTATAGTGAGTGAGTCTGAGGGTTTGTGGTTCAGATTGCTTTGACTTTGCAATTTTTTTTCATACTGCTGCATATTTATCTGACAGTTGGGAGTGATAAATCTTTCACATTGGGAGCAGTTTAATAGATGCCAGACAAAGTAGCCAATCTAAGAAAAAGAGCAATTTTATAGTATGGGAGGGTGTTTTTCATGGTAATTGACTCTAGGGCTCAAGATATGTATTTAGCTACCATCCCTTTGCTTTATATTTATAGCTCACTTGCTATGGGTCAGATATGATAATAGGCACTGGATAAAATGATGAGCAGGATAAACAAGGCCCTAGCCATGAGAGAACTTATAATTTCCAAGCTAGCCTACTTCGTGGCAGGTAGTGTGAGAGGTATGTTTGCTTCTGTTATGTATACTTTCTGTGTAACTGTTCTTGAAGGTGAGTATTACTCTCAACTGAGTGAGGAATTTGACACTCAAAGAGATTAACCAACTCAACCACACAGGTAATAAATAGAGGACCTGAGATTGAAACCCAAGTCAGTTGCACCGTGTATTAATGATCTCTGTTGTGTAAAAATTATTATATATTTAGAGGCTTAAAACAATACACACTTATTATATCACAGTATCTTTGGATCTGGAGTCCTGGCATAACTCTACAAGATTGCAATCAGTGTGTCAACCAGGACTGGCTTCTCTTCTGCAGGCTCCATTATAGAGGAATCCACTTTCAAGCTCATGTAGTTGTTGGCAGAAATCATTTCCTTGAGACTATAGTACTCATGGTATCTTGCTTCTTCATAGCCAAGAAAGGAGGGAAAGATTTTAATGTGATTCCGCTAGAAAGATAAAGTCTTGGATGACATAGCATCATCACTAGGATGACATCCTATTACCTTTGCCATATTCTGTTGATTGGAAACAAGCAACAGGTTCTGTCCACATTCTAGGGAGGGGATTATACAATGGAGTGAACACCAGGAGGTGAGGATCATGCAGGGCAACGTGAGAGTGTGTCTACCACAGGTTCTATAGTCTGTGCTCTTTCTATGACACTATATTGCCTCTACTAAGAGCTCAACATACATGAATTGATTTTTGAAACATTTAAAAAACTCATAAAACAATATAACACCACTAGAAAAATTTCATGGAGGGAGTCCCATAATCTCATGATTCCACCACAAGTCAATTTGTCTCCTGAGCAAAGTGCTAAGTACTCACTCCTACTCTATGTAAGCAGTCATAATTGTGTTTCAGTTCCTGTCTAGTCTTTCAAAAACATATACTGTTCTTTTTCAAAGAATCATAGTAAACACATGATAGTCTAAACTTATTGTCCACTTATAATATTTTTCTTTGTTGCTACATAATCATATACTAGTCAGTTTCAACGTGTTCATTGTAATCTTTCAAATGACTACAGCATTATTCACCTGAACGTGTCTGAATGGTTGGATATGCAGGCAATTTTCAGTGCTCCGCCACTAAAACAAAAATTCGTCACAATAAAAAATACACCAAAACACTGCATCATCTCTTTAGGCACATGATTTTTACTGCTTTGCATTATTTACTTAAAGTAGGAATCCAGAAGTAAAATTACTTGATTTTTTTATGTGAATGTTTTCATGGTCTGATTTTATTTGACTTTAACTGAATAAACAACCTTCAGAATTGCCAAGGGACTTGATAATGCTGATTGAAATTCTATTATCATTGGAAAGAAGGACAGTACCTTACCTACTCTTAATCATAGAGGCTTGGTAGTATAAAGTAGAAGAAATTATCTTCTCTTCATGGTTATGGACCAGATGTCAGGGTGTTGTTCTATCCTGGAGTTCAAATGAGGACAAAGAATCCCCTCAGGAATTTTCCTTAGTACAAAATGATGTAACTTACATGGATATTTTTCTTGTTTGTAGGACAGTGCCTTCCCTACAATGAGGCAGAGGCTATTCACCTGAGATGTTTCTGAATTTTACATTTCCTTCTGTAAAGGAGCATATTGAACCTAACACATTTATTCAGATGCAATACCCTGTTGTTCAATGTGTCCACTTTAGCAGCACATTTCACAGTAGCCTTCTTGCAGTGGAAAAGGAAAAGAAGAAATAAGCAGAGCCAATATTATACACAGCAGACTAGCTTATATTTGTCACCCAGTTAACTTGAATAAGAACAGATGAATTGCATATTATTTTCTTGTGATTCAAGGACTGATAGTTTGGAGTTGGTGGCTACAGCCCTTTAAAAAAAGTATCTGTTGTGAGCTGGAGAATTTAGCTACCATATTTGGTTCTCATATGCCTGCCCTGTGACCTCACATCAGCCTCTGGGAGGATTTGTGTGTTTTTGCTTATCCTTACATGGGAAAGCTGCCTGGAAAATATGTGTGACCAGAATTAGAAGCCCTGTACTGTTTTCAGGAAGTACAGCTTTAAGGGAAAGCTGTAGTTTCTGAAATTAAGTTTGCTTACTGCCAGAATCTTTTTCATAGAGAGGTAGTGATTTGGAGAGCACCTTGGCTGACTATAAAATTACCAGCATTTTATATCTTTTCACATATCAAGCAAATTCTTTTCTATTATGACAGAGTTCTAAAGGGAATTAAAATCTGTATAGATACTCATTGTATTGAGTTGATAATAATAATGATCAGTGCAGGGAGGTGGAGGCTGGAATGAACTTGTTTCTTTAATTTTAAATTCTTAGTGCAACCTTAGTATGAATTTTTTTGGAAGAGAAGGTCCATATGTGTTAGAGCAGCACCTGTCACAAAAGTTTAGTTTTGATAGTGGACTATAAAGGTTAGTATGATTTGTTTCAAGGAAAACTTTTCCTTTAAGGGGTCTCCCAAAACTACCAGAAGAGACTAAAGTAACTGTTACCCTATTTCTGCCTTAGCTCTCATTTCCTGTTGCCACCTATGGTGAGAAGTCACTGACTCTTCTGTGGAAGCAAAAATGTCCTCACCTTCACAGTTCATTTGTCCAAATATATTCCAGTTTTAAATGGGAATGCAACTTTTTTATTCCAGTAAAGGCAATGGAATTCTTATGAATCACTGCTTCTTCACTGTAACTTCTTCTTACCCAAACTTAAAGTTCCAGGAAGCTTTTATTGCTGGTTGGCATGTTTCTCTGTTTCACTAACACAGAACCTCAGAGTAGGAAAGAATGGAAGGGATCATCCAGGAAAATCTACCTTGTATATAAAACCTTTGAAATAATCAACAGGTTTTCTTGCTCTTACTTTAGGGTAAATTTTGGAATTAATGATACAAAAGAATTCTCAGCCATGTATGCACTAGAGGAGCCATCATTAAGTTGACAGTCTAATTAGCATGAGATAACAAACATGGAGTGCATTACTCTGCAGTGTTGAAGAGGTGCTTTTCACTCTGACAGATCTTGGGCAAGTGTGTGCTTTCGAGAAAGATCCTAATCCCACTTGAGCATTTGTTTCTTTATGTGTGAATCTGGAATGAAAATAGTAACAGCTGCCTTGAAAGATTATTGTGACAGTTAAATAAGATAAGCATGTAAAGGGCTTAATACAGTACCCAGCCCATGGAAAGCACTTAGTAAATAATAATTATTATATTATGCTGTAGAGTGAGATTACATTTAGTGCAATGCAGGGAGGTATCTGGGAAATATGAAATTCTGCAGTCCATTGTTAGCAGGCCCTAAGGTTGGGTTTGTGTGTCCCTTTATTTCCCCTTATTAGTGTAGACCTAATCCATCTACTTCCCTGCAGCGGAAAGATGCCAGACTTTGATTAAGAACTGGCTGGCTGGATTCCATCCCTTAAATTATCTGCTAGTATGGAATTTATAATCTTATAATTATGATTTATAAATTCTTTGAGACCCAAAATAATACCTCTGTTTTATTTTATTTTTATTTGTATCAGGGTCAGAACAATGGCCTTGAGGCCCAGTGGGTACTGAGCAACTGCATCCTTGATTGAGTGGTAGCCCCTAACATTGCCCACACAAGGGTTCAAGATGAATCCTTTCCTAGCAGCAGAGAATCTTAGAGTTGGAACTGGGTATTCCAGTCACTTTTTGTTCTTAATGATGTGGATATTGCTTAAATTGTGTACATACATACTCATTTGAATGATAATGGAAGCAAAAGCATAGTCTGGTCACTAGAATTTAGAATTATATAGTAAGAACACATTGAAAAGTGGTATTAGTCTTTATAAGAGGTTGTCAACCGTATATAAAACTTCTTATGGAAAGTCCATATAAAATATCATGAAGCTGGACAGGGAAAAATAGTGGAACAAACAAGCTTTCGAGTTAGGGACATTGAGGTTTGAATGCTGGCCCTGCCACTCACTAGCTTTGAGACTTTGTGTAAATTACTTAACCCCTTTGAGCCTCAGTATTCTAATCTGTAAAATAGTGGTAATAACATCTATTTTACAGGGTTGTTATGAATATTAAATGATATTAATTGACCATAAAGGTGTGGGTTTATTTCCGGGCTCTCTAGTCTGTTCCATAGGTCTACATGTCTGTTCTTGTGCCAGAACCAGGCTGTTTCTATAAATGGCAGCTACAATTGGCATGACTAATTAGAATATCTGCCTCCTAGTCTTATCTGAACACAGCCACAACTTGAAATTTCTGTGAATTTGGGAATAATTCCTGAGTATCTTCTGATACCCCAAAGTGTCTCTCTATGCTGGATGAACCCAAAGCTTCCGTGAAACCAGAAACTCTAATACTTGTGAAACTTTTGAACTTTAGTCCTACAGGGGTGTCCAACCTTTTGGTGTTTCTAGGCCACACTGGAAGAAGAGTTGTCTTGGGCCACACATTAAATACATTGTGACACATAATCACAAAAATCTTATCAGGTTTTAAGTAAATTTATGATTTTGTGTTGGGCTGCATTCACAGCCACCCTGAGCCACATGTGGGTTGGACACCCCTGTATGGTTGGCTTAATGTAGCTGCTGTGCTACCATGGGTGTGCTAGCAGTGAGATGTTCTTTAGGGCTTTGGAGATTTCTGAGGGTTCTGTTTTCTAATCAACTTTGTTCTAGGATTTCAAAGTGATATTTTATAGAATAAAGACTTACCTTGCTAGTTGGGGATGGAAAAGAGTCTGTGTGCAAATAGTAATTCTAAACAGTTATCTCCCTGCACTCAAATCTTGGGTAAATGGAAGTACATAGGCAGTACATAGGAAGTACATATTGAAAATAACACAGTTATCAGTACTTCAAGAGTGGCAAAAATATCTGATGTTGAAAAGGTGGCTAAGGCATAACTAAAATCCACTAATGGATGGAGTTTTCTCCAATCTATTGCAGAGAACCCATCAATCTGATTTGGTGCACGACATATTTAATACAGGGAATTTCTTTTGAAAATAGATTTCTGGGTAATAGTTCATCTTTGAGCATTCCAGCCCAGTCACCTTCAAAGACTGATGTACATTACTTTTGAATAAGCTCTCATAAGTTGCTGATTATAGCCACGTGACTTTTCTCAAACTGTCCTAGAAAGTATTGTCAGATTTCCAGTATGCTGCAAGAGTTTTCAAAAGAACACTTCGCTTCCTTTATATGGCTGGACTTACTTTCTTGCAGCTTTATTGATGTATAATTGACTTATTTACTTCCTTCTAAAACATAAAGTGTGGAAAGTGGAAAAAATAGTCACTTTTTCAGTGGAGAAACCTGGAAGAGACCATCTTAATGAAGTAATGAAGGTTAACACCACAATTAATAGGTCATGTTGATATAATGTGTCCCTGTTATTTTATGTGAAAGACACTTATTCGCAATCTTCCCAGAATTCCCTAGCTCCAATCTAATCATTGGAAAAAACATCATACAAACCTGAATTGAGGAACATTCTACAAAGTACCTGCTGGCCAGTACTCCTCAAAACTGTCAAAATCATGGGAAAAATGAAAAGTCTGAGAAACTCACAGAGCAGAAGAGACTAAGGAGACATGACCAAATGTAATGTGGTATCTTGAAAAGGATATCTGGAAGGGAGCTTGAAACCAAAAAAGGACATTAGTGGGAAAACTAGTGCAATTCCAATAGTGTGGAGTTTAATTACCAGTGGTGTACCAATTTCCACTGTGAGGTAAGATTATAACAACAGAGGAGACAGAATGACAGCTCTCTGGAAATTTTCTGTACTATAGCTGCAAATTTTCTGCAGATCCAAAACTCTTCCAAAATTGAAGTTTATTAAAATAAAAAAAAAAAAACCATTTTTGGTGGGGCTCAATTTAAAACAACATTTTGATCAATCAGCACTATCTACTTTATGTCCAGCCGGAAGGTGAAAGCACTGTCCAGAGACATAGGCAAAAGGCGTGGCCTATACTTTCAGGTCCTTATCAACTAATTAATTGAAGAGATGAGAATTTGATGTGTGAAGAGATTAGCAAGCATTGGTATTGCATGTATTTGACTAAGCTCTAAAGTTGGTAGTACAGACTGTAGGAAGTCAAAGAGTGAGGGCTGAAGTGGGCAACGAAGAGGCTTCTGAGAGGGGGTGAACTTGGATGAGTGGTTAGAATGGCATCAGTGATGAGAGGGGAGACTTACAGTTGAAGGGAACAGAGAAAAAGTTCGAAGTCTTGAATAGGATAGACTCAGAAGAAAGTAAAGGCAACCTCATCTGGTCTGGGAGAGGGAGGGGAATGCATATCCATAGAAATGTAGCTAGAGTAGGGCCTTTATGCAGAACCTTGAAAATAAGCCTTTGGGTGGGATTGAAACTGGCTACAGGAATCCAGTGTAACAGCAGTAGGGTTGCAGTTTGTGTCAGTTTTGTGGCTTTTAACCCTTGATCAAATCTATGTCTATCATTTATTAACCTGCTAACACTACTCTCGCACGTACATTTGATAACATTATTATAGGGATGAAGGTCACCTGCAAAAAGTAAAGGTAAAGTCATGCTGGTATTCTGGCTTAAAAGGGCTTTTCTTGACTAAAGGGTATGTCAGTTTTGAATAACCTCATCTAAAAGCCTTTTCTTATCTGCAGCTTTTCTCTGTCCATACTCTTTTCCAGAGTTAGAAGGAACTTTAGCCCTTTTGTCTGTTACTGACTCAATTAATGCTTGTTTATACTACCAGGTGAGCAGTGCATTATATTCTGATCATTTTGCTCCTGACAGAGATTGTTGGACTTTTTTCGGTGATAGGTACACTGCTGATTTTAAACAAAAATAAAGAATGGGAAGTGTCTGATGCTTTTGTACTTTCTTGCCTGTTTCTTTGTAAATTTAAAGTACAGAAATCAATACCCTCCACAGCAACCTTGCCCACTGAGAACTATTAGGTGGCTGACTTTTTCACAAAGGGAAAGCATAGGCTGCATTGTTCTCTATGCTGTTAATGAGAAACAAGAAGCCTCATCCATTTTCTTCTGCATACACACTATGCACAAAAAAGTTCACAAGCTGGTGGATTTAGGAATTCATTGGGGTCAACTAGAAATTCAAATTAAATAAATAGGGCTATTTGGAAGACAACATAAGAAATCTCAGTTTTGTTGTCTTTTTAGTCAATGTTATATGGTTTAGAAGGAAATTTTTCACACATGTCAGTCATATCTCCCCAGCTAGAAATGGGGAATTCCAGTATGGACTGCATATAGTGAAAAAGAATAGGGCTTTGCAGTCGGATTTAGATTTGTGTTTTGGTGCAGGCAAGCAAAAGTGATGACTTCGTAGGCAGGTTCCTTAACCTACGTGAACCTCGATTTCCTTTGTTGTAAAATAGGGATCACCATACTATAACCTTTCAGAATTGTGTAAATAGCCTCACAAAAAGTTTGCTACTCAGGAAGCACTCAACAAGTGTTAGTCTTCCTTTCTCTTTAACTTGTGCAAAACTTAACCCAGTACTAATATATAATGAAGTTTGGAAATTTCCTCTTGGATTATCCAGGGAGGCCATTCCTGCTGCTTTTTCATGTGCTCTTGCTAAAGTTTAGGTAGGACCAATGATGGGTGAAATTCTAAGGCAGACAAACTCTACTGTCTTCCTTACCTGTGTCTCTCTAGGCAGTTGCTTCCTCCCCTCCAAACGTGCACACTGCTTGACCTTTCTATGAAGGCCAAGGTAGTGAATCAGTAATATTAGGGTTTAAGGCATCAGAGGACAGAATTTTAAGGTAGGATGGTATTCCCAGAGCTCCATATTTCACAGCCCCCTGTGTGTATATAGAAAGCCATCTCTGAAGAAATGGGAAGGACACTAAAGTTACTTCTAACTCTAAAGGAAAAAGGTATGGGCAGATAAAAGTGCCAGATAACAAAAGGGTGTATAGATGAGGTTATTTAGGACTATTTCATTTATTTAAGAAAAACTTTTTTAACCCAGAAAATGGACATGACTGTATTTTTACTGTGACCACATTAAGACATACCTATTTTTGAGAAACTACCATTATCTAATTTCTCCTCTTTGCATACCAGGCTCTGCTTTTGAAATTACTTGGGCCTTAACATCTCTTTTGATGCAGTTAGAATTGAAACTAAAGCTTTGGCTAGTGTGGCTCAGTGGCTTGAGTTGCGGCCTGCGCACCAAAGAGTCACCATTCGATTCCAAGTCAGGGAGCATGCCTGGGTTGCCAGCCAGATGAGATCCCCAGTAGGGGGCGCGTGAGAGGCAACCACACATTAATGTTTCTCACGCTTTCTCCTTCCCTCCCCCTCTCTAAAAATAAATAAATAAAATCTTAAAAAAAAAAAGAATTGCAACCAAGCAGGAAATGATAACAGTAGATTCTTTTTTCTTTTGGCAGCAAGAAAGTAGCAAAACTTAGATTGTGTTCTTTTGCTGTCACATTTTGGAACATCTATCAGGAGACAACTCTAGGGAGGTGTAGGTAGATAGAGATGAGAGAACAATGAAAACAATTTTTTATTGTTCACACTATTATAGATGTCCCCCATCCCACCCCCACCTCTGCCCTCTTCACCCTGCCCCTGCACCCCACCCTGCCCCTGCACCCCACCCTGACCTTCAAAGAAAATTCTTAATAGTCATCTTATCCCAGATTTGTTGCAGACTTGCAGGTAAAGAGCTGTGAATTGTAAGTTTTACATGGCTGATTGTGATCAAAGCATTTTTCAAACTATTGCAAAACAGACAAGTTGAAAACAAGTGCCTCTTGCTGTGGTTATTCCATTGGATTAAGCAATAGGAAGCCAGTGGCTTCCAGACTCCTGACAGTATTCATTTAAAAACACACAGAGATGGCTTTGGGCACAAAAGGACTATGCAGGGGCCACACTGCAGTGAGCCGATGCCAAACAGACTAACTGCGGATGCAGATTTGATTTTCCTTTTAGATAGATTTTGTAAGTAGATTAGAACATGAATAAAAAGGCAGATTTAAATGCTATTTATTCACTCTCCTTTACCCCACTGTTAAATCCTTAGGCACAGACTAGGCAAAAACAGGCTTATTATTTTCCTGTAAAGTAGAGTAGCCCTTCTTAGGGGTTAGTGTTTGAAATAAACAGAACCAATGGGAGGAAATCTATGTATCTGAACTTGTCATTGCAGAAGTTGACTAGGTAACACATTATAACCTGTGGAAAATGACAAAATGCATACCCATACGCTTATTTATTCATTAAAAGGCCTTAAGTATGTAAGAATTTAGTCACAGAAATTGTGAGCGTCCGTTTAGAATGTTTCCAATTTTGTTTTGTACTAGTAATACCTTCATTGCTCTAGTGCAATATGCTATCGCATTTGTTCAGTTTTCACAGGTGGCCAGTTATGTTAAACTTTACATCATCCTTTCACTAAAACAAAACATTGAATTCATGGATGTAGTATGTAGCATTTGTGCTATCATTATTAAGCTTTGTCTAAGTGGCATAAATAATAGCAATGAGTGCTTGCTCTCCCTTCTGTATTTTGCCCTCACTGGCTTTGACATTCAGTAGGCCCATCTCACCTAACTACTTTGTATGGATAACTGTCTTGGATTCATATTTAAACACCATGTTGTAATTGGATTTTTTAAAGATTTTATTTTATTTTTAGAGAGATGGGAAGAGAAGGAAAAAGAGAGAGGGGAAGAAGAAAGAGAGGGAGAGAACCATCCATGTGTAGTGGTCTCTCATGCGCCCCCTACTGGGGACCTGGACCACAACCCAGTCATGTTCCCTGACTGGGAATTGAACCTGAGACCCTTTCCGTTCACAGGCTGGCACTCAGTCCACTGAGCCACACAAGCCAGGGAAAGCTTTTTAATTTATGTCTAATCCTTACCACTAGGTTGTAATCCTGTGTGAGGATTTCTGCTATTTTTCTTCAGACGTTTTAGAGAACCTCAAATAAAATTTTTACACATGTAACAGGCACCCAAGAAACAGTGTTGAAATGGCTACTAAATATAATTTTGGGTAATCCTTTTAGATTTCAGTGCACTATAGTTGGAACCACTTGTCAGTGTTCATTAAAGCATCAGGTGAGACAGTGTGCCAGAGGTTAATTATACAACAAGATGAAAACCCCACCTTCATTAAATGTTTTATGGTAGACTCACACTTTCATGAAGAAGACTCTTGTTTTCCCATTTGAAGCATAATAACAAGTTTCATTCTTTTGACATTTGAACATTTACACTGGCCTGTTCTAAAGCACATACCTTGTCAGCTTCCTTCCTTTAAAAGAAACACACAAGGAATTTACTGAGGCTGGAGAGTAGCTGTTTTCCTCCAGACAGCAGTTTCTCAGTAGCTCTGCTTTGTGTCTTTGGAGGGAAAGATACCTGGAATTTCCAACCCTAACATGTGGACAGAAATAACTTATCAATAACCTTTTAACACCAAAATATTTTTCCTGTAGGAAATACAAATTATATTCCTTTGTGAACTCTTATAACACCCATCCCTAATTATTCAGTCACATGTATGTTATATTTAGGACTGAAATTTTGATTTCATAAGATAAGAAGGAAATAAAAATTGTCTTGTTGCAAATTGTGCTGGTAACTGATCTTTAAAGAAGGGCATTCTATCCTCTGATCTAAATAGCCTATGCAAATTTCAGTTCTTATTGGGAGAAATTGAGAGAATTTTTTTCTTTGGGGTTACATGATGAGAGAGAAAATTACTGGCACACAATCACAAGCAAGATAGGACAAAAATACAACCTATGTGTATGCATATGTATCTTGGGGGGTGTAGGTCCAGAGAGGACATAACTGTGTGGAAGTTTTTTATTAGCATTTTTATTTCCATTGGGAGGGCTGCTTCTTTTGAGTTTATGTTTCTGATGATGCTACTCTATGTGTCTTTTTAGTGTAACTCCATGAGGAAATGTTTGATTATGCTTTGCATCTTATAAATGTTAAGTAAGAGTTTCAAATTTGGATAAATTATCATAGATGTGTGAATTAAGGTTCTCAAAAAATGCAAAATAGAGGAGAAGCCTAACCTAAAGTATTAATTTTAGTATTTTAAAACTCTCCTCTGGGTATGATTCAGAGACATAAAAATGTATTAATCTCTACCTGTTAGCCTAGCTAAGGAAGTGGCACAGGTGCACATGAAAGATACTTAGCAACACATATTAAGGACTAAAAAGTGGTACAAGTATATTCCAAACATACCGTATTTTGCCATGTATAATGCACACTTTTTTGTCCAGATATTTGAGGGAAAACTAAGGATGCACATTATAGATGGGTTGTACTAAATCTGTATCTATATAAATGTTTTTTTATTTTATTTATGCTTATGTTTTAAAAATGTAACTCTAGAAAGCAATAATGATATCCATGTTCAAAAATAAGTGCTAAAATTTCTTTATAATACAAAAACAAGTTATCTAAATAGAAATAAATAACAAATTAAAAAAATTAAAACAAAAGATTGTTTTCCTGAAAGTTTGGGCTAAAAACATGGGTGCACATTATGCATGGCAAAATAGAGGAAAGATTCATTTCTGTTCACTGCATGATGCTTGTTAAGACAGCTAGCAGACTTTGTTTGTGAAGACTTTCAACGGGAGCTGAAACTAAGAAAAGCCTGTAGGTAATCAGAAAACAAATCCTCACACTATTCATACTGTGGAGTTAACTGCATTTTAGGTTACTGATATGTATCAGCCTTACTTTTTCATCATTAGATGTGGGAATTTTCAATGCAAAAAAAGCAAAAGGTTGACAAAAGCATCTGTGGTCTGAGAGCTCTTCAATCCACCTGAGACATTGTTAACAGCAAAATAACAGAGGGAAAATCATGTATCTTTTGTGAAACTGCAAATCTTCACCCTGGTCTACATTTATTTAGGCTAGTTCACAAACACTGACTTCTTTTGAATTTGAAAATAATAGAAGCTGTTTGTTCAACAATACACTTTCTTGTCCTTTGGGCCCTAGATTAAGAAGAAACAGCAAGATGTGCTTGGTTTTTTAGAAGCTAACAAAATAGGATTTGAAGAAAAAGATATTGCTGCCAATGAAGAAAATCGGAAGTGGATGAGAGAAAATGTACCTGAGAACAGTCGACCAGCCACAGGATACCCCCTGCCACCTCAGATTTTCAATGAAAGCCAGTACCGTGGGGTAAGGAATCCGCTTAAATTCTTGGGATTTTTTTGTTTGGTTGGTTTTGAAAGCGATTGCCTGAAATCCATCCTATCCATGTCAGCCCCTTGCCCAGACCTGCACACAGTCATTTCTCCTGTTCATTCTCTTCATCTGTACTAGACAGCTGAGATATTTTCCCTGGATGGGAAGGCAAACGAATGAGTCATCCACCAAAAATTATCTGCAAATGCATAAATACAGACCTTGGGCATATAGTTTTAAATTTCTTCATCTGAATTCCAACTACAACAATTATATGATTGTTTCTTGTATGTCTATGAAGGAGTCTCTGAAAAGAGGTCAGCCATTTGACTTATTTAGATTCACATTAGTTACCAAAAAAGAGGAATGTCTAATTTTCTGCTTGAAGCTAGTAATACTTTTATTCTGCTATCATTAATGAATGTTGTTAAAATTTTAATTTAGCTCACTGGACTTATGTAAGGCACGATGGGGGGGTTACTTTTGCCTTGTGACTGGTGCTTTCAGGTATTCCATCTCATGTAGTCTTCATTTAAACCATTGGGTATTTTCCTTCATTCTTTCTTCACTGTATATTTAAGTACCATTTGTAGTTTATGGCCATTCTATGCACAGTGGCAAGTACAAATATAAATAAAACACAGCTGCCTCTCTTAAGGAGATGGTTAGGAGTGGGGTGGGGGAAGAGTCATACATATCTGAAACAATCAGAGAGTGGTTATATAGTCATCATACAGAAAGCATAGGTAAGAGCCATCAGAATGTCCAGTAAAGAATTGTTTGCATTGCTCTATTCTCAGAATTAGCATGACCGAGGAACAAATGTTTTCAGAGCCAGCCATCCAAATCTTCCAGCTCATAGGTTTATATGGGAGTGAGACAGACACTTTTTGGTGGGGATCTTTTCACATACCAATCCAAAGCATCTAAGAGACAGGTATAGCAAATTTTAGAAGTTCATAGGCACAAAAGTGTGTGTGTGAATTGAATTTGTCAGTTCTGAAGAGGGGAGCCTGAAAATTTCATGTTTTTACAGACACACCAACGTGTAAAGATGTTCTCTGTAGATAAGGAAAAGGCAATTACACTGTCCATTTAGATAGCGAAACTTCCTTTCCTCTATACATGAAATTTCTGAAAATTGGTGAATCGGAGGGGTTGGAAGAGGCCTCAGAGTTCATACAGTCCAACCTAAACCAGCATATATTGTCTTAACCTCTCTCTCTTGTAAAGAAGACATTTGAATTTGTTTGACTTTAGAAAACAAACACATTTTGGATTATAAGGGTAACTTTGAGAAAGTGTATTTATTTGGTTTGTTTCTCCTTTGGAAACCACACTGCAAGGGAATGGAGTATGGAAATAAAGCAAGTAGCACTAAGAAGTGGGAAAATGGAAAGGAAGGGGTAGGAGGTCAGGCTCAACCACACAAATAAACATTGTGTGTTTGCTGTAGCAGGCACTGAGTTAGGAGTTCAATAGCAATAAGAATGAAGATTTGTCCCTATACAGGAACTTAGAAGAATATATAGCAACCATTCATACAGGACATATTACATGTCAGCTATTGTGCTACATGTTTTATGTGCATTATGTCAGTCAGTTCTCATGCTAATCTCATGAGGTAGGTATAGTTATTCTTACTTTAAATAGATGAAGAAATTGAGGCCTAGAAGAGTTTAACTGACTTCCTAATCACACAATTAATAAGTGATGCACCTAGAATTTAAACCTAGATTTCTCTTACTCTGAAGCTATTACTCTTTCTATTAAATCACTGCATTATTCATTTCCCCGCTTACTCAAAGTTCCCATTTTCATTCTTTTCTGGCTCCATGATGTATTGTGGGGGAGGGGGGTGTCTGACTTCAGCAAATGACTTTTCCTAATCTCCATTGCCTGGTGGCTACCTATTAGGTTTGGCTGATAATAGGGCATACTGGTTGGAAGAGTAGAGGACAGCAGGAGAGGAAAGGCAAAGAACGCCCCTCCTTTCTATCTGGAGGGTCCACGACAGTGGTCGAATCTCCTTTATGGTAGTGGTTCTACCAGGTACCTCAGTTCCTGGGTCCTGTAATACCATCTTCTCCACCTTTTCCTTCTGCCCTAGATCTGGCAGCAGCTTCCTGCCATTACTAATCTCTGGGTTGCCTCACCATCACTTGTCTGACTTTCAGTTTTTCAGTCTTCTGTAAGTAGCTCTTAATATGAAATTCCCCATTTAAACTCTCTCAAGGCTCCTCCATCTTGGCACTACTGACATCTTCAGTTGGACAATTCTTTGTTGTGGGCAGCTGCCCTGTACGTGATAGGATGTTTAGCAGCACCCCTGGATTCTATCTTGGAATATCAGTAGGACTCTCACAGTTGTGAAGAACCAAACATATCTCCAGACTTTGCCAGATGTCCCCGTGGGAAAAATTACCTCCCGTTGAGAAACACTCAACTATGGTGGCTGAGGTTCTTATTTCCAGACTGAAATGTGACAGAAACAACTACCCTCCTTACACATGTGAGGCTCTGATATAGATGACGCAAAATTTATAATGTAATGTTTGTTCCAAAAGACCTTATGCTAGGTATATGAAGAAGTAAAAACACATTTCCATGAAATGACAAATAATATGATACCACTGTATAGTAGAATACATTGTGGATTAATGTTATTGGAATCCCAGAGGCATAACTAAATTATCTTTATTTTTTTCCCAAGAGAATTCCTATTTCAGAAGCAGACTATGTCACAGTCTGTTTTGTTTACTCTTGTATTCTTATCACCAAGAACAATGACTGGAATGTAGTAGTTGCTCAATACATATTTGTGGATTTAACTATTTAATCTGGCTTAATTGAGAAACTAATCTTTTCTCTCAGAATCACAAACCTGATTGTGTTTACTGAGTCCAAGGCCAATAAAAGATCATGTATTTTGATTCTAAAACACTTGAAAGAAAGACAAGAGTCCCTTGCCTAGTACTGTCCCCACCCCCTCCCACATTTGGTTGTTTTTTATTCATCAGGGTATGCAAGAAATTTTTCTATTTTTTAATTGTTCACATTTTTTAAGCCTTTTTTTTAAAGATTTTATTTATTTTTAGAGAGGGAAGGGAGGGAGGGGGGAGGGAGAGAGAAAGAGAGAGAGAGAGAGAGAGAGAGAGAGAGGGAGGGAGAGAGAGAGAAACATCAATGTGCAGTTGCTGGGGGTTATGGCCTGCAACCCAGGAATGTACCCTGGCTGGGAATCGAACCTGGGACACTTTGGTTCCCAGCCCGCGCTCAATATTGTTCACATTTTTAAAATCAGATTTCAATAAAGCAGAGGGCATTTTTTCTTTCACATGGATTTAAAGGCTGACATGTATTGTTTTTGTTGTTTTACTATTAGTAAGAAATGTCTCTTCTATGACTGTTGGATTTTTGAAACTAGCATTTTGAGGTTACTTCCAAGTAGTTGAGTGTAGACATGATCTATACTGTTTGTTTACCTTGAGGAGCTTATAGGCCACGTGTCTCAGTATGGAGCTGGTATCAAGATCCAATTAGTTTTACTTTTGAACAGTGAGCTGAAAGAGTATAGGAGGCTACTCGTATATGCTTCCATGTTGTTTAGGGGTTATTCCTTTGCCAGCATCTAGGGTACACAAAAAGATACTTTGTGTCAATACTTGTGGAGATTTCAGTGACCCTAAACAGTTCTGACTCTGTTAGAAAGAATCTGTAAATAAGAGAGAAATTCTGATGTTTCTTGGGGTGTGGTCACTAATAGTTTGAGAGGCTCTAAAATTCATACCTCCAGCTCCTCCAGGTGTGAGCAAATTATGAGTGCTTTCTACCTGTAATTAAACCTGACTTTATTAGAGCAAATGTTACAGGTATCTATTCAAATTCACTGAGAGCATTTGAGTTTGAAAACTGGTTGCTAAATTGCTGGCTAAATTTTATTTGATTAAAATTTATCTAAAACTTTATCTAAATCTGTCTGTTTTTTTAAAAATATTTTATTTATTTATTTTTTAGAGAGGGAAAGGAGGGAGAAAGAGAGAGAGAGAGAAACATCAATGTGCAGTTGCTGGGGGTCATGGCCTGCAACCCAGGCATGTACGCTGACTGGGAATCGAACCTGCGACACTTTGGTTCACAGCCCGAGCTCAATCCACTGAGCTACGCCAGCCAGGGCTAAATATGTCTGTTTTAAATCAAACAAACTAAAGCCAGGTATAGACCATGGTTGTGTTTTCAAAGCAAGTGGGCTATTGATTATGTCATAATCAAATTTAGGCAATTCTGCTTGTTACTTTTGGAGCCTACTTAATGGCTTAGATCGGGGGTGTCAAACTCATTTTCACCAGGGGCCACATCAGCCTTGCAGTTGCCTTCCAAGGGCCAAATGTAACTTTAGAACTGGATAAATGTAACTACTCTTTAACTAGAGGCAAGGAGCTCGGGTGCTGCCACAGGGTAGAAACAAGGTGCCAGGCCAGATAAAACAAGGTGGAGGGTCAGATTCAGCCCTGGGCCTTGTGTTTGTCACCTGTGTCTTAGAGGATAACAGTGGAAAGAAAGCCCAAACAACTTTAGTCACTTGAGGCTTTTTTTGACTCCCTGGATAGAAGCCTTTTAGTAACACTTGCTCTTCTGGTCATAGTTCATGAAAATCACATTGTCTTCCTCCAAATGCAGCACAGATTTACTATTCTTATGGCCTCAGCTATATCTACCTAATATCTGGGCTACCATGGGTGGTGAGGACACCTTTATTTTAATAATAATGGAAGAGAAATAATGGGAAACTGGAACAACAAACTCCTGCCAGACCATGCAACCTCTTACTGGCAAATAGTTGGTTGCTTTGGGCTGTGGAGAAAGCTGCTTGTCCAGAGACATATTTTAATTCTATGTGATATGGAATAAGCCATGTTGCAGTTTCTGCCCCACAGAACCGCATATCTCTTAACGTACATTAAATGAGATCCAATAAGCCTTGCCTCTTCGTTATCCTTTCTGAACTTCTGGCATTATGGAACTTAGTGAGACTGCTGCTACCAAGGAGGTTGACTAGTCAAGCTATTTTGAATAAATGTCCTTGTTTTCTCTCATTTATTTGATTGCATATTGCTAATTTTTTTTGCCTTTTCCCCCTACCAAGGACTATGATGCCTTCTTTGAAGCCAGAGAAAATAATGCAGTGTATGCCTTTTTAGGCTTGACAGCCCCACCTGGTTCAAAGGTATGATTTTCCTGCTTTATAGGCCACTTTATTTCTGCTAAGTTTTTAAATCAGTAAGATTTCCACCTTTATTAAGTACTCATGTTAAGCCAGAGGTCTTGCAATATAACAAAGAAAATTTCCCCGGACTGCATGCACTTCACCCCTAATAGGACAGTCAGATCCACATAATGAAATATGTAAGTATGTGAGTAAGAGGTAAATACAGTGACTTCTCCATCAAGCTATTAAAGGCAGCAAATTTCTGATTGACCCATTCACAAATAGGTGGTAAGTATTTTAAAGACTCTGTTATTCTAGCTGTCTTTTACGGTTCTACATTGACATAAAGCACCTTAGTTCATGGTAATCTTCTCGGGCAGCCATTTATCGTCTTTGTGTGAGGCAAATGTTACAGTCATCTATTCAAATTCACTGAGAGCATTTGAGTTTCAAAACTGGTTGCTAAATTGCTGGCTAAATTTGGGGCTTTTTCTCTGCCAACAACAAATTAATTTTTCAAGTGGCGGTGTTCCCATGGAGACCACATAAAGAAAAGAATCAAAAATTAAATTGCCTGTATAATGAAATGTCTCAGAGCCATGGACTTTAAATGCTTCTTTGGCTTTTACCACAGGTCTTCACCACATTGGCTGGCTTGATCAGAATATGTCCCCTGTTCTATCAGTTTACATTTTGCCATTAGGAACTGATTTTATGTTAAACAGTTTCATTGAATTCCATCCCCTTCTCCAGTTTGAGAGTCTATGTTATTGTCCGTGTTCTTACTACCAACCATTTACTAGCATGGTTATCTGACAAATTGTGAAATTCTGTTTCCTCACCAAACTTTCTTAAAATTACTTATTTTAGGCTTCTGTGTAATTTAAGTCATAAGAAATGTTAGGTAAGGCATTTTTATTTAAATAAGTTAGTAAAACCCATGTTAATTCATTGATGTCAGTACAAATTTAGGAAGTATGAAAGGAATAATAGTCTGTTTCCTGTGACAATGACAGCCTCTCCTTCAAGTAATAGTAGGAGGCCTTAAACAAAAACTAAGCAAACAGCTAGAACAGGAACAGAATCACAGAAATGGAGATCACACGGAGCGTTATCAGTGGGGAGGCGGAGAGGGAAGAATGTGGGGGGAGGTACAGGGAATAAGAAGCATAATTGGTAGGTACAAAACAGACGGGGGGGGGTAAGTTAAGAATACTTCGGGAGCTCTGGCTGATGTGGCTCAGTGGATTGAGCGCTGGACTGCAGACCATAGAGTCACTGGTTCAATTCCCAGTCAGGGCACATGCCTGGGTTGTGGGCCAGGTCCCCAGTAGGGGACATGTGAGAGGCTTAACCATTTGATGTTTCCCTCCTCCTCTTTCTCCCTCCCTTCCCCTCTCTCTAAAAAAAAATAAATAAAATCTTTTAAAAAAGGATAGTATGTGAAATGGAGAAGCCAAAGAACTTATATGTACAATCCATGGACATGAACTGAGTGGGGCGGGGGGGTGCAGGTGGGAGGGGGTGGGCAAGGTGGAGGAAAATGGGGGATGGGATAGCTGTAATAGCATAATCAATAAAATATACTTAAAAAATGTAGGAAGCCTTCATTCCTTTTGCACACAAGCACAACAACAGTAAGGCAGTTGATCTGATAACTGGGACAGCTATTAAGTAACTACCGAGCGGTACAGTACATAGTTTAGATAAGTTGCACAAAGGATGATTCATGTCCCATGAAGGACAGTCATTTCTGAGGGCCACTTTCTGCTTTTCACTATTCTTAGTACTTTAAGCTAATATAGTCCAACCAAAATACATATGGGTGTCTGCTTTGTGATATTTAAATCTAACTGTGTTGTTTGTTTTTTCATTTCAGGAAGCAGAAGCTCAGGCAAAGCAGCAAGCATGAACCTTAAACATTCTGCCTTAAGCATCCTGGAAAAGGAGTCTCCATTGTTTTTTATAAAATAGCAGAATTATCTTGGCTTCAAAAGAAATAGGCTAGTGTTGAAATAATAGATTAGTTGGTGTTTTTGCATGCAAACAATCAAAATGAATACATAATTAAATGTGAATGTTATGATGAGGAGAATGCCAGATGAACGTAAAAATTTAAGTAGCTGTCGTGGAATAGTTTTGTTATCTGCCAAGGCATTTTATATACTGCAATGATTTTAAAAAGCAAACACTTGTGTACTTTGTTGGTATTATTATTGCAGCTTAAGTATATCTGTAGCTCTACATTGAAGAATTTAAAAAGGAGAGAGAAAGAATCTGTCTTTTGTTTCCAAATTGCCTCATTAATTTTAGTGAACAAAAACATGTACCTTTTTGATGTGACGTTATTGTGACTAAACCGTAGTTGCGGGTAATGTTTATGATATGGCAGACGTTGTAATTTCCTATAGTAATTATAACATTCCCATTCTTTTGTAGTTGAAACTTCTGTGTACTGAACCACAGGTTTTCTAGGCTTCTAAATGTAGTCTTTCATTGCATATTTCAGTGATCAGAACAGATGACCCCCCCCACACACACACATACCAGACACATTCAGTTTACAAGTTTCTTGCTTAACTACACAGCTATGATGCAATCATGTTTCAAAGTTGCTTGGCCCAGGGTACTTATGTATGTTACAGAAGTGGGATGGTAAGTATGTTTAAAGTGGCACCCTTTTGTAAAGACCTCAGACTTTTAATTAACTGTTATAAAATCGGTTTGCATCCATTGTCCAAGACTATTTTGGAGAGGTCTTTGCCAAAAGTATCTTAGTGGTTTCCCCCTTTTAAAGCAAATTGTGATTACAAGTGCCAATGTCTCTCAGATATTTGATCTTTTCATTTCAACATGGCCATATACTGTATGAATACATTAATCTAAGTATAGAGAATATTTTTGATGCCTCTATTCCAGCAAATAGTGCAAGTATCAGAGAAAAAGGTCATTTTTTTAAAAATGTTAATTCTAAAACCTTCTAAGACAGGAAATATCATGGCCTTAATCACTCACCCAGACGATATGCATATTGTACTTTAGTTCCACACTACTTTATTAATAAAACACCTTTTTAAATTACATTATCATATCATATTTGATGTATTCAAGTCTGTGCTCTTTGGTAAAATCAGCACATAATGAAGACATGGCTTTGATTACTGAGATTGAAACTTGACATGATGCTTTAAAATAAATTCTGTGCTTTTAGGAAATATAAGTTATGTGTTCCTGGGGATTCTAAAGAGGGTACTAGTAATTTTAGATGTGTAATGAATGTTGTTTTCAGAGAGTGGGGAAGGATAAAGGAGATAACAAATAAAACAATTTAAATGGAATTTCTAAATTTTCTGTTTAGGGTCCTGAATTTTGCAATATACACTGAAGTCAAAGAAATATTCCATTGTTTTGTGTACAAGAATATGCTCTGGAAAACTCTAGAGAAAACAGGGTGCTTTGTAATAGATTCTGGAAAAATGTGTAAAAAATTGGTCAATATTTTTTCCTGAGCTTTATTAAATGCTGATGATGCTACTTGCAATAATCTATGTGGACATTTTTACTTTTATTTTAGTATCCAATAAGTCAACACTGTCAAAAACAGTCTTCAAAAATAGATGACCTTTTTTAGAAATTTATGTCTACTAGAATATACCTTACAATTAACATATATGTATATTTAAAGTAAAAGGTTGAATTGAGTCTTCCTAAATTGACATATTTCATTTTGTCAGCTGAGTAGTATATGTTTGGTAGATATAATAAAATGAAGTGAAATTCTGAATATTAAGGTGAGTTTTATAAAGAATTTTCACAGAATTTGCTGCAAAATATAACTGCTGCTACTTGTATTACTTTTGGCATCTTTCTGTTTGTAGCTCAGAACTGCTAATACTTTTTTTAAAGATTTTATTTTTAGAGAGAGAGGAAGGGAGGGAGAAAGAGAGGGAGAGAAACATCAGTGTGCGGTTGCCTCTCGTATGCCCCCCACCGGGGACCTGGCCTGCAACCCAGGCATGTGCCCTGACTGGGAATTGAACCAGCAACCCTTTGGTTCGCAAGCTGGCACTCAATCCACTGAGCCACACCAGCCAGGACTGAGACCTGCTAGTACTTTATTTTCCTTTTTTTGAGGTTAATTGCCCTTAAAGAACATGACCTTTAGGCAGATTTGCATTTTCACCAAACAATGCAAATTGGTTGTTGGCTGTATTGTTAAGTGCCAACACTCCTCTGGGAATCTGAGTGTACAGGGGAAACAGAATTTTGAAACAGATTGTTACTTACTTACTTGGAAAGTCTAAATGCAGTGAATTTTGTGGAGACAGGTTTCACTGCATATATTCCATTAATTCAGCAAAAGAAACAAGAAAGGTTCACATGGATTTTATTACTCAGCTGTGGATGTTGAAAATATAGAAAGATTGGCATTGATGTTTTTTCTGAGTAAAATAAATTGGTATATTTTTAAAAATTCCACTATAGCTTCAATTTGAACCTTCACATTTTTAAAATTTGAACCTTCTAATTTTCCACCTCCAACTTCTCTACCTCATCTTTTAATATTATCAGTTGTCTCCTTTTATTAGGCAAACAAAAATTGGATTTCTACCAAAATAGTAACCATACTGTTTATACAAAGTTTATTTTAATGTAATTTCCTTTTTAACACCTTCATTGAACTATAATTCACATACCTTAAAATTTACCCATTTAAAGTGTACAAATGAAGACTTTTAGTATATTGTGAGTTGTACAACTATCACAATTTAAGTTTAGAAGATTTCATCACCCAAAAAATAAACTTTGTATTAATTAGCAGTTATTCCCCATCCCCTCCTCCCTAAGCCCTATGCAATCACCAGCCAGGGCAAGAACTTTTAATAATGAGGAAACATAACAACTCAATAAAAAACTGGACACAAACTTGAGCAGGTATTTCCCACACACACAAAAAAAAATGTGAGTGGCAAATAAAAAGATGTTCTGCATCATTAGTCATTAGAAAAATGCACACCTAATCAAATCTTTACAATCAAAAGGCTGACTATGCCAAATCATATGTGGAGGATCTGAAACTGTCCTACACTGCTGTTGGGAATGTAAAACGGTACAACCATTTTGGGGAACTGTTTGGCAGATTCTTAAAAAGCTAAACATCCCTGGCTGGTGTGGCTTGATGGATTGAGTGTCATCCTGTGAATGAAAGGGTCGCCAGTTCGATTCTCAGTCAGGGCACTTGCCTGGGATGCAGGCCAGGTCCCCAGTAGGGGGCATGTGGGAAGCAACCACACACTGATGTTTCTCTCCCTCTGTTTCTCCTTCCTTTCTCCCCTCTCTAAAAATAATTACATAAAATCTTTCAAAAAATTAAAAAATAAATGGAACTACATCAAACTAAAAAGTTTCTGCATAGCAAAAGAAACCATCAACGAAGTGAAAAGATAGCCTATTGAATGAAAGGACATATTTCCCAATAGATCTGATAAGGGTTTAATACCAATATTTATAAATAACTCATAAAACAACACCATAAAAACAAACAACCCAATAAAAAAAATGGCCAAAGGACCTGAATACATACTCCTCCAAAGAGGACATACAAATGCCCTATAGACCTAAGGAAAGATACTCAATGTCACTAATTATCAGAGATGCAAATTAAAACCATAATGAGAATGGTTACCATCAATCAATCAATCAAACAACAAGTGCTGGCAAAGATGTGGAGAAAAGGGAACCTTTGTGCACTGTTGGTGGAATTGCAGACTGGGGCAGCTGCTGTGGAAGACAGTATGGAGTCTCCTCAAAAAATTAAAAGTAGAATTGTCTTTTGACCCAGCAATCCTACTTCTGGGAATATATCCTAAACATCCTGAAACACTAATGTGAAGGAATATAAGCACCACTATGTTCATAGCAGTGTTATTTACAATAGCCAAGATCTGGAAACAACCCAAGGGTCCAATAGCAGAGAGTGATTAAAAAGCTGCAGTACATTTACACAATGGAATACTATACAGCCATAAAGAGGAAATCTTACTTTTTGTGACAGCATGGATGGACCTACAGATTATTACGTTAAGTGAAATAAACCGGCTAGCGAAAGACAGATACTATATGTGGAATCTAATGTGCAAGATATACTAATGAACAAAATAGAAATAGAAGAAGTATGAAGTTTAGATTTTTAACACTTCTCAGAAATAAGTGTGTCATCTGGAGGTGCTCATTTAAACTTTAAATATCTTTGCCCCAATTTTAGAGTTATGAGGCAGGGCTCAGGAATCTACATATTTATTATGTTCTCCAGATGATTCTGAAAGATGTTTTTTTCTTACACCACATTGTGAGAAACTTTATGCTGCTGGCTACATACACTTAAATGTATGTTTTAGAAAGATCCCTTTAATGCTATTGTTCCCAAGTATAGTTGTATATAGAATCATTAAAGATGGGATCCAGAAATGTATTTTTACAGTTCCTCAGATGATTCCATGGTTCAGTCAAAATTGAAAAGTTCTGATTTAGCAGCAATGAAGGGGGCAGATATTAAAATAGTAAAACTGGAAATAGGAAGTTATTACAAAAGTACAGGCAAAAATGGTGAGAACATGAGCAAAGGCAACAGCTGGAAGCTGCAGAGTGTGGGGTAACTGGGATATTAAAACTAGGAATTGGTGATTGATTGCATACGGGTGTGAGGGAGTGGGTAATATTAAAGATAATGCCCAGGTTTCTGAGTCGGAGTTTGATTTAATGGAGTTGCCATTTGATAAGATAGGAACCACGGGAGTAAAAACAGGTTTAGAAGAAGACTACCATTTTATAACAGAGCTGGAGGTCCAGGGAGATGTGACCTAAAATTGCTATTCTTTACTACTGGTTTCCAGACTGAAATGTACAAAAAGAGATCACCAGGGGAGTTTGTTAAAAACACAGATTTCTATTATCCTTCATTTCCATTTAGGAGGGCTTGTAATGGGGTCCAGTTATTTGCTTTTTTTCCTTTTTAAAAGCCCCAGTACAGATTGTAAGCCTTTGTCAAACATGGTAAGAAACATTTGAAAAAATAAAGCTGAAAGTAAATGGAAAAATGCACTAAAAGTCAATTTCTTGCCTATAAATTGACAACTACTAGTGACTTAAGGATGGATAATAAACAATGTTTTTCTTTTCACACAGCTGTATAAAATGTTCACAGTATAATAAATAAGTGATTTTAATGCATGATTGAAATGCCAAAGCCCATCTACAGCCAAACCACCCTGAACGTACCCAATCTGGTCTGAAATGGTAAAGCCCTACCTCTTAACGAATATAATTTAATCTAGGTAGCAATTAATTTTAATGAAAGCTTTTTATTGTTATAATGAAAAGTAACAAATGTACATAGAAATATACACAGATCCATGTCAGTAAAGATCTTTTGTGTCATTACTGCCCATTTACTCCAGCTTCAGGAACTTGAGAATCTCTTTGTTTTCCTTTGCCTTGTGAAACATTTCAAAATCCTAAAAGGAATCAAAATTAATTTGTAATATCAATGCTAAAAATTCTCATTTATGAACTCATTAAACTCAAGTGTCTAGGTAAGTTTCCTAATTATCTTGCCTGGCCTTTGCAAGCTTCTGCCAGCTATGTTAGTTAAAAAAAAAATTTTTCCCCCAGAGTATCAGAAGTTCATATGATAACATATGATGAAAAGTACTGTATAAGCTGTCCAGAACAAGGAGCAAGACATAGCTTCTTTCATGAGTCTTTTTGTACTAAAATACAAATTGCTTTGTCTTCAGGCTTGTATTCTGAATGGAGAAACCTGACCATCACACTTCATAAATGTATTATTGCCCCACGTACAATATGTGACCTTAAGATGTAACATAAAAATAAAATAAAAATTAACATTTACACTTACTCCACAATATTCTTGGTCATTGAATATCTGAGGTGGTAGAGCCTTAGGGCTGGAAACCTTCCTCCTCATTTGTTGAAGTTTTTTCAAACTGATAGAAATATCTATTAATTCGTAATTTATTTTGTAAGCATCTAAAATTCTGATAACGTCTTCCTGTCTCTGCTTCACCTAGGTAAAGATGTAAAGTGATAGAAAGATGTTAATCAACTGATCCCAAGGTGTTAAATTTAATTTTTATTTTCCCTGTCTATTATGCTATGGAAGAAAAAAAGCTTTTAATGACATGAGACTTCTTTGAGGAACAAAAGTTATGTAAATATATATGTGTATATATATATATATATATATATCACATACATAGAGTGTATATAACATATAAATATGTTTAATGTGTGCACAAATGATTTTAGCAAGGTGTCAGTGGAGACTGAAAATCTCGAGTGGGTTATAAATGTTTGCCAGAAACCTCTGCCTATATTTCAGAGCTCAGAAATTTCTGAAATTCCAAACTGAAACATTTCCACTTTCTGAGTCACATTAGTTTTTAAAATTGCAAAAGCATGGTGCCTATGACTTACGTCAAACTTTTGTAGTGGTTTTTCCAAACCTTTTCAGAGGAACCCATCAAGAAGAGTTGTTTAGATCAGTGCTGGTTTGACTGTGGTTCATAAGACCAGTAGCATCAGCCTTTGCCCCACTCCAAAACCACAGATTTAGATTCTCTAGGAGTGACTTCTAGGAAAGTTTTAACAAGTCCTGCAGATAATTTTTACATTACAGTTTCAGGGACAGACCAAGAGGTGGGCAACTCTTCTGCTACATCCATTGTGGTCCTTACTGGTTCAAATTAATTCCCTCTTACAGACTCTTAGTATCATGTTCAATAATATAAATCACAACATTCCAAAAACAGGAGTCAAATTGTCTCTAGTTTTCCTTTTCAGACTGCTGCTTGCTATTTCATAGTACTCAGGCAAACCCCCTAATCTTTCTGACAAGGCTTTATGCAAAAGCAATGCATTCTTTCTAGGCTTAGATCAATTCTGATTCCTCCATGTACCTAGCATAGTATGTGACACAGCAGGAATGTGATGTTTATCAATCATTTATAATCAATTCCAAATCCTTCAATTTTCATGCTTCTCCAAACACTTTGCCTAATGTGGTCCTTCACCATATAAAGGTCCTTCTAAAACTGAGTTGTTTAATGTGTTAACCACTAATCACATATAACTACTGATCACTTGAAGGATGGCTAGTCCAAAATACGATATAAGTGCAAAGTACATACTGGAATTTAAAGACTTGATGTGAAAAAACAATATATAACATCTACATTTTTAGAATGCTTATATGCTGCAGCGAAAACATTTTGTATGTATGTTTTGTGTTAAATAAAATATATTAAATTAATTTCATCTCTCTTTTAAGTGGCTACTAGAAAATTTAAAATGGCACATGTGGCTGGCAATATATTGATTTTGGAAAGCACTGTTCTACAATATTCCTATATTCTCGTCACAGTAATTCATCTAAGTTCAGTAAAGAAATGGAATACTACTCAGACACAAGAAAAGATGAAATACTGCCATTTGTGACATGGATCAGTCTTGAGAATATGATGCTAAGAGAATAAGTCAGTCAGAAATAGCTAAGAACCATATGATTTCATTCATATTTGCAATATAAAACTGAAACGGGCCACAGACAACAGTATGGTGGTTGGGGGAGGGGAAGGGGTGGGGGTAGTAAAGGTTAAAAAGAGCCCAATACATGGTGATAGAAGATGATTTCACTTTGGGTGATGGGCACACAGGGCAATATACAGACCATGTGTCATAGAAATGTACACTTGAAACTTATATGACCTTATTAACCAATGTCACCCCAATAAATTTAACAAACCTTTTTAAATTAAAAAATAAATATGTGCTCTATGCAAATACACCTTCTTAAAAATTAACAACCAGTTTACCTTTTGGGGGTTACCCAGTCTTCTGTAGGTTTTGGTCATTTTTCCTCTCCCATACCAAGCAAGGGATCTTTATCTTTCTTATCTCCCATCCTAAATAGGGTCCTTTATCACTTCCATTGGAAACATCCACAAAGTTGGAAGCCATTAATCTGGTTGAGTTTGGGACACAGGGACCTCCCAAGTCTACCAGGCCCCAGAGCCCAAACTGTGTGCATTAACCATATTGTCTGGGGCCCTGCCCGCCCCTGCACATCCCACCCCAGAAAACCTAGAGAGAAGAAAGCTGAAGAATGAAAGACAGGAAGAGAATGGTAGGTAATGTTAGCACAATCCCTAAATCCCCAGTTAGAATATCTTCACTCTAAGTTTTTTTTTTTCCGCCCCGGCTGAGACTCTTTTCTTTCCACTCACCTCCCTAGACCCTGATACGCTGGAATAATAGACTTTAATGGAGCTCATTGTTTCCACTCTGAGGCTACTCTGTAGAAGTAAACCGCAGTAAGCCTCTTCAATGTTTCACACGGCTCGGGAACGTTCTGCGAAGTCTTGAGCCTGCCCTTCCCCAGGGCCGTTGCTAAGGGCCAGCGGCCACTGCGCTCAGGATTGGCTGGGAATCTAGGGCCTTTTTGGCGCAGGTGAGAGCCCATTCCGGAAATACCGGGGCCTCTTGGCAAGTAATCAGTAACCTCCACCGGCCTGGGGGTGGGGGGAAGGGTCTGAATTCCCACGGGTCATAAACACCAGTTAACCCCTCTTTTCTCTCTTCTGCGAGGCCCAGGGCAGGAGGGACGGGAGGAGCAAATGGCCTCTACATTACTGCTGCCCATTTTCGCATCTCCCTGCAACCGCAGCTGTAAACGAAGGGCCAAGACTCCTGAAGGAGAAAATGGCCAAAATACAATGTCACGATTGAAGAAAAAGAGATGAATTAAAGCTTGCGTTGCCCAGGTTTCTAGGGACAGAACAAGTGGTGCCAATGTTGACTTGGATGGGACTGGACCACCACAGCAATCTTTGTTACTTTTCCTCTTAGCCCGGAGAGGTGCCTCCTTCCCTTCTCTAGTACTCCTGCCTTTTTGAGGACTGAGGTTTGCAGAGCACCCTTTCCTTCTGGGAGTTGACCTTTTGGTTTTCGCAATTGTGAGTGCAATAGTTCCTGACTCGCATAGCACTTCCTCTGTTCCCTGTGTAAGATGATGACTTTGCACTGTAATGTCAGCTTCCTCTTGAGTACATTCATAGCTCATTATTCCACCTTTTATTTCTCATTTTTAAACTTTTCCAGCAGTTGAATATAGTGGTAACATGTATAGGATTCTAGAGGTTTGCCAAAAATTGGCAATAGGAATTAAGAGAGAAGGTCAAAGAACCGTAACACCAGCTTTTGTGTTAGGTAAATTTGGATTCCATGGCTCTACAACTTGCTAGTTATGGATCGTGGGCAAATTATCTTTCTAAAGGTCAGTTTCTCTATTGATGCCTATCAGATAGCATCACCATAAGTAAGATTAAATAAATTCAGTATGTAAAAGTGTTAGGCGCATGGTCTGACATGTACAAGTAGTTTAGAGAATGATAATTATAATTTATGATAGTAAGTGTCAGACTCTATTCTGCTTGGGAACAAGCACATCAATATGAGTAAAAAAAAAAAAAAGCATTTTAAGGAACTCGCAAAGTGATGACCAATAAGATAAGGTAAATGAAATGTTAGAAAAATCTTATCCAGACTAGGTGCTTAAGAACTGAGAGCAAACTAGAAACCTTAAGAATGTATAGTCTGCCAAGAAATAATAAGAATAAAGGACTTTTGGGTAGAAAGAACAGTCAGGAAGTAACATGGTAATTGGAGCTTTGGGAGCAAGTGTAGGAATAAAAGCTGAAAAAGTAAGTAAACAGGGAAAAGAACACAGACGTTCAGGGTTCCTGTTAGATTTTTTGTCTTTTTGAGGCTGTTTCCTGTTTTGCAAAAATATGCAAAATCATAACTTGCAGATTTACTGTTAGGACTACATAAGCACAGATGTTACCTAAGACCATCTTTGACTTATATGATGCTCAAGAAATTATTATTATTGTTAATCAAGGGGTAATTAGAAGTTATTGAAATATTTAGCAGGTTTGGGTGAAAGGTGGATCTAACACATCTAGTGGATTTGAAAAGGGGCAATATTGGAAGTGGCTGCAGCAATCCAAGAATAAAATGACTAGAGAAAGGCAGAGATCATGAGGACGGGGGACTACTAGGATTTGGATAAGCTGGATACAGGGGTGGTTGAGGCAAAGGAGACAGGCTATGATTAATGAAGGAGTTCGGTTAGAAACAACTTGAGATCTCCATTTTCTTTTAATATTTCTTTGTGGTGACAGTGGTAGAAAACTTGTTTTTTTTACAATGGTTTTTATTACCTTTCTGGCAACCTGTGTGGGATTGAGATATTATTTCCTCGTTTTGCTGTGAGCCACTTCTTTGAATTCAAGCTAAATTAATACACTATTTCTTATAAGAGGATATCTTTGACAAGCTAAAATAAATTGATTGGTATGGCATACAGAATTATAATAAACCTATTGTATGGGATGTTTGTGATAATTACTTTGGAATGATTATTTGTAAAATAAAAGCTGTACTGATAATTAGCCAAAAGTATCAACTATGTAGAAATTTTCTTCAGTCTAGTTTGGCAATTTGTATCTTGGTTTGAAATTATTCTAACAAATGTGGCAAACACTTGTGAGATTGGAAAAATAATTTATAAAGAAGGCTATATAATTTTTCTTGTCTTTTTGTGTATATGAATTATTTATTTTTCAATTGTGTGATGCATGAATATATGTTCCTTGTAAAAGTATTCAAACTGTATAGAAATATAGGAAGTAAAAACTAAAATTTCCCCTTTACCTTCTACCTACCACCCTCCTCCCAAAGGAAACCACTATGAACAGTTTGACTTATATCCTTTTTCACAAACATCATTACATATATTAAACTAATTAAAAGGGAGAAAAAGTCAGTTATAGCAGAAAAGTTGAGTACACAGACTTTTAAGCAAAGCTGCCCGGATTCAAACACAGACTCTATACCACTTAGGACTGTGTGATATTGGGTATCTAATATCTAACTTCTCTGCACCCCAGCTTCTTCACTGGTAAAATGAAAATTAGAATATCTGTTTCATAGAGATGTAATGAAGATTAAATTAGTGCATGTGAAATATTTATAAAAGTGCCCGGTCTGTAGTACATACTCAGTACATGACGCAGTCCTACTCTATATGTTGTTCTGCAGCTCACATTTCATCAGTACACATGGAGGCAATACAATGTAGTGATGAAGGCCTTGGGCTCTGAATTCAATTGCCTGATGCACATCCTAGTTCCACCGTTGACTAGCTTTGTGGTCCCTTAGTTGGTTAGACCCTTTGTCATTGTTTCTGTTTATTAAACGGAGATAACAGTTTCTGTTTCAAATGAAATAGTATGTGTAGAACATTTAGAATGACTGTTTTAGAATAACTACTTAATAGATGCTTATTATCATTCCATTATTAAAAATTCTTAGTTTAGAATTTAATGTAATAGATGTATTTATTATAATTCATCTAACCATTACCTTGTGGGTGGCTGTTCAACTTATTTTCAATTATTCATTGTTATAAAACATGCTGGTTTCCACACTGCATTTTTTACTTAAAAACTTTAAAATAACCTTGCCTCTTGTCTTCGCTTGGATGAAGAAAACTACTGCTGTGAATATTTCCCACTGTTACTGTCATTTGCATATTGAATAAATACTTTCAAGATCCTCTTTTGTTATGTGAACATCATGACCGCATCATTTTCCGGTTAGTTCGCTTCAGTCCTAGAGCATGAGTGGAAAGCAGAACCATTTTGTTTTGTGTGGTTGAAGTAATCTTTCTGAGGTATAACCAAAAGCTGAGAAGCAAAGAAGCCAAAAGGTACTTGTGCTGTGTTTGGAGTGTTGGAAGCTCAGAAGACTGAATCTTTAGGTGTCTTGATATTCAGAAAAGGTAAATCTAAATTCTGACTTGTTTTGTGTTGCATTGTTTGACTTTCTTCCAAAAACCCTTTAAATGTGAATAAGTAGGTTTTTTGGAAATGTTTACAGTAAACACTATAGACCTATAAAAGGAAAATGGTGTATTGAATCAAGTCTGCCTTTTCCGTTTGCACCCTTATCAAAGTTTACAGGGAAAATTGAGAGTCTTAAAATTTCATGCAAACCATGCAAAAGACTGAGTAAGTGCTTTGGGAAATAAGATGCAAGTCCGAAAGAAAAAAAATGGAAGGGAAAAAGGAAGGAAAGGAGAGTAGGAGGGAGGGATGGAGGAGAGGGGTGGGAGGGAGGGAAAGAGAGGGAGAGAGGGAGACAGAAAAAGGAGGGTAAGAAGAAAGGAAGGTAGGAAGGGGAAAGACAAAAGAAAAAAAGCATGGTAGTGAATTTGAGAAAACTATTTGCATTTATTTATTTATTTATTTCATTTTAACTGTTTTTAGATGTATAATTCAGCAGCATTAAGTACATTCATGTTACTGTGTAACCATGGCCAGTATGGTTTCAGAAATTTTTCATCTTATAATACTGAAACTCTGTGTCCATTAAACATTAATAATATTCTATTCCCCAACCCCAGGCAATCTTTTTCTATGTTTTATCCCTATTAATGTCTATTTTAGTTTAGATTATTACAAAAGTAAGTGGCTACATTTACTTATAGTTTACATCTGAAAGTGTTCATGAGTCCAAAGTATGAATACATATGCATTCCTTGTATACATTCTAAGGCATAGTAATTTTTTCAATGTGTGACTCAAATGACATTAATTAATACACAGTTAAATTAAGACCAAGTCCTTGAAACCAGGTTGGATTTTAAGTAGACTATTTGAAGATAGGGAAAGGGCTAGGTATTTTAACTAATAAATTTAAAATAAATAATTTATTATAGCTGAATATATATATATATATGTGTGTGTGTGTATATATATATATATATAACTATACTCTTGTATAAGTTTATACTTTTTAAAACATTTGCATGTGCATCTATAATATCCTGACAGTCATCCTGTGAAGAAAGCAGAGTATTATTATCACCATTTAACTAATAGGAAAATTGAGATCTGGTAATGGTAATTTACCTGATATTAAAAAAGGTAATGGCAGAATTGGAACCCAAGTCTCCTTACTCCTGGTCCTGTTTTCTAGCCTTTGAGCAATCACTTGTGTTTCATGTAGAAGATAAATCTTAACTTGACATGTTAATATATGTTGCCTTAATGAGTTCTTTGATAATTTCAGGAATATACTGCAGTCTTCTGTTTAGAAATCTTGCCTAATAAAATGCTTGGAGAAGCCTTCCTAATTGAACTCCTATACAAAGAACAGAAATATACCAAATTACGTAAACCACTCACATATAAGAAGACCTCAAATGCTGAAAAGGAAACTTGGAAAAAACAGCTTTTAGGTATAGAAGACAATTCGCTTTCCCCTGATAAAATAGAAAATCAACATAAGGTTGAGAAAGAAAGGTTAGCAGAGCAAATTAATGATATGAATAAAAGAAAATCTGTGGATGAGATAACTGGAGCGAAATGTAAAAGTGCATCCTTTCCAGGAAATGTGTCTGTTGCATTGCCCATTCCCAAGAGAGAAAAATATGATGAAAGGCAGCAACTGGATTTATACCGATCTTGGTCATGCACAAGTATTTGCCAGAATTATCCTGACCTACAGATTGGAGGGGACCACGTGGGGAACATGTACGATTCAGGTTGCTTTGTGGAACACATACGTGATGATGCTGTTAACGGTCCCCTTTTACTTTCAGTAGATATCCCATTGGGCCATTCTCCTACCACTGAGCCTGTAGAGAAACCACCTGCCCTGAAACTTTTGAGTGGGGATGAAATTCGAGAAAAAAGCATGTTGTTTTATAAGCAGCCCCTCTCTAATTCTATGCTTAACAGTTATATGGAGAAAAAAGTGGATGAAGTCTACAAACAGTTTTTGGAAGAAAATCTCACAAAGTGCCTTTCCATAACCAATCTTATGACTTCCAACTTGCTAATGAATAATGTGAATCAGATTAGCCTTCAAATCTCTCAAGAGCAGAACATAGAGGCATCGAAAGGCCTGGAAGCTCACCTACATTGTTCAAGAAACAGCTCTGAATTCAGCACTCCTAACCTACAAATATCGAACCAGAGAAGTAGGGAATTTGTGTCACATCTACGTTAGGAACCAATGATAAGTTTATTGGACTGATTTAAAGGACTGGGGTAACAATAGTTTTCTCTGGTTCCTGTCACATCAGGGCTCTTTTGGGGTGTGGTTATTAAATTTTTTGAGAAATTATTTCATGGTACATCTGCATTCTTTTAGGAGACAATTTTAATAATTAAGTTGTATGACTATGTTTTCTAATGACTTTGACATGTTTAATAGTTGCCACATTCATGTTTGTAAATTTCCTATGTACTTATTTATTTAGTTGCCACTGGCATCCCAAATCGATTACCTCACTCTACTCATCAGCTTTATTTACTACAAAAGTGGTACAAAACTGGGTCAAAGAGAAGATTATTGCTTTCAGCTACTGAAAGGAGCACTAGAAACGATATCATAAAGAGGCATTTATTTCACCACAAAGTGTTTAAAGACTTATAAGTATGCTTAAATGTTCTTTCTTTTATTTTCAACACTCATACTGTTTATTTACACTGACAGAATAGCTTAAGGAAAATTCTTTTTTCTTCAGAGTTTAGACTTATATTGATACACAGCTACACTCATTCATTTACAGACTTGTCTATGGCTGTTTTTATTTTGGGTTGTTTTTTGTTTTGGGTTTTTTTTTTGCAGTTGCAGAAATATTATTTTTTTATTATTATATATTTTTAGAATTTTTTATTGTTCAAGTACAGTTGTCTCTAATTTCCTCCCAACACTCCCTGCCACCCCAGCCATCCCCACCTCCCACCCTTGACCCTACCCCCCCTTTTGCTTTGTCCTTGTGTCCTTTATACATGTTCCTGGACTAAGGAAAATTCTTGAATCTAAAGTTATATTTAAATATGTGAAAAAATATGTAAGAACGGGTTAAGGAAAATATAGAATTTGACATTGAAATTTGCTATTGAAATCTGATGCTTTTAAACTTTCCTGGGGCAAGCAGCAACTTTTTTATTTCATTGTGTTATATACATGGTGGTTTTAAGGGATGACAGGAAGGAAATCATGCAGGTAAAGAGGACAAAGTACATAGAGAACCATCAGGTAGAAGTGAATAAAGAGGCTCTTTTGGCAACTTTTGACACTTCTTAGATTAACCTCAGTCAAGATCCTGATTAAGAATAACAGCAAGATGTTATGGTGATTTTGGAATCTAAATTAAATAAAGTAAGTTTTAAAAAACATACCTAAAACAATGGTATGGTTTATTGCAGACCTGGAAACAAAACTGCACATTTAACAGCTTACACTTCTCTTAGATATAGTGAAATGATCAGCATGTGCTTTTGCTTGCAAAATAAAATTGTACATATCTGTTATGGAATTATTGTGACTGCATTATATATTAATAAGACTTGTGCATTAGTGATTACATATTCCCCTCCAATTTTCTTTTTGGCCTTTGATTAAATTTTATAGGCTGAATTACCCCAGTGCCCTCACAACTTGTTCCTTGTGATCACAAAATCAGTTTGTTTTCTTTTTTTTTTTTTAATTTATTTTTAGGGAGGGAAGGGAGAGGGAGGGAGAGAGAGAAAAACATCAATGTGCAGTTGCTGGGGGTTCTGGCCTGCAACCCAGGAATGTACCCTGGCTGGGAATCGAACCTGGGACACTTTGGTTCCCAGCCCGCGCTCAATCCACTGAGCTATGCCAGCCAGGGCTAAATCAGTTTGTTTTCATCCTGTTTACATTTCTGTGATCTAATAATAGGTATCCCTGATTGATCTTGTTTATATTTTGATCACTCCTTTCTCCAGCATCCCCTCCCATAACCCTGTCATTCACACATTTGATTCTGAAGAGACAATGGCCATGAGTTTTGGAAAAACTGACTTAGTGTCTTGTAGATACTTAAAAACTCTTTTGTGTACATTGTCTTATACATTGCTGAATTTGTACATTTTAATGAGTTCCAAAAAAGATAAAATATTGATGTTATTCATTGTCTTTTCTAAACTGAATTAAATTTTGTTGGGTAACAGCATTGGTGTGAAGTTCTTTCATATACAGTGGTATGTATTAATATATTATAAAGCAGACATATTTATAAATATTAAAACTATATAGTATTATATAAAAGTCCACAGTATTTAAATAGTATCAAATTTAGAAATGCATTTAATTATACTCTTAGATTTCAATTTTTCCCTCTTATGTCATCAAAATGCTTATTATCAAAGATACTCATTAAAATTTCCTAAGAAGTCATTGCAATATTTAAATAAAGATGATATATTTAGTATTAATTTTTTAAAGATTTATTTATTTATTTTCAGATAGAGGGGAAGGGAGGGAGAAAGAGAAAGAAACATCAATGTGTGGTTGCCTCACACACCCCTACTGGGGACCTGACTCGCAACCCAGGCATGTGCTCTCACTGGGACTCAAACTGGCAATGCTTGGGTTTGCAGGCTGGCACTCAGTCCACTGAGCCATACCAGCCAGAGTTGGTATTATTTTTATTTGACCTCAAATGTGCTGCCTTTAATATTTGAATGAAATATACATATGAGATTGTGGCTTTGCATATTTCGGCCTTAAGTAATTACTTTTGATTCTGTCTTTCATTGTAGGTTTCACTTATTATGATGATCCTATTCCCTTTTGAAATGTATGGAATGATGTATTTTTTTCTGTCTCACTTTTTCAGGATTTTACAGTATTAGTTTTGTGGTTGTATTAAAAAGGAGAGTGTTAATGATTCAGTACTTACAAAGGATCATCCTATTTTTTTATCTTTATTTTTATTGTTGACGCTATTACAGATGTCCCCATTTCCTACCTTCCTCCTCCCCAACCCTGGCCATCAGCACACTGTTGTCTGTATCTCTAGGTCATGATATATGTTCTTTGGTTAATCCCTTCGCTTTCTTTCTAAGTGGGGAAGAAGTTGAAGTCATTAAGAATGATGCCCAATATAGTCTTGCTTCCTACTTGTATAGGTCACTTTATAATATCTCATTTTTGGGTTTTAGGTCGCTATTGAAAGGCCCAGAGTAGGTTTGACCCAGTCTCAGGTAATTTTCTGTCAGGAGGTCCTTCAATCATTGAAATCAATTCAAGAGATAGAGTCTGTATTGCACTTTCAGGTTTTATTTATCTTATGGATTAGTTTCCAAAAGTAGCCAGGCTTCCTGAGGTTCTTAAGAACCAATGTAATAACTAAGCTGCTCTACTCAAGGTTTTAAGCAAACTTTCTGGCTTTTACCTCAAACATTTGAGTCATATTAAAATTGATCTTTGGAAATGGAAAAACAAAATAAATAGCTCTCTGGGGATAATTTTCCACATGCTATTCACTTCCTGTAAGGCGGCTTTGAGGGTAGGACTGATGTGTGTGTGTATATATCTTCAAATGAAATGAATTAAACCTCAGGTAACCTGAATAAAATAGCATTACTACATAATATGTATTTGGATGAAAGGTGAAAGGGTGGCTTGGTGAGAATTAGCATGTGCAATAAACTGAAATAATTGTGCAGTTAAGTGGATGATTGCTTTCTGTCAATACAAGGAGAAAATAAATCAACAAATCAGTAACAAGAGATATGCATTAAATCAAATGAAAACTAACTCAATGTTTTTATGACTAGTCATTTCCATGAAAAACTAGCCAGACAAATTATATATGTATGAAAACCCATGATAGATGAAATAATATTTGAAAGCAAACAAAGAAATGATGGCAAAAATATTCTCATAATGTTAAACATAACTAACTCTGGGAAAAATGCTTATTGGAAATTTGGGACTGTTGATCTCCAACCATGTTGGTGGTTCTTTCCCTCAAGGTTTAGTAGAAATGTATAAAAATGTTCTTATTTCCTGTTGGTTTCATATTTCTTATAGTGGAAATGTATAGCATCATTTGTCACCATTTTATGAATTAGCCTTTAAATAATTACATTAAAAAACATCTATAAAATGATGAAAATCAAATTACAGTGTATTGACATCCATTACAAATACAGAATTATTGTTATAGGCAGCTAATTTGAATTGTTCTGCTATTTCTCTTTAAAGATGAGAAATTTATAGACTACGGAATTGCAATGTAGTTCTGGTTTTTACTTCCCCAAATGAATACAGGCACTTTATCATAAGACCTAAATTGTCATAAGACCTTGAGTGACTGAGGTTCATAGGTAACCTATTTCCTGAAATTTATTTCTCTCTACAATTGTAAACTGGACTCACATTTACCAAAAAGAATTTGAGTAAAATTGAAAAAAGTTTATGGTACAGCTCAGGATTCTTACAACTTGTGTGGTTCTGCCCTTCTCCTTTAAGGATTCAGCTCCACTTTAGGGACATCATTTAACTGTAGAGCATACCTGTATTCTTTTCTTTAGGCGAGGTTTAGGAATTGATATCTAAGGGTTCAAATAATATGCGATCAGCTTGAGCCTGGAGTAGACCTCCAAAGTTAATTCAAGATCAGAATGAATACTCAGTGCTTTCTATCCTCTACATAGACATATCCTCAGGACACTTCAGGTACTAGAAGAAATTATTTGGATATTCACTCATTAAACAACTATTTATTGAGCCCTGTGATAGGTAAACACGATTTATACAATTACTGTTTTTCACTGAGATTACAGTCCAGCTGATTTAGAATTAAAGAACAAAAGTAAGTCACCACAAGTCTAATTTTAGGGTCATGAGACTTATAATAAGCAGGTAGCTGTTGATAAACTATGTTGATAGTTCTGCTTGCTTGGCTTGTTCATAATCTAGTTTGAATCTTGTATACAGGCCTGCTATTTGATTGCCATACCAGCATGCCTCTACTGATCATTACACATGCTGAAATATTTCCCTGCCAATTGGCATGAAGGTGCTACCCCCAATCCTCCAAGTCCTCCTACCATGGGTACCCTGGCCACTCTGACTCTTCCCTTTGGACCTCTGTATCTTGTTACGGTCCAGCAACTAAACAGACAAAAGGGCTTTAGTACCCAGCTCCAATACTACTTGTGGCACTTCTTGTTCATGAGTTGGTAAATATTTTAACCGTCACTTCTACTTGTATTTCCTTCAGTATTGACATTCCTATTCCAAAAACCTGCTCAATAACACTATTATTCCTAGACTTGGACTCTGCTTCTCTTGTACCTCTTAAGTAAATGAAGATGTATTCATGGACAACAAATCTTTGAGCCATTCTTAGTTAGTTGCTTTCTTTGATTCTCTCTCACCTTTCTTTGAATCTTTATTTCTGTGTTCTCTAAGACCATTTGCTTCTTGGTAGATTACCCAGGATGCAGGCTGACTTGTGGAATTATTGCCTGCTACCTGTTGACCAAATTGAGTGACCTGAGACACTAACGAGAGGACCATATATTGGGTGTTATACAATAATTACCCTGTGTACTCTACATTTTTCTGCTTTATATGTTCTCTCCAACCTAAAAGCTACTGATATTGCACTGTGCTTCATAACAAAACAGTTGTTTCTGTCTCAGACACTGTGGAGTTTTACTTTAAAGCTTAAGTATAAAATAGGTGCATGCCCTGATACAACTGGCTGTCTATGTGAAGTTCCCTAAATTTCTACTATAGAGATTCATTCATGTGACTAAAGATTACCTATTAAATGCCCATCTACTTCACAGGTAAAATGCTATTATTAGTCATTGTCATTGAGTAACATGAATAGCTATCATTTTGAGTATCTATTACATGATAAACACTCTACTAAGAACTTTACTCATATTATGTTATTTTATTTCAACAACATTATATAAGTAATATTGTTATCCCAAGTTTATACAACAAAAAATTCAAGTTCACAGATGTTTACAAGATTTCGCTCAAATCATCCAGCTACTCAGAGTAACAGTCAGTATTCAAAGGACGTCATTGTGACACCAGAACCTGTGCTGTTATTCTAGGGATTGCCAGATCTAGCAAATAAAAACACGAAATGCCCAGTGAAATTTGAATTTGAGGACAATAACATTAGTTTTAGTATGTATATGTCCCCATACAGTGTTTGGAACATACTTATATTAAAGTAATACTCATTTCTCTGAAATTCAAATTTACCTAGGCATTCTGAATTTAATCTGGCAAGCCTAATTTTAAAAATCACCCTTTGCTTTTTCTAGGGGGACTTAAAAAGCAGGGGTGAATGATGAAGGTGGAGAGAGAGCAGTGAACATGAAAGGAGTGGGTGGAGAACTGAAGGCCCCAACTGAGGTAGAAAAGACCAAGAATCCTGGGTGCTGTAAATCAAAGACACCATTTAAAGTGTCAATACCTTGAAGGAGATCTAAGAAGAAAGATCAGTCTCCTGGGTATCTTAAAGGCGAGCAGAGTTTTCACTTGTGTAGGTGTGTTGAGACATCCACATTTCAGTTTTGTTACAAGAGAAAATCATTCAGTGAGGCAAATGGGAAGAGAGCTAGACAGAGCGAGGGATCTGCAAAGAAAATATTTGTCTTTCAGGAAAGTGCTAACTCAGCCACTCACTCATTGCCTGACAACGCTCTTTGCTTTGCTTTTCTGAGTCCTTATCTAGAAAACGAGGAAAGCACCATTTGCCCCAACTAAATCACAGGACTGTTTGGAGAATTAAAGAAAGGTGAAAAGACTTGGTAGGTGGTAAAATGTTCCACTAATATAGGGCCTCTATATAAGAATCAGTAAACTTCTAACAAATCAATCAATCATCACATTCAACATTAGGATGGAGGAAATTTTTTTTGCCAACCTATTTCATGCTTATAATAAATCCCTTCTGATAAGTTAATAGGACCATCTAAAAGTAAAATAAGACAGGAGAGTCCACACATGCTGTTAGTGTTTACTGTAGGGAGGGGATATTTTGTGTTCTATAGGGATATATATCTGGATATTTTGTTTATTTTTATTGAACTTATTGGAGTGACACTGCTTAGTAAAATTATATAGGTTTCAGTTGTACAATTCTATAATGCCATATCTGTATATTATGTATGCAACACCCAAAGTCAAGCCTCCTTCCATCACCATATATTTGACCCCCACTATCCCCTTCTACCTTTCCCAACCTCTTTCATTCTAGTAATCACCATACTGTTGTCTATAGTTACAAGTTGTTTTTTTCTTTCTCTTCACCTTTTTCACCCAGCCCCCTCCAAACCCCCTGCCCTCTGACAGCTGTCAATGTGTTATCTATCTATGAGTCTCTTTCTGTTTCATTAGATTAGAATTTTAAGAAATATATTTATCTAATGTTTCTGAAGTTCCAGTAGCTATTTGTACATTATAATTTAAATTTTTATTTGATGAAGGAAATTTAAGGTAAATGCTTCTTAAAGATGAATCATATTGTAAACACTGAGTGGGAAAAACCAGAAACTCTTAAAGATAATGTACAGAATCTCCTATTAAACTAAAGTGTAAGAGGCTGGTGGGAACTTTTGTGGAAGAGTCATTGAAGGGATGGTAGGTTTCAGCATCAATGCTGTAGCTACAATGGTTTGTTTTTCTCTTTTTATTTTAAAGATATTATTTACTTTATTTTGAGAGAGAGGAGAAGGGAAGGAAAAAGGGCAAGAAACATGAATGTGGGTTGCCTCCTGTACGCCTCCCACTGGGGACCTGGCCTACAACCCAGGCCTGTACCCTGACTGGGAATCGAACCTGTGACTATTTCCTTTGCAGGCCCGCGCTCAATCCACTGAGCCACACCAGCCACAGCCAATGGTTTGTTTATCTAAGTGAATGTAATATTGACAGAGATTAGGATACCACCCAAAAGAGAGAAGTGACTGTATGCTGTCAAGAAAGCGTGATTGACAGACACGAAATAGTATATCATAGGGAATACAGTTGATAATATTGTAATAACTATGTATGGTGCCAGGTAGGTACTGAAAATATCAGGCAAACACTTTGTAAAGTAAATGATTGTCTAAGCACTATGGTGTACACCTGAAACTATTACAAAATAATATTGAATGTAGACTGTAAATAAAATTTAATACAAATAAAGTTTATATAGAAAAGCCAAGTGTGATGGCAGGCCCAGGACTGTGCAGTTGGTTGGTAAAGTTTGTTTTCCTAGCCTCCTCATTATTTAAATAATGATGATGATGATGATGATGATAATGTTGTGAAACATAGGGGTCTTATTGTCACAATAGGTAATTCACCTACCTTATACTGCCATGAAGAAAAAATGTGATAGTATAAATCCAATGTCTACTATGATGATTTGTGCCTATAAAATGCTCAATAACTTGTCAGTGTCATTGTTATATTTATTATATTTATCATTATTCCTACTTCGTACATGAGGAAACAGATTTGTTGTGTACCATGATTTCATACACTCATTTTTTCCCTTTTAATTGAAAGCTTGATCTCAAATAAAAGTCATTTTTAACTGAGTGTGAATATGTCAGTGTTTCTTCTCCCATGGGGGCTGACGTATAAGCCTAAATTCTGAGTGTGGGACAACAGGTGGCATTCTTTAGGAAAGGCTTCAAACTTCATCCAGCTACCTACGGGATGAGGATTTGAGCTTCCTATCCTAGTTCCTCAAAATCCCACTACCTACACAGTCCCAGCCTGCTTGGGTCTAAGGTCAGTCTCTTGCAGGCAACAGGGCCATTTTACAGGGTAGGAGTTAGTCACCTTTCTTTAAGGCAATGTCTTATGAGAGACTCAGGAAGATGGGAGTGACGGGCTTGCAGAAGCATATAATAACAATAGCAAAAAATATCAGAAGAAAATTGAGAGGATTTATTATGAGTTCTAGATGGTCTTTGGTTTCTAAGCATAGGCATTATAAAATTCTAGGACATTATAGATGTAAGGTTGCAAAGAGGTAATATCAATTTTCACCCTTAAACAGCCACAGAACTAAACAAACCTCTTTCTCTCTCTCCTACACACACAGATTTATGCAGTAGCTCCATATACAAAACATATACTGGAAGAGTCGCTGTGATTAAAAGAAGGAGAAAAGATTTTGACCCTCTTCCTACATTAATACAGACCTTTAGGGTATCCCTCATAATAGTCTGAAAATTATTGAACTAATCCAGCACTTATATTTTATTGGTTAAAAATATTATGCTGAAGAAGAGGGAAAGAAATTGCCCAAGCAATTAGTGAATGACCAAACTGCCACTGATACCCTCAGATACACTAAGATTTAGGATTGATATACTATGCATTTTGCAAACTTATTCTATTATCTGTGATCATTTCTCTTTGGTTTAGTTGCTTACTGAACAGTGGTGAGGAAATAAAGTGGTCAATAGTTTGTAAACTATGAGATCTATACAAATGTTAATTAGTCATGCAATTTTTGCAATTTTTCCTACTTTACAGTGATTCCTCTCTGCTCCAAATTTCTAACCTTCTTATGGTTCCTGTGATGCATTCGAGAGACCCATTTGGAAATTTCATTGCCAAGCTTTTTTGAGTATTTTGTAAGTCTTTTTTGCCCCAATTACTACTGCTGCCTCAGAAAGGTGCAATGTTCCCAGTACAATTACCACTAATATTTATTTTTTTCATAAATGCTGGAGATAGGCCCTATCCCACCAAGTTTTGTATTAGATCAAATAAAGAAAAGCCCTGTGAGATGGTATTCCATAGAAGATGCTATTCGGGTCGAATAATGGCAATTCTCTTGGAATAAACAATTTTGCTGTTCAAACCCTTTTTAACTCCTCTAGTAGTGGCAAGGTTTCTTTTTTTTTTCCTACAGATATTATAATTACAATGTTATTACATTTCATGGTGACTATGCAGCTGGGAAAAGTGTTATGAAAATAGGGCAAGATAAAAATGCCACAAAGCTCATTGTTCTCACCAATATTCAGCTGAATTTCTTGACAGTAGTCAATTCTCTAATAATTTTCTTCGTGCAAACTGTTCTCCTGTGGTTTACCTTTTTGACTCTTTTCATTCTGCCATTCCTCCTCTTCCTCCTTTTTGCCTTTTTTTTTTCCTATTTTTGGATTATTTCCTTGGAGAATATTCACAGGAATGGACCAAAGTGTCAAAGGATATTGCATTTCCTTGAATAATTTCCCCTTCACATCTAACATATTAAAGACTTTCTTTACGTAAATACCTCACTTGTCTGACAGACTTATCACAGTATGAGTCTACTATAATGGAGTTGGAAAGTATCTAAATATTCTCAGCTTCAGCACTGCTAAGAGCTGAGTCCCAGTTACTTTATCAGGGACCAATTCACAGTTTAGTCCATCAACAATGTTTCTTTAGTCCATAACATTGGGGTTTGTTTTGAACCCATTTAGTTTGCCTTGATCATCCTAGTTTCCTTCTCAGACATGAAACATTAAGATCTCATCTTTTTGTGGTTCCCTAGCATATTGTTTAGCCTGTGCTAATGTTTTCCTTGACTGAAGGAATCCTATTCCTCATCTTATATGTTATTAATTAGTTGGAAAGACTTCTCATAGGGACATTGGGAATCCTTCTATAACCAGGATATATCCCTATCCCACTGTGCTATTGCCTGTAACTTGTCACATCTCATGGTTGGACCCTGTTCACTAGATTTGAATCCATTCTGATACAATATTCATTTTGTTCTTGATGTGACCAGCCTTCGGAACCAAATTATCTTCCACATTTTTTTCTATACATAATTTCCACTTTACTACCTTTTGGTGTCTGTACTGTGTATCTTGTCCAAGCTTCCACAAATCTTTACTCTGTTCCAGGTATATCATTAATGAATATTCAATGGTTCCTAATACTTATTATCATATTGAATTAAATAACAATTGTACATATTTATAGTGCTAATAGTAATGTATCATTATCACAAACTCATAAAAGATACTTGGTGTTATTGATTTGAAAAAATAAATTAGTTTAATGAGTACTAAATTACAAGGCATATTTTTAAAAAAAATTTAAAGATTTTATTTATTTTCAGAGAGAGGGGAATGGAGGGAGAAAGAGAGGGAGAGAAACATCAATGTGTGGTTGCCTCTAGCACTCCCCCTACTGGGGACCCGTCCCACAATACAGGCTGTGCCCTGACTGAGCATCAAACCAGCGACTCTTTGGTTTGCAGTCTGGTGTTCAACCCATTGAACCACACCAGCCAGAGCAACAAAGCATATTGTGAAATGCAAGGAAAACACCTGAGAAGAATGTCTTTTTGACATTTAGGGTATGACTTACTTTATGTAGCAACTCTTTTTCTTATAAAGACTTACTTTTTCTAAGTAACTCTTAGAAAAAGTCTAATTATTATAAATAATTGCTATATATTATATTAAACCTATAATTTTTACTCCAAGCATAATGATATTCAAAGATAGCTTAAAATGAAAGCAAACATCGAAAAAGTTTTAAAGAGCTATCACAAAGAATATAGAAAAAAAGAATGAGGATAGCAAATGCTATTACATTTTATTCTCAGCATTCTGACATCCAAATGATAAAGAGAAACATATTGGACCATTAAATTTTTATCATCCAGTAATCTATTTTCAAACATTTTGAAATACATATTTAAGAAATTTTCAGGTTATAATTTTTATTGCCGTTTGCTCAATTGAAAATCTACAAATATACTACCCAAAATATTTTATTCCTTCTCCTGATCTATATTAATCAGACATTTTCTGTTTTTCTGCTTCAAATTTTAGAGATTCACTTCTTTGATTTTATTTTATGTTCTCTTCCACCCTCCCTCCCTTCCCTCTTTCTCGAGATTTGACCCAATGTTAGAAAATCAGGATGCATGTTGTGTTTCAGGAAATACTGCCAATAATAATAATAAATTACCATTCTATTTTACCCACTAGTGCCATCTAGTGGAAATATGTGGGAATTGTGGGTTTATGCTAAAAAATGCTTAGAAGCTAATAAGAAAACTTTTTATATTCTTTCCAAACTATACATGATAAATACTTATTACTTCTTCAATGGAAATAAATCAAAATGAGGAATTTTTATAAAAATTAAGATATGATCTGTTATCACCAGTTTTGTTTCCATTAGGGTTTCAATCAACCATCATGTTAAAACTACATATCATGTGATTTTCAGTATTCTCTTCTTTACATAATGAAATTTTCTCATTGTCTATATGAATACAGAAGGGTTATACACTTTAAATAATGCAATAATAGCTGCAATTTATTGAGTATTTACAATGCATTTTCATTTAATGCTGTAAGGGAATACTATTATAATCTCCTTTGTATACATGAAACTGAGCATCTAAATCCTAAATGTATTTCTCAGGGTCTCCAAGATAGGAAGTTATGGATCAAGTACTACAATCTAAACCTTTCTGGCTCCAAAGAAAATACTCTTAACTAAAGTTATGGTTGTTGAACACAATCTGGTTACTGCTTTTCTCCTTTGATGTAATCCACCTTCATTTGTTATAACCAAGAATATTGAATAACATCCAATTTTAACTCTTCCTCTTTAAACTGAGGAATGGAAATGTGGGCTTTATTATTTTTTTAAAGTTTTATTTATTTATTTTAGAGAGGGGGTAAGGGAGGGAGAAAGAGAGAGAAAAATCAATATGTGGTTGCCTCTTGCACGCCCCCTACTGGCCACCTGGCTCACAACCCAGGCATGTGCCCTGGCTGGGAAGTGAACCAGTGACACTTTGGTTCTCAGGCCAGTGCTCAATCCACTGAACCACACCAGCCAGGACAGGCTTTCTCTAGATAGGTAGCAAGCATGCAAGAATTCTCATATTGTAAAATGTAAAGATAAAGAGAATTCATGTTCCATTGTAGTCCCTTGTTATATCTTAAATAAATTGTACCATAACAATACAAATTTTAAGACTTCCTTTACCTTGCCAACTAATACAAATTTTCAAAGTCCATATATTTACAAAGAAGCAGTACCTTAAAGAAAATGACCACAAAGTCCCCATGTACTTCTCCCAAGTAGCACAAGTAGCTTTGCACACAACACACTGATTTAATTTGGTTTTAGTAGTAGTGACAGTTAACTTATTTTGAAATATTGAATAATAATAAAATAGGATATGAGATTATTGTATTTAGCAAAAGAAAACATGCTTTTTAAAAAAGATTTTATATATTTATTTTTAGAGAGGGGGGAGGGAGGAAGAGAGGGAGAGAAATGTCAGTCTCTTGTGGTTTGCATGCTCCCAACCCCCAACCAGAACACCTGGCTCACGTCCCCCACCAGGGACCTGGCTGCAACTCAGGCATATGCCCTGACCAGTAATCGAACCAGTGACCTTTGGATTCCCTAGCCAGTGCTCAATTGACTGTGCCATACCAGGCAGGATGTTTTTTTTTTTTTTCATTAGGAAACTTTTTCATTCTATTATATCTATTCCTTTTGTCATTCCAAAACATTCCTTCATTTCTACAGAATAATACAGTGAGAACACAATGGAATTTTTAGCTAAAATATTTAGGGAAAATAGAACTTTGAAGTGAAATTTAGTCATGTGCTGAGAAGTGTATTTCAAGAATGGACCTAGGACAGATTGTATTCCCCAATTTCACCATAAACAAAATTTGAAACTGGAATTCTTCATAATTGTAGGCACTAGTAATCTACTTATTGGTACAAGGAATTTCTATCACTAGAGGTATTATTGGATGATGACTACACCCATAATAAAAGATGCCTAACCTCATGTTATAGTAATAACAATAATTATCATTTAAGCTATTATTTATGAATGCTTACTATTTCTTTGATATAATGCTTTACATGCATTTTCTTCACAATGATCTCATTGGGTGGGTGGTTATTGCTATTGTGCTTATTTTGCAGTGGGATAACAGAGGCTTCTGGAGGTTAGCAAACTTCTCCAAAATCATACACCTAGTAAATGATAGAATTGATATTCTAATCTAGATTTGTGTGCCTCCAAAGGTTGTCCTCTTAACCAGTACACCACATGAAATGCTTAATTTCTCAAGCTACGCAGCCTTAGATAGAAAATGCTGGGTATATTTACTCAGAGTCCCTCACCCTCTCATCCTCACTTTTTGTTTTTTGAGGTAAAACTCCTACCCAAGTACCCTCTAGTGCTGAGGCAAGAGGTGATTCTTAGTCTTGTTCAGTGACAATTAGAGATTTGCAGCTGCCCAAAATAGGGTTTCTATGAGTAAGAACAGAAATTAATTCAATATGAAAAAATAATTAAAATATTTACAAATCACTGACTCTATGCCAGAAATTATAGTAATTAATTTTTGTGATTGTAATAAAAGAGATAGAAACAAAATCCTTTGACATTTCTAAGAAGGAACCCATTACTTCTGCCCATTCAAATTAGGAGAAGTCCAGAGGAGGTGATATTTGGAATGGGTCTCAATTTTTGACACGGAGAAAAGAGAAGACAATTGTTAGAAGGACAAAGATGAATAAATGTATACAGGCATGAAAACAAATGGTAACTTTGAAGAATGATAGTAATCTGATGTGACTGGATCATAAGAGTCATTGTTACAGAAAGAGTTTCACAATATGAAGGTAGAGATAAAGCTTTGGGCCAGATGATGTTTTGAATGTTCTGCTAAGGCATTTTGACATTATCCTCTGGGTACTAGGGATCCATTAGAAAATTTTTTTAAAGCAGAGGAATAGATAAACCTGATTTGCACTTAAGAAATAAAAAGTCCTTGACTTCAAGGTAGAAGATGATTTGGAGAGGGTATGAGTGCATGCACAACCAACTATTGCAAACACTCCAATAAAAAGCTTGTGAGACCCTAAAATAAAATAGTAACAGTGGTAGAAAAATCAGAAACACTTTGGAGATCCATTCAATAAGATTTGAAACTGTGAAGGTGGTAAAGGGGATAGAAGAATTAAAGATGATTTTAAGCAATATTCCTAGTGACTGACAGGTACAGGTTGATTAGAATAAAGTGAACCAATGGTCTACTTTCATTATTCTGAACTGTCTACCAAATATCAATTATATTGCAAGATAAAAAGGAATTACTCAAATTAGTGAATTAATTACAGTTAACCTATATTCACAGCAGATGTCACTGTAATAATTGAGGAGGGCTTCTGAATCTCAACTTGGTCAAAGAAAATGTAGCTTTGGAAGATATGAAGATTTTCTCAAGAGATATATTTGACTGTATACAATAAGAACTACAATACATAATTATTCTCTCCCCTTTTTAGAGATTGTGTTTTCCAGAGAGGTTTTAGGTTCACAAAAATATTGAATGGAAAGCACAGATATTACCCATATACCCCACATCTTGCTTATGTACAGCCTCCTCCACTGTCGTCATCCCTTACCAAAGATATATGTGTTACAATTGATGAACCTACATTGATACCACACTATAAATGAAGTGCATAGCTCACATTAAGGTTCCTTCTTGATGATGTTCATTCTATATATTTTTACAAATATATAGTGATATATCCTCCATTATAGTATCATGTGGTAATTGAGAAGAGGACCTGGCCCTTAGTGGGTCTGCACTGGGCCGTCCTGTCATGTGTGGGTTCTTGACTTCGTGAAGAAAAGAGTTCACAACACTAGTCCATGTGACTTATGAGGGTATGTTCTTTACAGCTGGGGACAGTAAAACAAGGAAGGGCCTGGCATAGAAGAAACAGGAGAACCTAGGAAGGGCTGCCTTGGCTGTCTGGAAATGCTATAGGAAAGAAATGAGCATGGGTGGGGCTGCTTTAGCTCATTAAGAAATCAGAGAAAAGAGGGCCTTGGAAACAGGTTCAGGGGGTTTCTCCCAGATGAATGGCTGCTTCTCATTGCTTCCCTGGTTGCAAACCTCATGGGGTTCACTGGACCTGTCTTGGGGACCTGGCATGTCTGTGGGGGAAGAAGAGGGTGGTAGAGGAGGAGAAAGAGACAGGTGTGCTCCCAAGAGGGAGAGGGAGAGTATATGCTGGATCCTTCATCCTAAAAGTTTTTAAAGGTAGAGATCTTAGGGGAGATCCTAGGGGAGGAGCTCAATAGAGTATCATCACTTTCCAGGTATGTCCTCTCAGGGTCATGGTCTCTGATAATTGGCCAGCACCAGGGCTGGTGGGTGGGGCATTATTATTCAATGCAACTGGTCCTGAGGTCAGGCATTGTGTCTGTTTGTCTAGTTTTGCTGCTTTTCTGGGCCTGGAGCTGAAATACAACTGAGGCCTACATGTTATATACAGGGAGGTGAATTTCTATACCTGACTGTAAATTGCTCAGCCAGTTTGTTCAGCTATCAGTTCCAGTTTCCCTATTCCATTTGCCAAGAAATTTTCCTAGCTTCTTACTATACTGTCTCATCCCCCCCTCAGAGACTTCCACCCCTAAAATCTTCTAGGGGTGATGAGGGGGGAGGGTTTCTTTCTCTTCAGTAACAGCTTCCTGTTGACAAAGTTTGTGGTCCCTGCCTACGACCTTTGGAATGTAGGGTATAGAAGTTTCTTCCTGTCTAATCTAAGGGAGAAGAGGGAATGGGAACTGAGAATGGAACAGGGAGGCTCTCAGCTAATTCTTCCAAAATAGGAATAGGCTGGAATCCCCAAAGCATTGTCATCTTGATATGGAATTGTTGTATCAGACTAAACCATCTGGTCCTGACATCAAGTCAATCCAGTCAAACTGTTGAGTCTCATTTCAGGAGGTGGCAATGCAGATAGGATTCTAAAGGGAGGCATATGCTGTTAATGAGCAATCAGGTAAAAGAGGTCACAGTAAACACTCTATAAAAAGAGAAAGAACACAAAGGTTAATAAACATAGCAACTCATAAACCAGTTTCTGCGTGTTCAAGAATGTCAATTGAAGACTTCCAAATGCAAGGCTTTTGCTGGAATGAAAGTAAACAGGGAGTCTGATAGATTCTCCTTGTCTGCAGTTTAAATGATGTGATTGGGTGTTCAGGTAAATTCTGGATGGTTGACACTGCATCAGTAGTTCTTAATAATTCCAAGTCAAAGGATGAGAAAGAAAATGAAACATTAGTTTGAAAGAAAACTAGAAAAATCTAGAATCTAACTCAGTTTGTAGGTGAAAAATAAGACTTTAACTAGAGCCCAATACCCACAATTGTGTATTATAGATTTTACTGAAACATAAGTTTTCCTTCTAAAATCACCCTTATTTTTATCAAAGAGACTGCATTAAGTCCAGTTTCAATTTGGCCCAATTATTTACATAGACACAAGAATATTCATTGATCATACAGGCTCTTTTAAATTTTCTTTGGTGGATTTTCACAAAGAATCTTCAGATTGAGCTTTAGTCAGCCTCTCAGGGCAAAGAAGCCAAGCCACACAGTTGCCATATGGCTTTGCCTGCAATACCTATAAATTTGGGTGGATTCCTCAAGTTCTTGAGATCCCCAGAACATCTTGAGGTTCCTTTCTTGCCATCTTTCAGGAGAGCAACCTTCATTCCTTACCTGGAAAGACTGCCGTGAGCCACATGACAAAGCAAGGAACCAGATCATTGGTCCAAGGGGCTCTTACTGGCTTCAAAAATCAATCTTCATTCTTTAAGGCTTTCTGGTGACATCCAGAGTCCAGGCATAATTCTTTTGACATTCTAGACAAAGACTTGGCTTAAAAAAACACAATTGAAAACTGGCCAACTCCTGTATTTTTAATATCCCCCCTTTCTGTCTCCCTGTCTCCCTGTAGTTATGTCTCACTCATGATTGGAAGCCTGCAGTGACAAGTGGTGATTTGTATGAATGGCTTGTTTCCTATTTTTTACCTTCTTTTCTATGCCTTCCTCCCTTGATTACTTGGCTGCCTCTACCTTGTGAACGATGGCTGGGTATTGTAGGAGAAGTGAGGGAAAGAAAATATGTTATTAGACTTCTCCATTGTAATTTGGCACCTAATGATGTGTCATGTGCTTGAATTCAAACATTTTCTCCCATGGATATTTCCCTTTTTTGAATTACTGGGAAAATCCATTCCCATTAGGGATATTTCAGTGCCTACCCATTCTCTTGTCTGAGATATAACCCTTTCCCTGACTCCTTATCATTTTCCTCTCATTTTATGTTTCTAGCAGTGATACTTATCTTATTTTCTTAGGAGAGAGTAGTTTTTACTGGCAGGAATATCTCTAGGTATAACTAATTATCTCTACAAAAGTAGAGGCAGGGCTTTTCTGTTACTTATCTCTTTAATAAAGGGGATGGTATCAATAAGAAAGTGAGGTGCTAGCCTCACACTCTAAACTATAGAATAATGATTCTGAGTGTGTGTGTCTGTGTGTGTAGGTGCACGCATTAAAGTTGAGGAGGTACTTCAAACTGCACATACCCTCTGGAATACCTGATATGTCCACCTCCACCCCCTTGTTTTCAAATCGCTGCTGTGGTGAGCCACACATTTTGATAAGATGTGTCACAGTCTTGACTGATTTGGTACAGAGAGGAAGATTTTGATGTATGTGCGGATACACTCAGACATCTCTCGTTCCAAGAAATGCAGAGATTGAAAACTCTTACTTTTTCCTTGTGTGCCCTCTCTGTTTTGAGTGTCTTCTTTTCCATTCTCTTTTCCTCTTTCCTTCTCTCACATGCACTTGGATAATAATACACTTTTACAACTGTGTACCAATAGTGGATGTTTGCTCTTACATTTATTCCTCAATATTTGCTTTGATTTTTTTTTGTTTGCAGAGGGACTGACTCCTTTAGGATGTGTTTTTCAGGCTCCTGTGTCAGCTGACTTTCTGGACACATCTATTTTATTTTATTTTATTTTATTTTATTTTTTTTATTTTAGAGAGTGGAAAGCAGGGAGAAAGAGAAGGAGAGAAACATCGATGTGCAAGAGAAACATCGACCAGCTGCCTCCCACAAATGCCAAGCCCACACCCCAGGCATGTGCCCCAAATGGAATCAAACTAGTGGTCTTTCAGTTTGTGGAATGACACCCAACCAACTGAGGCACACCAACTAGGGCTGCACACATCTTATTGTAGGTAGTGATGGGATTTTGGAGAGAGAGAGAGAAGGGAAAAGCCAAAATATTTATCTGCCACTTGTTTTCCTTGGTGGTATCTCTGGCAGCAGTTGTTCATGTCTCTAGCTCCCACTGAACATGCCAGCTAATGTTCCAGTTTCCACCAGGTGATGGGCCACTGAGATAAATCTCCATTTCCTATCTTTGTCACTTCAGCCTAGGAGGTGGTAGCAGCTCTTTGTTGTTGCTAATCTTTCTAATCTCTCAACTTTATGTTTCACTGGCATGTCTATTTCAGTTTGTCATCATCTCCCAATGGGTCTCCTTGTCTCTACTGATACCACTCATTTAAGTTACAGTCACATTTAATTTTTTTTTTATTCCTGAAATTTTCTATGATCTTCCTCTGGTTGTTTATGTCTCTACTTTGCTTTGCCAGTGAAACTCATTCCCATTTTTCAGACTATCTCCAACCTTTTCTTCCTCTGGGTTTCAGCTCAGAATTTTTTCTAGGAAGTTTTCTCCAACTTCTTTCTTCTCTTAGCATAGATTAAGTGCCTTGATTCTGTACTTCTTCAATCACTAATCACACTATATTAGAATTGGATTTTTAAAATTTGTATCTTCCATTGGTCTGTATCACAATGGCTAGGTTGATATTGGAAGAATTTAGCATTATTTGCCCAATGGCTAGCAGGAAATACAATTCAATAGATAACTGTTGGTTATATACTTATTGTTTTTTTTAAAGATTTTATTTATTTATTTTTAGACATTGGGGAAGGGAAGGAGAAAGAGAGAAACATCAATATGTGGTTGCCTTTTGCATGCCCCCTACTGGGTACATTGTCTGCAACTTAGGCATGTGTCGATTGGGAATCAACTATTTGTTACATTAACTTCAATAAAGATTGTAGTTGTTTGTGTTCCTGTTTCTCCCACTAAAGCATGAGCTCCTACATTGCAGGCAATTAGTGTTACTTCTCAAGTCTACAGGAACTAGTTCTCTCCCTACACAGCAAAACAAGTGCATTTGCAGTGCATAGCAAACTCTCAAATGATTTTGAAGTTAACGTCAAACCTTGTCTTTGGTGAGGAGGAAACAGAAGTTAATAGAGGTTAAGTAAACTTCCCAATATCACAGATCTAGCATCTCATGGGGGGTCTAAACTCCAGGTCTCCTGATTCATAGTATATTGCTCCTCTATATTTACTAAGCCCCTTTGATTTCAGTCTTCTCTCTTACACTATGAATTTAGTTCATAATTAACCTCTTTGTAGATCCAAATTATGTAAGCTTTCATAATAATGGATCCTAGAATTAAATACCTTGCCCTATATTTTTTAAAGGAGGTAAATACCTAGCAATAATTACACTTATAGATGATAAACTAAAACAAATAAAAACATGCATCCACACAAAACCTGTTCAAGAATATGTATAGCATCCCTTATTTTCACAGTAGCTCAAACTAGTAACAACCCCAAAGCTCATCAATATAACATGGATAATCAAATTGTAGTATATTTATAAAATGGGACACCACTTAGCAATAAAAAGGAGTGAACTACTGACATGTATAACATGGATATGTCCTATAATACTATGCTGATTGAAAGAAGCCAAACAGAAGAGTACCATATTTTGCTTTGTATAACACATACTTTTTGCCCAAATTTTTGATGGAAAAATAAGAGTGTGCATTGTACATGGGTAGTACTAATTCCATATCTATATAAATGTTTTAAAATATTTTCTTTATGCTTACACATTAAAAGTGTAACTACGCCTGGCTGGTGTAGCTCAGTGGATTAAGTGCTGGATGTGAACCGAAGGGTCACCAGTTCGATTCCCAGTCAGGGCACATGCCTGGGTTGTGGGTCAGGTCTCCAATGGGGGAGCATGAGAAGCAACCACACATTGATATTCTTTCTTCCTCTCTTTCTCCCACCCTTCCCCTATCTCTAAAAATAAATAAATAAAACCTTTTTAAAAAGTGTAACTAGAAAGCGATGGCAATATCTTAATTCCAAAAATAAATGCTGATTTCATTTATACTACAAAAAATAAGTATCTAAATATAAACAAATAAATAAATAATTGAATTAAAAAACTAAAATGAAAGATTTTTTTTTCCTGAAAGTTTGATCCAAAAACATGGGTGTGCTTTATACATGGAATGCATTATACATGGCAAAAATACAGTATATACTGTATGATTCAATTTATATGAAGCTCAAAAACAGACAAAAACTAATCTTTATTGAAATAAAATCAATATGGTGGTTGCCTGTGTGTTAGGGTATACACAGACTAAAAAGTAAACACAAGACAAAGGTTCTATAACTTCCTTTGGGTGGTAGTTACAAAGGTGTATATAAATTGCCAAAACTCATCAAGTTGAATGCTTAAGAACTGTGCACTTTATTATCTATAAATTATATATCAATAAAAGGGAGAAAAATTGAAAGGTATTTTTTCCATTAAATCCTAAAATTACATTATATGCCTCTTACATAACAGGTTAGACCTAGATAATGATGTACAGCAATGTTGAATATTCCATGCCTAATAGGATTACTTCAGAATTTGATCTAATGGAAACCTGGAAAATAATTACTGAGAATAGTGGTTAGTGTCAAATTAGCAGTCTTTGATCTAAAAGTAAAGTGAATAGCTAAATGTTAAGTATAGGAAGATGGTAAATGAAATAGCAAATGGAGAAGTTTACAGGGAAATTAAATTTCAAGTTGTCCGGTTTTTTAGTTATGCCTCAGTCTTTTAAAATTAGATTTATATTTAAAAAATCTTGGTGGTATATCAAAAGGATATGTCTTGGTAATTGTGTGTCCAAATTATTCTTTTTGTTGAAAATAGGTCATTGATTTATCATTAGTTGTCAGGTTGGATGTTGCTTAGACAGTTAAGAAAAAAAAATGGGTCACTGATTTACCTAATAGCCTAGGGCTCTCATACTTTAATTACCAATGTTTTTTGAAAATAGTCAAACATATTCACACTCATGTATCTTGTTTTATGAAATACTTATTTACTCATTTTGACCTTCCTTCCTTCCTCCCCTCCATTTTCCCTCCCTCCCTTACCTCTACCTCTGTGTGTATATTGTTTATATCTTCTTTCAGAAAGGTAATAATGACTATAATTAATAACAAATTCCAGGAAAACATTTTCCCATTGTTGCTTTGTAATTTCACTGTATTCTGAGTACACAAAAAACATAAAAGAATAAGTTGCCTTGGTATCACAAATACTTACATTTCCTTTAATGTTCAAAGTGTACATTGCTTTAAAGTACACTCATCACCATCTCCCACATAATATTTCATTGAGTGCCTATTGCAGGCATTGCTATGGTTAATGTCTTTACCCTGAGAAAATGGTGATCTATTATGGTCTATAATTGGAAGCAGAAAATACAAAATATTTATAGGGAAAAATACTAATAGGATATTTTATAATAATAATAAAGAACAAATACAAAATGCAGCTTAATGCAAAAGTAGAAAATTCACCATCTTTTTCAATATGCCATGGTATGCCTTATATATATGTATATACACATATTATATATGTATATACACATATTATATATGTATATATGTATACGTGTGTGTATATATATGTAATCTGTTAATCTGTTAACTATGGACAGTTTAATGTGGATGCTTATTGAAAATTCAGGGTAAGGAATCACATGGAAATTATATAAAGCCTTTTTTTTTAGATGATTAGCTTTGTTCTCTCTTTTTTAAAGATTTACTTATTTTTAGAGAAAAGGGAAGGAAAAGAGAAGGAGAGAAACATTAGTATGTGGTTCCCTCTTGTGCACCCCCTACTGGAGGTCTGGCTTGCTACCTAGGTGTGTGCCCTGACTGAAAAAGGAACAAGCAACCCTTTGGTTTGCAGGTCAGCACTCAATCTAGTGATCCACACCAGCCAGGGCTCATTCTCACTTTGAAGCTAATAATACAATACATCCCACTTTAATTGCATTTTCCCTGATTGTCATAGACAAAATAAACAGTTAAGTATTAAATGTTTGACGCTATTCAGTTTGGTAATCTATGTACCAAATGTGCTCTAAAGATTTGATAAAAGAAAACAGAAAAGATGACACCAGGCTTTGAACTCATGCCTTACTTTAGGGTAATATAAAGAAAAAGGGCATGGCAACAGAGAAGGATATGTAACTAGTCTGGAGTTCAGCTTCTGCAGTGAAATCTTAGTGAGTTCATTAGCAATGAGTACAAATTAATCATGATGAAACCTGAGTGATTTGATTAACAAATAAAATACACATAATTTGCATGGGATGTAAGTGGAAGCAGAAGTTCTGTGCCCTTTTAAAGAAGCTCTATCCAAAGATATTTGGAAGGCAGGAATTGTAAAAATAGTACTAGTACCCTGCTCTTAACTACTAGGCCACTTCGAATAAAGAAAATTATTTTCTCCGGAGGTTTCAGTACTAGGTGGTTAATGTTTGTCAACCATTTCCCTCTCCCTGTGAAAAGCAGGAACTCTATGTCTAGAGTTTCCCCTGAAAGGCAGCTTGAAATTGTCATCTTAGTTAGGATTCTTGTATGCAGAGACCTCGATAGTCTGTGGAGGTTTAAGAATCCTTATTAAATAGTTTTCCACATCCATCAGAAATTGAAGTGGTCTTGTAGTAAGAAAATAGATTGCTAAGTGGTCAAAATTCAGTTCCCAGTGGATTTTCTCTATTGAGAGTTAGTACTGGGGATAAAATCCTTTTCCATGTCAATCAATGAATTTGTCCCAGCTTCCTCCCTTTTGCTGGCTCTAGGCTGTACTGTCATTCTAGGGCATAACAGCCCATCATTTCTCTTCAAGGGCTCCAGGGAGTTCCCACTGATTCATTAAGTACTGGCCAGCAGATCTAAGAGTCAGGGACAGTCAACTGCATTTGTGAGCTGCTACAGCTGGGGAGACCAAACACTTCAGCAAGCACTGCTGCAGAGCTGGTGATGACCCCTGGGCTGAGGCTTCTGTTTCCTCTGCTACTTGGGCAGTTCTTCTCCCACATTCTAGGAACCTGTGGGGATAGCTTATGGTACTACCAACACCTGAGGGCAGATGGTGGCAGCTGGGGACTCAGCAATGCCAGATGTTGGCTCAATGGTGTTGGCTCATGCACTCCTCTTCTCCCTGGACTACCAGCAGGTCCAGTTCCCCTCTGTGATCACACTGTGGACTTTGTTATCCTCTCTGGCAAAGCTAGGTAAGTGAGGAATTTCTCAAGGGTCTCCCAGACCATGACCTAACAGTAGGGACTGTCAAGGGTTTTTTTCAAGGTATTAAAAAAAGAGGATTTAAAAAAAAATAGACCAGAGAAAGGCAAGCTGGAATTATTTGCCTCCTTCTGTCTGCTGAAAGGAGTCCTTTTTTATAGCATAAGCCCCTTTGCAGTGATTATATTCAAATGGTCGAGGCTTCTCAGCAGATGGAGGCAGGAATAGATTTAGCACGAGACCTTAGACTACAAAGGGTCACCATTGTTGAAGGGTTGAGAAGACAAGACTTTAAAACTTTAAAAGAGAGAACAGAGAAATCTTATGAGATTGATTGTAGATACATACTGATTTATATCTTTAATCATCAGGTACTGAGAAAGTGGGACAAGTTTATTTCTATTTTTGACAAGGTATGCCTTTTTGCCATCACTCAGAATTTAAGGGAAAAAAAACAAAGTAAGAATAAATCCAGCAAAAAAAGACCTGTTATATTTTTACTATTTTGCCATTAGTGACAGGCTGAATTGCTAGTTTTATGGCTCTCTGAAGGAGATTTATTCTGTTCTTCATTATTTATTCTTAAAAAATCTGTCTGGGTTTTGGTTTAGTACTATTAAAATCATGAGAGTCCTTGAACAGTTCAAAGTGTTTATCATTGAATGATCATTTCTTTGTAGATTCAGAACCAAAAATGAAGCTATGAAAACATGGAAGAACTTGTAGAATTTCATTTTAAAATTAACTTTCTCTAAAATAAATCACATTTAGCATTCCAAAATTTAAAGTGACTTTATAGATAACAAAGTCTTACCATTCCTGAATGTAGTATTTAGCAATGACACATGTGAAATCCATAGATTAATAGCATGATAAATTACCAAAGCTGGAAAAACACTTAGAGACGATTCTCTTCCAGTCTTCTCACTTTATTGATAGGAAATCTAAGGCCTACAGGGAGAAGACGCTTTGTGAAGTTCATAAACCAAAAAACTAGAATGAACTTCCACTTTGAGTAGAAGTACATGCTGTCTTGTGTGATTGTAATTAGCACTTGTAGATGGTTAAGGTTCTTTTAAATTATTTTTGCACTACTAGGGGGTGTTGATTGGAATAGTCTAATTAAATGTTAATGTCAGGATCATAGGGTAAAAAGGGACTTTCCAATAGGTCATCCATCCCCAGTTGTTTAAGTAGGGCTTTATTGAGCCACCACTGAAAGATACTTTTTTGCTATAACCTTAGTAAGAAAATGTAAATTTAAGAACAAACAAAACTTTTTCCATGTTAACATTCACTCTGCAAATATTTTCTTAATACACTGTATGGGTGGGACATTACATTGGGCCCACGGGTTACAGACATGAATAAGACCCCATCTTCTCTATGAGGAGTTTAATGATTTCAATTAATAGAGGAAATAAATGATTCTATAGAAGATAAAAAAGAAAGAAGCATGGTGAAGTAGAAAGGGAAGATTGATTCAAACTATTTAATATTTGTGCAAATTTAGGAGCCAGTACCTGGCACACAGGCAATCAATAAGTATTAGATGAGTAAACTACTTCTTTCTGCCTCACTTTTATTGTTTCTAAAATGGGAATAGCAATATTTACATTGTTGTATTGCTATGATAACAGAATCTAATAGGAGAATACATGTACAGACACTTTTGAAGTTATTGAGAAATAAAGTCTAGCTTAGGAACCAATTGGATTTCTATTCTGAAAATGTATTTATTATTTACTTTATAAATATCTGTCAAGCTCTTCCTATGTTCCAGCAGTGTGTTGGAGAATAAATTTAAAAACTAGCCTTAAAGCTTTGAGAAATTTGTAGTCAAATTAATGAGCATGTATATTAGAAGATTTCAGCAGGGTGTTGGTGAGGACTCAGGTAGATAGGAGGAAGGAGATGGATCAGATGACTTTCTGTCCTTTGTGTAGCAGAAACAGTTGATGATAATTAGAGTCATTACCTTTAGGCTTCATGTAAGCTAGAGCATGATGATGTGGTCTACAGTGTAGGGCAAAAGTAAAATAATGCAGGTTAAAGCACAGAACTGCTGCCATGTGTGCTGCTAGAGGCAGCTGCATTTCCCTCATGGAATTAAGAACTCATATTACTCTATGAGATAAAAAAAAAAAAGCTTTATGATTGGGGTTGTAGTTTGATAATCCAATGGAATGAATTAATGTAAACCAAGATCTGTCAATCAGATCAAATGGCATTTTGGGGTAATTATAGGAACATTGGGCTGAGAGTCAGGGGACCTGGCTGGGTTGTCATCTCATTTCTGTCATATACTGACTATATAATCATGAAACGTCACCTTGCTTCTTTGGCCCCAATTTCCTTATAAATAATTATGATTATTTATCAATGAAGAATTAGTTATGATTACTAAAGCCCCTTTTAGCTCTTGTTGTTCAAAAGAGGCTTTTGAATTACAGTTCTCATTTCTATGCTTTCTAAAGTTTCTGATGTCCATCAGTATGATCTTGAGAAGAGAAGACCATTGCCAACTGATAAATGTACAAATGCATTGTTTGCACTTTAAAAAATATGCCCACATTTGAAAATGATTCAGTAGGCACATGAATAATCTTGTTGTTAACTGCATTTTATTCTAGTATGCTTTTATTCTAGTAGTAAATATTTTCCATTATAAAGAATAATGTCTCCATTATGACGCTGCATCTTTATTAAGTCATTATTAAAATGGAAAATGTGAAATGAATGAGAAGCTATTTTCCTGAAATCATGAGGCTTGACAAGAAGACTGACATATAGAGATGATTGATAATAAATATATTATAATACTCTATTTTTTTTCTCTTTGCCAGGATTTTACGTCTATAAGATGCCCACAGTTGTACCTGAAAGCTGCCTCTTGGTATTTGTAGTTCTCATCATGGGAAGACTAATTTACAGTTTAAATGACAAATCCCCACCAGTCATAGACAGTGATATATTTTTTTTCTGTATTTACTTTCACCGATAGTCCTTGATACAGAATAATTTATGCCCAGTAAGCTATTTTTCAAAAACATGGGGACCATTCTGTTGTATACTGTGGTTGGAACTATTGTGGAATGCATTTGGAATAGGTCTTTCCCTCTATGGCAAATGTCAGGTGAAGTATTTCAAAATGTATCATTGCTCCATAAACTTTGGTTTGGTACTTTGATTGCTGCCATAGATCCTGTGTCTATACTCTCTGTATTTGAAGAAATTCATGTGAATGAAAGCTTCACATTTTGGTGTTTGGAGAATCCCTCCTTAAGGATGCTGTTACTGTTTTTAAGTATCCCAGGCATGAGCTTTCCAGGTAATGCTTCAAGTTACCCCTGAAATTTAAATAAGGATTGGGTTTTGGTTTAAGCCATAAGCGAGCACTTTAGCGCTAGGAGTAAGTTTATGAATTGAGAAAATATGATTTACTGAACATTAATACACTTTAGAAAATGTCAGTACTTCCTTGACACTTTATTAATCTTCTATCCAGTTTATTAAAGAAAGACTGGGATAAACCTACTGGAGGCCACTGTCTCCCAGTTATCTGAGATACAAATACCTTAACCATGAAGGATATCTTCACAGTCTGTCAGTTTTCAAATAGAATCATGCATAGTTTGACATAGATCTGTAGAAATATCTGTTGATAGGAGGAAGCTTTCTGGTAACATATGCTGGGAAGGAAACGAGAAGTTGGACTTGAAAGCTGAGAAACCTCATATTAATTCATAGGGCAGCCCTGGCTGGCATAGCTCAGTGGATTGAGCGTGGGCTGGGAACCAAAGTGTCCCAGGTTCGATTCCCAGCCAGGGTACATTCCTGGGTTTCAGGCCAGAACCGCCAGCAACCGCACATTGATGTTTCTTTCTCTCTTTTCCTCTCTCCCTCTCCCTCCCTCTCTCCCTCCCTCCCTCTCTCCCTCTCTCCCTCTCTCTCTCCCTCCCTTCCCTCTCTAAAAATAAATAAATAAAATCTTTAAAAAAAGGTTCATAAAAAAAAAGAATTCATAGGGCATAATTTGAGACTTTTGTGAGTGATACATTCACTGTAATCTTGTGTGTGTGTGTGTGTGTGTGTGTGTGTGTGTGTGTATGCAGGTGCTCTACAAGTTCTTTAAATCTTTCTGTGAAAGGCCATCTATCAAACCAGTGGATACTTTGGCTGGGATGGGATTTCTGTTTTTTTTTTTTTTTTTTTTTTTTTGGAGAAGTAGGCATGGTTGCTGCCTTTACCACTTGCTTTACCAAGACCACCTGTCCACTGAACATCTCTTTGACTTCTAATACAGTCACCTCTCTTACCTGATGGCTGAAATGTTTCATCTCTCAGGGATTGTGGGGTAAATATCTGGGCAAGTATTTGATTTAGAGAGTTTATCTCAGGAATTGAATTTGATTTTCCATGAGAAATCTAGGAAATTTTATCTGCTAGAAATGCTAGGAGGAACCTTCCTTTGTGCTCTCATAATATTTCCCATTACTTCTAATAGAGACACTTAGTCATAGCACTGCAAGTGTTACTGTGGCCAAGTTTAGGCATTCCCTGTAGAGATTAGATGGCTACACCGAAACTACCTTGCCTACGTTGGGTTTGGGGTCAGTTTGAGCACCTAAATTGCATAACAAAAATGCTGAGAATTAGGCCTGGGGTTACCTAGGGCAGTTCTCTATCTTTGATGCTCCTGTGGTAACTAATTATATGATACAACATATAAATAAGCTTGGCATTAGTTTTTCATGTATACATTTTCTGCCATAGCAATTAAATATTTCTATGATTTTTTATAAACAACATGGAATATGCTATGCTTTTCAATTATCCATCACTGACATTTAACCAGTGATGACAATATCTTATATTTAATAATAAACTCAAAACTCAGCTAAATACTACTAAATCTACATGCTTTAGTATTAGGGTTTAGACAGACCATCCCATTCTAGGTTTTTAAAAGAAATAATGAAATACACTTTCTGGTGTTGCAGGTTTTCTAGAAGCTTAAAAAAAAGATTGATTTTTTAAAACTTTAAAAACTTAATAGTTGAAATACAATTATTATATTGTTTCCAGGTGTTCAATGTAGTGATTTGACATTTACATTCCTTACAATATAATCACAATAACTCCAGTAACCATCTGTCACCATGCAAAGTTATGATGATAATGTTGACTGTTTTTTCTATGCAATACAGTACATACTTATGGCTTAACTTTTTATAACTAGAGGTTTGTACCTCTTATTCCCACTCACATTTTTTTACCTAGATCCCAAACCCCCTCACCTCTGGCAGCCATATATGTTCGTTCTCTGTATCTATGCGTCTGTTTGTTTATTTTTATTTCTTCATTTGTTTCATTTTTTTAGATTCCACATATAAGTGAAATCATTGGTTATTTGTCTTTCTCTCTCTGATATCCTTCAGTTAGCATAACACCATCTAGGTCCATCCATGTTGTTGCAAATGGCAAAAAGTTATTTTATTCTATGTCTGACTAGTATTCTACTATATATTTATCAAACATTATATCTATACTTATACACTATATATATATATATATATATATATATATATATTTTTATCTATTCATGGACAACTATCAATGGACAACTAGGTTAGTTCCATATATCCTTTTGGAGGAGTATTGTTTTCTTCAGATGAATGCCAGAAATGGAAGTGCTGCATCATATACTAGACCTATTTAATTTTCGAGGTACCTCTATACAGGTTTACAAAGTGGATAAACCAATTTACAATCCCAAAAGTACGTGAGGATTCCCTTTTCTTCACATCCTTGCGAAAACTTGTTATCAATTGACTTTTTGATAATAACTATTCTGGCATGTGTGAAGTAGTATCTCAAAGTGCTTTTGATTTGTATTTCCCTGAAAATTAGTGATGTTAAGCACCTTTTCTTTCTTTTTTAATCCTCACCCATGGATATGTTTATTGATTTTAGAGAGAGAGGAAAGGAGACCAAGAAACATCAATTGGTTACCCTCCATACAAACCCCAACTGGGGACTGAACCTTAGGTATATGCCCTGACTAGGAATCCCACACAATTTTGGTGTACAGATGACACTGCAACCAACTGAACAACCTGCCCAGAGTGGTACAAATATTTTTTTTTCTTAAAAATGCAATGGTGCTTTCTACAGTTACTGGTTTTTTTGTTGTTGTTGTTGTTGTTGTTTTGTTTGTTTGTTTTTTACTTAACATTGTGAATTTCATCACCACAAAACCAGTGTTACAAGAAATGTTAAAAGGATTTCTTTAAGAAAGAACCCTGACAAGCATGGCTCAATTGGATGATCAGCATCCCTTTTCCTTTTTAATTCTTTTTTCTTTTGGTTCTCTGATTGGGTGATTTTTTCTACCTTATCCTCTAAATCACTGAGTTGGTTCTGTGCTTCATCCATCCTACTGATATTTTCCAGTATATTTTCATTTCAAATTTGTTGTTCTTCATCTGTGTGGTTATTTTTCATAGTTTATATGTTCTTTTTCATGCTATTGAGCATCCTTATAGCCATTACTTTCAACTGTGTATCTGATAAATTGCTTGCTTCCATTTCACTTAGCTCTTTGTCTGGAGAGTCCTTGTGTTCTTTCACTTGAATGAAATGAAATGCTTCTTTGTTTGCCCTATTGTCTGTCTCTTTGTGGCTGTTTCTATGTATTAAATAAAACTGGTATGACTTTCAGGATTGGAGGGGTGGCCTTATATAGTAGGTATCTTGTGGGACCCAGTGGTGCAGTCTCCTTGATCACCTGTGCTGAGTGCTCTAGGGATGACCTTCACGTGGGTTATATGGGCCATCCTGTTGTAATTTGTTCTTGATTGCTGTGTTCCATATATGAGAGGGCTCAACCCTCAGGCTGGCTGACTATAAGGCTCAACCCAAATTGCATTGTGCAAGCTGCTGTATAGGGGCTTTGTTGTAGTCATTTACAGTCTGAAGGATATATGGGGATGATTTTTCTCTATGCTGTTATTTGAAGATGGCTGGCTTTCAATTTCTGCATGTTTACTACCTTTATGTTAACTCCACTGCACCCTCGTCATCTAGACAGACAATTGACCATTGAACACCATGGGTTTGAACTACACAGACCACTTACAGGTGCATTTTTTTTTCAGTACCACCAGCCTTGGTATTTGTGGGTTTCACATCCAGATACGTGGTTGTTGGGAGCTTTCTGATTACTGATTTAATTTTATTTATAGTAATCAGTATGCTTAGATATTGTTTCTACCTGATTCTGTCTTAATAGATTGTCTGTTTGTGAAAATTTATTCATTTCTTGTAGCTTTTCCAGTTTGTTCATGTATAGTTATTTAGTTGTTTGTAGTATTTGTTTATGATCCTATGTATTTTTGGTATGTTATAACATATTAATTTGTGATTTTATTTATGTAGGCCCTTTCTATTTTTTTTCTTGACGAGCCTGGCTAAAGCTTTATCAAATTTGTTTATTTTTTCTGACTCCCGCTTTTAGTTTTTATTGGTCTTTTCTATTGTTTCTATTTATTTCCTCTCTGATGTTTAATATTTCCTTCCTCTACAAACTTTGCTTTGTTTTTCTGGTGTTTTTTGTTCCTTTATATGTGAGGGTAGATTGTTTATTTCAACATTTTTTAAAGTTTTTTTTTTTTTAGATTTTTATTTATTTTTTAGAGAGGGAAGGGAAGGAGAAAGAGAGAGAGAAACATCAATGTGTGGTTGCTGGGGTTCATGGGCTACAACCCAGGCATGTACCCTGACTGGGAATCGAACCTGCGATACTTTGGTTTGCAGCCCGTGCTCAATCCACTGAGCTACGCCAGCCAGGGCTATTTGAATATTTTTTTGTTTATTTAGGTAGTCCTGTATCACTATGAATTTCCCTCTTGTAACTGCTTTTCCTGTGTCTCATAGATTTTTGGATCATTGTGTTTCTGGGTTTTTTTTGTTTGTTTGTTTCTAGATATGTCTTGATTCCTCCTTTGTGAATACACATTTAACCCACTGACTACTTAGTATCATATTTTTTTTAACCTTCAGGTGTTTCTATTTTTCTAGTTTTTTGCAATTGATTTTTAATTTTATAGTGTTGTGGTCAGAACAGATGTTCATATGATTTCAATATTGTTAATTTATTGACATCTTTTTCTAAGATGTTGTCTTTAAAAATGTTCCATGTGTACTTGAAAAGAATGTGTACTCAAAAAGAATGTGTACTCAGCTGATTTTAGTTGGAATGTTCTGTATAAAGCCCATCCATTAATTCGATCTGGTATAATGTTTCCTTTTTGGCTCATTTTTTCCTTGATTTTTTTCTTGTCTGAATGATGTATCCATTGTTGTAATGAGTTGTTGAAGGTCCAAGTTATTATTCTAATATTGTCACTTTATGCCTTTACATCTGTTAATATTTGCTATATGTATGTATGTTCTCCACTGGGTCCATAGATGTTCACAATTGTCATATCTTTTGATTGATCTCTATATCATTCTGTATTGTAACTTTTTGTCTCTTGTTACAGGCTTTGTTTTAATTCTATTTTGTCTGATCTAAGAATCACTACCCCAGCTTTCCTTTCATTTTCATTTGCATGAAATATATTTTTCATCTCTTCACTGTCATTCTGTTTGTGTCTTTTATTCTGAAGTATATTTCTCATAGGCAGTATATAAATGAGATTTTTTTCTTTCTTATCCATTCAACCACACTATTTTTTTTATTACAGTATTTAGTCTACTTATATTTAAAGTAGTTACTCATAGGTATGTACTTATTGCCATTTTATTAATTTTATTCTTTTTGTTATTCTTTATTCATTCCTTCTTTTGCTCTCTTGTGTATTAATCATTGTCTTTAGTGATATGAAGTCTGTCCAGAAAAAGTCCACCATTGCTGATATAAAAAGAATGTTTTGTGCAACATCAATGTCACCTGGCAGCCAAGGAGAGTGGCCTGGAATGTGCATGCCTGAACAATGACAACTTCACTGTGCTAGTCAGTGGGGGCAGCAGACACTGTTGAGTGAGCATGTGTACTGTGTGGCCATTATATTCAAAATGACTGAGTGAGTAGAGAAATGAATCTGCACCACATTTTCTGTTGAGCTTGAAGATTCCTCCACAGAACCTATTCAGATGGTTCAGAAGGCTGCAGCTATGGGCAACTGGTGATTGGCAGCTTCATCATGACAACGTGCCCACTCATACACCATGTCTTGTGCAGTTTTTTTGTGAAACATCAAATCAGCCAGGTGACTCAGTCCCCTCTACCGCTCAGACTTGGCACCCTGTGACTTTTGGCTTTTCCCAAAACTAAAATCACCTTAGAAAGGGGAGAGATTTCATACTGTCAATGAGATCCAGGAAAATACAACAGGACAGCTGATGGCCATTGGGAGAACTGCGTGAGGTCCCAAGGTGCCTACTTTGAAGGGGACTGAGGCTTCATTGTCCTATGTACAATGTTTCTTGTATCTTGTATCTTCAATAAATGTCTCATTTCATAGTACATGGCTTGATACTTTCTGGACAGGCTCCCTATGTTTTTACTTTTTGTCTGTCCATAATAGGTTTTTGGTTTGTGGTTATTATAACATTCAGAGATAACAACCTATGTCTTTAATAGTCTATTTTAAGTTCTTGATTGCCTAAGTTCAAGTGTATTCTACATTTTAAAATTACCTCTCATATTTATGTTTTGACATCACATTTTACATCATTTGTGTGTATTTATTAACTTATTATTATATATACACATGATTTCCACACTTTTGCATGTTAACCTCCATACTACCTTCATAATTGGTAGATCTACAACTTTTACTAAATATTTTTTTTATCATTAAGGTTTCTCCCCTGTATTTTCTCATTTTTATTTTTGGCTTTTCCTTCTCTGCTTAAAGAAGTGCCTTTAACATTTCTTGCAGTCCTGGTTTAGTGGTGATGAATGCCTTTAGCTTTTGCTTATCTCAAACTCTATCTCTTGTTCAATTCTCAATGATAACCTTGCTGGGTAATGTATTCTTGGTTATAGGTTTTATCCTTCCATCAGTTTTAATATATTGTGCCATTCTCCTCAGGCCCTAAAATTTTCTGCTGAAAGCCCTGGCTGGCATAGCTCAGTGGATTGAGCATGGGCTGTGAACCAAAGCGTCGCAGGATCGATTCCCAGTCAGGGTATATGCCTGGGTTGCAGGCCATGACCCCCAGCAACCGCACATTCATATTTCTCTCTCTCTCTCTCTCTCTCTCTCTCTCTCTCTCTCTCTCTCTCTCTCTCTCTCTCTCTCTCTCTCTTTCTCCCTCCCTTCCCTCTCTAAAAATAAATAAATAAAATCTTTTAAAAAATTCTGCTGAAAAACCAGGTAATAGTCTTATGGGGATTCCCTTATACAAGACTAGGTGGTTTTCCTCTCTCTTCTTTTAAGACTCTGCCCCTATCTTTATCTTTATTTAGACATTTTAATTAGGATATGCCTTTGCATGAGCTTGTTTGGGTTCATCTTCTTTGGGCCTCTCTGTGGTTCCTGGAGTCGGATGTCTTCTTCTTTTACTAGGTTATGGAAGTTTTCATCCATTTTTTTTCAAATAGGTTTTTGAAAATGTTGGTTTGCATATTTTTTCCCCAAAGGCTTCTTAAATCATCATTATTTTTAAAACTCTTTTTTCTTTATGCTTTTCAGATTGGGTGCTTTCCATATCTGTCTTCCACATCACTAATCTCTTCATCATCATCGAATCTGCTGCTGGTTCCCACTAGTGTATTTTTCTTTTCATTACTTGAATCCTTAGTTCTGATTTTTAAAAATATTTTCTGTGTCTTTGTTGAAGTTTTTATTGTGTTCATATTTTCTTCATCTGAGTTTTTCCAACATCTTTACAATCATTGCTTTGAATCTTTATTTGCAGATTGCTTGTCTATGCTTTTTTACTTTTTCTGTTTTCTTCCTATTTTGTTTGGAACAAATTTCTCTGACTCTCATTTCAGTTGTATATTTGTGTTTGTTTCCATGTGTTAAGTAAATCTGCTACACCTCCCAGGCTTGAAAGAGTGACCTTTTATAGAAGGCTACTTGTGGTCTCAATAGCACAATCTGCTTTAGTCACCAGAGTTAGGTAATCCAGTGGTTTTCATGTACCCTTCTGTTGTAATTGGGTCACAGTTGCTGCAAGTGTACCAGTATGTAGGGTTGATCCTCAGGCTGACTGGCTGCAAGAAGCATCCACAATTATTGCAGAGAATATTGTATGTAGGGGATGACCCTAAAGAGCAGAAGCTGCTTTGGAAGAGTTCTGGTACTATATCAGGACAGCTACCAGGTATGTCATATCTGGAGTCTCTTGGCAGGGGCTAGGTGCAGGCCAAGGTTGGCTGCCACTTGCTCCAGGCTTAAGGACACTTGTTACTATCTACAATGTAAACCAAGGCAAGCCGTTGCTTGTGCTGGGCTTGGGGCCTCTTATTAGGCACTATCATGTGTGTCACGACCAGCTACCACTTATGACAGGATTGGGGCATCTTGGTAGGAGCTATGATATGAGCCAAGGCTGGCTACCATGTGTGGAAGATCTAAAGCTGTTTGGGAAACTCTCTGGCTGGCATAAGTGGGTTAGGTGGTGTGGGATCTCAGGGGAATACAGAGCAAGGCAAACAGTGTTAGCCATGTTAATGGAGAGTACACATTTTGTGAGCCCACCTGCAGTAGGCCAGCCATATAGGAGGACATAACAAAAGAAGAAAGAAACAATCGTGCTTGCCAGTGCTTCTGTCCCCAGTGAGACTTTCCACAAATCCATGCTCCCCTGGCAATTGCTCTAAAGTTAGTCAACATAATTCCTCCGTATATGATCAGGCACTTTTCAAACTGCTGCCTTCACATTGGAGCATGAAAGGACTTTGTGCACAAGCACTTTAAGAGCAGAACCTCAGTTTCTCACAGCCCTTTATGTCTCTTGAGTAAAATCTGTGTGTGTTTTCAAAGACAAATGTTTAGGGGACTCCTCTTCTTAGTGTTGGTCCCCTGAGCTGGGGAACCCTGTGTGGAGCTCAGACCCCTCACTCTTTAGGGAATGCCACAATGCCTAAGATATTCCTCCCATTTGTGAAATCACCACACTGGGTGTGGGACCTGATGATGGGAATGAATCTATGACTGCCTACCAATCTCAACCTAGGGTCTTTATATCCTTACAGGAATTCTGTTCAGCTATTCTTAGGTGTCTCTCAATGATGTTTCCTCTATATGTTGTGATAATTTGGGTGTGCCCATGGGAAGAGGTGAGCTCAGGATCCACCTAATCCACCATCTTTATCCCACCCTTAAAATTTGATTTTTAAGTTAAGTTCCACAGAACTAGTGCCATTTGACTTTAGGTAACTAAATTTTAAAACAATATACTGTGAATGATAAATGTGACACTTCAGTGGTTAAAAATAGTCTGTTTCAATTTAAATGTTGTAGGTTGAAAGCAAAAATTTTATCTAGGATCAGGGTGATTGTATCTTAATTGGTAGAGAGATATTAAAAACTTTAAAATTTTTATTGATTTTATTTTTAGAGAAAGGGGAGGTAGGTAGAATGAGAAGGAAAGAAACATCGATGCATGCCAGATGTTGCCATTCACACACTCCCAAATGACAACCTGGCCTGCAACCCCAGGCATATGTCCTGACTGGGACTTGAACCAGCAACCTTTTGGTTCACAGGCCAGTGTTCAATCCACTGAGCCACACAAGCCAGGGCAGTTTGTGGTTTTAATTGTCTTCCATCTTTACTGTCTGTGTTACCTATTATTAAAAACATGTTTTTAAAAAGCCAACATTTAATTTTTCTACTACCGGACATTTTCCAAAGCTTTTAATATAGTATTCTTAAGTAGCTTCCTTCTTTTGAGCACTCTGGAATTCTAAATAACTTGCAATGTGGAGATTGTTGCCATTTCTGGATTGAGCCCCGAAACAACAAACCATAAAGAAATAATCTTCTCAAAACTACTTTCATCCTGTAAAACAGTCTCTGGAAGCTTACCTTTCTTGTAAATCTAAGATCTTTTACTTGCAACTAGAATTACAAGTATTTTTCTTAAAACTGTATTTGATAATCATATTTCTTTTGACTGCCAAAGGTTAAAAAAATAATTTATTTAATTTTTATAAACACTATGTTAGGCTAGGGTTTTAGGTGCATTTTTAGTTAGAAGTTATTTGTGTAAACATCCTTTAAAATCATATGTACCTGCATAAAACATGTTTTTGTGTAGAACTCTGTCTTCCCTAAAGTGCAATTATTTTTAATATAGTGGAAAAAGAAGAGCACAAGCACTATTTCAAACTTTTGAGAGAATCCTTTTTAAAGACATTTTACAAATTGTGAAATTAATTCAGCTGAAAAGACTGAATATAGAAAAGAACATTGATATTTGGGTCACCTCCTAAATGACCAAATTAAATAATAAAGATATGTGAACATGTAATTAAAATGGATAAAATAACAATTCAAGTAATAGTCAATGCATAGATTTTAAATATTAAAAACATTTGAATAATTAAAATTTTATCTTTTTGTGATAGAAATAGAAAACCTCCTTCAAAACCTCCTGAGGTTTAGTTTCTTTATCTGCTAAATGTACATAATACCTACTTCACATAACGATTTTGAGTAATAAAGTAAAATAACGTATTAAGTCAATGCCATTTAAATATGAAAAGTAAATTTTAATCATTCTGTAGTTATTCAGTGAATCATTGTGTTAAGCATGAAGCAAAGGTATAATCATAGCCACAATGTAACACTGGGAAAATTTACTTTCCTTTCATTTTGTTCTATTGTTCAATATTGAGAAATGTAGCACAAAACATGTGCATTCAGTCAAGCACTGACCAATTTTTCAGAAATGTTATGAATCACGTTCTATTAGGAGGATTACTGATTCTTAGAATTGTCAATATCATTATTGATTTTTATGGAGAACAAAATAGGGAAGCAACTTTCATGTATTAATAGTCATTAAAACTTCACTAGGAGAATAGTCAGACTGACCACTATTTCTCACCTAAAAGCATAAGCAATCCAGTCTTAATGATGGGTGTTTTAAACAATAGTATATTGCATCCATTATAGAACACATTTTTGTTCCTTTTCAATAATTCATTATTTCTGAAGTAAATAAGTATGTATTTTTTGATATTTTAAAGATAACTTTAGACAGTTGTTTAAAAAAATCCACCAATCAGTAGCACCAATTGCTATACTACAAAATATTAAATTGCTTTTATTATAATGAAAAATAAATTATATGCATATATGTTTATATTATAATTAAAAAGTCATTAATGATTCTTTGAGATAAATATCCAAGTCTAGATTTCTATTTAGAAATTTAGCAATTGCACTTCTGGGAATTTATGTGAAGAAACCTGAAACACTAATTTGAAAAAAACATAAGCACTCCTATGTTCATTGCAGTGTTATTTAAAAAAGATATGGAATCAGCCCAAGTGTCCATCAGTAGATGAGTGGAATAAAATGTGGTACATTTAGTTGGCTATAAAAAGGAAAGAAATCTTACCCTTTGCGACAGCATTGATAAGACCTGGAGAACATTATGCTAAGTGAAATAAGTCAGTCAGAGAAAGATAAATACCATATGATCTCACTCATTTGTGGAATCTAATGAACAAACTGAACTAACAGGGAAATTGGGGACAGACTCAGAGAGCAGGTTGACAGCTATGGTGGGGGTTAGAGTGTGGAAGGATGGAGCAAAAAGCAAAAAGGAAAAGGAATTATAGACAGTGTGGTGATTGTGGGGGGAGGCAAATTTAAGGGGGATAAATGGTAATGAAAAATACAATAAAAAGAAATTTAAAAACTTTTTAAATATGCTTTTTAATCACCATTATTTTGTTACCTTTTTTAAAATGCTGACATGTGAATTTGCCTCTCTAGTTTCTATTTAGTCTATATTTTATTCAGAAAACTCTTTGCTGTTGTTGCCTATCATAATACATAGGAGAAAAATGTTAATAACTATCATTGGGTCAGACAGCTATGACCATATATTGCTTTTGAGATTTTCAGAAAATGGTAGGCATTGTTATTAAATTTTAAATTGACAACATATCTTGGCATAATAAACAGATGAACGACTATTATTGACTGGTGTTATTTATACGTAAAATTAATGTAGTCCACCATTTGCCAGCTGAAATGTATAATTATATCAATGTTACAGTGCAGAAAGCAGCAAATCAATTTATTTCTCATCTTCTGCCCACATATTATACACAGTTTTAGACACAGTGTTGTATTTCCTACAGAAAATTATTTATACAACTAGCATATTAGTGATTCATATTCAAAAGCTTGAAGGAAATAATTTTACATTCCAATGAAAAATGAATTTCCAATTATAGTTAAAATACTCAAAGTGTACTATTTTTACATACTATTTCTCTCTACCATAAATAATTATAAACTTTTTATAAAAACGAGGCACTTATAGACTATGAGGTTCTAGAAAGATGTTTTGTATAATGACAGATATTTTTATAATATCATAAATACATTATAAAGTTATTATTGTGATTTTAAAGTGACTTAAAAAGCTAAGGCATTAGAATTTAAGGACACTCTAGCATAAGACTCCAGTTTTATGAGTTTCAACTTTACCCGTTGACAAATTTCATAATTAATCTATTTTACTATGTAATAATGCTTTATCCAAGGTGACATCAGCACAAAAGTGTCCTATAGAGTGACTTTACACACACACACACACACACACACACACACACACACTGTTTTCTAAATTCCCTTAGCTTTCAAATCTGTTGGTCTCTAGTAGAAGATCCCCCTTTGTTAGCTAAAATGGTAGAGTGCTATCTGCCTGTACAGTACAGAGTTCATAAATTTTAGGAGTTTGTCTTCTATCCCACTGACATACAGATGACTTTAGTTGGCAACTGATTTTCATTATTTGCAGACTCCAGATAAGTATATTCTATTTACATTTTAGCCTGGATGACATTTTAAATACTAAATTTAAATGTAAAGTGAAACCTTGACTCACAATATGTACATATGTAAAATAAAAAATTATAGCTATAGCTCATTTTTTATTTTAATGGTACACACTATTAGTTCAAGAATATTCCTTTCTTGAAGGAATTAGTTCAAGAAGATACCAAGTAAAATGATAGTTTCTTTAAAATGTCATTTTCTTTTTATTTCTTTCAAAACTTTTAGCAAGCTTATATAATCTTAGTCATTAGGAATAACTAAATGAATAGTTGTAAATTTAATCACTGATATTAGAGCAAACACTTAAACAGAAAATAATAAAGATGGCCACAATTGGTAAACAACTCCTCTGTTTTATCTCAAATTTTCCAAGAACAGAATAAAATAGGGTGTGAATGTGATTTCAACAAAGCTTACGGGTGTGACTCATGGATCTAACTTCAACAAAACTTATGTGGTTCACTCAGGTTGCTCAATTTTGAGACTGCTATGCCAATGATGTTCTAGATAAAGACAGTATTTTTTGCTAGAAATAATATGAGAAAAAAGATCTGTAGTGAGACTTGCATACATGGGAACTCAATTTTTACTTTTTGAATAAATATTCCAATGAATACATGAATGACTAGGAGAACTTTAAATATCATCAGACCACTTCTGTAAAAAACAAAAAAGGCACTTGTATTTATCATGTTTCTTTGACTCACACACAATTTTCCCTAGAGAAATGAATCCAGGAAGTAAGTATATATGATATTAAGTATCTTATGTTTAAAACGATGCTTATAAGATTACTCAAGAACTGTAGAAGAATGGATAATCTCAGTGAGCACTTAAATAAAGAGATAGTAAGCATTTAAAGGAACAAAGAAACTGTAAGAAAAACTCAGAAAAAAAGAATACAAGTCTGAAATGAAGAATACACTCAAAGAAAACAGCAGTTTAGATGAAGCAAAGGATCAAATCAGTGAATTACAGGACCAAATAAAAAACCATCCAAGCAGACCAACAACAACAACAAAAGAATTTAAAAAAAGAGGAATGTCTAAGGGACCTCTGGGACAATATTAAGCATAACAACAACTGCATTATAGAAGTATCAGAAGGAAAAGTGAAAGGGATCAAGAACCTGTTTGAAGAAATAATGGCTAAAAACTGCCCTAACCTGAAGAAATAAATAGACCCACAAGTTCAGGAAGCACAGAGAATCCCTAACAAAATAAATCTAAAGAGGCCCACATCAACACACATAATAACCAAAATGGCAAAGGTGAAGAATAGAGAAATCTATAACCAGAAATTGAAAGGCAGTTACCTACAAGGGTGCTCCCATAAGGCTGTTAGGTGATTTCTCAAGAGAAACACTCATACCAGAAGGGACTGGCACACAATACACAAAGTGATCAAAAACAAGGACCTTGTACAACCAAAACTACACTCTCCAGCAAAGTGATCATTTAAAATTGAAGGGAAAGTACAATAAAAAATAAACCATTTTAAGCCCTGGCTGGCATAGCTCAGTGGATTGAGCGTGGGCTGCGAACCAAAGTGTCGCAGGTTCGATTCCCAGTCAGGGCACATGCCTGGGTTGCAGGCCATGACCCCCAGCAACCACACATTGATGTTGTCTCTCTCTCTCCCTCCCTCTCTCTCTCTCCCTCTCCCCCTCTCCCCCTCTCGCTCTCCCTCTCTCCCTCCCTCTCTCCCTCTCTCCCTCCCTCTCTCCCTCTCTCTTCCCTCTCTAAAAATAAATATATAAAATCTTAAAAAAATGTGGCGTTAAAAAAATAAACCATTTTAAAAAATAAAAAATAGAGGTTTGTAGGGGGTTCTGGCCAAGATGGGGCCATAGTCAGACACACTTGCTTCCTCACACAACCAAAAGAAAGAACAACCAACTTAAAATAAAGAACAACCAGAAGTGCCAGAAAATCATTTGCATGGAAGTCCAACAACCAAGGAGTTAAACATTCATCCAGACTGGTAGGAGAAGTGGAAATGGGCAGCCAGGGCAGAGAGGACACATGGCAAGGCAAAGAGGTAGACCACAGGGGTGATCCCACACTCATGTGTAGATAACCCAGGAGGAACACTGGGGGAGCAACACAGACTGCAAAACCCGAGGTTAGCGAGGGGAACTAAAGACTCAAAACCTCTGGCTGTAAAAAATCTGCTGGGGTTGCAGCGGTGGGGGAATCTTCCAGTCTCATAGGAGAGTCCCGTGGAGAGGCCCAAAGGATCCTAAAACGTACACAAATCAACCACCTGTGAATCAGCACTTGAAAGGGCACAATTCACTTGTGGGAAGCGAGGAAAATGACAAAGTGGGATGAGAGCACAGCACGTGGCATTGTTCCCTCTCTGAACTCACCCCCCACAATAGCACCACAACTCAGCAAAGAGGGTTGTGCTGCCCTGGTGAATACCTAAGTCTCCCTCTCTTACCAAGTAACAGGTGCACTGAGACAGAAATACGGCCCAAATGAACAGATCAAAACTCCAGAAAAATAACAAAGTGAAGAGGAGATAGGCAACCTATCTGATGCAGAGTTCAAAACATTGGTAATCAGGATGCTTACAGAATTAATTGAGCTTGGTCCCAAAATGAAGGAAGAAACCAAGGCTATACAAATTGAAGTAAAGGAAAAATATACAGGGAACCAACAGTGAAGGGAAGGAAACTGGGACTCAAATCAATGATTTGGAACAAAAGGAAGAAGTAAATATCCTGTTGGAACAGAATAAAGAAACAAGAATTCCAAAAAATGAGGAGAGGCTTAGGAATGTCTGGGACAACTACAAATGCTCCAGCATCTGAATCACAGGAGTATCAAAAGGAGAAGAGAAAGAACAAGAAATTGAAAATTTATTTGAAAAATTAATGAAGGAAAACTTCTCCTATCTGACAAAGGAAATAGACTTCCAGGAAGTCAAGGAAACTCAGAGTCCCAAAGAAATTGGATCCAAGGAGAAACACGCCAAGGCACATCATCGTTAAGTTACCCAAGATTAAAGAAAAGGAGAGAATCTTAAAAGCACCAAGAGAGAAGGAGAGAGTTACCTACAAGGAGTGCCCATTAGACTATCAGCCTATTTTCTCACCTTGCAGGCAAGAGGAGGCTGGAAATAAGTATTTGAAGTCATGAAAGGCAAGGACCTACATTCAACATTGCTCCATCCAGCAAAATTATCATTTCAAAAGGAAGGGCAGATAAAGTGCTTCCCAGATAAGGGCAAGTTAAAGGAGTTTCATCATCACCAAGATCTTATTCTACGAAATGTTAAAGGGCCTTATCAAAAAAATAGAACATCAAAAACTATGAATAGTAAAATGATGACAAACTCACAACTATCAATAACTAAATCTAAAAAACAAAGAAAAACTAGCAAACAACTAGAACAGGAACAAGATCACAGAAATGGGGATCATGGTGAGGGTTACCAGTGGGGGAAAAAGAGGGAGAATGGGGGAAAAGGCACAAGGGATAAGTAGCATAAATGGTAGGCACAAAATAGACAGGGAGAGGGTAAGAATAGCATAGGAAATGGAGAAGCCAAAAAACTTATATGTATGACCCATGGGCATGAACTAAGGGGTGGAAATGATGGGAGGTTGGGGGTAGTTCAGGGAGGATGGGGAGAAGGGAGAGAAGAAATGGGGACAACTCTAATAGCATAATCAATAAAATATTCTTGAAAAATAAAACTGAAGAAATAAAGAGCTTCCCAGACAAGAAAAAGCTACAGGAGCTAGTTACCACCAAACCAGTATTGCAAGACCTGTTAAAAGGCCTTCTTTAAAAAGAAGTATATATATATATATATATATATATATATATATAGAGAGAGAGAGAGAGAGAGAGAGAGAGAGAGAGAGAGAGAGAGAGAGAGAGGAATGTAAAGAATAAAGTGGAAATAAGTAAGTAACATAACAGTGGCCATTTGCCAGTGTAGAGTGGTACACACTCTACATGGCCAATACTCTCTCCGTCATGGCAGTTTTCATCTCTCTATACACTGAAAAAACATTGGGTTTATTATAACTTGTTCTGTTAGGCAAATCTTATACTTGACTAAAACATTTTTTGTGGTTGATTGAATTGTTTATGAATTATCTAAGAATTATAACTTAATACGACCACTGGCATTTTTAAAGGGGTAGAACATTTGTGTAATATTTTGTGGTGATCTTTTCCCACTCTCAGCTTATAATGTAATATCAATCTCATTAAAATTAGGTTTGACTAGTACAAAATATATATTTTACATTGATCCAAAGAGCAAATCTATTTGTAAAGTAAAACTTCACTAGTGCAAAAGCACAAATATTCTCATATTCTTCTTTTTCTCAGACTTGTGAAATGATTAACACATAAAGCATTGATTGCTCCATTCATTGCTAATGTGTTAAAACAGCAACTATACATTCAGTGCATTATCTAAGTTTAGTTATCTATATATAATGACCTGGTGCTTGTCTGGTTCCTTTTTCAGGGTAAAATGCACTTCCTATTTTCTCTTCTTTAAAACTAAAAACAGAAGCATGGAATTAAAACAAAACTTATGGTTGGCAGGAAACTTAAAGATAATTTAATCCAACTGTCTCATTTTTCAGATGAGAAAACTGACACCAGAAAGATAAAAAGATGTGTATATAAAAGATTACATAGTTTAGTCTTTCACACAGGAGCACAATGAAGTCCTGTAAACAGACCAGAATCTCTTCTACTTTCAGAAAGTCCCTGAAGAAAACAATTCTACATGAAGTGTAGCCATTTAGAAACATAAATTGTGGTTAAAAACATATAACACAAAATTTACTATCTTCACTATTTTTGTGTACATTTCAATAGTGTTAAGTATATTCAAAGACAGCCATTCATTCTTGCATAAACCTATTTTGTTATCTTTTCTGAGACTAAAAGCCATACTATTTTATTAAAAGGTTCAGCTGTTTTTGTACTCTTGTAGTGACAGCTCTAAGATGTGAAACAATAAGTAATGGATACAAAAGTCTGGCAATTTTGTAACTGTTACCTAAATATCAAATCCTATTAAATACAAATATGCTATTATACACAAAAGGCCAAAGAGAGACTGTAACCATATCAGTGAAGAAGGTCACCATCTTTATTTTTATATACTGGAATAAGACAAAAGAGAAACATTCTTTGCACAAGCCATACAAATTATTTTATTTCATGATAAAATATATTTTTTGCATTTCTTTCATGCAAAAGAATATTTAATTTCAGTCTTATGAATTTTAGCATTATGAATCTGGGGGACTTTCAGCCAAGATGGAGGCATAGGAAGATGTGCTTTACTTCACTGCACAACCAAAAGAAGGACAACAACAAATTAAAAAAAAAATAAAAAAAAAACAACCAGAGCGGCCAGAAAATTAAACTGTATGGAAGTCCAACAACCAAGGAGTTAAAGAAGAAACATTCATCCAGACTGCTAGGAAGGGCAGAGATGGGCAGAATGGGCAGAGAGGATGAAGGACCGGCCTGGCTTGTGCAGTTCACTGGATTGAGCCTGGGCTGTGAACCAAAGGGTCGCCGGTTCAATTCCCAGTCAGGACACATGCCTGGGTTGCAGGCCAAGGTCTCCAGTGGGGGGCGTTTGAGAGGTAACCGCACATTGATGTTTCTCTCCCTTTCTTTCTCCTTCCCTTCCCCTCTCTCTATAAATAAATAAATAAATAAATAAATAAATAAATAAACAAATAAATAAATAAATAAAATCTTTTTTTAAAAAAAGATGAAGGACCAGGCAAGCAAGGTGATGGCTGACAGACAGGTGACATGGCTGCTGGTGGATGGAACAGTCCCACATTCGTGTGTGGATAAGCCAGGATGAACAACTGGGAAAGAAGATAGACTGCACAACCCAACATTCCAGAATGGGAAACTAAAGTCTCAGAAACTCTGGCTGTAAAAACCTGTGGGGTTTGCAGTGGCAGGAGAAACTCCCAGCCTCATAGGAGAGTTTGTTGGAGTGACCCAGGGGGTTCTAGAATGTACACAAACCCACCCACCCAGGAATCAGCACCAGAAGGGCCCAATTTGCTTGTGGGAAGTGAGGGAAGTCACTGAAAGTGGTCTGAGAGTTGAGCACACACCCTTGTTCCCTCTGTGATCTCTCTGCCACAGAAAGCACCACAACACAGTGCTGTGGGGTGCCCTACCCTAGTGAATACCTAAAGCTCCTCCCCTTACCATGTAACAGGTGTGCCTAGACAAAGAAATATGGCCCAAATGAAAGAACAGATTAAAAATCCAAGAAAAGGAACTAAGTGACGAGGAGACAGCCAACGTATCAGATGCAGAGTTGAAAACACTAGCAATCAGGATGCTCATAGAAATGATCGAGTGTGTATGAAAATTAGAGGAAGAAGTGAAGGCTATGCAAAGTGAAATAAAAACATAAAGGGAACCAACAGTGAATGGAAGGAAACTGGGCCTCAAATCAATGATTTGAAGCAGAAAGATGAAATAAACAGTAAACCAGAACAGAATGAAGAAACAAGAATTCAAAAAAAAATGAGGGGAGTCCTGGCTGGTGTAGCTCAGTCTGTTGAGCGTGGATCTGGGCTGCAAACCAAAGGTCGCCGGTTCAATTCCCAGTCAGGGCACATGCCTAGGTTGCAGGGCAGATCCCCCACTGGGGGCGCACAAGAGGAAACCACATACTAATGTTTCTTTCCCTCTCTTTCTCCTTACCTCTTCTCTAAAAATATATAAATAAAAACTTTTTTTAAAAACGAGGAGAGCCTGGCTGATGTAACTCAGTGAACTGAGTACAGGCTGGGAACCAAAGGATCACTGGTTTGATTCCCAGTCAGGGTACATGCCTGAGTTGCAGGCCAGGTCGCCAGTGGGGGATGTGTGAGAGGCAACCACACACTGATGTTTCTCTCTTTCTCTTTCTACTTCCCTTCTCCTCTAAAAAATAAATAAAAATTTTAAAAAATAAAGTAAAATAAAAAAAATGAGGAGAGACTCAGGAACCTCTGGGACAACTTTAAATATTCCAACTACCGAATCACAGTGGTGCCAGAAGGAGAAGAGGAAGACTAAGTAATTGGAAACTTATTTGAAAAAATAATGAAGGAAAACTTCCACTATCTGGCAAAGGAAGTAGACTTCCAGGAAGTCCTGGAAGCTCAGAGAATGCCAAAGAAATTGGATCCAAGGAGGCACACACCAAGGCACATCATAATTACATTAGCCAAGATTAAAGATAAGGAGAGAATCTTGAAAGCAGCAAGAGAAAAGGAGACAGTTACCTACAAAGGAATGCCCATAAAACCATTAGCTGATTTCTCAAAAGAAACCTTGCAGGCAAGAAGGGGCTGGAAAGAAGTATTCGAAGTCATGAAAGGCAAGGACCTATATCCAACATTGCTCCATTCAGCAAAGTTATCATTTAGAATGGAAGGACAGATAAAATGCTTCCCACACAAGGTCAAGTTAAAAGATTTCATCATCACTAAGCCTTTATTGTAGGAAATGTTAAAGGGACTTATCTAACAAAAAGATCAAAAATATGAACAGTAGAATGACAACAAACTCACAACTATCAACACCTGAACCTAAAAAAACAAAAACAAACTAAGCAAACAGCTAGAACAGGAACAGAATCACAGAAATGGAGCTCACACGGAGGGTTATCAACAGGGGAGTAGGAGGGGGAGGGAGGGGGAAAAGGTACAGGGAATAAGCAGCATAGATGTTAGGTACAAAATAGACAGGGGGTGGTTAAGAATAGTATGGGAAATGTAGAAGCCAAGGAACGTATATGCACGACCCATAGAGATGAACTAAGGATGGGGGAATGCTTGTGGGGGAGGGTGGAAGGTAGAGGGAGATAAATCGAAAAAAATGGGCAAAAGTAATACCATAATCAATAAAATACAGGAGACATAGTAAATTTTAACATTACAATGAAACCATTATGAAGACATTTTTTTTCTTGAGTTTTTATTATAGAAGCCTTTGGTGAAAATAATGCTTGGCTTTGGTTGGCTGTTAATATATAGAGAGGTTGTTAGGTATAGCTGTTTCGATAAGTATCTCAATTACATACTCACTAGCTTCATTTCTGATTTTAGCCATTAGAAACCTATTGGTGCTGGAGTCTAGACAGTCACATTGAGTGGGAGTCTCTGGGGTTAGAATGGATTACAGTTAACCTGCTTTTTTTTTTTTTTTCAAAGTTCCTGAATGAGATACACTTTAATTCAAACTAGTATTTATGAGCTCCTAGTACATGCTTAGTACTGTTCTCATTGTTACAGGAAATAAGATAATTTAAAAGTACATCACTTGCTTTCAGAGATTTTATAATTGACTGAAATGACTAAAAATATACACATGAAATAATAGGTTGACTACAAGGAATATAAGAAACACTCAAATGTATGATAGCAACTAAAGGCACTTATCTTCTATCTTGCATGGGCCTTGAAAGGAGTGCTTTGTGGAGAGGACAGGTCTGAGAACTAAAAAAAAAAAAGGCAGAAAGGAAGGTATGTAGAAAAGGGAGCAGAGTAGGCTGGCTTTATGGGTCTATTAACACTGAAGACCTAGAGACAGCAGGCATTTTCTCCTTGCTTCATCCTTTTGCCTTTCATAATAACTTCTTGTAATTTTCATTCAGTATAGCATACCTTCTGATGCATATTAACTACTTTAGATGATGAAGGCAATGTGTAACTAACTACTCATTACATCTTCCAGAATGTAATCAAAAAGCAAGTATGTTTTTAATCTTCTGCACAATTGAGCACATTTTATCCCAGAATTGTGAACTCTTGAAATGCAGTGACAATGTTTTCTGTATTTTTCTGTTTTACTCATTAACTAGGATAATATAGATGCTGTTCAATGAAAAGAACCTGAATCCTTGAAAATATTAGATTTTTATATAGGGCCTTCTTTGAGTATTATAGTGATAGAACAGAGCTTTAAAAAGCCTTGAAACAATGCTCTAACTTCAGAGAACGGAGGGCACTTAGGCAGAGGAGTGAGTGAAAAGCATATCTGGTGCATTAGAAGTGTTGATTAATGGTGTTACTGAAGAGTAAGCAGGGTCCTGATGCCACCCTTGAGGCAAAATTCTAGAGGCAAAGATTTGGTGATAAAGAAGTCTTTATTCAAAAGCTACACAATCTTGGAATGACAGCTTTCCACACCCTTTAGTCCCTTAAGCCTATCAATTAAGGCTAAAATCTTTAACTCTTTAGTTACAGCTTTAACCACTTAAGTCTATCAATTAAGGCTAGAATTTTTAACTCCTGAGTCCCCCTAACAACCCCGTTAGTTTTTAATTATCTCATTTCTATAGGATTGCTTTAAAACTAAAACAACATAAGATGTAAAAGCTACACAATTTTGAAAGAATGGCAGACTTGTGCCTCAGAGCCCAACCCCTCTAGAACACCCAAAGAAGAATAAACCTGCCAGCCTCTTCCAGGTCAGCTCAATCCTAGGATGAGCTCAGAGTTCCTTCTCCCATCCAAATATCATCCTCTGAGAAATGCAGGCAGCTACAACACAATCACCCAGGAATCGTTAAGGAATAGAGCCAGAGAGCCAGTCTCTGTCCTCCTTTTATATTAAATCTTCTGGCCTATAATTCTACGTGCTCTGAAGATGTTCAGCTTCTTAGCCAATCCCATCCTAGACTATTTATCATTGTCTCGGGCAACATCGTCCTGTGGCTCCTCCTTTCTCCTCCCCAGTAATCTGATCAGATGTCTCTGTATTAATTTTCTCATTTAATAATTCTGGATCTTTATAATCTTAAAAGACAAGTGGGCAAAGGTCTCATTCTACTGTAGCTACATCCTGCTGGCCATGGACATAGTACCCATTCCCTGGTATACAGATCCCTGATTGAAAGGGGTTCTCGAGTGGAGGGTGGCCTTTGCATGAGGGAGAGGGATCTTGCACAGTCTAGGTCAGTTGGATGCTCCTGGGAAGTGGCATGAACAATGTTTAAAAGACATCATTGTTGGACAAGTTGGCATCCTTGTCATATTCGGGAGGAAACAAATTTCATAAGAGGATTAGAAAGCACATTCAGAACCATAACAACTACATATTAAAGGTAGGGACCAATTCTACAATATCTCCAATTAAGACTGAGTGGCTTCCTTGGAGGAAGGTGTGCAAAGCATGTCACACCTGTCAAAGGCCCTTTGGACCACTATACTTAACTCAGAGTAAGGGGAAACATTATAGAATTCCCCTCTTTAGCACTTCTGACCCCTTACTGTCCAAACCATTACGGCAGAAAAGAAAAACAGTTTTAAGCAAAGCTGATACACTGCTCCATATTTCACCAACTCAACCACACAGTCTAGTGAAACGTTGAGTCTCAGGAGGTGGCAGTGCAAATGGGCTTCTCAAATGAGGCCTATACTATGTAAACAATCACCTAGGTAAATGAGGTCATAGGCATATACTCCATGAAAACAGAATGAAGAACACATAGGCTATTTCACCCAACAACCCACAACTAGTCTCTGAGTCCATAAAGCTACCTTGTGAGAATATATTCAGGAGCCAGGCTTTTGCTGGAATGATATTAAACCATAACAATATCACAAATTCTTCTTGTCTATACATTGAATATTTCTGGTGATATCATCAGGTGCTAAATTCACATGTGTACACAGAAACCAGTTCAACTTCCAAGTGAGAACAAAACTTTGAAGACAGTTAGCTTCATTAGAATCTAATGCCCACCACTGAGCATTGTGATTTTCCTTGAAACAAGATTTTTAACCTAAAGATCACCCTCACTGTCACTAAAGGGACTGCATCAAGTCCATTTTTCATTTTTGCCCATTCATTTACAGAAACACAACAACAGCAACAATTGATCGCATATCATTTTTAATTCTGTTTTGCTGGAACTCACACAAGGAACCTTGAGAATGAGCTTTAGTCAGCCCTTCAGGCAGAGCACGGGAGCCAAGCCACATATCTGCCATACAGCTTTGTCTATGCCTCAAGTCCATGAGGTTCCCATTATGTCTTAAGATTCCTCTTTCTCATCTTTCAGGAAAGCAACCTGTGTCCAGTCTTTGTTGGAAAGACTGCCATGAAACACACAACCAGACAAGGTACCAAGCCATTTCTCCAGTAGGCTTTTGTTAGCTTTGAAAGTCAATCTCAGTTCCTCAAGACATTCTGGTAACAACCAGAATCTAGGCATGCCTCTTTCAAGCATGGGATTCCAGTCAAAGTCTTGATCAATGAAACCACCAATTGCAAATGGTCTAATTTGTTTTATGCAAAGAAACTTCATGCAATCACACTCTCATTAAGAATGCTAAATTGGGAGGAGAACCATGTTGCTTTGAGGAGGGGAACCACATGTCTTTAGCAGAGTGGAGACTCCCGCATCCCGGAGAGAGGGAACCACACAGCAGCCCTGGAGAAGAGAACCACGCGGCCTGGCAGAGTGGGGACCCCCACAGCTTTAGAAGGGGGAACCACCACCTGGTTTTAGCAGAGATCCCGGCGACTCAGCTGAGGGTGCCGGGAACCCAGGGAGGTCTCCCAGTCGAGATGGAGTTCTAACTGGGAAGAACCAGAGGACTGCCTGAGCCATGGACTTCTATTTCCTTTCCTGAAATACAGGGAGAGAGTCCTGACCGATCTTTGGAGTGGAAAGGCAAGCAACCAACATATTTCAGCATTTTTGAGAACGGAGGACCAAGGATGGTGGCAAAACCGAAAGAACAAAGAACAGATCGCTGCATCAAGAATAGGTGGAGGAGGTGAACACCAGGATACCCACTGGAAGAGGAAACCCAACAACTAAGGAACCACTAACAGATAACAGCAGAAGAAGGTGAAGGAGGGAGTAGTAACCACACAAACCTCAATCCAGGGCTTATCTGGAAATACAACTAAACAGTAGAGACAGTACTCAATACACAACTGAACAAGATTTCTTTAAACCTTGTACACACAGAAGAACCAGCCTCAACACAACCTGCCCTCACCAGCACAACAAAATATAGAAGGTGGTGGACAGAGTGACCCACATTTAACCAGCTGGCGGGAAGGAAACACCAAAGAAAGACTCAACAACAATCAGAACCCAAAGGCAAACACAAAGCCAACTTAAACAACAGCCCAAGACCAGCGAGCTTGGGGGGGTCAAGGAAACAGTACCACTGAAACTCACTGCTACTCTACTAAAGAAGTTCACATCATAAACCGAGGGAGCCAGAACAGATCAATATAAGAAGCTGAGGTGAACAAGAAGAGTCTCACAAACAATGGGAAGACAAAGAAATACTCTCCAAATGAAAGGAAAGGAGGAAGCCTCAAAAAGAATGCTAAATGAAACAGAGGCAATTCAACTATCAGATATTGAATTCAAAGCAGTGATTGTCAGGAAGCTCAATGAGCTCACAATCAGCTACGAGAAACTACAGGGAAGCTACAATGAACTCAATGAAAACTACATCAGCATAAAAAAGGAAATAGAAACTCTCAACAAGGGCCAAGAGGAAATGAAGAATACAATCTCTGAAATGAAGAACACAGTAGAAGGAATGAAAAGCAGGATCGATGAAGCAGAAGATCGGATCAGCGAGCTAGAGGACAAAATAGAAGAAAACACCCAGAAAGAGCAAGAAAGGGAAAAGAGGCTCAGAAAGAATGAAGAGGGATTAAGAGAAATGCAAGACAATATGAAACGTAATAATATCCATATAATAGGGATACCAGAAGAAGAAGAAGAACAAGGGATAGAAAACCTAGTTGAACAAGTGATGATGGAAAACTTCCCTAATTTGATGAGACAAAAAGTCACACAAATACAGGAAACACAGAGAGTCCCAATCAAGAGGAACCCAAGGAGGCCCACCTCAAGACACATCATAATTAAAATGGCAAAATTTCAAGACAAAAAGAAAATCTTAAAGGCAGCAAGGGAGAAGAAGGAAGTAACATACAAGGGGGCCCCAATAAGGCTAACAGCTGACTTCTCAATGGAAACACTCCAAGCCAGAAGAGAATGGCAAGAAATAATCCAAGTAATGAGAACCAGAGGCCTGCAACCACGACTACTTTACCCAGCAAGGCTCTCAATTAAGATAGAAGGCCAAATAAGAAGCTTCTCAGACAAAAGAAGTCTAAAAGAATACACCTCCACTAAACCAGCTCTGCAAGAGATGCTGAAGGGACTGCTTTAAGGAAAGAAAGGAAAAGAGAGAGTGAGAGAGGATCACACGTACATAAAAGGCAATGAATAAGTACCTATCAATAATAACCTTAAACGTAAATGGACTAAATGCTCCAATCAAAAGACATAGAATAGCTGATTGCATAAGAAAACATGACCCACACATATGCTGTCTACAAGAGACCCACCTCAGGATAAAAGATCTGCACAGGTTGAAAGTGAAGGGCTGGAAACAAATTTTCCAAGCAAATGGACAGGAGAAAAAAGCCGGGGTAGCAATACTCATATCTGACAAAATAGACTTCCAAAGAAGATCCATAAAGAGAGACCCAGAAGGTCATTTCATAATACTCAAGGGAAGAATTCACCAAGAAGACATAAACATAGTAAATATATATGCACCCAACATAGGAGCACCTAAATACATAAAGGAAATCTTAGAGGACTTCAAGAAAGATATGGACAGCAACACAATTATTGTGGGGGATTTTAACACCCCTCTATCAAAAATGGACAGATCTTCCAAACAAAACATCAACAAAGATATTGTGGCATTGAACAATACCCTAGACGAGCTGGGCTTTACTGATATTTACAGAACCCTCCATCCCAAAGAAGCTAAATACACATTTTTTTCAAATGTACATGGAACATTTTCAAAGATTGACCACATGATAGGACACAAAACAAGCCTCAACAATTTCAAAAAAATTGAAATCATACCAAGCAATTTCTCGGATCACAAGGGACTGAAACTAGAAACCAACCACAAGGAAAAAAACCCAAAACACTCAAATTCATGGAGATTAAACAGCATGCTATTAAACAATGAGTGGGTCAAGAATGATATTAGGGAAGAAATCAAATGGTTTTTGGAAACAAATGAAAACGAACTCACAACAACCCAAAACTTATGGGACACAGCCAAGGCAGTCCTGAGAGGGAAGATCATAGCGATACAGGCCCACCTAAAAAAGTTAGAAACATTTCAAACAAACAACCTAACCCTACGTCTACAAGAACTTGAGGAACAACAACAAAGACAGCCCAGAGCAAGCAGAAGGAAGGAAATAACCAAGATCAGAGCAGAATTAAATGACATAGAGACTAAAAGCACAATTCTAAAGATCAATGAATCCAAGAGTTGGTTCTTTGAAAAGATAAACAAAATCGACAAGCCTTTAAGCAGACTCATCAAGAAAAAAAGAGAGAAAACCCAAATAAACACAATCAGAAATGAAAGAGGAGAGATTACAACAGATACCACAGAAATACAAAGGATTGTAACAAATTACTACAAAGAGCTGTATGCCAAGAAATTTGAAAACCTAGATGAAATGGACAAATTTCTAGAAAAATATAACCTTCCAAAACTCAATAAAATGGAAGCAGAAAGCCTCAACAAACCAATAACAGCAAAAGAAATCGAAGCAGTAATCCAAAAACTCCCAACACACAAAAGCCCTGGACCAGATGGTTTCACAGGAGAATTCTACAAAGCATTTAAGGAAGAACTAATACCTATCCTTCACAGACTATTTCAAAAAACCCAAAAAGATGGAAGACTACCAAACTCTTTTTATGAGGCCAACATCATCTTAATCCCAAAACCAGATAAAGACACAACAAAGAAAGAAAACTATAGGCCAATATCGCTGATGAACATTGACGCTAAAATCCTCAACAAGATACTGGCAAACCGCATCCAACAGTACATTAAGAAGATCATACACCATGACCAAGTAGGATTCATTCCAGGTATGCAAGGATGGTACAATATACGCAAATCAGTAAATGTAATACATCACATAAACAAAAGCAAAGACAAAAACCACATGATCATATCGATAGATGCAGAAAAAGCATTTGATAAGGTACAGCACCCATTTATGATAAAAACACTCAGTAAAGTGGGAATAGAGGGAGCATTCCTCAACATAATAAAGGCCATATATGAGAAACCTACAGCCAACATTATACTCAATGGGCAAAAATTAAAATCTTTTCCACTAAGAACAGGAACAAGACAAGGATGTCCACTTTCACCACTTCTATTCAATATAGTACTGGAGGTTCTAGCCACAGCAATCAGACAAGAAAAAGAAATAAAAGGAATCCAAATCGGAAAGGAGGAAACAAAACTGTCACTGTTTGCAGATGACATGATAGTGTACATAGAAAATCCTATAGACTCCACCAAAAAACTGCTTGACCTAATAAATGAATTTGGTAAAACAGCGGGATACAAAGTCAATATCCAGAAATCAAAGGCATTTCTGTACACCAACAATGAAACAGCAGAAGCAGAAATCAAGAAAAAAATCCCATTTGAAATAGCAAAAAGGAAAATAAAATACCTAGGAATAAACCTAACCAAAGAGGTAAAAGACCTGTATTCAGAAAACTACATAACACTGAGGAGAGAAATCAAGGAAGACACAAACAAATGGAAACATATACCGTGTTCATGGATTGGAAGAATTAATATCATTAAAATGTCCATACTACCAAAAGCAATCTACACATTCAATGCAATACCTATTAAAGTACCAATGGCATATTTCACAGACATAGAACAAACACTTCAACAATTTATATGGAACCATAAACGACCCCGAATAGCTGCTGCAATTTTGAGAAAGAAGAGTAAAGTAGGAGGAATCACAATACCTGACATTAAACTATACTACAAGGCCACTGTAATCAAAACAGCCTGGTACTGGCATAAAAACAGGCACATGGACCAATGGAACAGAACAGAGAGCCCAGAAATAAACCCAAGCCTCTACGGTCAATTAATATTTGACAAAGGAAGCAGCAACATAAAATGGAATAAAAATAGCCTCTTCAACAAATGGTGTTGGGAGAACTGGACAGCTACGTGCAAAAAAATGAAACTCGAGCACCAACTTACACCTTATACAAAAATAGATTCAAGGTGGATAAAAGACTTAAATATAAAGCGTGACACCATTAATGTCCTAGAAGAGAACGTAGGTAGGAAAATCTCAGATATTTCACGCAGAAACTTTTTTACTGACTTGTCTCCTAGAGCAAGGGACATAAAGGAAAGAATAAACAAATGGGACCTCATCAAAATTAAAAGCTTTTGCACAGCTAAGGAAAACAGTATCAAAATAAAAAGAGAACCAACTGTATGGGAAAACATATTTGCTAATGATACCTCAGACAAGGGTTTAATCTCCAAAATATATAAAGAACTTACGCGACTCCACTCTAAGAAGACAAGTAACCCAATTAAAAAATGGGCAAAGGACTTGAACAGACAATTCTCCAAGGAGGACATACAGAAAATCCAAAGACACATGAAGCGATGTTCAATATCGCTAGCCATCAGAGAGATGCAAATTAAAACCACAATGAGATACCACTTCACACCAGTCAGAATGGCCATCATAAACAAAGCAACAAATAACAAGTGTTGGAGAGGATGTGGAGAAACGGGGTCCCTAGTGCACTGTTGGTGGGACTGCAGACTGGTACAACCATTATGGAAAGCAGTTTGGAACTTCCTCAGAAAACTAAAAATGGATCTGCCTTTTGACCCAGCAATTCCATTGCTGGGACTCTATCCTAAGAACACTAAAACACCAATACAAAAGAACCTTTGCACCCCGATGTTCATAGCAGCACAATTTACAATAGCTAGGTGCTGGAAGCAACCTAGATGCCCATCAGTAAATGAATGGATCAAAAAACTCTGGTACATTTACACAATGGAATTCTATGCAGTAGAAAGAAAGAAGGAGCTCCTACCCTTTGCAACAGCATGGATGGAGCTGGAAAGCATTATGCTAAGTGAAACAAGCCAGGCAGTGAAAGACAAATACCACATGATATCACCTTTAACAGGAATCTAAGTAACAAAACAAAACAAAACAAAAAACTAGCAAAATATAACCAGAGACACTGAAATAGGGGATAGTCTGACAGTGGCCAGAGGGGAGAGAAGAGGGAATTTCAGGGGGGAATGGGTAGGGATTACAGGAACAAATTTGGAGGACACATGGACAAAAACTAGGGGTGGGGGGTAATGGGGGGAAGGGGGAGGGTTGGGTGGAGGGGCTGGAACGGGAGTAGGGGGGAGAAAACTGTACTTGAACAATGATTGAAATAAAAAAAAAGAAAAGAAAAAACAAAGTATATACCAAGATTCAGATTCTCTGTGGTAAATGTCAGAAAGGTAAATTTGGACAGTGAATTAAATGATATACTAAAAAAAAAAAAAAAAAAAAGAATGCTAAATTGAAGACTTATGGCCAAGATGGAGGCGTAGGTAGAAAAATTGTGACTCCTCGAACAACCAAAACAATGACAACACATTTAAAAACAAACAAACAAAAAAACAAACAGAATTAACAGAAAGTCTAACTGTATGGAACTCCAGAAACCAAGGAGTTAAAGAAGAAACATTCATACATACCAGTAGGAGGGGCAGAGTCGGACAGCTGGGCAGAGGACTCGCAGCAAGGCAGCGGCTGGAGAACCAGGCGAGGTGGTGGCTGGCAGAATGGATGGTTCCACATTTGTGTGCGGATAAACCAAGAGGAACAACTGGGGAGTGAGACCATGCAACCCAGGGTTCCAGTGCGGGGAAATAAAGACTCAAAACCTCTGACAAAAAACACCTGTGAAGGTTGATGCGGAAGGAGAAACTCTCAGCCTCACAGGAGAGTTCATTGGAGAGACCCACAGGGTTCTAGAAGGTACATAAAACCACCCACCCAAGAATCTGCACCAGAATGGCCCAGTTTGCTTGTGAGAAGTGGAGGAAGTGACTGAAAGCCAGCAGAGAGCTGAGCAAGCAGCATTGTTCCCTCAGACCCCTCCCCCACAAACAGCATCACAACACAGCAACTTGATTGCCTTGCCTTGGCAAACACCTAAGGCTCTTCCCCCCTCCCTATGTAACAGGTGCACCTAGTCAAAAAAATTGTCCTAATAAAAGAACAGATAAAAACTCTAGAAAAAATACAACTGAGCAATGAAGAGATAGCCAGCCTATCGGATGCACAGTTCAAAACACTGGTAATCAGGATGCTCACAGAATTGGTTGAGTATGGTCACAAAATAGAGGAAAAAGTGAAGGCTATGAAAATTGAATTAAAGGAAAATGCACAGGAAAACAATGTGATGGGAAGGAAACTGGGTCTCAAATCAATGTTTTGGACCAGAAGGAAGAACTAAACATTCAATTCCCAGTCAGGGCACATGCCTGGGTTGCGGACCAGGTCCCCAATAGGGGCCTGTAAGAGGCAACCATGCATTCATATTTCTCTCCCTCACTTTCTCCTTCCCTTCTCTCTGTCTAAAAATAAATAAGTAAGATACTTTTTAAAAAGTGTAGCATAAACACTTCAAAGATGATTGAGAATCTGTTGAAAGTAATCCACATTCTGGAATTCTTGCTACAAGCAAAACACCTGAAAATGTTCAACGTATATGGGCTGCAATCAACAAAGATCAGTGACTGACAGTGCAAAACTGGAACCTAATCTGGGGGTTCCAAACAGTACTAAGATTTTTTTTTAACACAAGGGATGGGAGGGAGAAAGACAGAGACAGAAACTTCAGTGTGTGCTTGCCTCTTGCATACCCCCTACTGGGGACCTGGCCTGCAACCCAAGCATGTGCCCTGACTGGGAACTCAACCAGCAAGCCTTTGGTTGCAGGAAAGCATTCAATCCACCGAGCCACACCAGCCAGAACTGTGTCTGGTGTGGCTCAAGATTTTGACGCAGGATCTTGGCATGAAAATGCCATGGTAAAATTTGTTCCGTGGCTAATGACTTCAATCAAACTGCTGCCAATGAGCCAGATTTCCTCAAGAAGGCCATAACCAGAGATGAATTGTGGGTCTATGGCTATGATCTAGAAACAAAGGCTCGATTGTCCCAATGGAAGTCACCTGGTTCTCCACACTTGAAGAAAGTGTGACAAAGTCACAGCAACATCAAGACCATATTAACTGTGTTTTTTGATTGGGAAGGTGTTGTCCAGCATGAATATGCCCCTCCAGGCCAAACAATTAGTAAAGGGTACTACCTCAATGTTCTTCATTGGTTAAAAGATGCAATACACCAAAAATGGCCACAGCTATGGGCAACTGGTGACTGGCAGCTTCATCACAATGCATCTACCCATGCATCATGTCTCATGCAGAGGTTTTTCGTGAAACATCAGATCACCCAGGTGACTCAGCCCCATTTCAGCCCAGATTTGGCTCCCTGTCTCCTGGCTTTTCTCAGAACTAAAATGACCTTTGAAGGGGAAGAGATTTCAGACTGTTGGTGAGGCTCAGGAAAATACAACGGGGCAGCTGATGTTGATTGGGAGAACTGTGTGAGGTCCCAGGGTGCCTACTTTGAAGGGGACTGAGGTGTCTTTGTCTTATTTACAAACTTTCTTGTTTCTTGTATGTTCTTCACTAAATGCCTCTACTTTTTATAGCACGTGGCCGGTTATTTTCTGGACAGAGCGTCACCTTTGTTTCCCCCTGTCAATCAATAGTTTATTTTTTTCCCACTTGTGTGATGTCTGTCTCATCTACTAGGCTATGGGTTTTATGAATACAGCAGATAGATATGTTTTTTTCACCACTATGTACTCAGAGTCTCCTGCAATGTTGGGCCCAATGACATGGGCAATAATATTTTTTGAAATAGATAAATGCTAATTTGCAATATGGATATCACTTATGAACATGTTTGGTAGATCTTTGAAATCAAAGTCATGCATTTTTAAAGCATTGCCTTTATTTTACTCAACTATTCATTTAACCAGGTATGTTAGTTATTACAGAAAATTGACCATATGGAATAAAAGTTTGTCTCTCAACTATATTTTAGACCTGCAAATGAACAGATTACAATATACAATACATGCAATGTGTTATATGAGAATATGTCACTGAGTCTGGTTGGTTTGACTCTTCATTTTAGAAACATTAATTCTGGTCTATCCCTGGTAGACTGGGCAGAATTAATTAAGCTAAGAGAAGATCATGAATAGTGTAGATGGGTTTAAAAATACAGATCAAGTCAGCCTTTTAAAGCACCAGGTCATTAGGCAAACCTACTCACACTGGGGAGCTTTTTGCCTGGGATGAGCACCGTTAACAAAAATGTAGCTCTATTCCATGAAAGCACTGTATAATAATTTTTCAAATGTCAGAATGAATTTAGCAGAACCTCACAACGTAAATGTCACCTAAAAAGCGAGAATTACACAAAATTACTTATGGAAACCATGTGAATAGGATGATCCTGTGACTTTGGGCAATTCAAATGCATTTACAAAAATTGCATCATTCCAAATTGGAAAGAAAGCTCTTCTGGTGACATGCTCTTTTGGTTTGTTAAAGAAACCAGGGCTACAGTAAGGTATTCCTGTCATTTAAAAGTGCCGAAGAGGTGATGAAGAGGTAAGGCACCCCTGAGTTTCTAACCTCATCATTAATGGAAATTATTACTTGTGTCTTTCCAACTTTATGGGGATGCATTTTCAAAGTGCTTTAGAAATAACTAAGTAGTCTGGAAGCTCATCTATATGCAGCAGGTTTTGTTGTTTATTTGAAGCCATTTTCTTCTCCCATATCCCACCTCCTGTTTTTGACTAAGGTTGATAACTTACTTAAAGTCCCTAATTCACAAGTAAACCCTAGGGTAAATTGCAACTCCTCTTGCTGTTCATCCAACCACACTTTGGTTAAAAAATAAAAATAATACTTAATATCTTGGATAGTTTCTAACTATCCATTTTCTCTCCCCTTCTTGCTTTTACTGTGTTATTCCTCCCTCTGACTCCAAAAGTGAACAAAAAAGCATCACTCACTTTTGCTGTGAGATCATTTAATGGCATTGTTAAGTATGCATGCATTCAAAGTCTACAACACTGGTGTTCCACTTGCTATATTTCCATGATAGGGAACTGATTATGTTAAGCCCAGACAAGTAAAATCACATATTAAGTGAATTTAGGCTATTTAGTCAGTTAATGTGTTTAATTAAGAATTTAAATCTAAGTATAAATCAGGACTCTGAAAATCACCTACAAAGGAACATTTTTCTAATAGTAAATTATATGATATGCAGAATTCATCACCCCTACGCTTCCTTCTGTGCAAGCCTGAATGAAATCGTAGTGTCCTCCTTTTTACCTCCACATCTCTTTGGTCACACAGTCTATTTCTCTGCATTTCCTCTGCCATCATCTTTGTCTGCGCTATAACCATCTCTTATTTGGAATTCTAAAATGGCCTTCTAAATGTTCTCTTCATATTCATTCCTGTTTATTTTCCACAATTATTTTTACATTCACCTAGAGTGATTTTTCTAAAGCATAAATTGGTCAACCCATTTCAATCATCAACTAGTCTTAGGGAAAAAATTTAATGTTTTAAGTAAATATTTCACATAGCCTGAAAAGCTTTGCATTGTGTAAACCCAGCCCATCTCTTCAGTCTTAACAATAACATGACTTCCACGAAACTCTACAACCTAGCTATGCAGGGTTTTCACTTTTCCTAATTTGCTGGGCCTTCTCCTACTATATATATAGCCTTACCAATACTATTACGACCTCAGCCTAGAATGGTTCTTTTCCCTACGTGTAGTTGATGTCTGCTCATTCTTCAGGTCTTAGATTGTGTCAGTTTCATAGAAACAAATTTTCTTACCCTACAATTAAAATGTATTACTTTGTCATAAAACCAGCTTTAAGTCCTTCATAATATTCATCTCAGGCTGTCATTGTTTATTCACAAATACAATTATCTGAGTGAGGGCTCTCTCCCTGACATAATCACTCTATGCTGTAAGCCTTTTGACTTTACCTCCCCATTGTTAACTTCAGTGTCTAATACAGAATCTGGAATATATACATAGTCACTGAATATTGTGACACAACTTAATGAATATTTCATATAGAATGTTTCCTTTGTGAGTGTGATATAATCGGCATACACTAATATCAGGTGTACAACATAACAATTTGATATTTGTAAACTCTGAAGTGTTGTCTTCTTTTCCTATTCCTTTTCCCTCTTAAGAAAAAAAAGTAACGTGCCAAAAGGACTGCAATCCCACTTTTAATGTATGACGAATAATAAGGTCAAAATGAGGTACCTGGTGAAACTGCAATGAAAATATCTCACAGCATTTTGGTTATGTGATTTGACTACTTCCTCCTATTTTTGAAATATAGTGATAAACATTTTCCGGGGTCATATTAAGTGACCTGTTTTTTTTGTGTGTGTGTACAATATTCCCTATTGATCTTTGTGAGAGAAAAATCATAGCACCTGGCCCATCTGAATTTTAAGATAATGTTCTAGATTCTCATCATGGCTAGACTGAGACATGTGCATGCACACACACACTACCCAGGGAAATACTCAAGTACTAATTTCCTATGAAAGGAATAGAATATTTTGTTTCTAATTTTCTAGGGGATAACCACCTGTCCTCTTGCTCACTTACTGGATGTGACAAGAACAGAGGCTTCTCCAACTGTGAGCGAACAAATTCTCATTCAGGTAAGATGCCTGTATATCAACTAGGCGATCTCGTCAACTGAAACTGTTACGTGTTAGGTCCTTACATGCTAGGTCTTTTCCTCTCTCCCTCCCTTCACCTCTCTCTAAAAATATATAAATAAAATCTTAAACAGAAATAGAATTTGTATTGTGTATTTACCACCCACAATCAAGTCTCCTTCTGTTATTGTACAGACAATGCATTATAGAGTTGTATACCTGAAACTTATATAATTTTACTTAACCAATGTCACCTCAATAAATTTAATAAGAAATAAAAAAATAGAATTTAAATTGTTGCTTATTCTAGGTGGGCTGTTATAAAATATAACAATGAAAATATTGAAATATAGATCATTTTAAGAGTGATTTCAAGATATTCTCAGATTTATTAATATTGGGGAAAATCTGAGAATTTTAATCAAAGAACATTGAGTATCTACCTTGTGTATAAGAATGTATATATATCATTAAAACTGATTCAACTCTTTACATTCTTCAAGTATTAATTGATTGCTCAAGTTGTAAAATAGCATGGTGGAATTTTTATTAAAATTGAATGAAATTTTGCCCCTCCTGGTGTGGCTCAGTGGGTTGTGTGCCAGCCTGTAAACCAAAGAGTTGCCAGTTTGATTTCAACTCAGGGCACATGCCTAGGTTGTGGGCCAGGTCCCCAGGAGGGGACATGCAAGAGGCAACCACACATTGATGTTTCTCTCTGCCTCTTCCTCCTTTCCCCTCTCTAAAAATAATTAAAATCTTAAAAAAATATATAATTGAATGAACTTTTAGGTTCTTTTGGGGGAAATTCATATTTTTCCTGCTTTTTCCCTACCATATGAATCACTTTTAAAGACTGCATAATATATATTATCTTGACAACAAATGACTTATTTAACTAATTCATGAGACCAAATTAAACTTTTATTTTCTTTTTCCAGCTTTTTAATGTTAGAAATGTCAAAGATAGTTCAATGAATACATATATGCCTCTTATCTGGATTCATTTTTATTTTGCCACCTACCCCTCTTTCCCACCATTGACCCAGATATATCCAACCTTCTTTTTTAAAAGTCTCTTAGTCAAAGGTCCTTATTTCCTCCCAGACATTTTACTCATGATGTTTCACTTATATACAATGATTATTTTTTCCATATGTACTCCCATTTCTTTGAGGTCAGCCCACAAGACACATTTTTATATAAACCTTCTATAACTCCCTCTTTCCCTACTTCTCTAAATTCGCCTTTTCTTGTTGCATTTATACGTAAACATATGCCAAGTATGAATTATATTATGAAGTATATGCTTCGATCTCTATCCACTTATTAAAGTCTTGCCTCTCCAATACAGTTCTAAGTCCTTCAAGGGCAGGGGTTATATCTTTTATATTTTTCTTGTTTTCCTCAGTGTACCAAGCCCAGATCTTTGCTGGATGAGTTAATCTCTCATATGATATCAATCAATGTGTATTTTTAATATTAAATAGTGTCTCTGATGCTAGAGATACTGTAAGTATTCTCACATATAAATATAGATGCTCCTTTTGATTTCACTCTGAAAACAGTTCAGAATTAAGAAATAAGCAAGTCAGATAAAATCAACACTTTTGAAGGTGCCTTTAATGGATCCTTTTATTTGGAAGTAAAGTGACCAGATTCCTTGTATATACTGTATATTTGGAAGTATGTTTTGTTCTTTTTCAGCTCTTTGATCATTTCCTGGCTGGCATAGAAGACATATCAGGACACTGGGGACAATATTACTGGAAAGACAAGTGAGGATTTGCCAAAAGTATGCCTGTGTACATGTGTAGAAAAAAGAAAATGAACCCGTTTCTCGTTCTGTTTCTTTTGGGAATAGTAGAGCTTTATTCATCTACATGTCATAAAAAAGATGACAGCTAAAAAACAAAGGCAGAAATCTTTTCTTTGCTTTTCCTTACCACGAGAGACATGACTGACATGAAGTCCAGACTGTCAAACTAAGCATTATGTCATAAAGTTTTCAGACCATTTCTTTCTATTGGGAATATTATACATAATTCCACACAAAGGGATTTTATACTAGATCACATTATATCCTAATTAAAGCTTCTAATATCTTGATGCTGAAAAAGTCCAAACATCTATTACTATTATTATTTTTTAATCTTGACCTGAGGATATGTTTTTTTTTAATTGATTTTACAGGGAAAGGAGAGGAGAGAGAGAAACATTGAGGTAAGAGAGAAACATTGATAGGTTGCCTCCTGTACGTGCCCCGGATAGGTATTAAATTTGCAATCTAGGGAATCAAACCCACAGCCTTTTGGCGTAAGGGACAACACTCTAATCAACCAAACCACCAGGCCAGGGCAAAAATACCTAAACTTTTAATATTGGTTTATAAATCTGGCTACTATTAGCTTTCCTGCCTCATCTCATATTATTCTCCCTCCATATACTACACTGTAGCTGTGCTGTCCTTCTCTATTCAACATATTAAGTTTAGCACTTTTCTGCCTTAAAGCCTTTGCATCATCTGTCTTCTGCCTGTAATGCTTTTCTACTTGGTACTTGCATGCCTAGTACCTTTTTGTCATTTGTCTCAGCTTAAATTTCATCCCCTGAAAGAGTTCTTCCCTCACAACTCAATCATTCCTTATTATATTAAAGTATTGCAATTACCTAAATAAAATTAATTTCTGATACTTTAATGTTTCATTTGATCTATTAAGTTTATTTCTACTTTAAAATATAACATATAATACATATCATTATTTTATTCTATGATTCTGTCTACCTGAAATATAAGTGGCAGGAGGGCAGGGACCCCTGATTTTACTGGTAAATTCTCTAACTGCAGCTATTAGAAGGATTCCTTTATAGGTGTCTAAGACATATTCTTATTTTTTTAATTAAAGATATTTATTTACTTACTTACTTACTTATTTATTTATAGAGAGGGGAAGAGGCGGAGAAAGAGAGGGAGAGAAGCCTCGTGTGCTTGCCTCTCACACACCCCCTCCTGGGGACCTGGCCCGCAACCCAGGCATGTGCCCTGACTGGGAATTGAACTGGCAACCCTTTGGTTCACAGGCTGGTGCTCAATCCACTGAGCCACACCAGCCAGGGCCTAAATACATGTTTTAATACATGGATGCCTGAATGAGTGCAAAAGGGACTTTTAAAAATATTAGTATTAAATCTAGCTCTGAATTTCAAATCCAAATGTTTGAATTAGTTTAAATTAAAATGTACTCCTAAGTGCCCTGGTAGCAATACATATTAAAATCTTCAACTCCAGCCTAGATTCTTTGCAGGGCCCATGATAAAACCAGATCCAGTTTTAGCAGAAAAGGTGGGGCACATGTGCTAGGGTTGATACTTCATAGACATCCTTCCAGGAGAGATGGAAGTTAACGTCAGAGGACCCAGAGAAATTATGACAGTGGTTTCCCCTAAAGCAGGTTTATTTTTAACTCTCATAAACAATAAATTGTTCTTTTCCTTATATATACAAAGGTATAACAAAACTACGTCTTTTCTACATTTTTTCCACTCACATAACCAGACTATTTATTTATTTATTTATTTATTTATATTTTTAGTGTTGACACTATTACAGATGTTCCCCCACTTCCCCTTTTTGCCCCATTCCACCCTGTCCCCATCCCCCTACCCTGGCTTTTGGATGCTATTTTTTAATCATAGGGAAAGAACCCTGTCTGGTGTGGCTCAGTGGATTTGAGTGTTGGACTGTGAAGCAAATGGTCACTGGTTTGATTCCCAGTCAGGGCACATGCCTGGGTTGCAAGCCAGGTCCCCAGTGGAGGACATGTGAGAGGCAACCACACATTGATGTTTCTATCCCTCTGTTATCCCTCCGTTCCCCTCTCTTTAAAAATAAATAAATAAAAATCTCTGAAAAAAAAGGAAGAATATACCATGAATGGGACTATATATTTACACTTATTATTTTTACTTTTCTGATAAGGCAAAAAGCCAAACAAGCAAGTATTTTTAATGATAAAACATTTGAACGAATTACCTGGCTTTTGGTTTAAGTATGTTTCATGTGTTTTCATGCACTGACTTTGTCTGTGGAGGAGCTACACACAGACTTTGAAAACTTCATGGCTGCAGAGATTAGGGTCATCTCTTTTCCTTCTTCCTCTTGTCCTTATGTATTCTATACAATTATCATTCTCCTCTAAAATAACATCTTTATAAGCCCCATAGATTTCTGGGTCTGTTTTGATGGATAAAAATTGCTATTAAATATTCTAGAGGTTTATTTTGTGGTGTTTTTTTTCTGAGCCTGCTACTACCCCCTTTTTTATTCCTGAGCTAATTTCAGGTTGACAACTTGGAGTCAAGGTGGCCTTAGACTATTGGAGTATCACAGTATGCCTTATATATTATGCAAACATTTTCCCCAGAAGAATAGACCTCAATAAAGTCTTTCAGATGACAGTGCAGATTTTTAAAAATGTGGACTTACTATGAATCTGTATTTAATTGAACATTTTCAATTAGGCATTGTGAAACTATAGTTTAACATGGTTTATTTTTCATTTTGTGAGTTTATTATGTAAGTTTAAATTTTGTTTCTCTTAAGAAAATATTTAATGAAAATGTTGCATTCCTTTCCCCATCCACTGAAATAAACTACATAAAAAAACCCTCTTCTTTTATGGACTTATCTGACATATAGACCCTTCATGGCCAGTATTTCTGTCTTTAGTGCAAGGTTCTTTTTTTGTTTGATTTTGCTTTTTAAGCAGTCTGTGTCCTTTGGCTTGGTTGATGCTAGTGGGATAAAACTAAAGGTTTCATTTTGTCATAAGCACATATTTAAAATTAAATAAGACTATATCCTAGATAAATGTTTGCATTTAAACAAAGTACATTCACAATAGACAGTGGTGAACCAGTTCTGGGATCTTCTGACTAAACTGTAAAAGTACTAAAACATGTTAGTAATTTCTTAAAATTTTTATTTTATTTGCTTCTTGAATGGGAATATTTCAGTGGCAGGTATCTGCAGAAGATTTTGCTCAGAGAATATGATCAGCCCAAATCAAGCACTGTGCCCCTTTATGAAAAGCTTGGCAGAAAACGTGCCACTGAGCTGGCAGAAGCAGGCCATTCAGTGTATACACCACCTAATGCACCTTTGCTGTATGTGTGTGTATTCAGGTATGTGTATGTTATCATTTGTTTAGTGAGATGTCATAGAAGTTACAGAATTACTCAAAGTTCCTTCCCTTTAAAGGACAGTTTGTTTTTCTTTGTATATCCTCCTAGAAAGAAATATGAAGATCAAGAACTTTTTTTTGAGTATCACGTCCTGCACTGTTTAGCATAGAATGGTGAACAGAGCTTGATGGGATAAATACTGTGTATGAAACTTCAGCTTCTAGAAGTTTCAAAAGGTTATCTATCTTCCAGGAAGTACATTTGTATTTATTTTTCATTTTGAGACTCATGTTAGGTAAAATAATTTATCATTAAATTTTCTTGATTAAGGACTGAACTCAATGTTAAAAGGTGTTCAGTTTGTACTTCCTTGGAAGAATCAATATAGAAACTATATATAAGTTGGAAATTTTCTTGCTTTAGGATCTTAGGGAGTTCTCAGGAGAAAGTAGAGGAATCTTTAAAAGGAGGTGTCCTTTTGGTTCAACTTGTATAAAACATTTTTAATCCTGCTAGTATAAATCATTTTAACTGGTGTGAAGTAATTGTAGTTGTATATTTAGCAGAGCACAGAGGGTTAACTAACATCATTGGATGCATCTTTCTCAACCAGCAAGTGCCTGTTTTGACAGAAGTACATTTCACCAAAGGGTAGCTGTTTTCTCTATTCTACATTCAGAAATCAATGCCTAAAATCTAACCTTTGTTTCATAGTTAGTAATTGGTTAGAATAATATGCAGGCCTTAAAGTGATACAGATGTACACAGTATATATTGACATGGAACTATAGCCAAGACACGATATTGAGTGGAATAAGCTTGAAAAACAGAAAGTATAGTGTGATCTTTTTTGTAGAAACTGTAATTTATATACATTTATACATATATAATTTATATGTATATGTATATAAAAATTCTCAAAATTCAGACATTAATAGTTAAACGTAGCCCTGGCTGGGGTAGCTCAGTGGATTGAGCGTGGGTTGTGAACCAAAGTGTCACAGGTTCGATTCCCAGCCAGGGTACATGCCTGGGTTGCAGGCCATAACCCCCAGCAACCGCACATTGATGTCTCTCTCTCTCTCTCTCCCTCCCTTCCCTCTCTAAAAATAAATAAATAAAATCTTTTAAAAAAAGTTAAACATGGTTATCTCTGAGACATTATTTGATTTTGTATTATTCTTTATATTTTGATGTGTTTTATTATATACATCTATTAATTTTATAACCAGAAAAACTGTAAAGGCATTTAGAAAGAGAAATTGTCACAATCTAAAGCAAAACAGAATTTAAGGTAAGATAAAATAAAAAGCATCTGAAAGTCAGCAATATCACATTGGGTATCCTTTGGATTCCAGTTTACTTAAGTTAAGGGATGCCTTTTCAAGAATAAGTTAGCAAATAAACATTGGAAGATATCAAAATATATTACAAAATGTTTTTAGTTTTAAGATGTTATTAATAAAAATAGAGCATGTTTTCATTGTTGAGTTTTTGACTCACCTTTTAAAAGTGAACAAAATGGTGCTGAGAGAGCTGAACAGCTACATGCAAGAAAATTAAACTTGATCACCAATTTACATCATACACAAAAGTAAATTGAAGATGGATAAAAGAGTTAAATGTAAGTGATGACACCATGAAAGTCCTACAGGAGAACATAGACAGGAAACTCTCAGATATTCCACACAGCAATATTTTCACTGAAATGTCCCCTAGAGCAAGGGACATAAAGGAAAGAATAAACAAATGGGATCTCAATGAAATAAAAAGCTTCTGCACAGCTAAAGAAAACAGCATTAAAATGAAAAGAAAACCAACCCATTGGGAAAACACATTTGCCAATAATACCTCCAACAAGGGTTTGATCTCCAAAATATATAAAGAACTCACATGACTCCACTCCAGGAAGACAAAAAACCCAATCGAAAAATGGACAAAGGACCGGAACAGACACTTCTCCAAGGAGGACATACAGAGGGCCCAGAAACATATGAAAATATGCTCAGCATCACTAGCCATCAGAGATGCAAATGAAAACCACAATGAGATACCACCTCACACCACTCAGAATCAGTACTATCAATAAATCAACAAACAAGTGTTGGAGAGGATGTGCAGTAAAGGGAACGCTAGTGCACTGTTGGTGGGAATGCAGACTGGTACAACCACTATGGAAAACAGTATGGAATTTCCTCAGAAAACTAAAAATGGATCTGCTTTTTGACCCAGCAATTCCACTGCTGGGAATATACCCTAAGAACGATGAAACACCAATCCAAAAGAACGTATACACCCCAATGTTCATAGCAGCACAATTTACAATAGCCAAGTGCTGGAAGCAACCTAGGTGCCCATCAGTAAATGAATGGATCAAAAAATTATGGTACATTTACACAGTGGAATTCTATGCGGCAGAAAGAAAGAAGGAGCTCCTAGTGTTTGTAACAGCTTTGTAACATCCATGCTGATGGATGGAGCTGGAAAGCATTATGCTAAGCGAAATAAGCCAAGCGGTGAAAGATAAATACCACATGATCTCACCTTTAAGAAGAACCTAATCAACAAAACAAACAAGCAAGCAAAATATAACCAGAGACATTGAAATTAAGAACAATCTGAGAGTACCCAGAGGGGAGTGGGGAGGGGATAATGGGGGGAAGGGGGGAAGGGTTTTCAGGAACATGTATAAAGGACACATGGACAAAACCAAAGAGGGGTAGGATCGAGGGTGGGGAGTGGAGATGGCTGGGATGGGGGGTATGGTAGGGGTAAAATGGAGACAACTATACTTGAACAATAAAAAATAAAATAATAAAATAGAATAGAATAGAATAAAATAACCTATTACTAAATAAGTAAATAAATAAAGTGAACAGTAAAATCTCCTGGGTTCCTTTTGATATGTTATGTCAAATGGGTCCTCTTCATTTGGGAATGGCTAGCTAGGGAGAAAGAAACATAGGTGGGTAACAATTTTATACTATAAATCTTCAGATATATTTAGGAAGAATATCATCATCAGTATTTTTAATAGTTTTATTTTAATTATTGTTCAACTACAATTTTCTATCTTTCGCCCTGATCCCAGCCCATCCACCCAGCCCTCCCCACCCCCTCCCATTTCTACCCACCCCTAGTTTTTGTATGTGTGTCCTTTATATTTGTTCCTGTAAACCCTTCCCCTTTCTCCTGAAATTTCCCTCCCCTCTCCCCTCTGAACACTGTCAGCCTGTTCTCTATTTCAGTGTCTTTGGTTGTATTTTGCTTGTTTCTTTGTTTTGTTGATTAGGTTCCTGTTAAAGGTGAGATCATATGGTATTTGTCTTTCACTGCTTGGCTTATTTCACTTAGCATAATGCTTTCCAGTTCCATCCATGGTGTTGAAGGGTAGGAGTTTCTTTCTATCTGCTGCATAGAATTCCATTGTGTAAATGTACCATAGTTTTTTGATCCATTCATTTTTGATCAAATCATATCTATATAATTAACACACAATGGAGGACTCAATATGAATTTGCTGTATTTGAGAAACAGTTTGATCAATTCAGAATTCTAAACATGATTTCCATTTTATCTAAATAACATATATTAGCCCTGGCTGGTGTGGTTCAGTGGACTGAGTGCCAACCTATGAATCAAGGGGTTGCTGGTTTGATTCCCAGTCAGGACACATTCCTGGGTTGTGGGCCAGCTCCCCAGCAGGGGGTGTGTGAGAGACAGTCACATATGGATGTTTCTCTTTCTCCCTCCCTTCCTCTTTCTCTAAAAATAAATAAACAAATAAAATCTCTTAAAAAATTACAGTTCAGCTCCAATCACTGTCTGAAATTACCATAGAAATATTTAAATTTCCCTTTGATTTAATAATATAAGTATGCTATTAATTTAAGAAATATACTAAATAATTAGAACTTTGTATGCTTTTACTAATGATAGTATCTTTTGGAATATTAATGGAGAATAAATGTTTAATTGGATGATTATCATAAAATACTGTAAGTTCTTATATACACAAAAAGTCAATTTAATGATCAGTAGATGGTAGCATCCTTTAAAACTGTTTTAAAGCTGCCCTAGCTGGTGTGGCTCAGTGGATGGAGCGCCAGCCTGCCAACCAAAGAGTCTCCATTTCAATTCCCAGTCAGGGCCCATGCCTGTGTTGCAGACCAGGTGTCCAGTAGGGGATGCATGAGAGGCAACCACACATTGATGTTTCTCTCCCCCTTTCTCCCTCCTTTACTCTGTCTAAAAATAAATAAATAAAATCTTTTAAAATTTTTCAAAGCCATTTTGTACACATTAAGGCAGCTATTATTAACAGGTGTCCTAATATTATTAGGCATCAATAGATACCAATTTTAGCACTTCCTGGCCAACAATTATTTTCCATTTCTTTTTCTTTGTTTTAATAATAGCTGTCCTATTAATAGGCACCAAGTCGCCAGTAGGGGGCACAACCACACACTCATATTTCTCTCCCTCTCTAAAAATAAATAAATAAAATCTTTAAAATAAAAAGCAAATACTGTATGATTCCACTTATTAGTCTTTCAGGGTACCTTTGTAATGCCTCTATTTACTGATATATTAGCTTTAATGGATGTGTTTATGTGTTGAATGACTACTTAAAAATTCATTTACTTTTCCTTTTGCAGCCATAGCCATTTAACAATTAAGTCAACCCCATCCCCAGCACCTCTGGATCAAGACTTAATGCATACCATTCAAGAAATATTAGCTACTGACCTTTTTAAAATTAAAAAAGTGGTATTTTTTTTCAAAACATTTTACTATATTAGTCACAGAAATGGCATGAATGTACTTATTTTGTTTTATATGGTTCCAAATGAACCTTCCCCACTACATATGCCACTGAATTATTGGCAATTTAGATGAAATGACAAGTCAGTCTTTAAGTCACATTCACTTATTTATATGAAAGCACTTTAACATTTTCTATTTAATTGCCAGTGCAGTGCATTACATGATGCCCAAGGGCATGAAAAGTGATGACATTTTCTTAAGTACACATTTGTTTACAATAACTCCCATTCTATTTAGCATATTATAAAACTTGGGTATTTTATTTATTATTTCTGGTTAGTAGAGAGTTGTCAAATTTCAAATTTAAAAATTTATACTATTATAAAATATACCTAACACATCTGGATCAAAGAGTATACAATGCTTATTTAATAGTTCTTAATTCTGGCCCTGGCCAGTGTGGCTCAATTGGTTGGAGTGTCTTCCTGTAAACAGAAAAGTCACAGGTTCGATTCATGGTGAAGGCACATGTCTAAGTTATGAGTTTAGTCTCTGGCTGGGGCATGCACAAGAGGCAACCAATCAACATTTCTCTCTCACATCGGTGGTTCTCTCCTTCTCTGTCTACCTCTCTCTTTCTCTCTCTCTCAAATCAATACTTATGTCCTTGGGTGAGAATTAAAAAGCAATAATACTGGTAATTCTGAATTCTGGAAATCCCTAAGAACATTAGAATCTTATTAGAATCTTAATCTTTCTCCCTTCACTGAAAAAAATCTTCAAATGAATGGATGCAAATCTCATTTTGAAATTTAAAAATTTCCTTTTATGTTAGAAAGGGTTTGATTTAAACTTGTAGATTTATAAGTCATTGTTGTTAAAATAATTTTTGTCTGTGTGCATTTTATAACCATGTGTAAATAAATGCAATGAAAATGACAGTTAACATAAATGTTTAAAGTATCCTGTGTGGTAGTGTTTTGAATAACAAAATTATTGTGTGATGGAAAGTTTGAGAATAGAAGTCAATAGATATAAAAATCACTTTAAGCTCTTGACAAAAAACTCTAGAAAATAATTATAGTAATAATCATCTAATATTAAATGAATATTACTTTTTAATGCAAATTTACAAGATCCAAATTATTTTCTCAAGTTAGCATACCAATGTAATATCTTTGTTTCCTAGTTTCTCATTTATAAATACTACTTCCCTCATTGGTATATGAAGTAATTTTAACAATTTAAACTGTTTTGAACACGTCTACATTCCCCATTGTCTGTTTTTTTTTTTAAAGGTTTTATTTATTCATTTTTAGAGAGGGAAGGGAGGGAGATAGAGAGAGAGAGAAACATCAATGTGCGGTTGCTGGGGGTTATGGCCTGCAACCTAGGAATGTACCCTGGCTGGGAATCGAACCTGCGACACTTTGGTTCACAGCCCGTGCTCAATCCACTGAGCTATGCCAGCCAGGGCTTGTCTGTTTTTTTTTAAAGAATTAAGCATAGTTTTCTTTTCTGAATGTAAATGATACTGTAACCATGCAGCATGGGGTCTGTCCACTTGTTACCATGTATGTGCATAATATGACAATTTGTGAAGAACAAAATAAGTTTTTATTAACAGGGTTCCCAATTTGAGGTGGCTTGGAGAGTTCCTGTTTTGAGCTCTTCTCTTCCGGAAGACACAGAACCTCCTTTGCTTCCAAAGAGATTACAACCAAAAGGCACACCCAGAGGTTCCCCCATTATTACTTATCTGTCCTTTTTGGAGCTTACACCGGCCTTGCAAACAGGTCTCCATTCTCCTGGGGGTGTGCACTTGTGGGTTTCATAGTCACCATGGCTTTGCAGCAGCTTCCTCTCTCTGGGTCTGCGGTGCGCTGCCAGATCACTCTACATAGTCACGAAGGGGAAGCTCCATCTGCAAGGAACCTTTCATGCTCATGCCTCCATGTGCTGCTCCCAGTGTAACAGGGTGCAGCCAGGCAACCCCCTCCACAAATAGGGATTTGTAATGCAGTCCAGAACTCAGGGTGTTCAGGAAATATTTAAAAAATATAGGATGTCCTACCCTCCACAGGTCTGACTGGGGGATGGGACACATGGAGCAGGGCCATTGAGGGCTGTTTTGCATAGCAAGTTTTGCAGATAACCTCTGGCATGGTCATTTAACACATCTGTAACTTTTAACTGGTTTCATGGATATGTTAAATAACTGTGGCCATGCTTTCAGCCAGGGGGATGGGAATGACTTCCACCCAGGATGCAACTGGGAGGCAGCATCCCCTGTTTACAGCGCCTGTGTGAGAACATGGAGTAAGAGAGGACCACGGGACTTTAGCAAGAGAAAGGTTGGGGTCACTTGGCTTTGGTGAGTAAGGGAGAACCACGTGGCTTTGGGGATCCCTTTGCCACACAGCTTAGGAAGCTGGAAAGCAAGATGTAGCAGTGATGCAGAGCTCTCTCTTAGCAGTTTTGAAAAATGCAGGAGAGACGCTGCAGGAAGGAAAGGGGTGACAGGAGTCTTGGTGATGGGCCAGGAGAAGGTGCCACGTGGGTTTTGGATTAAGAACTGGATATCGCAGAGTGATACAGCTGATGGTGCTGGGAATGGAGGGCGGCCTGGCAGCCAAGCACAGATTACTGGGAAGAACCGGGGGCTACCTGAGCCAGACTTCTATTTCTTTTCCTGTGATACAGTACCCCTGACTGGGCAAAGGGGGGAAGGAAGTGTTACAGAACAACAAGAGGGGGGCCATATACTATTACCAAAAGGAACCCCCCAGGTCCGTCATGTCCGCTGCCAGAGGAAAGACATCTCTCAATGCCAGAGATTTGTGAAAAGGAAATGTTTATTTATTGCTATACAAACTTAAAGTAGTGACCTAATGTCTTCATCAAAATCCCAAAGTCCCTTAAAACACCCACAAACACACACAGTCCTTCCTTCCTCCTTTGCCCAGTCTGGGGTACCATATCTCAGGGAAAGAAATAGAAGTCTGTGGCTCAGGCAGCTCCCGGTTCTTCCCAGTAATCTGTCTCAGCCGGTAGGCCTCCCTCAGTTCCCAGCACCATCAGCTGTGTCGCCAGGACCTCTGAAAAGCCGGGTGGTGGTTCCCCCTTCTAAAGCTGCGGGGGTTCCCACTATGCCAAAACCATGTGGTTCTCCCTGCACAATGGCTGCAAGGAAGGGGGTCGCCACTCGGTCAAAGACGAGTGGCAGTTCTCTGCTAAAGCCTCACGGTGATTCTCTCTCATAGGGCTGCGGGAATCCCCACTCTGCTAAAGATCGAGTGGTTCTCCTCCAATGGCTGCCCCAGCTCGGTTTTAAATCCCCGCGCCAATCTTCCTCTGCAGCTCCATTTCTGACTCTTCCCACAATTGACCACACTTGCCATCACTCTCATATCCTTCCAGCTGTACTGGGCTGCCATTGTGAGTCTGGGCAGGTGGGGCCCCATATCATGGGGCCAATCTGCTCTAAGCTCCCACGCAGGCGCTGTAACTCAGGGGACCTGCCTCCCCAGTTACATCTTGGTGGGGAAGTTACTTCCATCCCCCTGGCTCAGAGCGGCCACAGCTATTTAACATGCCTATGCAACCAGTTAAAGGTTATAGATATGTTAAATGACCACACCAGAGATTAGCTGCAAAGCTGTTGCTATGCAAAACAGCTCTCAATGGCCCTGCTCCGTTTGTCCCTTCCCCCAACCCACACCTGTGGGGGGCGGGGTGAGGACATCCTAATATTTCCTGGACACCTTGAGCTCTGGACCCCATTTCAAATCCCTATTTGGGGCCCCCCTCCTGGCTGAACCCTGTTACAGAAGGACTGTGTTTGTGGGTGTTTTAAGGGACTTTGGGGTCACAAAGAAAATTACTCTAAGTCTGTATAACTTTTTGAATAATTCCTTTCCTTTCACCAATCTCTTGCATTGAAAGACATAATTCCCTGGTGGCAGGCAAGGTGAACCTAGTACTGCAGGACACCAGGAGAAGGAGGGTTGTCCATTTGGTAATAGTATTTTGTCCCCCACTTCCCTCGGCCACAGGTCCATTCTGTAACACCAGGGCTAAAGAGAGGAAGCAGTCCAGAACAGGTATGCCATGCAGCACTGGGTCGTAGCATCCCAAGGGCTGGAGCCCAGTGAGGCACTCATCCCAGTGTGGGGCCCTACCTCAGGGAGCTGGCTTCCAACCTTGTAGGCCCTAAGCCCCAGGTGGGTCAGGCATCTGCTGCTCCCACCCATGCAAGGCAAAAGCAACAGCCCAAGAAGTCAAGATAGCAAGAATGTGAGCTGCAGAAGCTCACCTGCTTTTAAAAGCCCTCTTCCAGATTGTCATGCACTCCAGAAACCAGTGAGAGTGTCCAGCTTTCCAACCAATGAGGGCCAGTGATGGCCATATTTGCCTTTGCCCCTCTTCCATCCACCATGTTTGGCAAGGGGTCAAGTCTCTAATCACACATGCTGTGTACAAGCTCCCTTCTTGCTCTGCTGCCTTGGGGAGCAACACCTGTTGGTTTGTTTACAGTGATAGTTGCCTTTGTTTACAGTTTGTCTTGAGCAATTCTTCTGTTCTGGTGACCCTTCTCCTGGTGGGAGGGGGAGCAGCCTATGGTGCTAAAAGGGGGTCTTCCCTGTTCTCCAGTAATCTTGGGTCCAACCTATGCCATCACAGTAAGTATCATGCAAAAATAAAAGCAGAGTCTGGTTGGGAGGGGTAAAAAAAATAAATTATCTAAGTAAAATCAGCGTTTGGAGAAAGAAAAAGTTTATTGTTAGGAAAACTAATATTCAAATCTATCTAAAGAGAGCTCAAAACTCAGGTGTTTTATATAACAAGGGAAGGGAGGATGAGTGAGGTAAAGAGGTGCATGGGGACACTAGACAGCCAGATGCTGAGGAGTCCAAGTAAAAGGTCAAAATTTCTAATCCCTTTGTTTCTGGTTGAGGGGCACTGATCTGAGTCTGGTTGTGCAGTGAGTACTTTGTGCATATTTCCCCACCCCTTCACTGACAAAGGGGCTGCTCAAGCCTCAAGCAGATTTCCTGTGGTTAATTAGCATATGTATAGCAGGAGCTATTAGCCAGCTTGAAGGCCATCAGAAAGAGCAAGCATTTCACTTACAGGAGTAATAAAGAAAGTTAGCCTTTATTGGACATTTATTATATGTCAAGTACTGTGCTAATGCATCTAGAAACTTTTCCATTTCACTTAAGATACCCAATTTATTGAGGTACAATTATTCACAGTATTTTCTTTTAATCTTTTCAAATTTTGTGAAGCTGGTAGTAGCATCAGCAATTCATTTCTGATATCAGTTCTTCACATCTTCTCTATTTTTTTCTGTCAATTGAGCTAATCATTTCTTAATGTTTTTCATTAAAATTGTTTATTTCAACTATTTTTTATTCTCTTATTTATCTCCATTCTCATCTTTATTGTTTCTCTTCTTCCAAACCTTTGTATTTAGTTTGTTCTTCTGCTAATTCTTTAAGGTGTGAGGTTAGGTCCTGAGGCATCTTTATAGTTTCTATTTCAGATGAATATTTTGATGCTGGAGACTCACAGAAAGGCCAAGGGAAGCCTCAACCATGGGCAGCATCCTGTCTGTGTGCAAGAAGGAATTTGAGATCAACACAGGAATATTCGGTAAATGGCAGGGTTTTTCTTAACATGAAAGCACACACTCAGGTAAAAAAGCACAGGCAAACTTGAGAACTGAGATGCTCCAAAAGGTTTTGGGGGTAACCTTGCATTTGGTGTTATTGGAGAGGAACTCACAAAGGGATGGATCTAAGCAGAGGGGAGGTGGAGCACGTGAGGCACCTGTTTCCAATGGGAGGGGCTGTTTTTTTTCTTTATTTGGGCCTTTCAGAGCTATCCTGGCATTGGTGCTTAATGGATTCTGCTCTATCTCTAATGCTAATGGTATTATAATGGTATTATATTCAGCACTAGGTCACCTTTCAGTCAGGGTACCTGACCTAGCTGGATAGAACAATGCCTGGTTTGTTTCCATGGCTTCCTTGTGATAATGTAGATACAGTCACACAGACATAGGCAGAGTGGGAATGATAGGTCAAGTCCAGAATGTCACCAGGGCAGAAAGCCCCAGGTGCCTAGCAATGGGCAAAACTGAGAAAACCATTATTGTATGTAGGGTGGGACCTCATCCCCAGGGTGACCTCTCCTCCCCTAGGATATTGCTGCTTATTTGGTTAAGACCGTCTCCCGACTTTTCCACCCCTGGCATGTTGCTAGTCATGTGGCAGACATCCTTAGAGAAGGAACTGGGGACTGGAGACAAGCCTCCTGCAACTCCCATACAAGGACAGGAGATGATGGGACAGACCCCAATAGGTCAGCTTAAACAAGGAAGTAATTGGCTTCTTCCAGCCAGGAAAAGCACCTTTGCCAACACCCTGGGGCAGCCCTTTCAGCTGCCTACTGGCTTCTTTTCTTTTGAGTGTACTTTGCCTTTGCTTGCTGAATAAATTTTCTCTTATGATTTGAGTGCTTTGGTTCTCAAATCTTTTCTTGGACAAACTCAAGGACTGAGGTCTAAATTTGCTGGCAGCACTTGTAAGCTTTTTTCCTCTTACAAAACTGTTTTCCTGTGGAGGGAAGGAATTAGCAAGCACTGGTAGCCACAGTGTACTTCTTCATTGATTAGGAGCAGCTTGCGGTAAGTGGCCTTAGAGTTCATGGGGTTGGGAGTGAAACTATGATCTTTGCTTCAGGCTTCTGAAAAACATATGAGTGGCACATCTCCATTACATTTTACCTCTTATGCTGTACATTTCTGTTGGTACATGTATGTTCATGAAGGATCTTCTTCATGGTTCCTATGGGCCTTGATTCCTGTGGAGAAACCTAGAGGAAAAAATTAGTGGAACAAACTACTTGACTCATCATAGTATTTGTTGTCAGTCTACAACCAGTACTCATCTCCCACTTAGATTCTTAATTTTAGTTCCTCAGTTCTGTATAATATCAGTAGATCATAATAGCTTGCTTGGTCATGTGACCCATAACTTAGTTCCTAAGGTGCCTGAATCCTTAATTCCCCCCTTTTAGGTTAGAGTTGCTGCAGGTGACAAAATATGCTGGGAAGTGCTGACAGGTGATCAAATGTATCACCTAAGTTCCATGCATTTTTCTTTTTCTAAAATTTTATTTTAGTCGTTGTTCAAGTACATTTTTCTTTTTGTAGCCATTGTATAAAAGGAAGTCAATGCCTTCCTTATTATCAGGGTTAGTAACCCTTGACATAGTGTTTGAGTCCTCATCTACTGGTGCCTGGACCCAAGAAGCCCAAGTATCTCAGTTGGCAGTTGTATCTTCTAGTTCAGCAGGACTGTTTCTATAATCCATTAAACATAAGGATATCTAATCAGATTCCAGAGATGCAAGGACAGAAATACAAAGCCACTAGTGGGTTGTTTGGAGTGTTAGTAAGTGGGGCCATTTTTAATTTTATTCTTTGGTTCTCAGATCCATGTTTCATTCCTGTTGAAGGCATTGTAACATACAAAGTTCTCTGAATTAAGGCATGTACTTCATCCAAAAGTATGAAATACATAGATCACTGCCTTCAAACTATCCCTTTACCTGTACCTTAAGTTGGTCATTCCAACATTGTGCAGTGCTGGCTGGCCCCAGGTTGTGCAGTGTGTTACTACCAGTGTACCCCATGCTTGTGGATCCACTCCCACACCTCACATCAGTTATTCATTCAGCTTCCAAACAGTGTTGCTGTTTGCAGTCCTGTGGGCAGGAAAAGATAAAGGGATCACAAGAATGGGCATCTTTCCTTGTCAGGATGAACCACTGACTCTTCTAGGACAGAAGGGATCCAACATAGCCAGTTTACTACCAAGTCGCTGATTGGTCTCTTTGAATAATAGTATATTGTTAGGGGCACAGTGTTCGTTTTGTTGCCAGCTGGTTGAACATTAACTAGAAGTATATCAATAAGATGGAGTCCATGCCGTTCGGCCCATGTATACACTCCATGTCCAACACTTTGCCATTCTATTGACGTGCCCATAGTACCAGTTCTGGGGTGCTCAAACAACTAAGTCTGAGTAATGCCAACTAAGTCATTTCACTTATGCATTAGGTCTGACTCTCTTCTACGTGGATACTTTGTGCAGGACATTATGATGTAAGAATCTCTTCTAATTGTGCCTACTCCTATACATCTAGATACCTGCCTCTACCTCAAAGTTCCTTGTCTCAATCTTTCAGTCTTTTTTCATTTCAGGCTCCTGATTAGTTGGGTGGGCCATTGTCCATTGCTTTGAAATATGTATGTTTTCACTTTGGGCTACTTCTACTGCCATATAAGTTAGAGGACCGGGCACCAATTATTTACAGTAGGGTTTTCTATTGTCTGGTGATGACTTCACTCAGGTTTTCTGTCTGAAAATATCTGCATAGTCTAACAGGTAAAAAAAATATACTTTTTTTGGAAGATACACAAAATATTTATGCCATCTGTGTGACTTATTAGATCATGCTGCCTTTAGGCTTACTCCTAGTCCGTGCTGGAGAATGGTGAGGTACTGATAACAATTCATTCTTGCTCAACACATTGTTCTCACCGTGTAAAGTGGTATCTCGCTGTGGTTTTGATTTGCATCTCTCTGATGGTTAGTGGTGCTGAGCATCCTTTCATATGTCTCTGGGCCCTCTGTATGTCCTCTTTAGAGTAATGTCTGTTTAGGTCCTTTGCCCATTTTTAATTAGGATTGTTTGTCTTCCTGGAGTGGAATTGTATGAATTCTTCCTGTATTTTGAAGATCAGACCCTTGTCTGAGGTATCATTGGCAAATGTTTTCCAATATGGTTTGTTCCCTTTTCATTTTACTGCTGTTTTCTTTAGCTGTGTAGCTCTTTATTTTGATAAAGTTCCATTTGTTTATTCTTTCCTTTATGTCCCTTGCTCTAGAGGATATATCGGTGAAAATATTGCTGTGTGGAATATCTGAGATTTTTCCTGCCTATGTTTTCCTGTAGGACTTTTGTGGTGGTGTGACTTATATTTAAGTCTTTTATCCACCTTGAGTTTATTTGGGTATATGGTGTAATCTGGTGATTCAGTTTTATTTTTTTGCATTTAGCTGTCCAGATCTCCCAATACCATTTGTTGAAGAGGCTATTTTTTACTCCATTTTATGCTTCTGCCCTCTTTATTGAATATTCATTGACCATAGAGATATGGGGGCACAGAAGAGGCAGCCACACATTGATGTTTTCCTCCCTTTTTCTTCCTCCCTTCCCCCTCTTTAAAAATAAATAAATAAATAAAACCTTGATCCATTTTTTTTTTGTATAGGTATCTGAAAATCTTCCAGCTCGATCATGGGTGTGTCAATTTTAAACTTTTATTCTATTACTTTTACCTTTTTTTATATTTTGAGGTTCTGTTATCATTTGTAAAACTATTGGCTGGTTATTCTTTTTAGATTTTTCTTGAATTTTATAAACTATGTTTGTTCTTATTATAGCTATTTTACCTTAAGTTTGATTTTGTCTCTTCTGTTAGCCTTTAAGATTATTTCCTCAACTGTTATATACCAGACACACCTGCATATGGATTTCTCTATATTGCTTGGTATATAAAGTCTATTTTACATCTGAGAACTTACGTCTCTTCAATATTGAAATTATTTTAACTCTTACTTCTTCAAATATCACTTTATTTATTATTCCTTTATTGTATTCTCCTGGAACTACTATTAAATCTAAACTCGTGCCCTTCAGTCGATCATCTTTTTAAAACCACTTTTCATGTATCTTGTGACATTTTTTTCTCTGTCCTGTACTATGGATGAGTTACTCAATACTATCTTCTAATTTTTTTCATTCTCTCTTCAAGGTCTAATCAAAAGTTTATCCTGTCCATTAATACCTTTATTTTAATTACTGGAATTTTCTTTTTTTAAATTTGTAATAGGTTGATATTCATATCCATCTTTTTGCTGCTGCCTGTTTTTCTTGTTATTCTTATAAATTTATTCATGAATTTATGTTTATGAGTATCCTGATCATACTTATTTCAAAGTTTTTTATACTCCAATTAATAGTTATTATTATTAGCTTTTTGAATTAGAGGTGCTTTTTCTCTCATTTCTTTTCAACTTTTCTCTTTCTGGCAGATTTGTTGTTACCTCTACCAGCCACCTTATATCTTCAGTCCAAAACCAGTATGTCTTAGTTTGGAATACACAAGAATCAGAACCTCAAACAATAATTTTAGTTGAACAGTGTATTTTAGAGTTGATCTAGGGAATCACTCCAAAGGTAATGAAAAAAATGAGATAAAAAAAGGGAAGACAGGAAAAAGGTTTTTTTATTGAGAAAATTATCACTGTGGATAAAGACTTATTTTCCTAGGGAATAATGGGATCTAGTATAAAATACCCACCTTAGACTTACCCTCCTAAAGGAATGAGGAACCTAGAATTTATCCACCAATTTTCATTAAGCAGTGGTTGAGGGATACTTTGGGGGATATTAATTCCTATGCAATTCTGATTAGTGGCATGAGTTACAAATAGGACATCAAGTGCCAGAGATAACATGCAGGCAAGGAGACACAGTTTTGCACATTTGAAAGTCAGATTAGTGTGGGGCACTGATAGTTTCTGGTATATAAGATATATTTATGGTTCAAGACTGCTCACAAGAATGTTGGACATATTTCAGCTTCAGTCACTCATCCTACAGGCACATTAGTCAGTTCTGCTCACTATTCTGTGGTCTGTGTTCTTGCAATGCCCAAGGTATATTGCTTAATATAAGCTGCCTTAAGCAGAGGTTGTTAACATCTTTTCTCAACCTTCTTTCATGAGTGGGAGGACTGGATCCTAGATCTTGCCTTTAATCAGTAAGCCTGCTCCTAGTTTCCAAGATTACTTGAAGCACTTTCAACTCCCAAGACTCTTTAGGAGACTCATTCCTACATCCCAGGACTGATTGTGAGCTCAGAGAGCAGCAGGTCATGATTTAAGCTTTACTCATTGCTCTATATTTTTAACATTGGAATCACAGAGTTTCTTCTTCTGGCCTGCTTGTGTCATTAATTTTCACTATTTATATTTTACTTAGCATTATTCTGTGTTTGGTGCAGAGGGCACCTCAAAGAATGAACTTAAAATTCCATGTCCGTTGAAAGCCTAAGCCTTCTGTTCTGACTTCACATTCTCCTAAGGCTAGCTCCTCATTATCTTTACAAAACTTGCACACCATTTCATTTTTGCCTGTCTCTATCTATTGCTCCTCTCTAACATCATCTTTGGATATCTGATTCCTGTTTGGCTCTCCGTTTTGATTCCTGATGTTTGCCTCAGTCCATTGTCTCTGACCTCAGAGCAGGCATCGTTATTCTGTATTTTAAAAAATCTGAAATTAGGCTTCTTCTCATTCAGTCATAGTTTGGCACTGTATCCTAAACCCTGAAAGATCAACCACACAGAACCATTTTCTACCTGATCTTTCTAAGAGGTGAAAAGCATCAGATACCTTCTTTGTACTACTACTAACCCATGTGCACATCGCTTTTGTTTAGTGTCTATCACACCATATTGAAATATGTTCCTGTGAGACTTCCTTTCTTACTAGCCTCTGAACTTCTCAAGGGTAAGAAAAATATATTTAAATATTTATTTTTTTAATTTGATTTTTTTATACTGAGTTTTACTCTTACAGGCAAAACAAAACAAAAACATACCTACACAGAACCTATTCTGATTTTCACCACAAGATGGAACCGCCAGTATTCAGATCATAAAGAAAGACAACAACAACAACAACAATCACTTAAAGTCAAAACAGAGAATTGATACAATGTTCAATTCTCCTTGAACAAATACTGAGTAAGAACTTACACTTTGCTTGGGACAGAAAAGACAACTCAAGCTTTCCATAATTTAGGCTTATGCTCCCTATCCTAAACTAGAGCATAAGTGATTTTTGAGGGAATTAATTTTTAGAAAAGATTGAACTGATTTTATATAAAGTTGTTAAAGTAAATATTCATTATATTTCAAAAACTAGAGCATACTTATTGCCAGTCGCATGAAAGAGATCTTTACAGTTGGTGTCTTTATTTTTAATTTTATATTTGATTATCCTGACGTCTAAAAGAGAAAAGCCTTAAGACTATCTCACAAAATGAAACTTTATGAGTTATCATCAATTTTGTTAGCTTAGGCAAATTCAGGAAAGCTAAAAAGCTGCCTATTCCAAACATTTGGGAAGTAAAAAATCCTTTTTATGATTTTAATAAAGTCACTATTAAATTGAATGCTCCAATAGGATTATATTAATTCATATTTTTTCCTTTTTTCTTTACCTCATTCGTTGAACAAACATTTGTTGTCTACTTTAAGCATATTAGATAGGCCTAATTAGTTCCAAAACTTCTCTTATAAAAGAGGAAGAACAAATACTTCAGGTACTCCAGGGGCCCACTGAAATAACCAGTTGTTTCTCAATTAAAAACTTTCTTCCCTGGATGATGTGGTTCAGTGGATTCAATGCTGGCCTGGGAACAAAAGGGCCACCAGTTCGATTCCCAGTCAGGGCACATGCTTCAGTTGTGGGCCAGGTCTCCAGCAGGGGGCACATAAAAGGCAACCACACATTGATGTTTCTCTCCCACATTCCCTCCTTTCCTCTCTCTAAAAATAAAATAAATTCAAAAGTGGTTTAAAAAAGTCTCTTAAAATTTGAACTTTGGGAAGGCTGTCAAACTTAACTAAAGATTATAACATAAACTTTTTTAAAACAATACATCTTTATGATAATCACTTTAACAGATATTAATTAAACTTAAAACCGATTTGCAAATCGAATAATTTGTCCAGACCACATGATCCTGTTTAATTTATGTGTTTACTTTCCTTCGGTTAGTAAAATATTACCTCTAGTTGTACCAGCCGGAGACAGAAAACACACCATGTGTAATACGCAGATGAACACCTAGCACATAAAGACCATACGCGTAATTCAAGTTACTAATTTGGTAGAGAAAGCACAAGAAATTCTCATTTGGTTGTCTTTTTTGCTTCTTCCTTCTACACAAAACTTTGGCAATTTTTCTAGTCCCCTTTAACTCATCCAGAAATTAGAACAGTCTACTTTTAATTCTATTTCCTTAAAATTATATTGCCATAATTTACACCTTTTATTACCAAAGCCATATATTTCCCCCCAACTTAAATGTAAGCAATTAGCATTCTTTAGAGTGAAAAATTCATGAATACATTTCATAAATCTTACCCCATTTACTAGACATTTAGTAAAAACCATTTCAATTAGTCTAAAGTGCAACCTAAGCTGCTCCTTTCCAAAAAAGAATAAAAAAATCTAAAGCACAGACAACATTTCAGGAAGAGACTAGGACTAGTTTTAGCATTTTATCTCCTAATTTTTCTCTTTAACCTAAGCTGACCTTCTAACTGCTGTACTGTTGCCTCAGGTGCTTCTTCCTTATCGCCCACGCTGGTCCTCTGCAAGGCCCGCAGGAGCATTGAGGGAGTCCTCCCAATATTGGTACACCACTCTGGGATTCCCCCCACTATTCCCAGGACTCCCCTTCGGCCTTCCCTACCTGGCATGGTATCACATGCAGTCTACTGACGGGTATTTTCTGGAATATCCTGTTCGTGATGCCAATAATAACACAGGAGCTCCAAACTGGGGAGCTGCTTAATTGTTCGCGATATGCCAAAACAAACAAACAAAAACAAACAAACAAAAAAGCCCACCCAGAAGACTAGCAGATGTGGACATGCCATTTATTATGCACACTACAGGGGAGTGTATGGAAGGCAGCAGGTCAGTGAGAGAGACCACACCTCCTCCTGTCTGAGGCACCTTATAAGGAGTCCCAGACAAAGAGGCAGCAAGGTCAATGTGTGACTCTAAACTACCTGACCTCAGTGAACATGTGCAGAAAGAGAAGGTGAAGAAGCAGTCACAGGACAAAAAGTAGCTCCCCAAAGGAGATAAGGAGGGAGTTACAATCCATTCCCAAAATGATACACATTCCTTCTGGCCTGTGGCTCTCCGACCAGCCCTTGTAAGGGGTGCTGAGAGAGCCATATCAGCATCCACCGCACAGTGCCTATTTTAAGAAAATAATCTTCAGTCATTTCTCTAACCATTGGCTTTAGGGTTGAAGTCAATAAAATGTTGCAATTCCCGTTGACATAGCCTAAGTTGTAGTTTGTTATATAAATCAGCAAATTGTCTGGTGGAGATTCATGTGAGTCTCAAAAAAAAAAAACACCTCAATTTCTTTTCCTGTCATAAACATTTAAATCATTTGTTGAATTCACATTTTAGTGAGAGACGTAGATACGGTACTTACATATAATTACAAAATATAAATAATGAATACAATTCTGAGTGCACTGAGGAGAGTGTTCAGCTATTCCTGGAAAATAATTTGAACAAAGATGTGGTAGGGGAAATATGTGGAGAGTGTTTGAGTAGCAGTGGACTTCAATACATGAATCAGAAGGAAGGAAAGCAAAAGGATCAGGGAAGTGAAAATTTATGAAAAAATGATGTAGAAATGATACTCTGGAGATGGCTAAAAACTACTAAAATGTAAAGATGCATCATATTCCCAATTTAGCATAGTGCTCTTTATTCATTTGATATTACTCTTCTTAAAAACCTTCAGTAAGATGCCTGAATGAAAAGTGCACAGGCTTCATCAGGCTTATATTCATGAGTGACCATTCTTAGTTGATGTACAATTACCTCATCAAAAGGAAGTTAAGCCTCATTTTGACTTTTATTTAGCCTTATAAAATATGCCAGACTGAAGAAATCTGCCTGTTATTCATATTTATTTGTCACAGAAGACAATTTGTAGTTAAAGAAGATGTCCAAGGAATACATTTAAATCATTTATGGTCCTTCAAGTTCTAGAAAAAATAATCATGCTATAGCCACTAAATCCTGAATCCGTATCTATAAGACTTCACATTTATAGAGGAAAAGGATAAAGTTTAATTTCCTTTGAACTCATCTTATTAAATTTATATGGGAAGAACAAAGACACAAGCTGGATCAAAGTTTTACTTCTCACGGCGAAATAATTTGATGGTAGGATGACTCAAATTATCACCAAAGGCACTTATTTTGATTTATTTTCCTTTGCCAGTGGTGAGAATTAAGGTGTGTAACAATACCATTACTTGTTAATTCATTTGACTCAGTCAAGCTTGAAGATGCAGTGAAGAATGTGGGAACTGGTATGGGAATAGAATGATCACTTCATTGCTTTGATAATCTTATTTTAAGAACTAGAGAAGTCACTTTTGATTTAGCTTTAGATCCTAGCTGTGTAACTCTTTCGCCCCCCTGCAGAGACCTAGCCTCCTCACCCGCCCAACCTGCCCCATAGTCAGCAATCCCTAAGGCAGCAAAGGATGGTAGCTCATGCATGACTAATCACAAGGTCCCGGCCATTGGCAGGGTAAAGATAACATCTTGATCTAAGTTTTATTTCAGTTCCTCAGCCCTAAGGTAAAACAATCTTCTGACTACTTTCCCCAGACGGGACTGAGGGACACCAGAAAAGACTCCAGAGCTGCACTCAAAACCAGAAGAAATGATTCATGACCCTTTCCTCACCTCTGACCACCCAGCTCCCAGCATGACCTCAAACTCCTAATCCACAGGGTCTTGTGATTTTGCCCTATATAATCTTTAAACTACATGCTATTGGAGAGTTCGAGCCTTTGAGCATCAGCTTCTCGTTCTCCTGGATGGTACCATTATCAACAATATCTTAGTAAAAAACAGAGCACATTATACACAAGTCCATTCTAGTCATAGTTGCAGATTAGTGGTTATTTTCTCTTTGGTAAATCGTCTAAAATTAACTAGTGTGGTTTACTGTTTTTTTCAAATAACCTTTTGGTGTTTTTATAAATGTGACATTAAATTTGAAAACAAAAATATTGTCTTTGAGATCTTAAATTTTTTCATTGTAAGAGATATTACATAGCAGTTTCTATCAGTAGTGAGAGCTTTATTCCTGACATTCAAGATACTCCTCACTACCCAGTTTATTTTTTCCTATTGAATCTACCTCTAGCGATTTCTTTTTTAAGTTATATTTTATGCTATTACAGTTGTCTCAGATTTTTCCCCTTTATCCCCTCCACCTAGCTTCCCCGTCTTCTTCAGACAATGCCAACATCATTGTCCATGTCCATGTTTCCTGCATATATATTCATTGGATACTCTATTTCTTATGCTGTTTTATATCCCCATAACTATTCTATAACTACTAATTTGTACTTCTTTTTTTAAGATTTTATTTATTTATTTTTAGAGAGGGAAGGGAGGGGGGAGAGGGAGAGAGAGAGAGAGAGAAACATCAATGTGCGGTTGCTGGGGGTTCTGGCCTGCAACCCAGGAATGTACCCTGGCTGGGAATCGAAGCTGGGACACTTTGGTTCCCAGCCCGAGGTCAATCCACTGAGCTACGCCAGCCAGGGCTTAATCTGTACTTCTTAATCCCTTCACCTTTTTCATCAATTCCTCCAAACCCCTCCCATCTGGCAACCATCAAAACATTCTCTGTACCTATCATTTTATTTGTGTTCTAATTCTCTATTTTGTATTTTAGATTCAATTGTTGATAGGTATGTATTCATTGCCATTTTATTATTCATATTTTGGTCTTCTTAAAGAAGAACCTTTAATATTTTATATAATACTGGTTTGGCGATGATGAACCCCTTTAGCTTTTTCTTGTGTGAGTTCTTTATCTGTCCTATTCTAAATGATAGCTTTGCTGGGTAGAGTAATCTTGGTTGTAGGTCCTTGATTTTTATCACTTTGTATATTTCTTGCCAATCCCTCCTAGCCTGCAAAGTTTCTTCTGAGAAATCAGCTGATAGTCTTATGGCAACTGCCTTCTAGGTAATTAATGGCTTTTCTCTTCCTGCTTTTAAGATTCTCTTTGTATTTAATCTTTGGCATTTTAATTATGCTGTGTCTTGGACTGGACCTCTTTGGGTCCATCTTGTTTGGGACTGTCTCTGCTTCCTGGTCTTGTGTGTTTAATTTCCTTCACCAAGTTACGAAATTTTTCTCATTTTTTCAACTAGGTTTCCAATTTCTTGCTTTCTCTGCTCCTTCTGGCACCCCTGTCATGCAGATGTTGGTAAGCTTGAAGTTGTACCAGAGGCTTCTTAAATCATTGTATGCTATTTATTTCAATTATCGTACCCTTCATTCCTGACTGGATATTTTGCATACTTTTGAGGTCCTCACTAAGTTCTTTGAGTATCCTTATAACCAGTATTTTGAATTCTGCATCTCATAGAATGCTTTTCTCCATTTTGTTTATTTCTTTTTCTGGAGAGTTGCGCTTTCATTTGGGCCATATTTCTTTGTCTCCTGATTTTGGCAGCCTCTTTGTTTCTTTTTATGTATTAGATCTACAGCATCTCCCGAGCTTGATAGAGTAGGCTAATGTCCTAAGTGTCCTGTAGGGTCCAGTGGCACAGCCTCCCCTATTACTGAAGCTGGGTACTCAAGGTATGCCTTTTGTGTGGGCTGAATACATACTGTTCTCATAATTGACCTTTGATTGCTGTTGGCACAGCCAAGGTCAGCCTCTGCCTGTTTTGTCCAGGGTCACACAACTTTAGGTACAAAGCGATCTGCAGATAATTACTATTTGTACCAGGCTTGGAGGTGCCCAGGAGAGGCCAAGCTGTGAACCAAGGCAGGCTCCTGCTAGTGCCAGGGCCTGGGGCAAGGTAGTGAGAGATAGCTAAGCTCACTGAAGCCAGGTGTTGTTTGTTCAAGATAATTTTGGAAAATCTGAAGCATGGGCCAACACAAGCCATTCATATGGAAAAGCCACTGGAAACAGGTTGGGCAAGTAGAAGTTGGGTGGGGCAGGGTCTCAGCAAATCACCAGTTGAGATAAACAGGGTGAGCCAGGTTGATGGAGACTCAAATATGGTGCCTGCCTGCTGCCTGGCCCATAGGGGGATGTCTCAGAAAAGAAACAATGGCCTTTGCCAGCACTTGTTTGAGAGACAGCTACTTCTGCAGCTTTAGAACCAATGCCAGACATTCAGTTCCTCTCCAGTGCCTTTCAAGCTACTATGCCTGCACTGGACCACAGAGTAAGGGAGTCTGATTAAGTGTGTGTTTGGGCCTTTTTGTTGGAATTGCCTGAGATTCCAGAAGCTTCTATCTTCCACTCTCAATCCCTGCTGGTTTTTATAGCCAGGAATTGTGTGGACTTATCAGCCTGGCACTGGAACCCTGGGCCGGGGGGCCTGGTGTGGGTCTGGGACTCCTCACTCCCAAGACATTTTTTCATTTTTATCTGCCACACATGTTGTGCGACCAGTCTGTTCCACAACTCTGCCCCTCCTACAAGTCTCAATGTGGTTTCTTCTTTAATTTCATAATTTTGGGACTTCCATTCAGCTCAATTTCTGACAATTCTGAATGGTAGTTCTATACTTTAGTTGCAGTTTTGATGTGGTTGTGTGAGAAGGCGAGCTGTGTTTACCTACACCATCATCTTCACTGAAGTTCCTTATAGTGATTTCAATTTGTTTCCTTCTCTTTTACTGAGAATTCATTTACTTATTCCTTCACTCATTCTTGTATTTATTCAACTCATGTGTAATGAGTAAATACCATGTGATAGGCACTGCATTGACAAAGAAAAATGTGACATTTTATCTCATAAAACAAAATGTAAACAATGTCTGAAAAAGGGAAGAACTTTAGGTACTTTCTGTGTATGAGAATTGAAAGAAGACCAGTGTGGCCTTGGCTGGTGTGGCTCAGTGGTTGAGTGTCGGCCTGCAAACCAGAGGTTCGCTGGTTTGATTCCTGGTCAGGGCACATGCCTAGGTTGCAGGCCAGGTCCTCAGTAGGCAACACATGAGAGGCAACCACACATTGATGTTCCTCTCCCTTCTCCTCTGTCTAAAAATAAATCTTTGAAAAAAAAATACAAACACCGCCCCCCCCCCCAAAAAAAAGAGAAGACCAGTGTGACTGGAGCATAATGAGTGAGGAGTGGGATGAATAAGTGTTTCACAAAATAGATGTGTTTAACTCTCAGTCAGTCGAAAACCTAAAATTTTTACCTAGAGTATATTGTGGTTCATATTTTTCTACTTTGTCTGTGCCCCCAAAAGGCAGTAACATCTTTTCTTTTTGCCAGAGGCAGGGAATCAGGGTGGGCAAAATGGATGAATGGGATAAAAATGTTATAATCATCCAGTTATAAAATAAGTCTTAGAGCTACAAAGTACAGCATGGTGACTATAGTTAATAGTACCATATTGCATATTTGACACTTGCTAATAGATCTTAAAGTCCTCATCAAAATGGAAAAAAACCTTCTTGGTAACTATAAGAAAAAGGTAGTGAGGATGATGATTTTTTTTTTTAAGTAGAGTAAACCCAAATCCATCCATTTTTATATCTGCAGTATTCACTACACATGAATTGCTACTTCTGGAACTTGTTTATTTTGTACATTGCATATGCTTCTTTAAAATATATCCTCACAACAAATTTTCTGGATTCTCTAGCTTTTTGAATCCTTGATGTTTGGATTACCAAGGGAAAAATCAAGGTACAGTTAATTTCAGAGAATTTCATGTCAACATCTTGTTAAACTAAAAATCTTTAACTTTTATGGCTAAAGTATTTTTTAAAGTAAGATTTTATTGAGCCAAAAATGCTTGCCTAAGAAAAAAAAAAGACTGCCCTTCGGGAATGGAGTCTATACCAGGAGCATAACAAATTACAAAGACAGTATGTCCACTGTCTCACAGTTCTGGAAGCTTTTTTATACATGAGGTTGGGGGGGAGAAGTAATCTGAAAAAAAATTAAATTAGCTTTATGCAAGGGAGAGGAGAAGGTGCATGGAGCCAGCTCTGGCATAGGTGTAGAGGCTGCATAAAAAATGCCCACTTCTGTAGATTGGTTCTGGGCAGCTGTCCAGAAAGCCCGTGTTGTAAACAAGAGAGGCTCCTGGGGTTAGATGGTGTTGGCTAAAATCATCTGCGGAAATAGCCACCTGGAAATTAATCCAAAATTCTAACAATCCAAACATGAATGTGAGAAGTCTTTTGTTAGCTGCCCAGCAGTCATTAACAGATTAATAATTCAGTATCTTTTTCTCATTCACCAGCCCCTGTAATTTTACTAATTGATTGATGAACTCCTTATTGAATTTATTGGGGTTACATTGGTTAATAATAAATTGAAGGATTTCTCCTTTAGGATAGTTTCTGAGCCATTGAAAAGAAGGTGGCAAACCTTGAAGGATCAGAGAAAGTGATGACTTCATTCAGTCAAAAATCCATGAAATACCTACTCTCTATAAGGCACGGTGCTAGAGTAGTAAACTAACTGAAATTCATGAGTACAATAAGCTAATGGTCACAGCAAAAATAAAATTTATAATTTTATATATAAATGGAATCAAAAGCCTTGGTTGAGTGATATTAACAGATATTAAGTGCAAAAAGGACTCATTTGGAGTAGATTATCATCTGTGATAGTCATATTGCATTATTTGAAAATCTTTACTTTCTACTTGGAAAAAAAGCATGTTTTTCCAAGTTTTATGTACATAAGTTTATGATAAGATATATAGAAGGTTAACCTGAATGTTAACTGACCTAAAGACACTCTGAAATGTAGCAAAATGGAACTTGGTCTAAATTTCTGCTGTCAATTTTCCTTTATCATCTTCTAAAAACAATTTCTTCTAAAAAATTAATTAACTTGCAAATTCATGTATATTAAGAGATCTAGTTAAATGAGGTAATCTGGATAACTACCTAGGTCTTAAGATACTGATAATATGGTTTTATTTTATTTGGTTTTGTTTTCTATGCCAAGACAGATGCAAATGAAGGTGCTTTGAATCACAAGTCCCACAGAAATACAAAGTGTTATTTTCCTAGAAAACTAAAAGAATCTGGATGACATTAGTATAACTTTATTGGCATTGTCTATGTAGTCGTTGAGAAACTCAAGACTACTCTTTCTCCTACAAAGTGAACATTCTTTCATCCAGTCACGTTACAAAAGTTTGTAATCCACAAATTCATGCGCCTTTGAAATTCTATATCCCAGGCCTTGACAAGAAAAAATCATTTCTAAATTGGTTTGGCAATGTTGTCACTTCTTACCATGCAAATAACAACTGCCAACTCAGATGGCCTTAGGCTAAAGTAACGTAAACCGATGTATTATGTGTTTTTGCTGTGTTACAATAATTAGATCAAAGGTATAGCTTTGATATACAGTTATTACCACTTTCAGAGTGCAGGCTATGTGTAAAGAAAGGCTTTGATTATAGTCATAGGCTATAAAAAACACAGGAGACACTGTGATGAAAGTCAATGTATATTGGTTTTAGTCTAGAGCACATTTCCACCCCCCCAGAAACCACTGAGGGCAAACTGTTTTTGTTGTTGCCTTTACAAAAATGGAGATATAATTAACATATAACACTGTGTAAGTTTAAGATGTACAATGTGTTGATTTGCTGTCAATATATTGCAATGTGATTACCATCATAACATTAGATAACACCTCCATTACATATTATAATTATCATTTCTTTTTGTGGTGAAAGAAGTTAAGATATAGTCTCTTAGCAAGTTCAAAGTATATCATACCATGCATATTGTTAACTGCAATAACAATGCTGTGCATCATATCTCCAAAATTTATTTTTTTCTCATTGCAAGTTTGTATCCTTTGACCAGCATCTCCCCAATTTACCACCCACCAGTCCCTGGCAGCTGCCATTCGATTCTTCCCCTCTATGAGTTTAGTTTTGTAGATTCCACACAGAATGTACAATGCAGTAGTTGTTTTCTTCATGTGACTTATCTCACTTAGCACAATGCCCTCAAGGCCTGTCCACATTCTTCACAAATAGCAAGATTTACTTCTTTCTCATAGCTAAATAATATTCCATTCCATTGTGTGTGTCTCTTCTTTATTCATGGATCCACTGACAGATGTGTGGGTGCTTTTGATATCTTGGCTACTGTGAATAATGCTTCAATGAACATGTAGGTGGGGATATTGTTCCAATATCTAGATTATTTCCCTTGGATATATACATGAAAGTAAGATTGCTAAATCATAGTGTGGTTCTATTTTTCTCCACATCTTTACCAACATTTCCCATCCATCTTTTGATAGCCATTCTAACAGGTGTGAAATAATGCCACACTGAGGTTTTGATTTACATTGTCCTGATGATGTTGACCATCGTTGCATGTACCTGTTCAACATTTATACATCTTGTTTAGGAAATTTTTCCATTCAGATACTCTGTTTTTAAAATCAGATTGTTTGCTTGTTTTCTTGATATTAACACCTATGTAACATGGAGGTTGCAAATATTTTTCCGATTCTTTAGATTGCCTTATCATCTTGCTGATTGTTTCTTTTGCTGTGCAGAAGCTTCCAAGTTAGATGTAGTCTCACGTGCTGATTTTTGCTTTTGTTGCTTAAACATTTGGTGTCACACCCAAAAAATTATTGCCAAGACCATTGTCAATGAGCTTATTTCCTATGTTTTTTTCTAAGAGTCTTAATGTTTTGGATTATATGTTTAAGTGCTTAATCTGTGTTGAGGTAAATCTTCTGAGTGGTTTAAGGTAAGTGTCCAAATTTATTTATTTTTCTTTATGAGGAAATCAGTATCTAGGAACAAAATCTGGTTTAAAAATATTTTTCACGGGATGCAGGTGAAGCCAAGAGTCCTTATGACTTAATTAAATTTAGCTTTAAATTTCAGGTCTAAAAAATCACCTGTCTCTCTCCCATAGCATAGTTAATTCTATCATGGAATTTTAAAAATTTTTGATGCAGACACCAACCCGCAATGTCTGCATCATCATGGATGAAATGCGACATTCACATGGACTACCGACACCGGTGGAGGAAAAGGGACAGCATGGCTTTTCTCTCAAGGGGAGCAAAAGCCTCAGCCCACCATGACAGGCCTTTATTTCTATCTCTGGGCACATTGCATAATGGTCCTCATTTTCTATATGCAGGTATGCTTTAGGTGGTAACCTTTTACAGAAAACAAAGGAGCCAATGCTGCTAATCACATCACAGAAGGGGGATGTTTGCAAATGAAAAGACACAATTGGTTGAACTGGTTACACTCATCCTTGGAAGGTTTAGCATGGATTTTAGGAAGTTGCTTTGCAGTAAATGTGCTCAATTCAGGGTGAGGGAGTTTTAGCAAAAAGCAAGACTCATAGTGGCCTAGGCACATTGCAGGCCTGATTCCCCATGGGAGAACCTATCTGTGGGCATGGGTTCTGTGCATCTTCCAATGGGAGCTGGGCCCATGCCATGCAGAACAGTCTCCTACAAATTTTGTGTGTTTTCACTATTCTCTCACTTGCTACTAAACATTCTTATATTATACAGTCTAAATTTAGGAATCTGACACATTTTATATAACTGGTTTAGTGAAGTATTATTTGGTAAATCTCCTTTTGGCCATTCACATCATGGGCTTCTAGACAGTTTATGTTCCCTTGGGTCATGTGACCAATCCTGGTTTTCTTTGTTGTCATTTTTGTATAACCAAACACCATAGAACACCAGCGGAGCATTGCTTCCTTTTGCAAAAAATTTGGGTAGGTCAATTTCAGGTAGATGGAATCAGGGGGTATATCAAATATTATAACTCACATGTCTTGTACATCATTCCTCCTCAAACCACTGATGAACATTGCTGCTTTGCCTTTATTAACTTCACTTATCTCACCTGTAAAACTCTAAATGAGGTAGAATTGATAATTATCCCTTTCTACTCCAATATTATAAGAAGTCTAAATGTACAATTAAAATGGTGAGGCGGGGTGGGAGATGAAGGTTTAATTTAAATTTAAACACCTAAGTTTTAATTTTTGTGTTTCATTTTTTAGAGACATTTGGTATATCCTTAGAGATGGTGATATTTGAGGAAACAAGGGAGAAGAAATAAAATTAAATCAACTTTTGGAACAATATCTTGTCCTGGCAGAAATAACTGGAAAAAAAATTACATAATTGTTTTCGACTGAAGATGGCCATTTACATATATGTGTTACTGCTTAGACCAACGAGTGCCAAAGAGTTTGGTCTGATGAATATTCTTTGTATGGAAAGTATAAATTTAAATAAGTTGATATTTAGAATCAAATATATATTTGTTAAGGAAGTGTACCCTCCACATAGGAGTGAGGAATAGTGTGTGGCAACCCATGTGGGCAGGCTCTGACAGGACAGACTTCAGGGGTCATCTTAAGTGTGGGATTTTATGTGTAAGGCTTGCCAAAGAATCATTTTGCTTAAGAGAGATACAGAACCAGAAGACAGACTTAAGGCTGGAAATAGAGAGTAACTGAATGCGCTAATACAATGGAGGACTAGGCAGAGGTAGAAGGAAATTCTGGTGAGCAGTAAATGGTAAGGGCTGTCATCATTCATTCAATCAATATTCACTGTAGAAATATTAACATTAACATGTGATTAAGAGAATGGGCCTCAAAAATAAAGTAGACCTAAAACCTAAACTCTAATTTTATATTTACAAGGTGCATTCTTGAACAAGTTCATGAGCTTTTCTGAGTCTTTTCTCAACTGTAAATTTGGGAGAATAATAAGCATCTCAAAGCATTGTGAAGATAGACAAGTTAATGTATTCATGTTTAATAACATTCAGTATAGTATAAGTAATAACATTATACCTGTTTTATTTTCATGCTATTAGCATTGCTTATTCAACTCTTTCTGTATACAAAAGAATTGCCAAGCTGTGGCAGTGTAAGAGACCAGAGCAAGTATGAAGTGAATGAAGTCAGGGTTCTGGGTAAGTCAGATTTGCTAAGACATCTCTTTGCAGTGTACTCTGGGAAATCTTTATGGGCCAGGAAACAATCTGTAAAGAAGCCAAACAGCAGTGAACACCAAAGAGGTTCTCCCAAAACCTTTATGGTTAAACCATGGGATACATGGTTTGATTCTATTATTATAGGGTCCTGATAAGTTCCACATTCATAGTGTAATCGAAGTCATCATGTCACGTAAATTAACTTGAGAGTCTCTAATACTTATGACTTGCTGGAAAATTGAAGGAAACTTTTATTGTTTAATGTGACAGCCCGATCCTCAAAATATTGTTTTCCAGAAAACAATTTGTATATAAGGGACAACACCAGCCTTTTAAGCAACATTTTTGCCACATTTTCTTAGTAGTCACTGATGGAAACTAATGTGCGGGGCCTGTGATAAGAAGCTGCTCTGTAACAGGCCATCACTGTTACCTAAAAGCAAACTAAAATGGCATAAATAATTGTGCTGTAGAAAGCCTTTCTATTGCACCTTACCGATCACTGACAATTTACATATCTTAGGAAAACCTTTGTTGGCTTCTGTATTTCTGCACTATTATGTGCTTTTCTGGATAATTACCAGTTAATGTGAAAAAGCAGATGGAAAAAAACCTTGAAATTTCTGATAGAGAATCCTCAAACCTCTCCTCTTATCTGTGCATAGCAGCTTCCTGATTTCAAAAGAAGTTTCAAAACCTTTGTTAAAAATGTCTCTGATTCCCAGTTTGAATGAACCAAATGACATTCAGCTAAAATTATTCTGCTTTTTCCACAATTAAATTCCATTATCATGAACTGTCAAAGTAAAATGGAAGGCCTCTTAACTAATGTGTCATTTGTTTGCTTGGTATGTTTTGTGGTATGAACTGTATAAAGCTGTGTGAAGTGTTTGTGTGTGTAGAGGGGAAACAATAACTGTAATTTTGCAACAATGTGTGGGCTGTATCCATCAGTCTCCTCCCCATTTTTCTCCAATTATCCCTTTAGAGAAAGGCTGACTGACCATTTAACTAAACTTAAGAAGTGGTAGACAGCTTCTATATGTACGTCCTCTAAGTGACTTGTTTTCCTGACTTTGTCTACCATTTGTGTTCGACATTAAACAAACTCTAATGTCATAACTCCTATTAAAAAATCTATGATTACAGCATAATTCTTGGAAAAGATTGCAAGATTATATTCCAAATTCTATTGCCAGCAGAATGTCAGAATGTGTTTATGCCTGAGTGAAGAAGCAAAGAAATTACTAACCACTGCTGGTGATGAAATCCATCTCCTGATATCATCTTCTGCGAGCTCCTGTTTCATTCAAATAGCTACACCACTCCTATGATCACATCTTTGGGTATGTGGAGCATTTAGTCTTTGAAAAAGTTAGAGCCCTTTTTTTTTTACCTTTTTAAAGGAAATTTGATGTTAATGCTAGAGTAAACTCATGAATTCTCTGTCAAATAATTATTAACTTCATGGAACATCTGTGGATATATTTAGGATCCCAGGCCAGCTTTCATTCTTGTTCTTTTGTACTTTCCCTGGCCTTCTGGGTATTCAGTGAATGTAAATAGAGAAAATGTTAAACAATGCTTTCATTTAAATACTGTATATACTAGATTTGTGTCCCTTACACATGGACAGCTTCCACAAATCCTGAGATATCATTGTAAAAGGGTGATACTAATAACAGTAACAGCCCTGGCTGGTGTGGCTCAGTGGATTGAGTGCTAGCCCGCAAACTGAAGGGTCACCAGTTCGATTCCCATTCAGGGCAAATGCCTGAATTACAGGCCAGGTCCCCAGTAGGGGACGTGTAAGAGGCAACCACACATTGATATTTATCTCCCTGTCTTTCTCCCTCCCTTCCCCTCTCTCTAAAAGTAGAATAAATGGATAAAATCTTAATACAAATAACAGTAACCACCACCTCCATTATCATATCATCATCATCATCATCATCATCATCATCATCATCATCATCTTAATGGCTAATGTTTATTGAAAGTTCACTCTGTAGCAGGTCCTATCTAAATTGTTTATATTCACCAATTCATTTAATTATCACAATAATCTAATGTTATAGGTGCTATTATTGTTCATGTCATATAGATGAGAAAAATTGTGTTTGAGGAAATTAACTAATTTTCCCAAGGTCATTCAACTGAAAAGTGACAAACCAAAAATCCAAACTTTGTCTGTATTATTCCACAGTACTTGTACTCCAATAAATGCTATATTGTCACACAGAAATTCTCAATCTTTTTTTTATTTTTGGAATTTGGAAGTGTTCTCTAGTCCTCTTTCCCTGTTTTACTCAATGGAGTGAACCTGTGACCTTATGGTCCACCCTAAATCTTGGGTATACTTTCCCATGGCATGGGAATTCCTGGGAATTAAACCTGAAAAAGTCTCTTCTCATTTTTTAACATTGCTATTAGCTTAATTTATACCAATCCAAGCTTCTCTTCCCCATAAATTTATCGTATGCATCTACTTAAAGAATCCTTATTTTCACCTCTCAGCTTATGCCCCTACTCCTTGGCATAAAATTGCAAAAACAGATAACTTAAGTATAAGTATGACTTTGGTTTTGAAATGCTAATTAACCATGCTTAATTCATGTAGTAGAAAGAGGATGGAGTTTTATAGTCTAAGAAACTTAGATTGAACTCAGATTCTGCCACAAATGAACTCTCTGTGATTGGCAGTTCCTAAATTGCTTTGATAATCACTTCCCTTTCCTGTGAAATAAAGTTAATGGCATCTCTCTTAAAAGTTGTAGTGTGTATTAAATGAGATTATGGGTGCAAAGTGCCTAGGAATATGCTGATACATGGTAGTCACTCCATAAGTAGTCGTTATTACTGTTGTTTTTCTTTTACAGATTATATGCTGAAAAGAAGAGGGAGTGGGAAAAGGAGAGTTTTCTTTCACAAGTGCAAGCATGAGAACAAAACAAGTATTAGGAAGGAGGGACAGACAACTGCCTCGCAACCCTGAGTGGGCTTCTGCAGACAATTTAACATAAAATATTCAATGCATTTAATTACATTTATAAGTACATAGTATATGCGTTGTACATACCTATTTAGTACAAGTATATATAAATTTATATAAATATTCTTGGGGAAATAAAAAGTAACTTCATATTTATTAATATTCTATAATGCACTATTAATACTGTACTAAGAATTTTCACTAAAGGATATTTAATGCATATATTATCCCTAATTCTTTTTTTTTAAATTTTATTTATTTTTAGAGAGGGGAAGGGAGGAAGAGAGGGAAAGAAATATCAATGCGTGGTTGACTCTCACGTGGCCCCCACTGGGGACCTGACTTGAAGGTTAGGAAAGTGCCCTGACTAGAAATCGAACCAGCGGCCCTTTGGTTCACAGCCCATGCTCAATCCAGTGAGCTACACCAGCCAGGGCTTATCCCTAGTTCTTAGTATAAGAAAACCAAAGTTCAGAAGGGTGGAAGAACTTGAAGAACTTGCTAGTTATCACTCAAAAAGTTCTAAGACTTAAATTGAAGGCCAGCTGTGTCTGATTACAAAAATTACTGAGCAATGGTAGCTTTGAGCTAAGCAAGTAAAACAGTGCTACAGACTGTACTAGCCAATTTGACAAATATCAAATGGCTTCCACACTGTAAAACATTGTTGTTGTAAGTACCATCAAAGGGTAGGACATGATAAAGCATGATTTCTGCTTTCAGGCGTAATCATGTTTATAATACAAGGCAAGACATTGTTAAATACCATATAACTGGTGGAAATAAAAATATTGTGAGATTTGACTTAAAGAAAAGGGTGTGGTGGTTAAATTTTGAAATGCTTTAATTTGTCTACATGTGCATAAAATAAGCTTTTGTGGGCTAGATTAAGGAAGTAATCGCCATAATATAGTGTGTGTACTATGATGTGTTGTGAGTCCTACTGCAATGAGCTTACAAATGAACAGTTGAAATACAATCACTTGTAAACACAGGAGGTGTTGGGGCTGGAAGGGAGACGGCTGTCTGGCTCTGTCTCTTTTACGTGCATGGCCTTCAGTGAATCACCTAAGCTTTCGGAGGTCCAGTTTCCCACCTGTATAATGAGCTGATCACATTTAACTGTTGAATGACAAAGTGTGGTGCAGGACAAGCAGGATCAAATGAAGTGAAAAAATACAAAAATACTTTGTAAAGAACAGAAATGTGGCACATATGCCACTCAGTAAAAGTCATTCATTTTACCGGAGATACATGTGGCTTCTGCACACTTTCAAGTGCATCAATATTTAATGCATGAGTCTGGCAGCCGGTTCTTTCTTGCTATTAACCAGGGCAAACCACTTCAAGGAAGTTTTTCCTTCCTCCTTGACAAATACATCCATTATCATTATTGAGTGGCCTCAAGAAATAAAGGACAGTGATTGAGATCCATCTTTCTACCCTGTGCCCGCATTACCACCTCTCAAGTATTTGGGAGAGGACCAAAACAAACCAAGATGCGTTCTCAAGATCATGTTTTTATTGTTCTTTACAGATGCCTTAATTTCACTTGTTCTTTAAGTGACCCAACATTGTGCAACATGACTTCTTTGTCCCACTTTTCAACAATAATTTTGGTCACTGAAGTAAACCTAAGTATCACTTGTCAAAATGATAAACCTCTACAGTGTGTACATAAAATGTGCTAAATGATTTACCTGAGAGTCCACAAACCATTACTGTCTGCAACAGATAAGAATCTGTTGCCAGCATGGAGGTCAACTATGCCATAAGTACATTATTTAGCTGGGCTGACATTTTATTTATTTATTTTTTTTGCAATACTCTCCCAATGAGTACATGCATTTGCAGTCTGGTGTAACCTCCTTATTTTATCGCAGACCTTCATTTTGAGCATCGCCACTTAAATATATTGAAAGAATATGCACTTATTTTGTTAGCTTTATTTCAAACTTTTTATATAACTTTTCTTAAGAGTAGAAATATCTTAGTTGATTTCTGCAGGTTTACATCTAAATTATGGAACTGGATGATAGGCAGGGATTACATAAAGCAATGCATTATGGGGTCTGGCTCTCCTTTTAGCTTCTTCAACAGCCTACGGGTGAGTGTTGTATCATTCTGATATTATACTGACATGTTGGGTGATAGCTAACTGTCTGAATCTTGTCTAAGACTCTCTTTGCCTAGATATAACATAGCCTAGACATTTTGCCTAGTCTTAAAGGACCTGCCTCATGACAAAGTCTAGACATTGGTCCATCTTTCCTTTTAGATTTCCTAAACCGATCTAAGTAATCTACTATTACAGCACCAGCACCACGGCTAACAGGGTTTATCTAGGGAAGGGATGTCAAACTCATTCTCACCGGGGGCCACATCTCCCCTGCAGTTGCGTTCAAAGGGCTGAATGTAATTTTATGACTGTATAAATGTAGCTACTCCTGAACTGTTAAGTGAGATCTCAGCAGTGCCACTAGGTAGAAACAAGGTGCCAGGTTGGATAAAAAAAGGTGGTGGGCCGGATTCGGCCCTTGAACCTTGTGTATGCCACCTGTGCTCTAGGGCATGGTATATGGCATGGTGCCTAAACCCCTCTTGAGGGACTTTTAATGTCTACACTTTTCTTTCTTTTGACTCTCTCCTTCAATGGAAACCTTTTCACTAGCTTGGAAATAGAGACATGGGGTAGTTTTTATCAATAGGCAATCTCAAAATTTATCATTCATTTGTTCAAGGTCTGAATTCTTTTGGTTTTCCTATTGAGGATACAAGCAAAAAGCCAAGAAACTCTGTGTGTGTGTGTGTTTGTGTGTGTGTGTGTGTGTGTGTTGTGGTCTGCTGTTCCTTGCTAATTAAAACAGGTTCTAAAGCCCTGCCTGGCATAGCTCAGTGGATTGAGCATGGGCTGTGAACCAATGCATCGCAGGTTCAATTCCCAGTCAGGGCACATGCCTGGGTTGCAGGCCACGGCCCCCAGCAACCACATATTGATGTTTCTCTCTCTCTCTTTCTCCTTCCCTTCCCTCTCTAAAACTAAATAAATAAAATCTAAAAAAAATGATTCTAGCTAAATAAAGGAAGAAAGAAGCAAATGTACAAGATCATGTGACAGAGAATATAGTTTTCATTTCAAATTATTATTCTGCCAGATTTCTAATTATTCATATGCACACACTGCTATTAAAATATGGTTCTTAAATTTTTGTGCCAGTTTTCAATAAAATATTTCTTACTCTATGATCTGCTTCAAATTATGTTAAACTTTGAGATAATATCAACAGCGTTAATGGAAAAAACACACTTAAATTGGGTCAATAGTAACTGTAACTATTAATATTTATCAATATGAGTTTAAACTGTTATCAATGAGTGGATAACCTTACAAATGGATTTGTTTTTACAATTCACCCATTGAGTTGAAACCTGTGTTATTCAAGGGTCAACTGGCAGTTAGGAAACTACATTTGCAGACAAATTACTTAAGTTATACACAGATTTTCATATATGTGTGTAAATACATGTATATATAAACATGTTTATATATGTTTATATACAAATATATTTTATTCATTTATTCATTGATGAACACTTATGCTTCTTTCCATGCTTTGTTTATGTAAATAAATGTGTAATGAACATGGGGATACAGATATCTATCTGAGATGGTGATTTTAATTTCTTCTATCCACAATGAAGTGGGATTGCTGGATCATATAATTCTGTTTTAAATTTTTCAATGAATGTTCATACTGCTTTTCATAACAGCAGCATCATTTTACATTCCTTACAAAAATGCAAAAGTATCCAACTTATTTACATCGTTGCCAACAGTTACCATTAATTTTTTCATTATAGCCATCCTAATGGTTGTGAGACAGTATCGCATTGCAGTTTTGATATGCAATTCTCTGATTCCTGATGTTGAACATATTTTCCTGTAACTGTTGACTATTTGTATGTCTTCTCTGGAAAAATGTCTACTCAGGGCTTGCCTTTATTAATTGATTTGGGTTTTTTTGTTGTTGACATATCAGTTCCTTCTATACCTTGAATACTGACTCCTTATCAGATACAAAGTCTAGAAATATTTTCAGTCATGCCTTAGGTTGCCTTTTCATTTTGTTGACAATTTTATTTTAGTGCAAAAGGATTTTTGCTTTAATGTTACATTTGTTTATCTTTGCTTTTGTTGCCTGGATTATTGGTATCACATAAAAAATGTTCCCAACACCAATATCAAGGAATATTTTTCCTTTTTTTTTTCTAGGTGTTATATGGTTTGGGGTCCTAGATTTAAGTCATCAATTTCAAGTTAACTTTTATGAATAATGTTATATAAAGGTTCAGTTTCCCTTTTACCTGCATGTGGTCATTCAGTTTTCCCAATATCATTTATTAAAGAGACTACCTTTCCACACTAAATATTCTTGTCTCCCTTGTCAAATATGAGATCACCATCTATACTTGTGTAATTTCTAGATTCCATTCTGTTCTATTTTTCTATGACTCTATTTTGATGGCATTACCATGCTTTTTAATTACAGCTTTGTTGTGTACTTTGAAATCAGGAAGTATGATACTTTCAGCTTTATTCATATTTCTCAAGGTTGGATTTTTTTCGATTTCTGTAAAAATGCCAGTATAATTTTGGTTGGAATTGCAGTGAATCTATAGATGGCTTTGGGTAGCATGAGTATTTTAACAATATTAATATTTATAATCCATAAGCATGATATTTCCCCATTTATTATAGTTATTTTTAATTACTCTAATCAGAGTCTTGCAGTTTTTTACATTGTATAGATCACCCACTTCCTGGGTTAAATCTACTATGAAGTATTAATCTATTTTTGATAGTATTATCGATTGTTTTCTTTTTTCTTTTACCTATAGTTTGCTATCAGATTATACAAATACAACTGATTTTTGTTTATTGACTTTGTATTGTGCATCTTTTTTCTCTGCCTATGAGTTTTTATTTTCTTTGTTTACTTACTTCAACTTTTTCACCATCCACCCAACACTCCTCTTTCTCTGACAGCTGTTAGTCTGTTTTCAGTATCTATGCATCAGTTTCTAATTTGTTTGCATATTTTGTTCATTTGATTTCACATATAAGTGAAATCATATGGTACTTTTCTTTCTTTACCTGGCTTATTTCACTTAGCATAATACTCTCCAAGTCTAGCCATACTGTTGCAAAAGATAAGATTTCCTTCCTTTTTGCTTGAGTAGTATTCCATTGTGTAAATGGACACTGATTTTTTTATCCACTCATCTATTGATGGACACTTGGGCTGTTTCCATATCTTGGCTATTATAAATAACCCTGCAATGAACATAGGGGTACATATATTGTTTCAAAATAGTGTTTTGGGTTTTGTTGGATATATTCCCAGAAGTGGAATTGCTGGGTCATATAAGTTTATTGTTATTTTTTTTTGCAGTATCTCCATACTGCTTTCCATATGGCTGCACCAATCTGTATTCCCACCAATAGAACAAAAGTGTTCTCCTTTCTCTACATCCTGACCAGCATTTGTTGTTCATTGATTTATTGATGACAACCATTCTGACAGGGGTGAGGTGATACCTCATTGTGGTTTTAATTTGCATCTCTCTGATGGCTAGTGATGTTGAGCATTTTCTCATATATCTATCAGCCATCTGTATGTCCTTTTTGGAAAAGTGCCTATTCAGGTCCTTTGTCCATTTTTAGGACTGTTTGTCTTCCTAGAGTTGAGTTGTATTAGTTCTTGATAAATTTTCTGATTAGCCCCTTATCAGATATTTTGGGGAATATGTTCTCCCATTCAGTGGATTGTCTTTTCACTTTGATGATGGTTTCCTTTGTTGTGTAAAAGCTTTTAGTTTGATGTGGTCCCATATTTAATTTTTATTTTTTCCTTTAGGTGAGAAGATATATCAGAAAAAATATTGCTGTGAGAAATGTTCAAGATTTTACTGTCTATGTTTTTTTCTAAGATTTTTTTATGGTTTCAAGCCTTACATTTAATTCTTTAAACCATTTTGAGTTTATTTTTGTGTATGGTGTAATAAGGTGGTCTAGTTTCATTTTTTTTGCACATATCTGTCCAATTTTCCCAACACCACTTATGGAATATACTATCTATCTTTACCCCAGTTGCATGCTGTGGCTAATCCCAGTAACAGAGATGGTAATACAGAGGTGAGGCAGCCTGGCAGTCACTGTTACTGAAAGAACAAAGCCACAAATTCACCAGCCAACCACTCCTGGCTCACCCCGCACTCACACATCGCAGCTGAACCCAGGAAGGGCACTTGGGACAGATCTTGCAGTGCAGCACTGTCATTAGGGTCTGGGTGCAGGAACCCTGCTGGGATTTCATGGGCTCAGCACCCCGTTGCCTACCACATTCCCTTATGAAGGTAGTGCCCTAAAACTGAGGGGACCTGGTTGCAGAGGAGATGCACAGCTCTCTTGAGAATACTGGGCATTTATTAACCGCTTTGCAGAGATCCCAGAAGCCAGGGCATTGCAACAGAAACTAAAAAGTTGCACTTCAGCACCACCTACTGGAACTCAAAGAAAGACTTCTTATCTGCTTGCTAAATAGAGAAGCATCACTCTTAAAACAAAGATTTTATTCTCATAGATGCCTAGGCAGAGAAAGAATCCATCCAAATACCATGAAAAACCAAGAAAACAAGATATCTCAGAGAGCAAATTTTAAAATTCCATAAAATAAATTTAAATATATGGAAATATGTGATTTAAATGACATAGAATGCAAGACAGCAGTTCTGAAAAAACTCAAAAGATACAAGAAACACAGATAGGCAGTTTAATACACTTACCAATAAAATCAATGAACAAAAGTGTACTTTACCCATGAGATTAAAACTTTAAAAAAGAAACAGACAGAAACTCTGGAAACAAAGAACTCAGTTTTAAAGAGATGAAAAGTGAACTAGCAAACAGGAAATAGAACTGAACAGATGGAGCAAAGAATTAGTGATATCAATGGAAGAAATCTAGAAATGATGCAGACTGGAGAGAAGAGAGACTTGACAGTAAAAAAAAAATACATAAAATAATTCTATGAGAAGGGACAGCATCAGAGAGAGCAATCTAAGAACAACGGGTCTACCAGAAGAGGACAGGGAGAAGGGGACAGCCTATTCAAACACATAGCTGATGAGAAAAACTGAATCTTCAAATCCAAGAAGCAAACAAAACACCTAATTATTTTAATTCAAGAAAAACCTTCTCCAAGGCACATTATATTAAAACTATTAAAGATTATGCCCTGCCTGGTGTAGCTCAGTGGACTGAGAGTGAGCCTGTGAACCAAAAGGTCACGGGTTTGAATCCCAGTCAGGACACGTGCCTGGGTTGTGGGCCAGGTCCCCAGAAGGGGGCACATGAGAGGCAACCACACATTGATGTTTTCTCTCCCTCTCTTTCTCCCTCCCTTCCCCTCTCTAAAAATAAGTAAATGAAATGTTTAAAAAAAACATGAATGATAAATAATTCTCAAGTCAGCCATGGAAAAGACGACAGTAACCTATAAAAGAAATCCATTATACTATTATTGGATTTTTCAGCAAAACTCTATAACCTAGGAGAGAAGAATCAAATAATCAACTATTGAAAGAGAGAAATACCAGCCAAAATTAATATATCCAGCAAAGTTATTCTTTAGATATGAAAAAATAAAGCCTTTTGTGGACATACAGATGTTGACAGAATTACTCATGGCAAGAGCTCCACTACAGAAAATACTAAAGGGAGTTATTCTTCCCGAAACAAAAAGACAAAACAATATAAAACTCTGAGTAGCATGACTAACAGATGGACAGAAGCAGGAAATGGCAAGTCTTTTTTTCAGAATATAATTATTATGTAGCAAAATATAACACAAAGTTTAAGAGATAAAAACATTTAAAAAGAAATAAAAAAGACAATAGCCACTGCAATTCAGAAATGAACTCAGCAAAGAGGAAAATTGTGACAACAGAAACATGAAAAAAGGGAGGTAAAGGTCTGAATTTACAAAGGAAAATGAAATAATATTAATTCGGAAGGAAAAGGACTAATGTATACCTAAAACTTTATTTTCCATATACTGACTGGTAACCACACACACAAAAATTCAGAAATGAGGCAGGCACATAACATAAAATGTTAACAGGGGGAAAAAATCACAGAATACCACTAGACTAAAACAGCAGACAGAAACACAAAGGAAAAGAACTGATGGACACACAAAGCTACCAGAAAAGATAAAATGGTTATAGGAAATCCTCACACATCAATAATCCCTCTCAGTGTAAATAGGCTGAATTCACCAATAAAAAGGCACAGCGTAGCAGACCGAATCCTCAAACAAACCCAAACACATGCTGCCTACAGAAGTCACATCTCAGCTGCAAGCACTAATATCGACTCAAAGTGATTTAGATTTGGGATGTGGTTTTAATGTGGGAAATTGTTGTGGCCATGATTTTAAGTTCAAGCCAACCATTACATAATAAATAGGGTGATGAGAGACATAAAATACTCTATGATACAGTAGTGCAGTAAATTTATAGAGATAGTAAATCTCTAAGATGGGTAAAATTCTGACAGATAACAAATAAAAATACTATTTATTTCCCATGGTATGGATCTGATGGCCACCATAGTATTAACAATGGGTATCTATTAGTAACACTATAAATTATGGTACTTGTTTATTTATCATTTACCAAGACCTTCTCACTTTTTCTTCATGACCTTCTAACTTTAGAGTTAACTACCTGCAGTAATGATATGTTTGCATAAGCTATGAAAACCATCAATCATATTTAAACTTAAAATGCTTGTTTTCCAGGCTGCAATTGGATGCTGACTTAACAAATGAAAATAGGCACCAGCTATTTAAGCAGTAAGACTTTGGAATTGGGTTAGCATATTAGAGGTCACCTTAACAAACTGTCTTGGAGTCAGGAGTCAGGGCTATATCTACCAAAAATGCCTTTAAACTTACAGAGTTAGGCTGTTGAACTAAAAAGGTGCCAGTGTCACAGAAAGCCTTGGAAAGGAGAATAAAGTGAATGATTTGCAACGGACAGCTTTGAAGACTTGATCAGGGAGAAGTTGTGTGGGATAGTAAGAAGCAAAATATTGAACACATTAAGATTCAAGAACCTTGCCTCTATCCTGGGTTCTGCTGATTATTGGTCCTGTGATTTGGATACTTTCCTTTCTGACACAGTTTACTCCCCCGTAAAAGAGAGTTTTGGACTAAATGACTCCTGAATTACATTCCAGCTCAGTATATAAAACATTTACAAATATTTTCTCACTTTCTACAAAGGACTTGAAGCAGCAATATTTTAGGATTCTCGGTCTCACTTGTAAACAGAATCACAGAGGATATTGAGGAAGAGAAATATCCTGTCTTGCCTTCCTTCACACACTATGATATGCCTGATGACTATCAAAAGATTGAAATTTCAAGGAGTATGCTTATATCCCCATTTTCTTCCCTCTCCCTGTCTCAATTTTTGCGCTGTAGACACTCCTGAACTTTTGAAAATGAGCAAGACCTGCCTGTGGGAGAATTGTAATTGAGATAAAATATTTATCTTTGCTCCCTACATCTCCCCCTTGTGGGCTTATTTTATCGTATCTAATGGTCTTTTTATTTCCTAATGCTTCAACCCTCTCAAAACTGCTCCCAGGATAAGCTCTAAGTTTAGTTTCCACTCAATGTTTAGGTCACTGTTCTTGCCATTCTGTCTGTATTTACATCGAGAAATAGAAGGCCCCGATGGAAGCAACAGACTGGAATGATATTCAGCTAATATACATTAGAACCATTATATTTATTGGTAGAGTACTTTAAAATACTTTTCTAATAGTTGATAAATACCCAATTCTATGAGTCACCCAGTTGCTGTCCAGATAGACTAAAATCATCACCCGGGTCACTGGAACTTTCCAACATTCACTAGCGAGAGAAATGCAGGACAGGCTGGCATTGATCCAGAATCCCGTCCCAGCTCTACAGTCTATATTCAGATTATTTCTTTTTGGCAACTGTCTGTGCTTCTTACTTGTTATAAATATGTTTAATATCACTCTGGGAATAGGGATAGGACGTGAGACAGGAGGTGGAATTTCTTAGCAATTAATTTTCAAATCTCCAAATTATACAATGTAAAACTATTACACCTCATCCCGTGTATATGCTAGGGCTTATGTAGGATGCAAAATAAGGATATACTTCTGCTCATTCCCATTAGGTAGGAACAAGTGAAAATTCTGCTTTATATCATCCTCTCTGGGTACATTAGCAACTGAAATCTAGGCCACAGTCAACAGTATAAAAACTGATGGATGTTCATTGACTACAGTAACTCCAGGCACATTTTCTGTCCATCCAGCCACCTATCCTTCCATCCATCTTTTTATCCATCCATCCACCTATTTACTCACCCATCAATTGATCAATTAAGATGGCTAAATCTGTAATAAGAAAGAATTTGAATCCTCTACTTTGCAGGCTCTTAGGTAAGTTATTCAATACTTATACTCTCTAATTTTCTTCTCTATTTAGTTGGGATAAAAATAGTATCTGCCTCATTTAGATTTTGTGAGAATTAAATGACTTGCATAGCATTTAGAATGAAGGCTCAGGAAGTAGATAATAATAATAATAGTTATTATTATTAAAAGTATTCACATAGCTTTAAAGTTTTTTTTAAAAGTTACAGAACTCTTTTCTTGTCCTGAATGATATCACTGTCAAATTATTCACAAATGTAGTTTTTCAGGAAAGATACAACAAACAATACAGCATTTTCTGAGTCTATAACTAAACCAAGATAGCAAACATATTTCCATTTCTATAAGTGAAGGTCCTACATTAAAACAATTTTGACACACTGAGCAGGAATTATTGTCTTGAAATAGCTTCTGACAGCATGTCAAGATTCCATTCCCCAAGAGAACACTCAATCTTGAGAAAGCCATTCAACCTTCCTAAGTGTCCTTTTTTAATCTGGAAAATAAGAGCTAAATAACATGATGTGTAAGGTCTATTCCAGCACCGAAACTACTTTAAGCACATATAGGGTGCATCTGCCTATTACAGAGTGAAAATTGAAAGTTCTGTTTTCTACTGAATGTATGGTGTACGAGACACAGAATTATCTGCATGGTGTTCTGGGGTGTAGGCCAGACTTTTCATACTATGAAGTGCCAGATGTTTTGGATCTGATACCATACTCTCATTTCCATTTCTTTTAGGCTCATAGATAATGTTTCATAATTGGAATTTTGGTAATGGAATGAATGAGTCACTCCCAGAGCTTGTTTCTGAGTATCGAGAAAAATAAATTGCCTCTTTAGAGGATAGGCTTAAAAAACGAGTAAGAAAGTAGAAACAGATTAATAACAGCAAACTGATCACACAGTAGTATTTGTTCACAAAAATATTTTTATATACAGGGGTTTGGCACAAATAACTCCCTTTTGATTACAAAATATTATACTAAAAATCATTAAGCATGTAATTCTGTAATATAACAAAGCATACCCTGTCACATTTTAGGAAAAATGTTCAAATTATAACTATAAATTATTACACTCATATTACTACCCTAGGAACTACACTCAAGCAGGTGTTACTTCTGCAGGACGCTGTATATTATTTCAGTTCTACAACAATTCAGCAAGGTTAGTCTTTAAAAACATTTTTACTGAATTGATTGAGGTGACTTAGTCTGGTGATTATCATTACACAAGAGGAAATTAATGTTCACGTGGTAAAAGAAACATGCCAAAGATTACCCAGCTGTGGGACAGTGAAATTGAGATTAAAAACGGACTTTTTACTTTATTTTAATTGTTTATATTTTACGTTTCGTGATTACAATGGGTTTTAGGGACTCAAGAAAGGCTTCCTGAGGCCAGGCACTTCTGACACAAGACATTTCTTACTTTTTGTGACTGGAGCTTCTTATACTTTGAAGTTCCTTGCAGTTTCTTTAAAAATGTTTTTTGCTTTTTTTTGAGAATGGCAGCTGGTGAATGATTTATGTTATTTCGAAGCACTGTGTAGAATCAAAAAGAAGGCCCATTTGAAGGCTCCATTTTCCAATGCAAAGAAGATTAGAGTAAAGGCATTGAGTGAGACCTTAACTGAGCTCAATTTTTCTCCCTTTTTATGTCCTCAATTAGTTTTGTAGGATTAATCACACCTTTAAAATAAGATACAAGTGGGCAATTTTACCCACAAAGCCCCTAGCAGATGCTGTTAACCACTTTTGAGCGCAATTAGTCCTATACACCAATAATTACAGCCATAGACATGACATGCTTTAAAAAAATTTCCCTGGTCAAAATTTTAAAGTGAAATGGACTTCTTTATGACTAAATTAGAGCAAACTGTAGATTGACAAGACTAATAGGCGGCATTTATATAGAATTTATCACTTTACAGAATGCTTTTAAACACATTGAATTTATTTCATTTTTACAAAAATTTGTGAGGTAGGTTGGTTTATCACCACCATTTTTAAAATGAAGAAACCAAAGATTATAGATTTGATACAATTTTCTCAACTAACATAGATAGAAATTAATATGAAATGCAAAACCTTAAGATCTTGCTCCAAATCCTGACTTTTTACTATAAAATGTTGCTTCTCTTAGTTTTCTTGAAAAACATCTGTTAAGCATATGAAATTACATTCATTTCTTTGTTTACTCAAGACATTTGGTACATTTAAAACCCAGACAAAAGTTTTGGAGTGAAAAATAGAGATTCTAGGATTCATCAGCATATAAATGGTCTTTGAAATCATTATACTGAAGGACATTGCCCAAGGAGAACATAAAGAATGGTAAGAGCTATAGTTCGGAGAGGCAACATTGGAGAATAACTCCTCTTTGTTGATTTGGGTGTTTGTTTGTTTGTTTGTTTTTTACATTTTATGCAACTGTGATACATTTATCAAAACTAAGAAATCAACATTGGCTTATTACTAGTAACACAACTACAGACTTGATTTGAATTTCACTTTTTTAATTGTCTTTTTTTCTGTTTCAGGGATATAATATTAGGTATTTCCCACATTGATTTTATTTTTATATCTACTTAGTCTCCTTTAATCTGTGATAGTTTGTCTTTCTTTCATCATAACCTTGACAATTTTGAAAATGACTATAGAATATTCCTCAGTTTCCCTTTGTTTATTGTTTCCTCGTGATTATATTTAGGTTATGCAAATCATAATGTAGTATCATGAATTACATGATATTAACTTTACTTATAACTGTTGGTGTCAACATTGATCATTATTAAAGTGATGATGTCTGTCAGGTCTCCCCACTGTAAAATTACTATTTCCCCTTCATATATTTCATTCTTTGGAAGCAAGTTAACTAAGTTCTTCCTGCACTCAAGATGAAGTGAATTAATCTTTACCTCCTAGATGGAGGAGATTCAAATAGTTTTCACACATATGTCAGACCCTTCCAGTAATTAGTAAATATTTTGAGCAAGTTACTGTGAGGTTATAAAAACATCCTGCTTCTTCTTAAAGTTTTTCCTTCATGTTTTAACACCCATCAATGAATCTTGCCTACAGTAACAATTATTGTGGTGCATTAATGAACTGTTTTTTAATTCATCAATTTTATATTTATAATTTAGATTTTTTTTTGGTAAGGAAGATTTAGTCTATTTAATCACTTATTTACACTTTAGACATGAATGTATTTATTATATGCATTGGTTAAAGTCCAATAGTGTTGTTATTTGTTTTGTGGCTCAAATTGTTCCACCTTTGCCCACTGGGAGCTGGTTTGAATTTTGCATCGTTTTGAGAAACAGTGTTATTTAAAGTATAGTATTTTGGAAGTCCTGCCTTTAAAAAAGGATCAGAAGTTTTCAGAAATAATTGGAAATGCTGGAGCATGTGATGTCACAAAATAAAAGACATTTTCAACAGTTAGTGCTTGACTGGCAGAGCCAAATGCAGAAAAACATAAAGATAACATGCAAGAACTAATTATTTGGTTTGACAAGGACTCATTGGTGACTTTGGTGAATGCAGTGATGGGGATGGAAACAAATTAGAATTAATTATGATGATGGGGAAGTGGAAAACGACAATGATGTAGCAGGTTAAAAAGGGAAAAAACAATAGCTAAACGTGGTCTTTAGAAGTACTTACCAGATTTTGACCAGCAAAAGAAACCATCAACAAAATGAAAAAGGAAACCACTGAATAAGAAAACATATTTGCCAATGACATATCTGACAAGAGGTTAATTTCCAAAATACATAAAGAGCATACACACTTATAACCAGAGTCATCAAGGAAAAAGGGAGGATTAAAATAAATAAAATCAGAAATGAAAGAGGAGAAATACCAACTGACACCAAAGAAATACAAACAATTGTAAGAAAATATTATGAACAACTATATACCAACAAATGGGACATCATGGACGAAATGGATAAATTCCTAGAAACATACAATCTTCCAAAACTAAATCACGAAGAATCAGAGAATCTGAACAGACAGATTACACCTAGTGAAATTGAAGGAGTAATAAAAAAAACTCCCAACAAACAAAAGCCCTGGATCAAATGGCTTCACAGGTGATTTTTACCAAATATTTTGAGAACATCTTTCCTTCTCACACTATTTCAAAAAATTAAACAAGAGAAAAGGCTCCCAAACATATTTTATGAGGCCAACATTATCTTAATTCTAAAACCAAACACAGACACTACAAACACAGAAAATTAGAGGCCAATATACTTCATGAACATAGATGCTAAAATCCTCAAAACAAAAATATAAGCAAACCGAATACAACAATGCATCAAAAAATCATACACCATGATCAAAAGGGAATATTTTACTGAGAATACAAAGATGATACAATATCTTCAAACCAATAAATGTGACATACCACATAAAAAATTAAGGATTAAAAAAAGCACACGATCTTATCAGTAGACAAAGAAAAAGCATTTCATAAAATCAAGCACACATTTATCATAAAAACTCTCAGCAATGTGGGAACAAAGGAAGGACTTTATACCTCAACATAATAAAAGACCATATATGACAAACCCACTGCCAGCATCACACTCAATGGACAAAAACTACAAGCATTCCTCTTAAGATCACAACAAGACAGGGATGTCTGCTTTCATCTCTCTTATTCAACATAGTACTTGAAGCCCTAGCCACAGCGATCAGACAAGAAGAAATAAAAGGCATCCAAATTGGAAAGGGAGAAGTAAAACTGTCTTTATTTGCAGATGACATGGTACTGTGCACAGACAACCCTAAGAACTCCACCAAGAAACTACTAGAACTGGTAAATGAATTCAGCACAGTACCAGGATAAAAAAATTAATGTCCAGAAATCAGTTGTATTTTTATACGCCAATAAATGAACAGGAAGGGAAATTTAAAAAATAGTCCTGTTCACAACTGCTTCAAAAAGAATGAAATACCTAGGATTTAGAAGACCTATACTCAGGAAATCATGACACTGAGGAAAGAAACTGAAGAAGAAACACATAAGTGGGAGCACATACTATGTTCATGCACAGGAAGAATTAACATCATTAAAATGTCCATACTACTCAAAGCAATCTATAGATTCAAGGCAATTCCCATCAAGATTCCAATTTTGTATTTCACACAACTAGAGCAAATATTTGAAACATTTATATGGAACTACAAAAGGCCCTGCATAGCAAAACCCATTCTGAGAAAGAGGAACAAAGTTGAAGGAATCACACTACCTAATATCTAACTGTAGTATAAAGCCATTGTAATAAAAACTGCATAGTACTGGCATAAAAACACACACACATATATCCATGGAAACAAATATAGAGCCCAGAAATAAACCTACACCTTCATAGTCAATTAATATTCAACAGAAGAAGCAAGCACATACAATGGGTTAAAGACAGTTTATTCAATAAAGAGTGTTGGGAAAATTGGAAAGATACATGCAGGAAAATGAAACTAGATCACCTTCTTACACCACACACAAGAATAAATTCAAAATGGATTAAAGACTTAAATGTTAGACCCGAACCATAAAAATTGTAGAAGAAAACATAGGCAACAAAATCTCGGATATTGCTCATAGCAATATTTTATCATATATATCTTCCCACGTAAGGGAAACAAAAGAAAAAAAAATAAATGAATGGGACTACATCAAACTAAAAAAGTTTTTGCTCAGCAAAGGAAAACATCAACAAAATAAAGACAGCCCACAGAATGGGAGGACATATTTGTTGATGCATTTGATAAGAGGTTAATATCCAAAATTTATAAAGAACTTACAAAACTCAACAACCCCCCCAAAAAACAATTAAAAATGGGCAAAGGACTTAAACAGACACTTCTCCAAGGACAGACAGAGGGTCCAGAGACACATGAAAGTATGCTCAACATCACTAGCCATCAGAGAAATGCAAATTAAAACCACAGTGAGATACTATTTCACACCAGGTCAGAATGGCCATTATAAACAAATCAATAAACAACAAGTACTGGTGAGGTTGTGGAGAAAAGGGACCCCTAGTACACTGTTGGTGGGAATGCAGACTGGTGTAGCCACTGTGGAAAACCATATGGAGTTTCCTCAGAAAACTAAAAATGGAACTGCCTTTTGACCTGGCAATTCCAGTGCTGGGATTATATCCCAAGGATCCTGAAACACCAATTCTAAAGAACCTATGTACCCCTATGTTCATAGCAGTATTATTAAATGCATATTGATAATTATATTAAATATCAACAGAATAAATTCTCCTATTAACATATAAAGTCAATTAATGGTTAAAAAAATAGACCACCTATATGCTACCTACAAGATACTCACTTCAGATATAAGGACACACATACAGACTGAAAGTGGATGGATGAACAGAAAAGGTATTCCATGCAAATGGAAACCAAAGGAAAGGTTGGGTAGCTATTTTTATATCAGACAAATAAACTTTAAAACAAATACTGTAAAAACTACAAAAATGGGCTCTGGTTGGTGTGGCTCATTGGAGTGAGTGTGGGACTGTGAACCAAAGGGTCATGGGTTTGATTCCCAGTCAGGGCACATGTCTGGGTTGTGGGTGAGACCCCCAGCATGGGACATGTGAGAGGCAACCACACATTGATGTTTCTCTCTTTCTCTTTCTCCTTCCCTTCCCCTCTCTGTAAAAATAAATAAAATCTTTAAAAAATACAAAAATGGCATTACTTAATGATAAAGGAGTCAATTCAACATGAGGATACAACATTTGTAAATATTCATGCACCCGATATTGAATCACTTAAATATATAAATAAAATAACAATAGATCCAAAAAAAGAAATGAGCCATGCAATAATAGTATGAATGTTATTCCTTTCATTTCATCAATGTATAGATTATTCATACAGAAATATCAATTTAAAAATATGAGCCTTAAACAATGTTAAACTAGACAAACTTAACACATAAATGCAGAGCATTTCATCCAAAATAAACAATACACATTTTTTACAAAGGCACACAGAAAATTCCCCAGGACAGATTTTTAAAAAGATTTCAGTTATTTATTTTTAGAGAGGGGAAAGGAGGGAGAAAAAGAGGAAGGGAAACATCAATGTGTGATTCCCTATCATGTGCCCCCTATTGGGGACCTGACCTGCAACTGGGGCATGTGCCCTGACTGGGAATCAAACCAGCAATTCTTTTGTTTGCAGGCCAGCACTCAATCCACTGAGCCACACCAGCTAGGGCTCAGGATAGATTTTATATAATAACACTACAAAGCAAGTCATTATCTTTAAACAGAATGCAATTATATCAACTATCTTTTCCAACCACAATTGTAGGAAAGTAGAAATCAGTTACAAGAACAGAACTGAAAAATTCACAAAATTTTAAGGTACAACATCATGCTACTCAACACCAAATGGGTAAATGAACAGATCAAGGAAGAAATCAAAGAACGCCTTGAGACAAATAAACGTAAAAATACAGCATATGGAAAGTTAGGGGATGCGGCAAAAGCAGTTCTAAAAAGGGTGTTCATAGTGCAAATGCCTACACATCAAGTATTGTTCAAAACCTCAAATAAAAAACTTAAATGCACACCTTAAGGAGCTAGGGAAAAAAGGAAAAAACAAAGTTAGGAAAAAGACAGAAAGAAATCCAAAGGAAATAACAAAGATCAGAGAAGAAATAAATGATATAGAAAATGAACACATGATAGAAAAGATGAATTAAACTAAGAGCTGGTTTTTTGAAAAGATCAAAATATGATAAACCTTTAGCCATACTTATTAATAAAAAATGACAGAGGACTCAAATAAATAAAATAAGGATTAAGATATTTTAAAACTGTTATCACAGAAATACAAATAATCATAAGAGACTACTTAAAAATTACATGTAAAAATTGGACAACCTAGAAAAAAATGAATAAATTCCTAAAATATACCTCTTACTAAGACTGAATCAAAAATAGAAAAATCAAACAAATTATTAGTAAGAAGATTACATCAACAACCTAAAGCCTCTCAACAAGCAAAATTCTAGGACTATATTAGCTTCACTGTTTAAATATATGAAACATTTAAAAAATAATTGATACCAATATTTCTTAAACTCAAAAAATAGAAGAGGAACCACCTCCAATATCATTATACAGGGCCAGAGAAAGTTTGATAACAAGACCAGGAAAGGATGCCACAAAAAAAGAAAATTACAGGCCACTATTCTTGATAAACAAAGCTGGAAAAAGTTGTCAACAAAATGGTACCAATGGACTCTGACAACCAATGAAAACATCATATACCATGATCAAATGGGATTTATACCAGGGTCACAAGGGTGGTTTAGCATCTGCTAATCTATCAATATGACATGCTACATTAAATAAAGTAAGGATTAAAATAATATGTTTATCTCAGTAGATGTAGGAAAAGCATTTGACAAAATTCAACATTAATTTGTGATTGAAAAGAAACCTAAACAAACTAAGTATTGAGGAATGTAGCTCACCATAACAAAGGCCATAAATGAGAATCCCACAGTTTACATAATATTCAATGGTAAAAGGCAGAAAGCTTTTCTTGTAAGAATGGGAACAAGACAAGGATGCCTACTCTCCCTACTTTTATTCAATGTAGTATTGGAAGTCTTAACCATAGATCCGAATTCTGGACTGCAAAGGACCAACCCTTTCAAAGTTGAGGGTCTCTCCTGATCTCCTACCACCTGGGCAAATTAATCTGAATCATGGATCTGAAGACAAAGTGATATTAAAATAATGAAGTAGAAATAGGAGCTCAGAGTTTACACTGGTTTAATTTTCATCAAGATCAGACTGGCTGTCCTCCAGTCTGGGGCTGTGGAGACAACCTGATGGATTTAGGATGGGGTAGAGTGGTGTGCACAAGGCAGCATTGGGTTTTGGTATAACCATCATCTGTAATACCAACTAATCTCCAAATACAACCCAACCCTGTACCTTAAAAAAAATTACAAAGGAAAATCTAAAATTGCAGATGGCATACTATTATACATAAAAAACTCTAAAACTCTACAAAAAATATTATAGCTAATACTTTTCATAAACTTTCAGAATACAAATGATATACAAAAATCTGTTGCATTTTATACAATAATCACAATCAGGCAATTTTTTTAAAAAAATCTGGGTTAAGGGAGGATAAATGGTGATGGAAGGAGAATTCTTTATTTTTTGTTGTTGAGTTATATGAATTATTTATATATTTTGGAGATTAGATTTTTATCAGAACCATTGTTTGAAAATATCTCCATTATATTATTGATTGCCTTTTTGTTTTTTATGGTTTCTTTTCTTTGCAGAATTTTTTTAGATTCATGTAGTCTCATTCATTTTTTTGCTTTTGTGGTCAAGTTCACAAAAACATCTTTGAGACCAGTGTGCACTGAGTTTAGTGCCTGTGTTTCCTTCTATGTATGTTATTGTTTCAGGTCTTAAATTCAAGTATTTAATTCATTTGAGCCAACTATTGCATATGGTACAAGATAGTGGTGCAGTTTTATTCTTTTGCATATGGTTGTCCAGTTTCTTTTCAGCACCATCTGTTGAAGAGACTTTCTTTTCTCTATTACATACTCTTGTCTCTTTTGTCAAAAATTAGTTTCCTTTATATGGGTAGGTTTATATCTGTGCTCTTGATTTCATTCTGTTGCTCTGTGCATCTTTCTGGCAATATCATACTGTCTTGTTTTCTGTGGCTTTGTAATATAGTTTGAATTAAGGGCATGTAATATTGCCAGCTTTTGAACTTTTTCTTCAGGACTGCTTTGGCTATTTAGTGTCTTTTCCAGTTGAATACAAATGCTAGTACTTTTTGTTCTATTTCCAAGAAAAATCTATAGATATTTTGATAGGAATTGCATTGGCTCAGATTGCTTTATGTAATATGGGCATTTTAATATTAATTCTTCCATTCCATGGAACACAGAATATCTATCTCCTTGTGTCTTCAATTTCTTCCAAAATTACTTGTTGTTTTCAGTGTACAGGTACTTCACCTCCTTTATTATTTCATTTTCTAACTATTCTTGTTACTAGTGTAAATGGTGTTTTCTTTATTTTTCTTTCTGATATTTTGTTGTCAATACATAGAAATTTGACATATTTTTGTGTATTGATTTTATACTATATAACTTTACTCATTTATTGCTTCTAACAGGTTTTTGCTTGAGTCTTTAGAGTTATCTTTACAAAAATAATTGTCATTTGCAAGTAGTGAGTTTTAATTCTTCCTTCCCAGCTTAAATACCTTTTATTTATTTTCCTTACCTGATTGCTCTGACTAGCAGTCCAGTACTATTATATAACAGTGGCAAAAGTAAGCATCCTTGTGTTGTTTGTGATCTTAAAGGAAAATCATTTTTTTTACTGTTGAGTATGGTGTTAACTTAGAGCTTGTCATATATGGCATTTGTTATGTTGAGGTATATTACTTCTATACTGATTGTATGATTTATCATAAATGGATATCATATGTCAAATGATTTTCTTGCTACTATTGAGGCCATGATTTTTATTTTTTATTTTGCTGAGGTGGTATACCATCTTGATAGATTTATGGTTGAACCATTGTTGCATCCCTAAGATTAATCTCACTTGATTATGGTGTATATTATTAATGTATTGCTGTATTCTGTTCACCAGTATTTTTGTTTAGAATTTTTGAATCTATGTTCATCGGAGATATTGGCCAGTAATTTAATTTTTCTGAGATGTATTGCTTGGTTTAGATTTCCAGTTTCATGCCATTGTGGTCAGACAATATCCTTGTTATGATTTGAATCTTTTAACATTTATTGAGACCAGTTTTGTGTCCCAAGACATGGTCTGCCTTTGAAAATGTTTCACACACACCTGAGAATAATATGTGTTCTGTCATTTGAGATAGAAAGTTCTAGAAATACCAATTAAATCAATTTGCTGAAATGTGTCATTTATAGCCAAAAATTCCTTATGAACTTTCTGCCAGGATAATCTGTCAATTCTGTAATTGGGTTATTTAAGCCCTCTACTGTAATAGTATTTTTGTCAATTTCTCCCCTTAGGTCTGTAAGTATTTTATATATTTTAGTGTTCTACCATGTTTGAAGCATATGTATTAACAAATGTTATGTGTTCTTGATAAACTGTTCCCTTTATCATTATTAAATGTACATCTTTGTCTCAGGTTATATTTTTTTTGGTCTGATATAAGAAAAGCTACCTCTAGTTTTCTCTGGATGCCATTTTCTTGGAGTTTCATCTTCCATACCTTCACTTTGAACCAATGTTTGTCTTCGGAGCTGAGATGGGTCTCCCCTATAGTTGGGTCTTGATTCCATCTTGCTACTGTGTGCCTTGTGATTGGTGAGTTTCCTCCATTTAAATTCATGGCAATTACTGACATATGAGGACTTACTACAGCCACTTGATCCTTTTTTTCTGATTGTTCTCTATCTGTATTATTCATTTTCCCATGTTCCTATCTGTTCTTTTAGTTTGATAGTTTTTTTGTTCTTTTTCTTTAAAAATTTTTTTTCTTATTACTGACACCATTACAGATGTCCCTATTTCTCCTAATTTCCCCCTTCCCCCCCTCCAGCCTTCACCAAATTTTTGTCTGTGTCTGTGATATTTTTCTTTGTGTCCTCTTTGGCTGCAGTACTTTGAGTATTGCCAACACATTTCTTAAGCTATCCTTTTCCTGACTCTTTGACTGGGAGAAATAAAGAGGCTTTTCCTGGAACTATTTTGGTTTGTGCCTGATTGGTGGTGCTTCTAGGTTGGAGGCTTCTGTGCACCCTGTCTGGGATATTTGGAAATCAATAGGAAATCTCAGGAATCGCATGGCCATGTCATATTTCAATGTCTCAGATCCCTAGGAAGTCCATTGTATTCTTATAAGTTTCAGGAACCCCCTATACTTTTAATGTTTTGTTATTGTTTTTATCAGGGGGAAGAGGACCTGTGTATTTCACAATTGATGACATATAAAATTATAATTTTGAAATCATTATGTCAACATTATTGGTATGAATATCACAATTAAAGGTGTTTAAACAATAAATGTGGTACTATGCAACTGAAACAGTACTGGTTCAAGTGAGAGACATATTGAAAGAGTAATTGAAGGACTGGTCAGTTTTTGTGTGCTTATTCCCCACTACTCAGCATTATGCTCCCTAACACCCAGTGTGTCTTCCTATCCCAATCCTTAACTATAGTTACATATTATATAAACAGTCTCTCCCTGATGCTGAAAGTTAGTGATTACATGATTATTGCTTTGGGATTATACTGTGCATGGAAAAAATAACCCTGTATAAAAAAAGTCACTTTCCAAGCACATTTTCATAATTTATAATATTCTTTCTCACACATTCTTCTCCTTTTGAACACATAAAAAGTGACATGAAAATTTTAATGTACATATCTTTTTTTAATATCTTGCATTTGGACAAATTGGCCATGCTGGAATATATTTTTGCCATCTCTGAAAGTACATAACTCATATGTGTGTCTGGGACCTGTAGCTAGTAGTATTGCTTTTTAAGACAGAAGTAGTGCATTTCATAAAAGTTATATTTCCTAGCATTATTCATAGAAATGAGGTTAGTATTTAAGAGGATGTCATAAAAAGATTTGATTATTCTGTTACCTGCTCTGTGACTAAATAGACGGCGTTTATCTTTTTTCTGACCAAAAGAGGGCACTAGTGTTTCTTAAGTCAGGAGCTCTAGGGTTGAGAGCTGAGGGGAATTTAGAGAGGTGGGGTTTCTTTTCTTTTCTTTTTTCATTTCCAGCACTCTGGCTACTTTTATGTGAAACTTACTTTTATTATACACATGAATAGCTTAACAAGAGAACTTGGCAGGAACTAGGAATCCATGAACAAATACTTCTGTGTGTCAGTTATAAGGAAGACCTTTGCCTGACTCATTAAGAGCTCAGTCATCCACACATTTGCTAGAGTGGAATCAGTTTAGATCTCAGAGGCTCCCTGAGGTTGGGCCTTGTTTTGGTGGGACTAAGAAAAGTGGCTGGGAAAACTTTCCTTAGCTGGCAAAAGTGGCAAGGAGCATTAGAATGCTTTTGAATGAAAATAAATTATAAGTGCCTTAAGTATTATACAGGCTCGGAGTATTTAACTATGGTGATTTGAAAAAAATCTGTGGTTATTTGGAATTATTGATTTGGGTTTGGGTAACTGCTTTTTTAGACTCTGCAAGACACTTATTGGATAAGAAAGAGCTGGGATTTTTTTTTTTTTAGAAAAAAAAAACCCTTCTGTGTTTCAGATGGTTCATTTACTATTCAGTATGACATTTTTAAATGGATGCCAAAATCAGAGTGTGCTTTATTTGAGCACCATTATTTTAAAAAGTGGGAAGACTTCCATCTCAGCCAATACTGAATTACTAGGCTTAACACGGGGCTTAGGCATAGTAGGCAAATAGCCATATGGTGGAATTCATGGGGCCAAAAATGCCTCCAAGGCATTTCTAATAAAGAGAAACCTAAATTTATCCTTATTGCTAGAATTGCCCCTTTAGGAAACTCGTTTTTTTTAAAAAAAAACTTCAAGTATTTTATTGTATTATTTTTCTATTACATTTAACCCCCATAAGCTCCCCTCCCCTCAGCAATCACCACACTGGTATAAAGAATTTATGAAACTCAATACCAACAACCCAATTAAAAGATGGGCAAAGGATCTGAATAGACACTTCTCCAAGGAGGACATACAGATGGGCCCATAGACATATGAAAAGATGCTCAACACCACTAATCATTAGAGAGATGCAAATTAAAACCACAATGAGGTACCATCTCACAGCTGTCAGAATGGCCACCATCAATAAATCAACAAACAACAAGTACTGGTGAGAATGTGAAGAAAGGGGGAACCCTTTTGCACTGTTGGTGGGAATGCAGACTGGGTGCAGCCACTGTGGAAAGCAGTATGGAGATACCTCAAAAAAGTAAAAATGGATCTGCCTTTTGACCCAGCAATCCTACTTCTGGGAATATATCCAAAGGAACCGAAAACACTACTTGGAAAGACTATAAGCACCCCTATGTTCATTGCAGAGTTAGTTACAAATGCTAAGATCTGGAAGCAGCCCAAGTGCCCATCAGTAGATGAGTGGATAAAAAAACTGTGGTACATTTACACAATGGAATATTACTTGAATGTAAAAAAAAAAAGAAAAGAAAATTTTACATTTTGCAACAGCACAGATGGACCTGGAGAACATAATGCTAAGTGCATTAAGCCAGTCAGAGAAAGACAAATGCCATATGATTTCACTCATATGTGGAATCTAATGAACAAACTGAACTAACATGGAAAATAGATGGAGAGCAGGATGACAGCTAAGGGGGCAGGGAGAGATTAAGGGGTGGAGGGATTGAGGAAAAAAGAGAAAGAACTCATGGACAAGGAAACCCTTTATCCAAAATAATTGTGTGAAAATGCCAGTATTTGACTCAGCAGAAATGCACTAACAACTTAGTTAACCACATGGCCTGACATTTTGCACAAGGAATGATCTATTACACAGGTAAATTTTTATGTGGGGGAAGCAGAAAGGAATGAGTTTAAAGGACAAAACACTTCATGGACTCATGAGGTCCTGAAAGGCTAAGCGGACTCATGGCTGCCTGACGTAACAGAACACATCTGATACTCAGTTTTGTCCTTTCTCCCAACAATCATGTGTGCAGTATCACCTCCTGGGTATTATATAATGCCATTTTCCCCTCTGTCACATTTATTATTTGTTCATTGTGATATAAGTTGCATTTTGATACGTGTACCACCTTTTAAATGTTGCTTGTCTAAGTGCCATTTGTCTCAAATATCCTATTGATAGAACTTCCCATTGTTAGTAATTTGTGATGTGAACAGCAAAAAACAAACAAACAAACAAAAACAAAACAGTTTTCATTCATCCTGCTTATTCTAACTTGTTTAAACTTATTTATGTATTCTATAGTACTTTTGGATACATAAATATTTGATGGGATAAGTCCTGTGACAGATGTTTAAACAGATATAAGGATACTTAACTCAAACATAAACGATTGCTTTCAACATTTAAAATTTCAGGTAATGCTGAGCCTTTTAGAGAAAGCAATTTGAGCATTTTAAGAATTGTTGAAGAAGCTTGCTGACTCAAAATCTTAAGACTTTTTTTCAGTGTGACTCCTACATATCTCTAAACTGTAGGTTTCATGGAAATTAGCTGATTGGCACTGATTGCAATTATGATGCTTTTCTGTAGAAGTGATTTTAACCTCAACTGGTCAATTCTGATTTTAACACAACCTTTACATTTCTTGAAATGCGAATAAATACCAAGCAAACAACATTATATAGCCAGTAAGTGACCATAATAACCAGAGCACTATATGCTTTGCTATATTATTAATTGTGCTATTACCATTTGTTGTAATCTGCAGTGCCTGCCCTGCCTACTTCGATAAGATGTCATGGGGTGACATGAAAGAATGGGTATGAATAAATAAAAAGCACTCTACCATGTTGTTTCTGTTCAGGCCTGAAATAGTCTGTCCATGAGCCAAGGATTGCAAATTGTAGCCAATCTTAAGGGGAAAAATTACATACAGAGCATTTACATTTGGATCCACAATTGTGTGCTAGACACCTGTGAGGCTATAGTTAGTAAGAACATAGCTTGGGATGAGTGTGAATTCTACAAATACCATTCTTGTTAGATTTAGTTATACAACATAGAAAACTATTGCTATGGCAACAAAACAATTTTTGAGGACACGTATAACAAAGGAAGGACCACAGGAATTGGAAGGCACAAAGCTTTATACACTTAAGTAAGAACCATGTCTCTTTTTATGAGTAGTAACAGACATAAAGAGACAAGTGTATGTCCATTGTAAGACTGCACTTTCAAATTGGCTTCATCACTAGTCTTTGGAAGTTTTCAGTCATTGAGAAATATTATACACATCCTGGTGCAATAAAAGAGGGGCTGTAATTAACCAATTCCAATGCATACCTTCCTGATTGATAACCTGAGGTTGCATGAGTTTGTGTTGACAATTTACAAAAAGCTCTGTTAATACCTATGTGCAATAGCTGTAGATGCACAGCCATTAATCACAGCCATCAGCAGGCCTCCTAGAGTGGTTTACAGCAAGCAGCTTTTAATGTATGTTTTGCTAATTGGAAGTTACAGTGGTTCTATGAATTCCCAGATGAATAACTACTTTGGTACTGACTGCCTGAGGAGGAAAAGCCCTCTGAATATTCCTCCAGAAAGTCAGTTAAAAATTATGAGAAATATTTTATTATTTGTTTCTTAGCCCTCCAAAATTAAAAGAAAATCTTCCATGTTTTAATACAATGTAAGATGACCCAGAATGGTGTGAAATTGTATTTTTATTTATATTTTCCTAAATCTATATTTAAAATGATGTCCTTTCCTCCACTGAGAGCTGTTGTTTTATGCATTTTTTTTGTGTGTAGTTCCTTGACAGAGACCATTTTTCTTGCCTCTCAGGTGGCTCGTGTAGAGAGATTTATGTCCATTATGCAAAATCCTTTGTAGTATAACAGAGGCATAATCAGCAGAAAAGTCTGAGAAATCACCCACTATAACCCAAGAATCAAATCTTGGATTTGGGCCAGCTTCGTTAAGTTTCAAGAATCTTGCTTTCATTGAAATGCTGTTTTGGCCCTGATTCACAAACCTACAAGGACAAATGATATTTTCAGAATGAAATCATTAAGAAATAGCACCTAGTCAAAAGGCAATATTCTCAGACTATTAACACCAGAATACTGATCATATTAATTCAGACCTTGTGAATAATGCATAAAGAATCACTTATGTTAAAATCAGAAGTTGACAGTAAGTTGAATAAAAAAATAACAATCTGTATTTTCTACATAGTAAATGGTAATATTACTTTGGGAATTTGGACAATTCAGCCATCATTTAGGAGGAGACTTACCGAATGCCGATATTGTGCACTCATACCAAAGTACCTGTGTTTTGGATTGTTATAAATTACTACCCCTTTAGTAGACTTAGTGTACCAAATAATATATAAAAGCACAATTTATGATATTCCTCATGCCAACACATTTGTAATGTGTGAATTTCAAAGATGTAATGAATAGAAATTTTGGAGTATTGTATACATGATAATTTTAAATGTTTTTAAGCACACTGACTTCTTTACCAGTGACTTAATCAGTTTACCAGAAACTAGTGTCTTTCCTATGCTTTACATTCTATTTATTTTTCATTCTCTGTATAGGATCTGATAATTTCATGGAAAACATCCAGTTTGGTTAAGACCCTAGTAAAAAATACTTGCTAAATTTATGACTAAAGTACCTCCTTGGAAAATGATTGTGGTCTACAACTGATATTGTGCGTTTTTCACAAATATTAAAAACATACATCCCCTGTATGTGTTTTACTGGTTTAGCTGATGTTCAGGATGGTTCAAGTGATGTTCAGTGATTTGTGAGGGAAGGTAGTATCTAATAAAATAACATAGAAAATACAACTTGCCATCAAAATGGGAATAATGTGTTTATAAGCTCAATAATTGAAGATGACTGATTAAACATCAGCAAAGCTGTCAAGCTATTAATTTATGAGTCCTCTCCAATTTGTCTGTGTCTCTTTTCTACCTCTTGCCTCTCTGTTCCCATCCACTTATATTGTTAGTGCCTTCAAGATGTCCTCTGATTGCCCATGCTGTTCCCTGTAGGCAGCTAAATCTAAGTATCTGTCTCAAAATTATTTAGGTTCCCAATTGTCTCTACTCCCCACATCAAAAGTCCCTGGTTTTACCAAAATGAAGTCCTTGTAGCATTAATGAGTACCGAAGTCCCATGTGGTAGGTATGATTTGAAGATAGCAGGAAAAAAAGGCTTGTTTTCTCCATTTTCCCTACTGATTCTGTCTAGAGTAGCAATTTTAAACCGGTGTGTCACAAGAATTTTTAAAACATCTAACACCTGACTATAGTCAGGGGCACTGACCTGTTATCCTTTAGATTGTCAAATTAAAAATGACAACAGCCAATACAACAATAGCCATCCGGTGTGACTGAATCAAAATTATACCTATTTTTTGTCAGATTGGCAACATGGATGAACCTAGAGGGTATTGTGTTAAGGAAATAAGCCAGACAGAGAAAGAAAAATACACAGTTTCGCTTATATGGGGTATGTGAAAAACAAAACAAAACAAAACAAAACCAGTCTCACAGAAACAAAGAGACCACATAGATGGTTATCAGAGAAGGGGGTGGGGGGTAAAAAAGGAGAAGGGAGATATAGTCAATAATACTGTTATATATTTGCACAGTGACAAATGATTACTAGGATCAGTGGGTAATCACATTGTAACGCATAAAACTGTCAAATCACTCTATCAAAGCTAATATAACTAATATAATATTATATACTAACTACAATATATTCACATAAAAAGGTAACAAAAAAAAGTAACTCCAGGAAAGCGCTAGACTACAATAAAAACCCAGCAGAAATACTATGTAGCACAAAACTGAGAATGGCTACATAGAAAAGCACGAGAAAACATTTTACCTGCATCACCCATCCTCCAATGTGGAGCATGTCATACCAAACAGGATCCCCTCAGAAGGATTCCCACCTTATGAAGGAAAGGAAATCAAGAGGAACCCAGTCCTTATCTCGGTCATGGACATTTGCAGCCTTTGCTCCTGAGAACCCTCCCAGTCTTCACTGATGTTAAACCCAGACGATGGAGCTACCTGTAGTCTCCGCCGCTGCATCTTCTCTCTGGAGCTGGAGATGTCATTGTAGTTACAATGGGCCTCATTGAGCCAAATTACTACTGCACCCAGCTCTGTTGAATCAGGATGGCATGGTATCTAACTTCCTATGGGAATGAAGCCACTTCTGCACTATACTGTGTGCCCTTATTCCTAAATCACAGCTTTGACCTACCATCACTGGTTGTCAGATGCTGGGTTCTGAGTCAGGGATTCTACATGGCACCACCAGAAAAGCATTGCTTCTGCCTTGTATGCCACCACCTAGGAATTATGTCACGGCTGCGATCATGTTGCTGCTGCTCTGGCCTGAATCAAAGTTGGGACCCACCCTACCCAAGGCCATGCATGCCGCCACTGTGCCTTGTCACTTGGGTTTGGCCCACCAGTGTGCCCCGTTGTCCTTGGGACCATGCTGTACCCAAATCTCCGCCAGGGGCCCAAGTTATTACAGCAAGCTCAGAGACCGGGATCCTGGTTTCATGGGCAGTTTACACATGCCTGCACCTCAGACACTGTAGTCAACTCTACAGCAATTGTGACCGTGCCCCAAGAGCCATAATAGTTAGTTGTGCCCCTGAGTTCCATATCTTATTCTGTCGTCACTCTGAGTATTAGTGAAACAGACCCAAAATTGAAGGTACATCCTCCGATAGATCTGCCTTGGGCACAATAAAGCAAGACAGCACACGGCAGCCTTGGCTACTGAGAACCTCAACCATGCTTTTGTCACTGCCATCACAGACATCCATCAACTCGGTCACTGTGGACCACTGCAGTCTTTGATTTGTTGGCCTGAGCTGACAGATTTGCATGGAGACTATGCCACTGTGCTCTCTCAAGAAAAGGAGATGCTGCACTTCAACCAGTCTGCAGCTATATCATCAGAGATGGGTGCTCCCTCAAATTTGCAGACATCAGTGCAAAGCTACAACACAAAAAAGGGGGAGAAACCCTCGTACACATGTCTGAGATCCGCTCATTGAAACATCTGAAGGTGGCTGACTGGGAGTGAGCCAGGCAGGAGGGAAGGGATAAAATCAGAGTCCAGACCTCCCTGCTAGTCTCGGGAGAGCGGAGGAATAAGGTTGCCACCTGCCTTCCCTGAGCCCAGAAGGGCAGAGATGCAGGAGGACATCTGCCAGATTGGTCCGTATGTATTGCGGCTGAGCCTGGTGACCAAGGAACGGGCTGAGTGAAGATGTGCAGCTGCAGTTGTCTAGGGGCTGCCATTGCCAGGCAGACAAAAGAAGCCATGGAGGCTGTACACCTCCCCTCATGCTTGCAGAGCTACCAGTGAGCTCAAGAAGAAGCTGTGGCAGTGAATGTTGCGTTACAGAGCACATTATCCTCAACCCTGAGAACTGGAGGGACAAAAGGAACTTTGCCCTGGGTCACAGTGGCATGCTGTGGCTAACCCCAGGGACAGGGGTATATAGATTTCAGGCATCTAGGATCTGGCAGTGGCCATTACTAGAGAGAGACAAAGCTAGAAAGACAGCAGCCAACCTCCCCCAGTTCACCACATCCCCACCCATTGTGGCTGCACTGCGAACTGCATCTGGCTGCAGGGGACTGGGCTGGGATTTCACAGGCATGGAACCCCATTGTCCAACGCATTTTCCCACAGGACTGGTTCCCTGAGACCAAGGTGACCTAGTCACAGAAGATAACAACATTTCCCCAGGAAACAATGTACATTTTCCACCAACCTGCATAGATCATAGATCAAGAAGCCAGAGCACTGCCAGAAAAGTAAAAACTTGTGCATCAGCATCACCAACTGAGAACAAAACAAAGACCTCTTCTTAATCAACTTACTATAGAAGTGCCACTCAAAAAATATTTCACCCTGGCTGGTGTAACTCAGTGGATTGAGCACACACTTATAAACCAAAGGGTTGCTGGTTCGATTCCCAGTCGGGACACATGCCTGGGTTGTGGGCCAGGTCCTCAGTAGGGGGCACATTAAAGGCAACCACACATCGATGTTTTTCTCCCTCTCTTTCTCCTTCCCTTCCCTTCTCTCTAAAAATAAATAAATAAAGTCTTTTTAAAAAGATTCCCATAGATATCTAAACAGAGAAGGAATCCATTGAATACCATGAATGACTATGGTAATGAAGCAGCAGAGAAAAATACTTTAAATCTCAAGAAAATAAACATAAAGACATGGAAATATGGGATTTAAATCACAGAGAATTCAAGATTATGGCCCTGAAAAAACTCAATGAAATACAAATAAACACAGATAAACTCAGAAATAAAATCAATGAACAAAATTAGTACTTTAGCAAAAAGTTTAAAAATTTTAAAAAGAACCAAACAGATATTTTAGAAATGAAAGACTCAAAATAGATGAAGAATGAACCAGAGAGCTTAGGAAATAGAGCTGACCAGATACAGGGAAAAATTACTCCCCCCACCCCCACAAAGATATTCTCACACCTGTGTAAAATGGTTAATAATGTAACAAAATGTTAATTAAATAAAAGGGTTTAAAATTTAGAAGTTTAATTCCACGTACAGTAAAATCCTCTTTCATTACCAGTCCACATTTCATATGCAGAGAAATATGACAACCAGCAATTTTTTTCATTAAGTTAATCTGCAAAGCTAATAATTTGCTTAGACACCATACATTGCTAAAATTAAACCAAAGTGCTTTTAATTCAAGTCTACTTGTACTTTCAGAAAACACTGTACCTGATATGAGGCTTTTCATAAATCCAAAGTTTTTCAAATCTCTGCACTTACAGTTGTACATATTGAGTGCTTAGTGTATGTTAATAGTGAATTTTTAATGGCACATACTTTGGTCTGAGTTTTTGAACCCACTTGGCATAATGACATATTTCACCCAATTGTTCCCTTAATAATAAAAGTTGATTCAAAGGTACTTTACATTTGAGAATATAATGACCTAATCATAACACCTCACATTCTACTATCATCTGTCTCCCCTGCCACTTATTCTTACTGTCAAATCACAACGATGAGTGTTTCATGGCTTCGCATGTGTGAAACACTCATAAACGTGGAAGAAAATCAGTAAATACAGATTTTTGGATTTAAGCACTTTGGGTCATTTACCTGCTTCACAAGTAATCCCATACCATTTCACAAATAATTTTGGTGCATTTTATTAAAAAACCTTTATACAAATACTTTTTGTTCGACCATTTTACCTTTAACTGGAGGAAGTAAACCATTCTCTTGTGATTACTGTCCTTGTCCTTGTGGGACATTTAAGGAGAAAATTCAAGGACTATTTGTTTTGTTTTAAATCCTCACCCAAAGATATGTTTAGTGATTTTAGAGAGAGGAGTTGTTTCTCTCCCACATCGATGTTTCACTACCTCTCTCCCTCAAAATAAATAAATAAAATATGTTGTTTTTTTAAAGATTTTATTTATTTATTTTTAGAGAGAAGGGAAGGGAGGAAGAAAGGGAGAGAAATGTCAGTGTGTGGTTGCCTCTCACACACGCCCCCTGCTGGGATCTTTGCCTGCAACCCAGGCATGTGCACTGACTGAGAATAAAACTGACGACTCTTTGGTTCTCAGGCCAGTGCTCAATCCACTAAGCCACATCAGCCAGGGCTAAAATTTTTTAAAAAGGAATTTACAAACACAACACCAGGAAGAAGTGAAATAAGGCAGTCCATTTTTACATTTTTGAGGTAACTTCATAATGCTTCCCATAGTGGCTGCACTTATCTGCATTGCCACCAACAGTACATGTGCGTTCCCCTCTCCCCACATCCTCTCCAGCACTTTTTTGTTACTGATAGCCATTCTGACTGGTATGAGGACGTATCTCATTGTGGTTTTAATTTGGACCCCTTTGATGATTAGAGATGTTGAGCATTTTTTCATATCTGTTGGCCATCTGTATGCCCTCTCTGGAGAAGTGTCTATTCAGGTCCTTTGGCCATTTTTAAATTGAGTTCTTTGTCTTCCTCATGTTGAGTTGTATAGGTTCTTTATAAATTTATGGAAATCAAACCTTTATCAGATGTGTCATGGACAAACATGTTCTCCCATTCAGTGGGTTCCCTTTTCATTTTGTTGATGGTTTCTTTTGCACAGCAAAAGGTTTTCAGTTTGATGTAGCTTCATTTATTTTCATTTGTTTCCCTTGCCGTAGGAGATACATCAGCAAAAAAATTGCTGAGATGACTGAGTTTACTGTGTATGTTTTCTTCTAGGAATGTTCTGGATTTCCATAGTGGCTGCACTAATCTGCATTGCATTGCATTGACTTACATTTACTTTTTTATCCATTTTGAGTTTCTTCTTGTGTATGGTGTAAGTTAGTGGTGTAGTTTCATTTTTTTGCATGTACCTGTCCAATTTTCCAAACACTATTGAAGAGACTGTCTTTGCCCCATTGTATGTTCTTCACTCTTTTGTCAAACATTAATTGATCATAAAGACATGGGTTTATTTCTGCGCTCCCTATTCTGTCCTATTGATCTATGTGTCTGGTCTTATGCTGGTAATGGGCTGTTTTGATTACAGTGGCCTTGTAATATCATTTGATATGAGTTATTATAATACCTCCAACTTTGTTCTTGTTTCTCAACATTGTTGAGGCTATTTGGGATATTTTTCAGTTCTGTGTAAATTTTTGGAATATGTGTTCTAGGTCTGTGAAATATGCCATTGCTATTTTAGTAGGAATTGCATTGAATCTATAGATTGCTTGGGTAGTGTGAACATTTTAATGATGTTAATTCTTTCAATCCATGAACACAATATATGCTTCCATTTATTTGTATCTTCCTTAATTTTTCTTCAGTGTCCTATAGTTTTCTGGGTACAGGTCTTTCACATCCTTCGTTCATTTATTCATAGGTACCTTATTTTTTCTTGTTAGAATTGTAAATAGGATAGTTTTCTTAATTTTTCTTGAAGAAATTAAGAGAATTGGTTCATTATTCATGTATAAAATTGGAAGCAATTTCTGAATATTAGTTTTGTTTCCTGCTACTTCTAGTTAACTCCAACTTTGGTGGAGTCTTTAGGGTTTTCTATGTAAAACGTAATCTTATCTGTGAATGAGTTTTACTTCCTTCATTCCGATTTGGATGCCTTTTATTTCTTCTTCTTGTCTAATTGCTGTGACTAGGACTTCCAGTACTATGTTGGATAAGAGTGGTGAAAGTGAACATCCCTGTCTTGTTTCTGATCTTAAGGAAAACACTTTTCATTTTGCACATTGAGTATGTTGTTGGCTGTGTTTTTCATATATGGCCTTTATTATATAGAGAGGTATGATCTGTCTAACCTCACTTTGGAGTTTTTCCCATAAATAGGTGCTGGTTTGCCCTAGCTGGTTAGCTCAGTAGACTGAGCACCACCTTCGAACCAAGAGTCGCTGGTTCAATTCCCAGTCAGGGTACATGCCTGGGTTGCAAGCCAGATCCCCATCGGAGGGCGTGCAAGAGACAATCACACACTGATGTTTCTCTCTCTCTCCTCCCTCCCTTCCCCTCTGTCTAAAAACAAATGAACAAAATCTTTTAAAAGATAGGTGGTTTTTCTTAAATGCTTTTTCTGCACCTATTGGTACAATCATGTGTTATCTTTCATCTTATTTTTATGTATCATTTATTGATTTGCAAATATTGTACCAAACTTACATTACTGGAATCTCACTTCGTTATGTTGTATGATCTTTTTAATGTATGTCTCGGTATAGTTTGCTAATATTTTATTGAGGATTTTAGCATCTATGTTCATCAGTGATATTGGCCTATATTTTTCTTTCCTTTTGTGTCTTTATTTAATTTTGGGATTAGAAGAAGACTGGCCTTATAAAAGGAGCTTGGAACTCTTCCCTTCTCTTGATTTTTTGGAATAGTCTGAGAAGGAGAGGTGCTAGTTCTCCTCTGAATGTTTGGTAAAATTCACCTGTGAAGGCTTCCAGTCCAGGACTGTGTCTTCTGGGAGATTTTTGATTACTGCTTCAATTTCATTAGTTGTAATGGGTCTATTTAGGTCTTTTGATTATTCCTAGTATAGTTTTGGAAGATTGTGTGTTTCTTCAATTAACCCATTCAATTAGGTTCCATTTATTATTTTTCATTACTTTCAGGTGTACAGAAAAGGGTTAGATCTTTTAAATTTTAATTATTATAATACACATGTAGCTGTATAATGTTATAGATTCAATTTGCATTTCCTTAATAACTGGTGAGTTTGAATATCTTTTTTATATTATCACTGCCATCCATGTATTTTCTTTGATCAGTTATCTGAACACATTTTTTACCATTTTTAAATTGGATTTTCTTATTTTTGAGATTTATGAATCTTTTTTTACATGCTAAATAAAAGACTTTTAAGAGATATTATTTTGCAACTATTTCCCCATGTCTATAATTTGTCTTTATATTTCTTCACAGAGACAAGAAATTTTGAGCAGAAGTTTTAATTTTTTTGTGGTCAAACATTAACTCTTAATATATTTTTCATTGTGGTACAATTCACATAACTTATTTTTATTTTAAAGAGGGCAATGCAGTGTGTTAGTACATTTACGATGTTGTGCAACAACTATCAACTATGAAGTTCCAAAATGTTTTTATAACCACAAAAAGATCCATTAACTAGTCACTCCCCACTGCCTCAGACCCTGGAAACCACTAATTTGCCTGTCTGTATGCATGCACTTATCTCTGCTGGATCTATTACATAAGTGGAAACTATGATATATGACTTTTATGTATTGATTCTGCTTAGCACATTGCATTTGAGGTTTATCTATGTTGCCGCATGTTAGTATTTCATTTGTTTTTAAAACTGAATATTTTATTGTAGAGATGTACAATATTTTTTAATTCATTCATTTGTTGATGGACTTTCAGGTTGTTTCCACCTTTAGAAGCTACTGTGAACAATGCTACTATTTATATTCATATACAAGTATTTGTTTGAATACACATTTTCAATTTTGGAGAGTATATAATCAGGAATTGAATTACTTGATTACATGGTAATTCTGTTTAATATTTTGAAAGACTAAAAAATTATTTTCCAGTCCTGGCTGGTGTGGCTCAGTGAATTGAGCACAAACCTGAGAACCAAAGGGTCACCAGTTCAATTCCCAGTCAGGGCACATGCCTTAGTTACAGACCAGGTCCCCAGTAAGTAACATGTGAGAGGCAACCACACATTGATATTTCTCTTCCTTTCTCCTTCCCTTTCTCTCTCTCTAAAATTAAACAAAATCTTTTAAAGAATTGTTTTCCATAGCATTGCATTATTTTAAGATTCACAATGTACAAAAACACCAAATTCTCCACATCGTCACCAACACTTTTTAAATAATATACATTCTAATTGGTGTGAAGGAGTATCTCATTATATATTTGATTTGCACTTCCTTAATTAGTAATGATGATGAGCCTCACTTTATGTGCTTGTTAGCAATTTGTATATCTTCTTTAGAAAAAATTCCATTCAAACCCCTTGCCAATTTTTAACTGGGTAGTTTATGTATTTGTTGATTTATAGGAGTTCTTTACATATCTGTGTACCATGCCCTTATCAGACATATGATTTGCAAAAATGTCTACAATTCTGTGGGGTTTTAAAATTTTTTCTATGACATTTTATACTTTTTTCATTGTTGGGAAATGCATGTTAAGATTTTGGCTAACTTTTCTGATAGTGGAACTATAAAGCTATATCCTGATGTATTTAGGGGATTTGGGCAAGTGTTAGTCTCTATTTTATAAAATATGACTTTTCCAACCGCACCTACTCTTGTCTCAGCAGAGGTCAATCCCTTCTATCTGATAAGAACAAGCTCTTGAATAGTCTTTTTACGGAACTTCTAAATTTTTAATATCAACTGTTTGCCCTTCAATAAAAGCATATTTAATTTATAAACCATACAAACAAGGCCCCCTGGGAAAAATACGCACCCACACCTTCTTCTCTGATCCTACTCTAAAGTTTATGTATGTATGTATGTATGTATTTAGTTAGTTATTTTTAAGAGACATGGAATGGAGCGAGAAAGAGAGAGAAACATCAATTTGAAAGAGAAACATCGATCAGTTGCCATTTGCACATGTCCCAGCTGGGCACCAAAACCACAACCCAGATATGTATCTAGACCGGGAATAGAGCTGGCAACCTTTCACTTTGCACTATGATGCCCAAACCAACTGAGCCACACTGGTCAGGGCAAAGGCTACTTTAAATTATATGAAAGTGAATGTATCTGTTTTTTTGGTTCATGTTTTAAGTGTTGTAAGAATCCACAGCAAAATTCAACATCATCCAGATTTTCCCTATTTTCTTCTTTTCAGAATTGCATAGGTTTAGCTTTTGCATGTAAGTCTTTGATTTCTGAATTAATTTTTGTATATGCTGTGAAGTAAGAGTTTCAACACCATTCTACAGCATGTGGACATCCAAATGACTGACCACACTTTGTTGAGGAAAATATTCTTGTATTATTGTAAAAAATAATTGAGCATAAATCTAAGACTTGATTTATGGACACTTAATTCTATTCCACTAGCCTATATGGCTATCCATAGATTATTAGGACACTATTTTGCTTACCATTGCTTTGTAATATGTTTTGTAAGTGGGAAGTGTGAGTCCTCCACTATTCTCTCTTTCTTCAAGATTGTTGTGGCAATAGCCAAGTACTAGAAGCAACAACCTAAGTGCCCAGCAGTAAATGAGTGGATCAAAAAACTATGGTACATTTCCACAATGGAATACTACACAGCAGAGAGAAAGGAGCTCCTACCCTTTGCGACAGCATGGATAGAACTGGAGAGCATTATACTAAGTGAAATAAGCCAGGCAGTGAAAGGCAAATACTATATGATCTTGCCTTTAACAGGGACCTAATCAACAAAAGAAAAAAGCAAGCAAAATATAACCAGAGACATTGAAATTAATAACAATCTGAGAGTAACCAGAGGGGAGGTGGGAGGAGATAATGGGGGAAAGGGTTTTCAGGAACTACTATGAAGGACACATGGACAAAACCAAGGGGGAGAGTGGAAGCAAGGGAGAGAGGTGGGCTTGGCTGGGGTGCTGGGGGAGTGGTAGGGAGTAAATGCAGACAACTGTAATTGAACAACAATAAAATAATTTTTAAAAAAAGAGAGACTGGTGTGGCCTTTCAGACACCCTTGGATTCATGTGAACTTTAATATTATGTTTTTTAATTCTAGAAAAATAGTTACATCCTGGACAGGTTTTGTATTGTGTCTATAGATCACTTTTCATTGTACTGCTATTTTAATAATTTTCTGTGCTCTGATCAATAAACATAGAATATCATTCCACTTATTTGGATCTTTAATTTATTTCAGCAATGTGTTTTTAAAGTTTTTTTTTTGTGCATACCATACACATCCTTAATTAAATTTATTCCCACAGTATTTACTTATTGATCCTATTTAAAATAGAAGTTTTTCCTTAAATTTTATTTTTGGATTGTTTGTTGCTGTTGTACAGAAATGAAAGTGATTTTTATGCTAATCTTCTATCCTGAAATTTTGCTGACTTTGTTCAGCACTTTAATATTTTCTTGTTGTTGATTAAAGTTTCTCTTATATAATTACATCTGTAAATAGAGATAATTTTATGTCTTTCTTTTCAATTTAGAAACTTATTTTTTCTTACTCTAACTAGAACATTTAGCTAAAGTGCACAACCCATGCTTATTCCTGATCTTAGATGGAAAGATTTCAGACTTTTCCATTGTATATAATTTTACCTGTGGGTTTTCTATGAATTCTTTTCATTCCTATTTTTGTTTAGTGTTTTTGCTATCAAAGTATTGGATTCCATCAAATTTCTTATTGCATTAAGTATTTGAAAATACACGTTTCCTTATATTTATTCTATGAAAATGTTTTATTTCATTCATCAATTTTCATACCCAGAGTCACCCTTGTCATAGTGTGTAATGACTTAATTTGCTACTGTACTTTTCTTAGTACTTTGTGTATGAGTTTTATATCTGATCTCACATTGGTCTGTAGTTTTTTTTTTTTTTTTTTTTTTTTGTATTCTGTTTGTCTCTTGTATTAAGGTAAGGTAATGTTGGCATTGTAGAATGAACTAGGCAATATTTATTCCTTTTTAATATTTTGAAAAAGTTTGAGAAGGTTTAGTGTTACTTTCCTTAAGACAAATTCTTTGTTGTAGAATTCTGAATTAAAATTTATGCACATTTTGACTTCTGGTATGTAATTTAATATTTATTTCCAGAAATGTTTCATGAATGTGCTTTTCTACGTGTTAAATTATGGTGTCCAGTTAACTGAAATTATCAAATTATGTACAAATTAAATATTTTTCTCATTATGGGATGCAAAGCTTTTTATCCATTGATAAAAGCAAGTTGAAGCATAAAAAAAACTACTTCAGGAAAGGTGTCCTTAATATGCCTTTGGGTTTGAACATACCTGGATTCAAACCTTGGCTCTGCCTTTTGCTTGCATATAATTTTGAGGAAGTTGAAGAGTTTCTTCAACCTACAATGTCCTCATCCAGAAAGAGTGTCTAATGCATCTTCATATGTCATCAATTAGTACTAAATCAGATCATGTTTGTAAGATTATTAGTGTTGTATATTGAACATATTAAGCTCTAGAACCATAGATATTGTTGATGCATTGAGTAGTCTAATATCATATCAGTAGTATGTATTCTAGTCTGCTTCTTTAAAAAACTGATATTGATGTTCAAGTGTCCAGTTATATTGTATTTTATTTTTATTATTGCTTTTAATCCTCACCTGAGGACATGTTTATTGATTTTAGAGAGAGGGGAGGGGAGGGAGAAAGAGAGGGAGAGAAACATCAGGTGAGAGAGAAATACTGATTGGTTGCCTTTCATACATGCCCTGATTGAGCACCGAACCCGCAACCCAGGCAAGTGCCCCGACTGGGTATCAAACCTGCGACTTTTTGGTTTGTGGGACAACACTCAACCAACTGAGCCACACCTGCCAGGGTTACAGTTGTATTTAATGAAAATAGTAAATTCTAACATGTTCTAACACTAACATTATTAAGGTAAGTCTATCTTGCATGGTTTAGATACTTGTATTTACCAACTAAACTTGGCCGATGGTTGTATTATTTGACAGATGTAGAAAATCTCAGAGAAAGTTCTTCATATAAGTAATTTATTGCTTTATAAATATAGAGCTTAATTTTTAAATTTAAATTCTGAAGTATACTGTATTGGGGATCATAAAATAATCATAGTTCATAAAAATAACACCAATAGCTGTAATATTTTCAGAATAGAGATAAATAAATATATAGCAAACATTGTCTTGCCTTAAAAATGTCAAAATTACTTTCAGATCCATAAATAGCAAGTAAAAGTTTTTACTCAAATATTTTGGTTAATAATTACATTGAGAACTATTTCTAGAAACCTTAATAGAGAACAATTCTGTGTAAATCTACTAATAAAGGTTGTCTTGATATTATTTACAGGTAGTTTCTTTGTTTTTTCTTATTTTAAGATTTTATTTATTTTTAGACAGAGGGGAAGGGGGAGAGAAAGGAAGGAGAGAGGGATTGATGTGTGGTTGCCTCTTGAGTGCCCCCTACTGGGGACCTGGCTGGCAACCCAGGCATGTGCCCTGACTGGGAACTGAACCAGCAACCCTTTGGTTTAAAGGCTGGCACTCAATCCACTGAGCCACATAAGGCAGGGCTATCTACAGGTTGTTTCTGAATGATTGCTTCACCTTCAAAAGAACAAATATATAGTGAGTTTATGTAAAATAAGTTATGAAATAATTTCAATGATAGCTCTCAATGTTGTCACCTTAAAACTCTAATGAATATTTATACTAATTACACCTTTGGGATCATTGACTTTACATTTAGCAGCAATTAAATATAACTTTATTCAAGACTTGCTACATGCTCAGAATTATGCTAGGTGCTAAGGAAGATATAAAAGAAAAGCAAACAGTTATTGTCTTTAAGAAACTTACAGTTTACTTAGGCAGACAAGATGCATACAAATGAAACACAACAGTAAGGGCTGAATACCAATCAGTTTTGCCCTGTGGAAAGAAGTTTATGTGTAACAGGAGCTTATAAATTTGGTAAGTATAGCTGAGATTAAAGTAATTCCAGGAAGATTTTATAGAGAGAATGGGAACTCGGCTGGACCTTAAAGTATTAATATATTTTCATTAATATATTTTTAATAGTGGGGTGTAGAAGAAGGTATTGAATCTGGAACACAAGATAAATACATAAATGAACAGAGGTAGGAATTTGTATGGAATGCATGAGGAACTGTATCTGACTAGATAGAATTTATATGCTAGACTGGAGAGGATTCGTTTGAGATATTAGACAGTTACATAGGAATGATAGAATAAGAAAGTTGGCCTTAAAAGATGAATACAAATTTTGAATTGTATATTGAATATAATAGAGATTGTTAAAGTTATTGAGTATAAAAATGACCTATAGAGAGCATTAAGGACTGAATATTGTTATTCCCTCAAAATTCACATGTTGAGACCTAATATCTCATGATGGTGTTTAGAGATGGGACCTTTGAGAGGTAGTTAAGTTGTGAGGGAAAACCTTCAGAAGTAGGGTTAGCGTCCTTATAAAAGAGGCCACAGAAAGGTCCTTTATCCCTTCTGCCATGTGATGAGGCAGTGAACAGAAAGCCATCTATGAATCAGAATGTGGGCCTTCAATAGATACTGAATTTGCCAACACCTGATTCTTGGACTTCTCTGGCTCTGAAACTGAGAAAGAAATTTATGTTGTTTCCCAACTATCCAGTCTATGGTATTTTATATATATGTATACTGAATGGACTAAGACTGAGAGTTTTATTTTTAGGAAAGTTATTCAAGCAATAAAGATTAGAAACTAGAGAGCCATGTCTTATACCAGTTTCAATACTATAATATTTGATGTTTTAATAATTCAGAATATTAACGATCTATCTTAAACTTTGACATAGCTGGTAACTGAATTTGATGTTATATAATTCAAATATCTTGAGAAGATTGTGAGTAAAAACTTTAGGTGTTATCTGAGTCTTTCCCTAGATTATTATTTCTACCTCATATTTGACATATCAGGCTAGAGATTTTTACTCAATGTTCTCCTGTAAAATCAGTAGAGTGAGCCACACGTTTTCATTTTAATAACATCTGAAAGACCACCTTTTCTATCCCTGTAAGATGATGTCAATTATGGAAATACAAAATGCATTTTAATGACATAAATGATCCGTAGAAATATTATACTTATTGTGACCATCTGAAAAGTGAACTACAAGATGTGGCAGAAAAATAACTCCTTAAAACATCATTGTAAACAGGAGGTCTAAACTCATTGAATCTTTATTATATGCATGAACAGTTCCTGGAACAATAGAAAAATATGCAGGCAAATACTGCTATGTAAGGCAGATGTTGGCTTTTTTACCACCCACTGTAAATGAAAAGCAAGTTTAGGTTCTTGTATGCAGATAACTTAGAATTAGCCTGTGCAGAGGCAAAAAATAGTGAAGAAATAATCACCAAGCAGGTCTTGCAGTACTTCGGTTACTGGTGGTATCCTTTTTAATGTAACGTGTAAACTGAGTATAAAATAGTCAGTTGCAGTAATATTGGGCAGGGGATAAGTTAAATTATAGCTGCAGAGCTGTCTAAACATAATCAAATAAATAAAATGTTCAATGAGGGAAATTGTGCATTGGTAACACTGCCAGAACTACATTCTAAGGGCCAAGCCAGGAACCACGGCATTAGTAGAAACTAGATTTCTTCTTTCCTAGAGAGTTGGCTCAGAATTCACTTCCTTCTCCTCCTTTGCTTTCTTTCTAAATTGCCAGCAACAAATGTGGCCCATGAGGGCAAGGGGACTAAATCACAATCTGTATCACTCTATGGCCTGAGTCCCAAATGGCTTAGGCACATGGCTGCAGAGGTGGTGACAAGAACTCTCATTCTTGAGAAACTGGGTGCCACTCCCTTGCAGGAGAATGTAGTACACTCCATGTGGGAATAATCAGTGGCAGACAAACCAGCCACAGACCCCAAGGCAAAGTAGCAACAAGAATTAGGTCAAATTGGAAGTCTTTGCCAAGAACTTGATTTTGTAAAAATGGTATTGTTGAAAATTATTCCTCTAAAACAATAAGCAGGGCGTGGGGGAAAATAGGTGGACAAGCTCCAGTTTCTGGTGCAGAAAATCATGATGGAGTACCTGGAAATAATTACAAGTCCATTTTTTGTTCCAGGGAGCAGACTGAGGAGATTATTTCAGCCTCTTTTCACATCGTGTTAAGTATCTTGTAAACATATGCTATTGCATGTTCAGAGGATGTAGGAATAATTAATTTATTGACTTGTTCAACATTTTTTAGTGGTTTGGCGTGTCAGTCAGCAATTAACAAAATATTAAGAGCCTACTCGGAACACTGCACTGTGCCAAAGGATGAGGGAGATTTCAAGTGGTATGTGATACTATGCTTGCGTTCAAGAACTGACCGGGTTCACAAAGCAAATATGTTTGCACTGAGAGGCTGCTGATTCTAAGCGCCACAAAAAATATAGACAGTAAGTGGTGCAAAATTTCCTAATGGGAGGTTTCAAGAAAAAGATGAGATCACAAGAGATCATAAACGATAGGTAGTTTATGTATGTGAAGAAAAGATATGTCAAATCAAGACCAATATGGAAACAGACAGAGAAGAAATTGATTACAGTGTTTAGGCCACAGAAAGAAAATAATTCAACTGAACAAAATGGTAAGTTTAAACATTTTGTGATGAAACTAGCCCTGGTTGCTGTGGCTCAGTGGATTGAGCACCAGTCTGTGAACTGAAAGGTCACAGGTTTGATTCCCTGTCAGGGCACATGCTTGGGATGTGGGCTGGGCCCCCCAGAAGTGGGCATGCAAGAGGCAACTGATCAATGTATCTCCCATTCATTGATGTTTCTCTCCCTCTCTCTCTTCCTCCCTTCCCCTCTCTCTAAAAATAAATAAAATCATTTAAAAGAATAAACAAACATTTTGTCACACAACTAAAACATTATTGTATAAAGAATGTTATAAAGGATAAAATATGGCAAGGACGGGAATGGTAGAGCTGGAGATAGACAGATGTATTGAGGGACAGTACAGTGGTCCAAGCATGTGATAACATAAGGTACAATATGAACCAGCACAATGGGAGAGAAGTTAGAAAAGGAACAAATATGAGACATATTGGTTAGGGAAGCATCTTATTTCACAAAGAACACACTGAATTCGGAGTCCATAAGTGGTATTTTAACACAAATTTATCGCTATATATATATATATATATATATATATATATATATATATAAACTTGGTAATGTATCTTCGTCACTGAGTCATTTTTTCCTCATTTGAAAAATAATGTTATTGCGAAAACCTCTACAATTTTTCTTGATAACTCTAAAATTCCATGATTCTAGGAGAATGTGGTACTGGGATTGAGGCAGCTGAGAAAAAAAAAAAAAAAAAAACAAAACATGATGTAACTATAAAATGACCGTGAAATGTCGAGGCTGAGAAATTTGTAGATTCACTATACCTACCATTAGGCAAGATGGGATTCAGAGGTAGTAATCGGTTTTATAGGAATGTGGTGAGTTGATCTTTAGATGAGCCATGGAAAATGCCATAAAGACAGTCAGGTGATTATATCCAGGAAGCAGTAGGAATTACAGGTTTTGAGATAGAATGAGATGGAATAAAAATCCATAGAGGCAGTATCTGCTTTGCATGGCATTGAGGACCATAAAAACAACCATGCAAACTGAAACCATGTAATTGTAATAATCAATGAACAAAATGCTATTGTTCTGTGACCTTTATTTTTCTTACTGAAGTGGATTGATGTCAAGCCAAATGATGAAGTAGGAAGCTTTAGACCTTTGTTTTTCCAAGGAAACACCAAGTAAATAAGGACAAACTGATTAAAAGAGCTTTATGGGAGCTCTAGTCATCGGTCAAGAATCTACAAAAAACAAAGCAAATCTTGAAAGGGCAAGGTAAAAAATTTGACGCATTTTTTGTCTATTATGACCCACCCCTTCCTTGGTGTGGTGCAGCAGGAGGAAGCTGCTCAATTCCCGATTTCTTCTTCCAGATGAAAAGAAATGACTGGGACATCTTTGCAACATTTTGGACTATTTGGGAGCTCCTGTGGGACAGAACTGAATCTGAAATGCCACAGAGCTCAGACAGGAATACCACAGCATAACTCAAATCTCAGGTTTGGATAAAACACAGAAAACAGTACTGGATTCTGCAGCATGTGAAAGCTACAGGAGGAATACAGACAAGCAGAAGCTTGGAGATAAGATATTACAAGATGGTGAGTAAAACAACATGCCTAAGAGTCAAAAGAGAAAAACAGAAAAGAGACACGTAGTGAAATTAAGACATTTAAAAACAGCTGTGTAGTTGGGGGGATTGGAGGAAACACATGCACACCTGGGACCAGGAAAATGCATGCTTAGTAAAGACCTGAAAAAGCTTGCATGCCAGCCTAATTAGTGAAGTTCTTCTCCTGTAAAGGCAGTCAGCAAAGACTAGAAGAGCCCAGTTGGTGGAGTTCAGTGGATTGAGTGCAGGCTTCTGAACTGAAAGGATTGCTGGTGTGATTCCCAGTCAGGGCACACGCCTGGGTTGCAGGCCAGGTCAGCAGCAGGGGACATGAAAGAAACAGCCCCACATTGGTGTTTCTCTCTCTCTCTTTCTCCCTCCCCTCGCCTCTCTCTAAAAATAAATAAATAAAATCTTTAAAAAACAAGACTAGAAGAAGCGTTGTTTTTCCAAATTTACAATTTTCAACAAATAATCACAAGGCATACAAAGGAAGAGTAGACATGGATCATTTAAGAAAAAATAAATATTCAAAACCTGACCCTAAAGAAACACAGGCTTGTGAGTTACTAGACCAAAACTTTAAAATAATGGTTTCAACATGCCTCCCAAACTAAAGGAAAACACAGACAAATAAAATCAGGAAAACAACATATGAAACCAATGATAAAGTTAACAAAGTCAGGGAAGTTATTTTTAAAATTAAGAAGAAATTATGGAACTAGAAGACACAGTAACAAACTTAACATTTACTAGAGGTATTTGAAAAGCAGACTAAGACAGTAATAGGAATAGTGAACTTCAAGTCAGATTATATGAAATTACTAAGTCTGAAGAAAAAAAAGGGAGTAAAAAGAATAAAAAAAGAATGAAGAAAAATGAACAGAGCCTAAGAAACTGATGGGATACCATAAAGAGTGGTAACATGCACTATGAGAGCCCAAGAAGGAGAAGAGAGAAAAGGGGAGAGAGAACTTATTTGAAGAAATAATAGATCCAAACTTCCTAATTTTAGAAATGACATAAATCTACATATAAAAGAAGTTTAATAATCCAGGATGGATGACTCCAAAGAGACCCACATTAAAACCAGTTATAATCAAACTGTATAAAGCCAAAGATAGCAAATGCTGAAAGAAAAAAAGCAAGTGATTACATTCAAGGAATACTCAGTACAATTAGCAGTGGATATCTCAGGAGAAACTTTGTATGACAAAAAAGTTAATGAAGAAAAAACCTCAACTGAGAATTCTATATCTGGCAAAAAATGTCCTTGAAAAATACGGAAGAATTGAAGACTTCCCAGATAAACCAAATTCAAATGATTGCATTAACATTGTATGTATCTGCTATAGAAAAAAATGTTAAAAGAGAGTCCTTCACATTGAAATGAGAGGACTCTAGCCAGCAAATCAAATCTGGTAAAAAATAGAAAGTTCTCTGAAATTTTCTTCACATGGAGAAATGGGAGTGACATCAGCTTCATGGCAGTCTAAAACACTCCTTTTCCAAAAAATAATTAGACATTAATGCAAGAACAAAAGCATCTTTGTGGGACCTATGAGATTCAGCACCATGTGCAGAGGTAAACAAGATCAGGCTCACCCACCTGTGCATCTGGTAATAGACCTCCACATGGAATGTAGAACTAGTTGGGGAGTAAACCTTCCCCAATGCCTCCCATGGCAGTCATGAAAAAACGGAGAGTGCTGCTTTGGGAGATACCTGTGAATGAGAGGAAAATTGCAGAAGCCCTGCCTTCCTAAGGGGAGATTCCAGGGTACTCTTGAAGTAAAAATTGTTCGGGCACAGCAGAGATGGTTAAGGAGTTTACCAGCACCGTGGCTGGTGTGGCTCAGTGGATGAGTGCTGGCCTGAGAGCCAAAGGGTCGCTGGTTCGCTTTCCAGTCTGGACACATCTGGACCTGGGTTGCAGGCCAGGTCCCCAGTGGGGGGGGCTGTGAGGGCCAGCCACACATTGATGTTTCTCTCCCTCTCTTTCTCCCTCCCTTCCTCTCTCTAAAAAGAAATAAATAAATAAAATCTTAAAAAAAAAGTTTACCAGCACCAACCACCACCCATTCCTATGCAACACAACATTGCATAGGAATGAATTATGGCAGATGTGTTATGATGAATGAATGCCTGGCTATCACAGTGTTGCAGGACACAGCTGGAGAAATCACACAGCAAAATCTCCATGACTGGGAAGATGCAGAAAACTGATAGAGGCAGATAAGAAAAGCAAAAGTCAACAAACAAATTGAAGTGGCTATTGATGACTGCTCTTAGCAGAAACTCCACCCACAAGCCTCTGGGAGTACCAACCTAGGGACAGCCTTATTGGGTCCACAGGTGCCCCCAATACCCTACAAGCTAAAGCCAGGCTCCCCACCCCCACTTGTGTGCTCCATTTAACTGTGGTAAAAACTAACTCTGGTAGACAAAGAGGGCACTCAGGAAACAGTCTACATCTGCAGGAAATGGAGAAACTCAAAACTTGACCAATCATGCCACCATTGAAAAAATATAAAATGTTTTTAGGAGCCAGACTGGTGAGTTTGTTGGAAGCAGAGAAAACAAAACACAAGAATTCTGCCACAAGGAGAAGCAGAAACAGTGGAACAAGTATATCCATACACAGGCAGAGAATATTCCATATAATAAGAGCAGCATGAAAAAAATACTCTGAAGGCAACCAGCAAAGATTAAAGTATCTGTTATTTCAAATGTGGAAGCAGCAACAAAAAACTACAAGGAACATAGAAAATTGCCCCCCAAAGGAAGGTTCAAAATGAGATATTTACCAAAGATATAGAAATGATAATAAACAACCTGGCAAAAATTCTAGAATCGAAAAACTGAGTGAATGAACTAATAAATACAACAGTGTGCATCTTCAGTAGAGGACAGCAAACAGAAACCAAGGTGATGGAGGACTCAAATGTTGGAAAAAAAATTAGTTTCAGGTGATAGCTAATAAGTTCAGTAATCAGTGTATATAAAAAACTGTTGTTTCAGGGACTGAAGGTACAATCCACCCTGACTCCAGGAGACCATAAGCAGTTCCACCTTTGTGTGTCAGGTCTGCAAGCAATCACATGGTATCTGAGCCATTGTACTCCAGGGTGAGAAGCCCACAGCCCAGGACATAGATGAAAGACCACCACCCAGGGCACAGATAAAGAATGCTGTAGCTTTTTCTTGGATCAACTTTTTCCCTGAATCCCAAACCCCTTACCTACACTTTTCTTCTTATAAAAAGAGTTGGTTTAAAATGGAATTTAAGACAGTATATTAGGGTACAAACTAGCCATCTTCACAGATCTCTGACCATCTGAATAAATAGCCCATAAAGATTCAATACCTGTCTCTTTTATTGGCTCTGGTAGTGATAGGCAGCATGAATACAGGCTTCTCCTACTTTCAAGGGAGCCAAGGACACTCATTTCCCCAATAAGGGAAAGGATTATCTCTTCAACAAGAGATGTAGAGAAAACTAGATAACCACATGCAAAAATACAGTTGAACCCCTAATTGTACACATTTCACAAAAAATTAACTCAAAAGTGTATTAAATACTTAAATTTCAAACTTGATGTTGCAAATATTCTAGAAGGAAACATTGAAATGAAACTCCTTGACAGTGGTCTTGGAATGGCTCTTTATATGACACCAAAACAAAAGCAAAAATCGGTAAGTGCAAATGCATAAAACAAATAAGCTTCAGCATAAGCTTTGGCACAGCAAAATAGACTTTAAGAGAAAAAAACTCCTAATAAACAAAGAAGGGCACTACATAATGGTGAAGGATTAATTTACCAAGAAGTTATAACCCTTGTAAACATAATATATATTATCAGAATTTCTAAATACATAAAGTAGTCACAGACTGAATTCTAGGGACAAAAAGACATCTTTAAAATAATAATAAGCACTGTAAAGTACAGCCCAGAGAATAAAAAATAGTAATAAGTAAAATAAAAATAGGTGACTTCATTACTCCATTTTAAATAATGCTAGAACAACCACAAAGAAGACTGAGTAGGTAGATTCAAGACCTGAACAACACTAAACACAAATTGAACTTAGACATATACAGAACACTCCACCCAAAAACAGGAGAATACATATGTTCTCAAGTGCATATGGAACATTATCTGGGTTAGTCCACATGTTATTCCACAACACAAGTCTTAATAAATTTTAGAAGTCTGAATTCAAACAAAATATCTTTACTGATCACAGTGGAATACTAGAAAATAGCAGAAGGCAAAATGAAATCCAAACATATGTAAAAATTAAACAACATACGCCTTTTATCCTAATGAGTAAACACCAACTCAATGATTAGAGATGAGAGTCATGTATCCTACCAATCTCACCCTTTCTCTTCTGATTCATTACTATTGCATATTTTATTTATGTACACACACACACCTGTTTCATAATTCTTTACTGGAGTCAGACTTAAAATTAAGAATATTGATATAATTCTTTTTATTAAATTATAATAGACATATAACATTATATTACTTTTAGGAATGCAATATAAGGATTTGATATTTTTATATATTTTGGAATGACAACCACAATGAAGCAACTTAACATTCATCTTTATACATAGTAACATAACATGATTCTTTTGATTAGGATTTTAAAAATCTACTCTCTTAGCAACTTTTATATCTTACTAACTATAGTCGCCATGTTATTAAACATTACAAACTTTTGACTAATTTCATAACTGAAAGTTTGTTCTTATGAAACCCTTTCCCTGGCTGGTGTGGCTCAGTGGATTGAGTGCCAGCCAGCCTGCAAACCAAAGGGTCGCAGTTCAATTCCCAGTCAGGGCACATGCGGGGGTTGCAGGCCAGGTCCCCAGTAGGGGAGTGTGAAAGGCAACCACACATCGATGTTTTTCTTCCTCTCTTTCTCCTTCCCTTCCCCCTCTCTAAAAATAAATAAATAAAAATTTAAAAAAGAAACTCTTTCATTTTGTTCACTTTCCATACTTGCCTCTGGCAACCAACAATCTGTTCTCTATAAATCTGAGCTTGTTTTTTTTTTTTTTGTTTTTTTGATATTCCACACGTAAGTGAAATCGTTTGCTATTTGTGTTTCTGTTTGGCTTATAACAGGTTATTTTTGTATCTTGGCTATTGTAAATAAAGCTGCAATGAACATGGGGTGCATATACAGGACCTGGCACACATAAGGCCCCTTTTTAATTACAAACTCTTATTACAAAATCATAAGCATGTAATAATTCTGTAACATAACACTATCACACTCAAGCACACCATATGACATTTTAGGTGAAATGTTCAAATTAAAACTATAAATTATTACATCCATATTATTACCCTACCAACCACACTCAAGCAGGCCTTACTTCTGCTGGAACCTGTGTTTTTTAATTAGTGTTTTTCGTTTCTTTTGATAAATACCTAGACATGGAATTGCTTGTTATTATGGTAGTTCTGTTTTTTTTTTTTTTTAGAGGAACTTCTATACCATTTTTAAAGTGGTTACACCAATTTACATTACCACAAGAAGTACACAAATGTTTCATTTATTTCACATTTTTGCCAACTCTTGTTAGCTTTTGAAAAACTTACTCTTACAGAACTGATGGGTTCAAGAAGAAAATTCAAGAAAAACTAGAAGCAATTTTGAAATAAATGACAACAAAACTCAACATACTAAATTATACAAGACTATACTTTCAGGGATCATTTCTATAGTTCGTTACTAAATTACTGGTTGCTGCAAAAGCAGTATGAAGAGAAAAATTGATAGCTGTGAATGCTTACATTAAAAAAGAAGATTCTAAATTAACAACTTAAATTTATACCCTAAGGAACAAGAAAATAAAGAATGAACAAATTCAATTGAAAGATACTGAAAGGAAACAAATAAAAATTAGAGTAAAAATTTTTAAAAATATATAACAAAAAAGAAAATTAATAAAAGTAAGAGCTGGTGCTTCAAAAGATCAACAAAACTGATATTTAGCTAGCTTGAATAAGCTAATAAACAGAAAACTCAAGTAAATAAATAAAAAAATTAAAGAGAAGACATTATTGCATTTACAAAACTAAGTAGGATTATAAGAGCACTATGAGCAAATACAGTTCAACAATTACAGAACCTGGATGAAATGGAAAAATTCCTAGAAACATACTACCTACCAAGACCAATTCATGAAGAAATAAAAAATGTCAGCACTTATAACTAAAAAGACGGAATCATCAATCAAAAACCTACAACAATGAAAAATCCTGAAAACTAAATATCTAAGAAAGAAATAACATATTTCTCAAACTCTTTTGAAAAATTGAAGTGAATGTAAGACTTTCTAACTCATTCTGTGAGGCCAGCATTGCACTGGTATCAGAGCCATACAAAGACACTACAAGAAAACTACAGATCAATATGTCTCATGTATGTTGATGTAAAAATACGCAACACATTTAGTAAAGAGGATTTAACAGCACATTAGAAAAGACTGTATACACCATCCTGGTTAGTGTGATTCACTTGGTTGGAGCATCATTCCAGAAATCAAAATGTCACCGGTTCAATTTCCTATCAGGACACAGGCCTAGGTTTGCCAATTTGGTCTCTGGTCTGGGCAACAGATGAGAAGCAACCAATCCATGTTTCTCTCTCACATCAATGTTTTCTCTCCCTCCCTCTCCCTCCTTTCCCCTGTCTCAAAAAAAAAAAATCAATAAATATGTCCTGGATGAGGATTTAAAAAAAAAGAAGAAGAACTATTCACCATGACCAAGTGGGATTTATTCGTAGAAGGCAAGGATGATTTTTGTGAGTCAAAGCAGTAAACCAGATTAACAGACTGAAGGATAAAATATACACAATCATCTTAATGGTAGCATGGAAAAATGATAAATCTGAATATCCTTTTGTAATAAAACACTCAACCACCTAGAAACACAAGACAGCTAAACATAAGAATGTCCTTAGAAGAAAAGACCATAGCTAAAACTACTCAATAGTAAAGCCTGAAAACATTTGCTTTAAGATCCAAAATATGACAAGGTTGCCCACTTTCACCACCTCTTTTCAACAATGTGCTATAATTTCTAGCCATATTCTATAGGCAAGAAAAAATTAAAGACATTTTAATTTTATAAGAAGTAAATTGATCTCTGACACAACATTACATGTAGAAAACTCTACAGATACTACAAAAAAGTTTGAATTAAGCATTGTTGCTGGATTGAAATATTAATACAAAAACTGGTTGCTTTTCTGTACATTAAAAATGAACAATCCAAAAAGATAATTAAGAAAACAATTCCAGCCCTCATCCGTGTGGCTCAGTTGATTGGTCATTGTCCTGCATTTGAAAGGTCACAGGTTTGATTCCCAGCCAGGGCACATGTCTGGGTTATGGGTCAGGTCCCAGCTGGGGGTGTTTGAGAGGCAACCCATCAATGTATCTCTCATTCGTCGTATGTTTCTCTCCCTCTCTTTCTCCCTCCTTTCCCCTCTCTAAAAATAAAATCTTTTAAAAAAAGAGAAAATAATTCCACATACAATAGCATCAAAATATGACATATTTAGGAATAAACTTAACCAAGTGGATGAGAATTTGTACTTTGAAAATTCTAAAAAGTTGCTAAAATAAATTAAAATCTTCAGTATATGAAGACATCCGATGTTCATTGATTGGAAGTCTTAATAGTGTTAAGATGTTATATCACTCAATGCAAACTATGAATTCAATGAATTCCTATCAAAATTCCAATAATGTTTTTCCAGAAATTGAAAACATCCATACTAAAATTTATGAGATCTTATGAGATTCGAGGCAGCCAGTCTTGAAAAAGAGCAAAGCAGGGGTGCTCACACTTCTTTTAAAATCTTGCTATGATACAGTAATCAAACCAGTGTGATACTGACATAAAGGCAGACGTATACAACAATGGAATAGTATATGTAGCTCGGAAATGTACTGTCATATATGACATGTATATGGTCCCTTCTCTGTAACAGGTAAATCTCTAAAAGAGAAAAGCTCCCAAGAGGCATTTCAGGATGATTTTATACGTGTTACTATTTTCAACAATTGGGCAGGTTCCTTTCCCTATTCGCTATGACTGTGACTTGCTTACTATATAGTCTCCCTCTATCCTGAACCTTTCTTCAGTTATGTAGGTTTGCAAGTTCCCCGAGCTTTATCCTAACTGTTGATATTTTCATGCTCTCATGTGGGGCACCAGAGCGGATGAAGCATAAATACTTTTTTCAAATTTTAAATATTTTTCTCAGAGCTACACTGGAGAATACAAAGCATGAGTGTTAATAAAATGGGCACATGAAAATGTTTTATATAAATTCTCAGGGAAGTGTAAGGCCAAGCTACTGTTAATAGCATCTATGGAATAGTGATGTCTTCAAATTTTACCACATATCAGACTGATTGAATCTTTCCTTTTTTCCAGGAGTTATTGGTAAGGCTAAGTGAAAATCAGCTAATTTTGTACCCCTTCCCACCAATTTTCTAACCAGAGCTAACATTATATTAAATATATCAAAGGATTTACAAAAACCCTCAAGAACAATTACAAGGCTGTCTTCTTTCTTTAGGATCATATTCTTAGGTCAAAAGAAGAGGTATGTGACCACCTCAGTTTAGCACAGTGATTAAAAGTGTGAGGCTGGGGTGACAGACATCTTAGATTTGAATCGTAGCTGTTATTTACTATCTGTGTAGCGTTAGACAAGTTACTTAACATTTTTCCCTTATATTTTTATCTATAACATGGTAGTAATAGCATCTACAATAAAATAGTTGAGCAATATTGTTTACACTTATAAAGCACTTTGAAGAGTCTGTGACATATAATAAATGCTCAGTAAATGTTAGTTATCATCTTTCCCTAGTAGCTGACACAGATTATAAATGTGTTCACACGGTTTTATCTTCACCTGAGGGCATTTTCTTTTTACTACTTTAGAGAGATAGGAAGTGAGAGATAAACATCAATTGCTTTCTTTCTGGGTTGCATCTGACTGCGGATCAAACCCGAGACCTGGGTATGTGCCATAACCAGGAACAGAACCCACAACCTTTTGGTCGTGGGACAGTGCTCCAACCAACTGACACTGGCCAGGGCCACACGGTTTCTTTTTACTTTAATAACAACACTGCAAGATTGTGTGAGCTGGAACAATTTCTAGAACAATTTCCTACAATTACATAGTAGGCACTTAAGAGAAATAGTTGTTGATGGAGGGACTCTGGTCAAGATGATACTGTAGGAAAACACTGCGCATGCCTGCTCCCAGAACCACATTAAAATTAAAACTAAATTATGGAACAATCATCCTGAATAACCATCTTAAGACTTGCTGAACAGAAGTTCTATATTTGAGAATAAAAAAAACAAGACTAAGAGAGACCGGTAGGAGGGGCGGAGTTACAAAATAAAACTGGTCCTACACCCTTGTGTGGTGGTTGAGAATCTGGAGAGTATCTCCCTCCTCCTTGATCTCAACCCCACACGGGGCTCCCAGCACCAGAGCTGGGAAGAGGAGCCCACACAACTGGCTGTGAAAACCAGCAGATTCCATCCTGGGAAGAAAGAGTGCTTCTGTAGAACCAGGTATCATCTTAAAAGGATCAACCACAGACTTACTCATGAATACTCACCCTAAGCTCCAGAAAAGGGACGGCAGCTGAAAAGGCACCAGGAACACAGGAAAAGAGGCTGAAGCGCTTGACTTCGGTGCAAAGGCTGCCTCAGCAGCCCCCCATAGTTCCGGTCTTGAGCCCTTCCCCCAAACAGCCCAGAGGCACAGATAGGCTCCAAACAAATCTGCATTAACCAGGTGAACAATGCTCATCCCACCTAGGTGATTCCCGGACACCCAGCTCCACCCAACTTGCTCACCTCCTGCATCCTTAGGTTCACACTACAGACTCAACTAAAATCTCTCAAAGGTCTGCCTGTCCTAGGTAAGTAGCATCATGGCCAGGGACTCTTGCTGACTGGTCCCAGGCCTGGCGCTGGTGCCAAATCTGAATCTGCATTAACTTGATGAGCAACACTCAGCCCACACTGGTGACTCCGTGAGAGCTCGCCCCGCCCAACTTTTGCACTACCTGAACCCATTTCAATGGCCTTTCCTGACAAGCAACTACCTGAGTTGCATATTAACAATTCAGATTCCTGGACCCACCTAAAGATATTTAAATTTTGACCACTTAAGGCAACAATGGACAAACCTGCAGGACATTATGCTAAGTGAAATACTCAGGCACAAAATGACAAATCCTGCATAATCTCACTTGCAATCTAAAAAGGTTGAACTCAAAGAAGCAGAGATTAGGATAATTATTACTGGGGCCTAGAGGGGTGGGGGAAGTGGGGAGACGTTTGTCAAGGGGTACAAAGTTGCAGTTCTGGAGGATGGGTAAGTCTGAAGATCTAATGTATGGCATGATGACTATAGTTAGTAATGCTGTATTGAATACCGAAAATATGCTAGAAGTGTGGGCTCCAGGTGCACACATCATGAAAAATTACAATTATGAGGGAAGATAGACAGTATGTTAACTATACTTATAGCACTAAAATATCCAATTTTGGACAAATATTCCAAAAGAATTTGATGTAGGTGATTAGCACCCATATTTTGAGAAAAACTATACTTGAAATCTGGAATGTATTTAGCATTCATTAGTTTTTACTCCCATTTTCCTTTTCGTGCATGACAATGCAGGAAACACAATAAAATATATTTTTAAATGCAGTTAGAAGTTTTCTAATATCTATGGGCAAGGTTTCCCTCTGCATGGGTTCTCAGGTTTTCTACATTAAAGAACTATGCTGGCCTCTATGAACACTGCCTATTTGCTGAATTATCCAACATGTCCTCGCCTCCAATAATCCCAGTCTTAAAGCCAATGTCTCAGGCTATGAAAGAATCCTTCCCACTGGGCTTTGGCAGAGTCAGCCTGAAAAAAGGAGCAGAAGAACCAAAGTGGTTTGAGCACAGGATGGTTTTAGGGGATGATTCATACTATTAATATGTCACAACAATGAAGTGCATGCTGTGCACTATCCATGGAACAAGAAGGAGCAGCCAGGATTAAATGGAATGCATTTCAATACAGAGTGGCAAAATATTAGAAAGATGTCCAAACCCCTAACTGAACAACTTACTTCCAAGAGGCTCAGATTTATTTTTTTCTTTTCTATAAATGTGTCTATTTAAAAGAGTCTTTGGATGGTATTAGTTCACGGAGGCTGTAAACAAGTAATTATATCAGATTTCAAATACCTCCTAGAATTTATTCATTTAAGCACACACAAAAACACGCTAGGGCACAGGCACAACAACCATTTTTGTTTTGTTTTTGTATTAAAAGCTTAGAAAAAGATAAGCAGTTGCAAACTGAATTGCAAAGAAGGATCTGTTTTGCTTAATTCATCCCAAATATTCCTTTTAAGGGGCACAAATGTGAAATGTTCTCATTGAGCATTTAAACTTTGAGGATATAATAGATGCTACTATTGTTAAGTGCAGTCTATCAAGGAATAATTATTGCTATCCTGACAATGTCTGTTCAAACAGTGTACCTGTTATTTCAAAAGATTTAAAACAGATTGGTAAGTGCTGGGTAGGGTAGAGGATACCTAAAAGGCCTTGATTTTCTGGACAAGATCAAAGTCTCTTGGTCAATTAACGATTTCTGTTCAGCCAGCATGGATATACAGTGAGTTACATAGCATGTCATTAATACATGGGACCATTTCTGAGTCTCCAAGTTTAGTTTCCTCTTGTTTGCACACAATTTTCTTTTTGGGTGTTTTTGACTCTGTATGTTATATGTAATTCAGGCTTAAAAAACTCTAGCTGGGTCATAACCTCGTTACTAGCATCTTCTAAAAGTGCATAAACACATTATTTACTCTCAGAGCACAGGCCCAGATCCTCCAAAGGTAAAACAATAGTATTTCATTATAGCTGCAGAGTGCTTTGTAATTTAGAAAGTAATTCAATAGGCACTATCATTCTTGATTCTTCCAACAAGTGTACACAGTAGACAGAGTAGATATCAGTATTCCATTTCACAGATTAAGATATCAAGTCTCAGCAATTTACGATATGCCTGAATTCATATTATGATAATTACCACAGATGGGAATAAAATTCAGATTTTCTAGCGCCTAGTTCACAGTTGTCTCCATATCTATAATTCATGTTATGCCAAAGACGGAAGGAGCAATTATTGCCCCTGTTCTCATATATAATTGCTTTAAAAATGTAGAGAAATCAGGGTTTCACTTTACGTCTTATTAAATTTTGCTCTTTGGAAATTTGATGATTCTTTTCATTCAAGGTTTATTATGGTCGTTCTTTTAACCAGAGAACAGACAATTGATAGTGAATGAAAGTATAGAAGCTAATGTTATTAAAGTGGACATGTGAATCCCCATAATTTGACCCCAGAGTTCACAGGAGAGTTTTATGAACTCTTCTCTCTGGCTTTGGAGAGAGAAGTTTACAAACTCCTTGAATTTGAAGGATGCAGACTCTATATTCTTGGTAAACCCTGTAGCCTACCCTACAGTGTCATATATCAGAGGTGTTCAGTCACTTGAACTGAGTGCTGCTGATTGATTTTTTAACAAGAACTGGGTGTAATGCACTGGGCATGAACCGGAGTCATTTCTAGAACAAAGAAAAATAGTAACACAGCAGCAGCTAAATTAGCTTGTTTTTAATATTCTGCCCTAGAAAATTGAACTTAGTCTCAATCCCAGGGAGTAGGTATTCTTATCCAGAATATTATTTTGTGCCCTAGATATTGAGACAAACTCCCAAATAAATTTCTGTGCTGTTTCTACCCTACAACCTTGTTAGTGATGTTTTTACCAATGCACACATTAGAAGGCAAGGTTCAATAGAAGTCTCTTAGAATCTAACTATTGAAAAAATCCTATTTGGATGAACAAGATAAACAAGGTTAAATATTTTTTTATGGAAGTCCCTCAGATTTTATACATTTAATATATTTCTTTTGGAAAGGCTTACTTATATTTTAATAAACTTTATCTTTTGAGAATTTTATTCTTTCCAGATAAAAATAAATCACTTCCAGTGTCATATGTTAATGTTCTGTCAATAAAATAGGCCATCTCAGGTCTCCAGCAGGTTTAATTATTATTTTTTGATGATATTAGAGAATCCCCTCAAAAGGAGTGTATATGATGTCACTTCAAGATATGGTGGGAAGCATCACCAAGAATAATAGAACAGAAGAAACAATCAACTTGAATAACCAAATGCAACCCTAATCTTGTATTGCCAAGTGTTTTGAAAAATCTTAGAAGTTTGCCCTGCCAGTTTAGTGTAACTGCAATTAGTTCCTTTTATTTGAGATAAAATGTACTTAAAACCTTAATCGGAAAATATGTAAAAGAGGAAAAAAAAGAATTACATTTAGCCTCTATTAATTTAAAATATATGTATTCCTATATATATGGAGGCTGGACAGTGTCAAATAGAACAAGCATTTAGTTTCTCTCTACAGTGAACAGTTCAAACTCTATCATCATGCCAGCCGTGATTAAGAATGATACAGCACATCATCATTGTCAACACTTTTCAGCCAATGTAAACCTTAGTTAGAAATGTACTTGTCAGAGAAAAATGCACCTTTGATTTCTATTACACTTTCCCAGTAATTGCTGTCATCAGTGGCAGGTTATTATTACAGTTGAATAGAGTTTCAGTAATTACTTTTGCACAGATTCCAACAGCTTTTAGATTGAAGGATATTCTGACAGTTTGAATACTCTTGACAACAATTACCTTTTTCCTGGTTAACACTGATTCAGGAAAATTAAAAATTAAATCTGTTCAGAGGAAACACTTATGTATGTCACTAGGAAGTAGGTTGATACAAAAAATGTGTAAATTTTAGAATGAAATAGAAGTTTTTAAAGGTATTTTTCACTTACGTATTTTTGAAATTCAGCATTAAGGGAGATACAGACCATAATGGATAGATTAATAGTAAATAATATCGAATATTTAGATCAGTCCTCAATCCAATTACTAACAAAAATTACTGTACTAGTATGGTGTAAAAAAAAAAGTGTGCCTGAAAAAACATAGATGTGATCATTTACATATGCATGCTTATATTTAACTATGAATATGACTGTAAATGTCTTGATTAAATGGAGACCAAAGTACATGCACATGCCTATGTATTTCAGAGTGAAAATGTGTCTCTAACAGATTTGAATTCTATGACATTAAAACTGTCTCCTTATGCAAAGTCAAAAGGAGAATTGACACAATTAAAGAGAACATATAGGACAATTTTGGTATGTTTTTGAAAAATCTAGGTAACGGAGACCAGAAATTTTGAAATGTAAGGTATTCAGATAGTAACTTAAATTTTTTATTCAGCTTTGTGGCACACACTTCAAAATGCCTACAGTACAAAGTCATATTTGTAATCTTCAATTAACCAATGCTTTGAAAAGTTATTTGTAAATGAAGGCAAAATACAAAAACTGACAATGAATCCACAAAAAGACTTCTTAATAGATCTAATTAAAATACTGGTTTCATAAAAATCTTGCTGTTATTCTCTGAAAATAAAATAAAATACTGGTTTCCGATGCAAGAATAAAGAATATGTAGAAAGTACCAATAACCAAAATTGTATTTCTGTAATATATAACATAAATGCTTCCAAAGAATAAAAGCATGCTACCACTGAAATATTAGATGGGAAAAGAGGGGCAAATTACCAAATATGAAAACAATTAAGTTATTTTCCACATTGTAAATACAATTCCAATAGGTCTTTGGAAAACTAAATGTTCTCCCCGAAATAATAGTATGGGGAAAACTAAAATTAAATGCCATAAAATTGTATGTGCTACAAAAAAAAAAAACTTTAAAAGCTACATTTAACCCATTAAGGGTAACGTATGTGTCTAAGCACATTATGTTTCACATGATATTGATTTAATTGTGTTTTGTTATAAATAAAATGAAAAAAAATAGTCCATTTGTATTGAAGAATTCATTTGAAATTACTATTGAGTTTTTTCTAGAAACATAAATAAGGTTCTCAAATAGATTACCAGGTCAACAAAATTTATCACATCCTATTAATGATGTTAATCAGCAAATTCTCCCATTAATTACTAGGATAGCAAATACTAACAGATTCTTCTAAACTCTAAGTAATTTACAAATACAAAATATCCTTACAACCAATATACTTTACATTTCTCCATAGCTGTCCCATTCAGTAATAATTTTCCTGCTTATCTATTACAAAAATATATGTGCCTACATATGACACCTTACTCTTACTGTAGTACGCTAAGAAAATTTATCTGAGAATGCAGCTTATCAGTATCATGGTATAAAATTTCAGCAATGTACTCTCAATAGTTTACCATTAACCATTTAAGAATTTATTCTGCCCTGGCTGGTGTGGTTCAGTGGATTGAACCCAGGCCTTGTATCCAAAAGGTCACAGATTTGATTCCCAGTCAGGGCATGTGCCTGGGTTGCAGGCCTGGTCCCCAGTAGGGGGCGCACGAGGGGTTACCACATATTGATGTTTCTCTCCCTCTCTCCTTCCCTTCCCTTTTCTCTAAAAATAAACAAATAAATAAAATCTTTTTTTAAAAAAGAATTTATTCTACATCAAAGATTGTGGGTAGAATAATTTTAGATCTATGCTGACATGCAAGGCACAGTGGAGTGATGAGTACTTTGGCAGGGGCCAAGCTGGTACATATATTTGAGCTGTGGGTTTTCCAAGGCCTAGAGGTAGGAAAATAACCATAAGAGAGTTGACATCAGGCTCTTGTTTGGTTCAATACAGTCTTTTCTAAAAACAAAGCAACTAGGGATGGCTGTGAAGTAGTTGGAAGCTAAACCCACCTTCTTTCAGCACCAAATGAAATTTCCAACTAAATTATAAAACAGTCAACCTGAAGAACCAACTGAAGACTAGCTGAACAAAAGTCTTATAACTGAGGATGTATAGAAGAAGCCCCATAGAGAGTGGTAGAGAGGGTGGAGACACTTATAGGGCTGGTCCACACACACATGAGTTTTGAGAATCTGGAGGGATTTCTCCCTAAGGACTGAGGGGTCTCAACCCCACACTGGGCTTTCCAGCCCAGAGCACCCAGAGTAGGGAAAAGGAGCCCACATAACTTCTGACTGAAAAAATTAGCAGGAATTCTGTCTGCCAGAGAGAGACTGGAGTCTGCTAGAAACCTAAGCACTCTCTTAAAGGGCCAGTGCACGAAATTTCATTTTCAGGCACTCACCCAGGGCTGCAGCGTAGAGAAGGCAATTCCTAGCAAAGCGTAGTCATACAGAGATAAACAATGTGTTGCATGGTGATGAGGAGAGATCTGAAGGGTCAGGCATCAAGGTCCATGTGCTGAGTCCCTATCCCACACTGCCCACAGACACCATCTTCCTTGGTCAAACACTGTCCACAAAGCACCAGCCTTGGGAGTACTAATCCAGGTTTCCAACTCCCCATAGCCCCACCCTGCCAAGTTTATAATCAGCAGAAAAGTCTACTACAGCTTGGGTGCAGTGCGAAACAATTAAGGTGCTTCAGGAAATATATTCCCATATCATAATTCTTAAACCATGGTTTCAAATATACAAGCTTAAAATAGTGTGTAATAAGAACTATATAGTAATACGGATAAGACTTTAGCCTTGATTGCAAATTTCCTTTTTCAGCTATTAAATAGTACACTTTTCAATTTAAGCCCCCAAATAGCATTTTTAATATAAAATTTTCATTTGAATTGTAATGTATAATACCTCCTTTTTGGGAAAATATGTTTTATAGTGCATGGTACAAATTCATTCAGCCTAAAAAGTACAAATTACATAACATAAATACACTAAAAATGTAGTCTGTCTTTCACTTTATATTACTCTTATACTAAATTGCTTTAAAAGACAGGTTTTCTCATATTACAAATTAACAAACACATACAAGGGTGGGAAAAAGCAGGCCGAGAGTTGTTTATACAAAAGATACAATTACAAATAAATACCCAATAATACAAGAATAAATCTGTGTTTTGTGTACTCACAACTATAAACTTACTTTTGCCATTCCCTGCATAAAGTGAAAGTTTGGTGTTTCACATGGCTTTTAGAATATTAATTTTTTAAAAAATTGAATGTATTGGGGTGACATTGGTTAAAATTACGTAGTTTCAAGTTTGCAATTCTAAACCACCTTATCTCTATATTGTATTGTATGTTCACCACCCAAAGTCAAGCTTCTTTATGCCACCATTTATACCCCCTTTACCTTCTCCTAACTGCCCTCAACCCCTTTTACCTCTGGTAGGCCATACTGTCATCTGCATCTATGAGTTTTGGTTTTTTGTTTGCTAATTTTCTTCACATTTTTCATCCAGCCCCCAACCTCCCTTCCCCCACATCTGTCAATCTGTTCTCTGTATCTGTGTGTCTGAACCTATTTTGTTTATTTGTTTATTTTATTCATTAGATTCTATATATAAGGAAAACCATATGGTATTTGTCTTTCTCTGATTGGCGTATTTCACTTAGCATAATGCTCTACAGGTTCATTCATGCTGTTGCAGATGGAAAAATTTCCTGCTTTTTTACAGCTGGTTAGTATTTAATTGTGTAAATGTACCACAGCTTATTTATCCACACATTTACTGATGGGCACTAGGGCAACTTCCAACTCTTGGATACATTCTTTTGAATTAGCGTTTCAGGTTTTATATATTTTTGGATATTTTACCAATAATGGAATCTCTGGGACTTAAGGCAGTTCCATTTTTAAGTTTTGAGGAAACTCCATACTGTTTTCCACAGTGGCTACAACAATATGCATCCCCACCGCCAGTGCACACAGGTTCCGTTTTCTCCACTGCCTCAGCAAAACTTGTTTGTTGATTTGTTGATGACAACCATTTTGACAGGTAGGAGCTGATATCTCATTGTGGTTTAAATGTAAATGGATTAAATGCTTTAATTAAAAGACAAACCAGAATGCAGTTGAATGGATTAGAAAACAAGCCCTTATATATGGGGTCTACAAAAGACCAACCTCAGAATGAAAGGTATGCACACACTGGAAGTAAAGGGATGGGAAAAATATTTTATGCAAACACAAATTTTAAAAAACTGGGGTAGCAATTCTTATATCCAACAAAATAGAAAATAGGACCTAAAGAGACACTTCTCCAAAAAGGACATACAGATGGCTAATAGACACATGAAAAGATGCTCAGTGTCACTAATCATCAGAGAGATGCCAATTCAAACCACAATGAAATATCACCTCACACCTGTCAGAATAGCTGTCACCAACAAATCAACAAACAAGTGCTGGAGAGGTTGTAGAGAAAAGGGAACCCTCCTGCACTGTGGGTGGGAATGCACACTGGTGCAGCTACTGTGGAAACAGTATGGAATTTCCTCAGAAAACTGAAAATGGAACTGCATTTTGACTCAGTGATTCTACTTCTGTGAATATATCTCTCCAAAATCCCAAAACAGTAATTTGAAAGACTATATGCATCCCTATATTCATGGCAGCATTATTTACAGCCAAGATAGGGATGCAATCCACATGCCCATCAATAGATGAGTGGGGAAAAAAGTAGTGGTACATATACAAAATGGAATACTACTCAGCCATAAAAAGGAATAACAATCTTTGTAACAGCATGAAAGAACATAGAAGATATGCTAAGTGAAATAAACCAGTCAGAGAAAGATAAATACCATGTGATTTCACTTATATGTTTAATCTAATAAACAAAATAAACTTAACAAAATAGAAACGGACTCAGATATAGAGTAGACTGACAGCTGTCAGAGAGGAGAAGGTTTGGGGATGGTTGTGTAAAAAAGGTGAAGGGATTAAACCAAAAAATCCTCATAGAGATATACAACAGTATGTTGATTACCAGAGGGTAGGGGAGGGTGGTGGTGAAGGGATTTTAGGGTAAAGGATGGAAAAATGGTGATGGAAGACATGACTTTGGGTGCTGTTGAACACATAATACAATATACAGTAATGTATTACATAATTGTATATTTGAAAACTATATAATTTTATTAACCAATGTTACCCAAATAAATTCATTTTAAAAATTTGTAAAAGCAATTATCTTAGTTTTCGGACTATAAGATGCACTGCCCCTCTGCCCCGCCCCAAATTTGGGAGGAATAATGGTTGCTAATGCTGCTGTTGAGTTCTGTTTACATTTGCATTGGTGAAATATTATGTTATTTATGTTGTTAAATATTTTACCACATTTTTTGCTTCAAACATTTTTCCCCTATTTTTCTCCTCTAAAACCTAGGTGTGTCTTATGGTCCGAAAAATACGGTAAGTTTCTGGAAAACTACTGGCAACAAGGGTTGGCACAGGATGAGATTGCTGGAAGACAAATGGCCACTGATTGGTTATTCATTAAAGTGCTATAAGGGGCAAGGACTGATAATGTCCACTAAAAGGTATTTCTATTTTAAAGCAAAATTACTTGCAATTATGAAAGGGTTCAAACAGGCTATCCTTGGATGGAATTGGCAATTCCATATAGTGAGTTAGGACAGAGTGTGTTCTGAGAATGGGTGAGTGAACTGCATTGCCTGCTTCTTATAAACACCTGAGCTAGCTGGATCAGGACTACATACTGAGGCACAGTAGTAACTTTTTTGCTAAGTCAGTGACCAAGTGAGAATACATATATGTTTTCTGAGATACCATCATAAGTGTCTCCTATTTTTGGTCTGTCTCTTGAAACTAGGGATATATGACTACGAGGAGAGGTGTGGGGTACAGGGTTAATTGTATTGTTTTGTTCCTAGGCCTAAGAAAAATGTATTGCAGAATACACAGTTTTTATCAGCACTCAGAAATAATCTATTTAGAAGTTTACTGTGATACGAGGGTAATTGAAAAACTAGCATTAGTGTAGAAATTATTAACTTGCTATATAGATCTTCATTCAGGAATCAGACAATGAATGTCATCAACTTTGGCTGCAACTATGTGACTACAAACATCTGGATGGACGTGGAATATCTTGGTCAGATTCAAGGTATTTCCAGCTGGTTGGCATTTAGAAGCCTTACATCTGAGCATGTAACTGAAACTTTTTTATTTTATCTGGATGTTTCCATGATGTACGAGGTCTGTCCACAAAAAGTCCAGCCATTGTTGACATAACAAGAATGGTTTGTGTGATGCCAATGTAACCTGGCAGCCAAGGAGAGTGGACTGGAATGTGCATGTGTGAACAATGACATCTTCACTGTACTAGTCAGTGGGGGCAGTGGACACCATTGAGTGAGCATGTGTAGTCTGTGGCTGTCACTTTCAAAATGACTGAGGGAGTAGAGCAACAAATCTGCATCTCATTTTGTGTTAAGCTTGAACATTCCTCCATGGAAATTATTTGGGTGATTCAGAAGGCCACAGCTATGGGTAACTGGTGATTGGCAGCTTCATCATGACAACATGCCCGCTCTCGCACCACATCTAGTGCAGAGTTCTTTGGTGAAACATAAAATCACCCAGGTGACTCAGCCCCTCTACAGCCCACATTTGGTGCCTTGTGACTTTTCGCTCTTCCCAAAATTGAAATCATCTTTGAAAGGGCAGAGATTTCAGACCACAGATGAGAGTCAGGAAAATACGAGGGGGCAGCTGATGGCAATTGGAAAAAGTATGTCAGGTCCCAAGGTGCCTACTTGGAAGGGGAATGAAGTGTCATTGTCCTATGTACAATGTTTCTTTCAATTATTTATAAGATTTTATTTATTTATCTTTAGAGAGAGGGGAAGGGTGGGAGAAAGAGAGGGAGAGAAACATCAATGTGTGGTTGCCTCTCACATGTCCCACGCTGGGGGCCTCACCCTCAACCCAGGCATGTGCGCTGACTGGGAATTGAACCTGCGACCCTTTGGTTTGCAGGCAAGCACTCAATCCACTGAGCTACACCAACCAGGGCTGTACAATGTTTCTTGTATCTTCTTTAATAAAGGTCTCTAATTTTCATAGCACATGGCTGGATACTTTATGGACAGACCTCGAACACATGGCCTATAATAACAAAGAACTGTCTAAGATCTGGTTTTTATTTATTTTTAAAGATTTTTTAAAATTTATTTATAGAGAGGGAAGGGAGGGAGATAGAGAAAGAGAAACATCAATGTGCGGTTGCTGGGGGTCATGGCCTGCAACCCATGCTTGTACCCTCACTGGGAATCGAACCTGCGACACTTTGGTTCGCAGCCCGTGCTCAATCCACTGAGCTATGCCAGCCAGGGCCTAAGATCTGTTTTTAAATAAGCTTCGAAGAAATGCCCACTTTTCTCTATGACTTTTCAGCTCCCACTTTAAATACTTTTTCCTTTACTATAAATTAGGAGTGCTGCTATGCAATTACATTTGACATATCTTTGAAACACAAACAATATTCCACCTAAAGTAATATTGTACATGATTAAATATCTGGTATTAATAAATACAAGGCCACATCATATAGCATTAGGAATGGCAAAGCACAAAGTTCAGAATACAGGCCAAAAGATATCCCTATTGAATTTTTAAAAAATCTTTTTATTGTTGTTCAATTACAGCAACAGCATGGATAAAACTGGAGAGATATCCCCATTAAATTTTAAAAACAAATTCATAGTAAACTAATAGAAACTAATATATTTTTAAATGTTAGTTTTAAAGAACTTGTTCAGGGAGAGAATTGAAGTGCCCATGGTGGCAGTGTTCTGTTTCATTCCTCACACATGGCTGCCAACAGACTGGCATAGGTGTACTTCTAAAACTAATTAAGTATTTACTTTATAAGTGAAGTAAATTCATATACTTTATTAGCTGGATAATTACATGTGGGATCAACATACAATGATGTATACAATTATTTTTATATTGATATTTATTCAGCATCTTAGGGCTTTTTCTCGCCATTTATCTAAAATTTTTAGGATAGTGACAGGTAGATAGTAGGGGTTCAACAAATGTAATAAAATGAAGAAATAAATGAATGAATGAAACTACTGTTTTTGTCTATATGATAGATGCCACAAAAAGAAAGTTCAGGAACAAAGCATATTTGTATTTTTATTTAGATTCTTTAAAATTGCATTTGTTATGATATTTTATCAAAGTAATACATACACAAGGTTTAAAATCAAGTGTACAGTCTCAACCTATTCTACCATTAATGCCAATGTAAAGATTGGAACTAAATTTTTCTAATTCTTTCATATTTTATTTTTTTATTTCATAACCATCTATTGGTTCCTAATGAAAATGTCACTATTTTTCCCTTCCAATATTACATCATCACTCTTTTTCATTATTACATTGGTTAACTTCTAATTTTAAAATCCACTTTTGGCAAAGTCGGGACAACTATAATTGAACAATAAAAAAATAAAAATAAAATGAAAATACATGAGAGTAATTAAAAAATAAAAATAGACTTGTGTGCTCTCCTCCACCGGCTGACCCGCCCTTTGCCCCATTTGTTCCTGTGTTCTGTCTCCCCTTGGGAGCACACAACCATGTGGGTCTAGCATCTACCGGGCCTACTGCAAATGTGTGGACTCCAAAGCACTAAGCTTTAATATGAAGCAGAAACTGTGGACACTGGTCTTTATTTTGGCCTTGTTGAAGTCAACGTTGGACTTTTTCCATGGGAGATGGGACATTGGAAACCCAGGGGCAGAATTCCACCCGAATAAAACCTTACCACAAGACCATGCTTCCCATACCAGTCCCTGGAATGCTTTCCTTGCAATAGCATGAAAGAGACTGATTTCCACCAACATTTGGCGAGCCAGCAGGAGTGGGAGGAGCTGTGGCTTGTGGTAAGAAAACTGCTTGATCTTCTATTTACTCATCTCTCCCCACCTCTCTGCTGCTTCCCGCTTTCCTCCCGTTTATCCTCTCTGTTCCAGCCCTGCTCCGCTCAGACTATGCTTGGGAACGCCCTGTCCTGCGTGTAACTGGCCCCAGGGCTGTGGGTACCTTTGGGACTATGGGCAGATGGGTGCCAGGAAGGAGGGGAGCAGACGCACACCCGCTGCTGCCTTGGATTTTACTCCCAGCACGCAGAACCTCAAGCGTGCCCAGCTGCTCCATCCTCATCCGCTGCGCGGGAGGGGGGACTTCCCACAGCCACTGCCAGCCCAGCTGAGCTGTGAGCAAAGTGAGGACACAGTTCCATTCCTATTTCGCCTTTCTCGGCGTCTTCAGACTACGCAGGCGCGTGAGCCAGCCGGCTCCTTGGCTCAGATCTTACTCTGTTCGCCGCCCAGACTGTGCCTTGGGGATTTCCCCTCTTCAGACAATCCCTCTGGCTCCCAGCCCCAGGGGCTTAGGCCGAGGCTCTGTGCAGCCTGGGGCCCTGCGCCATGGGGTAGGGGCCGGCAGAGAAAGCCACCGGCTGCAGCTGCTGCTGCTGCCCCTGGACGCAAAGTCCCACCCCCAGTGGCCAGAGTTCCCCTAGCAACCACCTGGGGCTCCCAGCCACCGCTGCTCAGCCTGGAGCCCTGTAAATCTCCGCTTCTGTGTCTCAGGGCAACCGCACTCCCAGTCCTCATTAATTCTCCTAAGGTGTACCTAATAAGTAAAAAGCCTCAGATATAAGTGTTCATAGAACGAAAGATTTATATTAACTATTCTGGAAACTGATTAAATATTTATTAGCTCTCTAGAGAAGGCCAATAAGATTTGCCCAGGGCCCAGAGTGTTAATCTCTATCTGGCTGGCCCACCTATATCTCAGCACAGTTTAACGGGGATGCTTCCTCCCCTCCAAGGGGAGGTTGCTTCACTTTACTAGGCCTCTTGAAGGGCCGAGGCTTTTGGGAATGTGAGAGGCAGGAAAATGGGTTACTTGCGGAACTATTAAAGGCCAGAGGCAATGAGAATCTCCCTTGTGGAGTTAAACCCAAGTAGCTGTGTCTGATCAACACTGAGTGTTCGTAAGGCTCTACACCAGAACAAAATTGTATTGCTACTTCAGGAAGGATGCCACTTCCAGTGCGTGAGGAGCAAGGCACAGGAATTGGGGGTGGAGGGGTGCTGTGGAGAACCACAGTCTACAAAGGGGTCACAGGCCATCAGGGGTTTTGGTCTGTGACTGGGGCTAGGGAGCATTGAAGACACTTCTGCCTCCCTCAGGTGCCCCAAATCTCCCTCTTTTACAAGGATGAAAGTTTTCTCTCTCTGAACACAACAGACACTGCAATCCCCATCCACCGTGCCTCAAGAAACCTCTTTTAGGGTGCAAACTCACTAAGGGGCAGAAATTTAACTCTGGGTTTCTCAAGGAGAGTGCTTATAGATCATTGCTTTTATGGAACCAAAGTCTGCCTTTGATATGCAAATACCCCTGTCTCCAAGAACTCGTGTCTGGCCTATATTTTGGAATGCACATTTCTAGAAGGTAGATCATATCAAGAAAGAAAAGCCTTGGCCATCTGAGCCAGTCAATTTATTTCAGATGTGCAAACTTTGTAAGTCAGTGAGTTTTACTGTGTAACACCTGTCTCATGGAAGTATGTCTCTCAGAAGTGCGTGTTCATCAACAGAGGAGCTTGTGTTTCTTAACCTTATGTAATGTGTTCCCTAATCTAAGAAATGCTAATTGCCTACTTTTAGTTGTTGAATACAGAGTTCAGGTTTTGTACTTTTCACTTGGTTAAAATGGCAAGGATTTTCCTTTGGCTGTATGGTTTTCTCCTTACCTGATCTCTCCAGACTGGCAATTTTTAATGAGTGAGTCATGGCAACATATTTCTTTGCATAAATTATATAAGACCAGTTTCCAATTGTGGTTTTATTAACCAAAGCTTTGATTGGAATGTCATGTCTAAGGGCAATGTGCCTAAACTCTGGATATCACCACAAAGCCATAAGGAATTGACATTGACTTTCAAGCTAATAAAAGCCCACTGCAAAAATAGCCTGGTACCTCAGTTGGTCACGTGGTTCATAACAGCCTTTCCAGATAAGAAACAAAGGCTACTTGCCTGAGAGATGGCAAGAAAGGAACTTCAAAATATTTTGTGGGACCTCAAAAACTTGAAGAATTTACCCAAACTTATAGGTATTGTAGGCAAAGCCTGATGGCAATGGTGGCTGGGCTTCTTTGCCCTGAGGGGCTGACTAAACTCAATCAAAAGATTCTTTGCGAAATTCCAGCAAAGCAGATTTAAAAAGCCTACATAATCAATTACTATTTTTTGGTTATGCAAATAATCAGGCCAAATTAAAACAGGACTTAATGTAGTCTCTTTGATAAAAATGACAGTGATTTAAGGGGAAAAATTCTGTTTCAGAGGAAATCACAATGCCCAATTTTTTTGTGTATATTGGACTCTAGTGCAGTTAACTGTCTTCAACATTTTGTTTTCACTTGTAAGCTGAACTGGTTCCTGAATTCTAGTTGTGTTCAACCCTCCAAACTTATGTTTCACTTTTCCTCCCATCTTTGGACTAGAAATTACTGGGAACTAAACGTTTTTCTGAGGCTTTGTATGCCATACAGAATTTACCTCAGCACCTGATGACATCACCACAGATGTTCAAACTGCTGACAAAGACAATCTATCAAATTGACACACTTAATTTCATTCCAGCAAAGCCTTGCATTTGGAAGTCTTCTCAACTGACAGCCTTGAAAACTCAGAAACTGGTTTCTGATTTGCTGTGTTCATTAACCTTTGTATTTTGTGTTCTTCTGTTTTCAGAGGGTGTGTGCTTATATCTTTATTTAACTGATTGCTTGTGTACACAGTATAGGCCATACTTCAGAAGCCCATTGGCATTACTGCTTTTTGAAATAAGATTCAACAGTTTGGCTAGACTGACTTGTTTTCAGAACTAGATGGTTGAGTTGGTGATGTGTGGGGTGGCCTATGGGCTTTGCTCGTAACAGGTTTCCCTTTTCTGCCCTAATGTCCAGACACAAAAGGCCTACAGTTCTTCGGGGCGGGGGGTGAAATCTCAGAATGTTCCCCTTACCATAATTTGAGTTAAGTATTGTGGTCAAGAGGGCTTCAGACCGGTGTGAAACACTTTACATACTTTCTTCTAGGGAAGCCACTCCTCCAACTTAATCTGAGACTCTGTAGAGTTAGTCCCTCCCTCAGTTACCTGGGTTTTACCTCTCACCAGACCTTGAGTTGCTATAATTCTCCTCATTTTTGGACTATACTTTTTAACTTTCTTGTCAAATTTGTCACGTCTAGAATATAACAAGGATGTCAACTTGTCCAGCAGTGCCATCCTCTACAATTGCCATCCTCTAGACATCATGTATGCCACCTCCCAGTGACAGTCACTTGACTTTGAGTTTGCAAAACTCACTCTTCCCTGGGTGAAGACTCCCATTCCCTTTGTGCTCCTTTCTTCCTTAAGCAGACAGGAAACACCTCTGGAGATAGACTATCTTGACAGATTTTCAAAATAATATTTAACCAATGACTGGTTGTATGACTATTTGGAGATGAGTAGAGTATCTGTGGGTGGAATTTCTTTAGAGAGAGCTGAGCTGTTAATGCTATGAACCCAAAAGTTTGGAGTGGTTGTACCCCTACAGTCACTTTCAGGGGTGTCCAATCTTTGGACATCTCTGGGCCACACTGGAAGAAGAGTTGTCTTGAGTCACACATTAGATACATAGTGACATGTAATCACAAAACCACCCCATAATGTTTGAAGTAAATTTATGATTTTGTGTTGGGCCTGCAGGCTGGACAACCCTGCTAAATGAACTTTAGAGGGCTTTAGTGATATGATGTCGAGAACTTCGTGTTTCTTATAGTGAGAGGGACAAAGTTAACTTATACTAGACTCCTGCTAGAAAATCAAGATAATGAAATCTAGCTTTACAGTGACTATAAGAACAATTGTGAAGGAGACAGGTCCATTTTAGGTGGCTCACACCCTCGAAGCTCCCCTGAAATATATATAGCAAGGCGATGTGTGCACAGTTGTATATTGTGTTCAGTCAAGCAGTAGCACTGATGAAACTTAGGTCTACTTTTACAAATGCATTTCTAAGTATGATTATCAAGTGATTAACTGCTGGTGTAAATAACATTTCTCCCTGGTCAAGGAAACAGGTGAAATTAAAATATGAGATGAGGGGTAAATTCCTGAATTTACAACATCCCATAAGCCATGAGATTTTACAGCTCTATTTTAGCTGAAAACTCTGCCAAGTTTAGAAAATAACAGTCAAACAATATCTTTCATTCTCCCCGAGGTATCAATGTAGTGTGCATTTTATACTCATATGAGTTTTTAGATTTATCTAGAAATTGTTGACATTATACATTAACCCCATAACTACAAAGGTGTTATACAATTGCCTAGAAATTGGAAATAAATCAAGAATGTGGACACTGAAGGAGTAACAAAGATCAGATAGACATTGAATAAAGAGAGCAAAAAGAAACATAGGATGCTAAAACTATCTCATCATCCAAAGGCAGGCATCTGTAACTTGCAAAGACAGAAATACTTAACTTTGAATAATGCTGTAAAGATTGTTTGATACATGGGCCTGGACATTTTTAAAATCCAAAAGTAGATATAAAGTAAGTATATGACTATATTAAGTAAGTGCAACTGGGAACTTATAGGATGTGTGGTAAACAGAATTCTAAGATATCCCCCCCTACGTCTCTACCCCATAGTACACACCCTGCATAACCTCTGAGATTATATTACATACTTTACTCCTGTGATTAAGGATATGTTATATAGCACAGTTTACTTTCATAAAGAGAGGTTATTTAGACATACTGACCTTTTAAATCTAGATCTAGAGGTAAAGATAAAGATATAAATTCCAGTTGTGAGAAGGGTTCCATGTCAGGAAGAATTTCCATTACTGTATTTGAAAATGATCAGGTGGTGGCAAGGAATGTACATGGCCTCAAGCAGTTGAAAGTTGTCCCTGGCTGGAATCCAGCAAGGAAACGGGGACTCAGTTCCACCATCATAATGAATTGAATTTCTCTAATAAACTGAATGAACCCGGAAGCAGATTCTTCCCCCGAGTCTTCAGATGAGAACTTATCCCATACGATAACTTATGGATTGTAAAACTTAGTCCTACACTTACTTTATGTCTCCCTTTGTATTTTGAAAATACCCATTCCCATGCAATAAACGAATATTAGAACATCATTCCTAGATAAGTCTTTTTTCCATCTTTTCAAGTAGAGACTTCTGTAAAAAGGCCTGTACTTTCATTTCAGCTTTGTGATTAATACCATCTCTCTAAGCAGTACACTGTCTCTGAGTTTCTCATCTACAGAACTATGAGGTTATAAATAGGTCTTGTTTTAAAGTCACTAAGTTTGTGATTGTTTGCTATGCAGCAATAGAAAACAAATATAGATTTTGGTACCTGAAAGTGAGGTGCTATAGTAGCAAATAACAAATAATTAAAAGGATGAATGTAACTTTGAAATTCTACAGAGGATGAAAGATTTTTAGATGGCATATATAAAGCCTTGATTGACTTGATAGGCTGACAGTATAATGTGGACATTGTTTTTGTTTATAGATCTTTTTAAAGTTTTTTTTTTTTTTAATTTAAGTATAGTAGTAGTGCCCTGGCTGGTGTAGCTCAGTGGATTGAGTGTGGGCTGCAAACCAAATGGTTGCTGGTTTGATTCCCAGTCAGGGCATGTGCCTGGGTTGCAGGCCAGGTCCCCAGTAGGGGGCACATGAGAGGCAACCACACATTGATCTTTCTCTCCCTCTCTCCTCGCCCCACCTCTAAAAATAAATAAATAAAAATCTTTTAAAATTTAAGTATAGTAGGTATATAATGTGGGGTTGGCCAAAAAGTTTATTTGGATTTTTCTGTACAATGGTTCTAGTTATGCTTAGTTGTCTTTAACTTCATTTGAAACAATTTTGTTGGATTGTATTGTGACAGCTGTCATATCAGAGAGCACTTAAAAACATCACAATTGGTGAATTTTTGTGTAGCCATTTTAATATTGAAGATGGAAGAAAATATGCAACATTTTTGGCATACTATGCTTTGTTATTTCATGAAAAGTAAAAATGCAACTGAAAAGTAAAAAAAAAAAAAAAAAAAAGATTTGTGTAGTGTATGGGAAAGGTGCTGTAACTGGTAGAACATGTCAAGGTGGTTTGAGGTTTTCTGCTAGGGATTTCCCGCTGGATGATGCTTCATGTTCAGGGAGAGCAGTTGAAGTTGACAGCGATCAAATGGAGACATTCATTGAGAACAATCAACATTACATCATGCAGGAGAGAGCTGACATACTCCAAATATCCAAATCAATGAAAGTTTTTTGGTGAAAATGAAAAATGTGTCTTTTATTTTATGGAAAAAACTAAATGGACTTTTTAGCCAGCCCACTAAATATTACTTAATGCATTTCTTAAAATCCAGTGAGCTAAAATGCTATTACTATTTTCATAAAAGCAAGGATAATACTGTGGTACAAAGATTCTAAGTGGCTTGCCAGAGTTCAAATAAATTTGGAAGCTTGATTTACCAACTTAAGTTCTTGGGTTCCCGAGTTCTTACAGTTTCTACCACAAAAAAGCACCCTATAAAGATAAGAATAAAACTTAACAATGCCTGACTTGCTAGTGAGAAAGTGTGCTGTTGCCCCAGAGCAACCGCCCACTAGAGGAAGAACTGAAACCTGGGTGCCTGAGTGATCGCTAACTGTCTCCAGCTAAGAATGTTAGAGGACTATGTGAACAGGAACCCAAACAGATCATTATACAATCAAGCAATTTTCACATTGAAATTCCAGTTGAATTATGGTAACGGTCAAAGACAAGGAGTCTTTCCCCTGAATTAAATCAGGAAGAAAATACTAACCACAAGAATCACATCTAAACTCCCTATATAATTTATAATTAAAAGGAAGAGAAGATTCCCCATACTGAGGTTTATAAAGATGAGCAGGAGACGTGGTCTGCCAGGTCATTTACATTGCAAGGTAGTATTTATTAACTTATACTATTTTAAAAAGAATTCATGTTTGATACAGGATATTTGAAATATTAAAAAAAAAGCTTTACTAACAAAACAAAGTCACTCTAATCTTATTATCTAAACATAACCCAGTTAACATTGTGGTTCATGTCCTTCCAAAAAATTGTTTTAATGAGTCCTAATGCACATATTTGAAAACCTCCCTTTTGTTTCTTTTTAAAAAATATTTTATTTATTTTTAGTGAGAGGGGAAGGGAAGGAGAAAGAGAGGGAGGGACACATTAATGTGCAAGAATAGCACTGATCAGTTGCCTTACACATGCCTAATGACCTCTCGGTTTGCAGGATGATACCCAACCCACTGAGCCACACTGGCCAGGGTTCCAAACCTCCTTTTTTTCTGAGAGACCACAATTCCCTGAAATTATGTAGTTAGGAGATAGGTGGCCTATCATTAAGCCTTTCACACCCCTGCCCATTTGGCCCAAATGGCTCTGAAAACAAAACTGTGCACAATGGTCGTAATAAAAATCAACAAGACACAATTGCAAAATCCTCTTTTGATACCTTTTGCAAGCCATCATTGAAATAGACATAAACAACTTCTTTAGCCACTTGAGGCCTAAAAAAGGACCTAATTCTTTCAACCACCAAATCCTAATAGGCTTTTGTAAAGACTGTTTTCAGTAGAAGCTTCTAAATAAAGAAAGACATGTTTTACAAAGAAACTAGCAAATTCTCTAAAAGAAATGAAAGAACCATGGAGAAAATTACTTGTAGAGTTTAATCAAATTTTATTAGTTAATTTTCAATAGAAATTAAATAAGAATGACAAAGTTGGTTCAACACAAGAGATGGAAAAAACCTACTGTGGGTATTTATGTGAGTTTTGGAAATATCTCAATATCCAGCAATATCAAAGGATGGAATCCATTGTGGTTGAAGATCAAGACATACCAGCCCTGGCTGGCGTAGCTCAGTGGATTGAGCATGGGCTGGGAACCAAAGTGTCCCAGGTTCGATTCCCAGCCAGGGTACATGCCTGGGTTGCAGGCCATAACCCCCAGCAACCGCACATTGACGTCTCTCTCTCTCTCTCTCTCTCTCTCTCTCTCTCTCTCTCTCTCCCTCCCTTCCATCTCTAAAAATAAATAAAATCTTTAAATAAAAAAAGAAAAAGAATGTTTCAAAAAAAAATAGACATACCAAGAAATTCTGGTGTTATATCTTATAGAAAAAAAATCAGTGTAGCGACAAAGCCATATGAAAGAACAAAAAGTAATCTTTTTTTCTATTTTTTAAATTTTATTTTAATCATTGTTCAAGTAGTTTTCTGTTCTTTACTCCCATCCCAGCCCACCCACCCATCCCCCCGACCTCCCTCCCATTTCTACCCCCCCCCAGTTTTTGTCCATGTGTCCTTTATACTTGTTCCTGTAAACCCTTCCCATTCTCCCCTGAAATTCCCTCCCCTCTCCCCTCTGGTCACTGTCAGCCTGTTCTCAATTTCAGTGTCTTTGGTTAGATTTTGCTTGTTTGTTTGCTTTGTTGTTCAGAACAAAAACTAATCTTGATAATTATGTAGTATTTTACATTTTTCAAAATACCTTTATGAATATTATTTAATTCTTAGTAAATATTATTAAAGCTATCAAAGCTTGTCCTGTTTTCAGTATATAAGTCCTTCACCTTCTTTGTTAAATTTATTCTGAAGTAGTTTATTCTTTTTGTTATCATTGCAAAAGAAGTCTTTTTAAAAAATTTCTTTGTCTGAAATTTCATCGTCAGTATATAGGGATGCAGTGGATTTTTATACATTTATTTTGTATCCTGCAACTTTACTGTATTTGTTTATTGTTTGTACTGTTCTTTTGTACATTTTGATTTGGAACCATGTGACTGTATTAGTAATAAAAAGACAAATACAAGAACTACTTCTCTACTCAGTGAGAATTATCTTCTAAATCAGTATATCAAATGGGCATAGGATTAAAATATAATTAGCTTCATAAAGAGTTTAAATAAATCTATGGATGACAACCATAAGAGATTATCAGAAAAAAATGCATTGTTTTGTATACAGTAGTAGTCTTACTGCTCTCTAACAAAGCTTCTGACTTCAATCTCAGAGACAGAAGTCTGCATAGACCTAGGGTCTAACCTAATAGGTGCTTCTTATGTTAATATGGTTAATAAGCTCCATTTTTTCAGGCAGCTGTAGTTTTGTAAACAGGTCAATCCCAGAGTAGGAAAGGTATGGACTGGTTTCTAGTTGCATAACAATTGAGACAATTTATGCAAAAACACTGTGTGCTATGCAAATGTAAGGTATTATTATTGGAATCATTATCATCAGGTTTTGGAACTAAAACCTTTTGCTTTATCCATCATTATTCCCTCTGTATGTGTTCTTGTTCATTCTCCCAGGAATAAGTTTTTGTTTCCCTTGTTTTTGTTTTTATTGGTTTTAATAGGTTTTAAGAATTTGTTTTTCTCTCAAATAGCTGTTGAAACTAAAGAGCTTTTAGTAAAGGGGTACTGCCATTGTGGGCAAATGGAGTTAATGCTTGGTTTCTTTTTTAGCCTGGGCTGGTTCAGAGTTCTTAGGTCATTTTCATTATGTGCACAGGACTACTGGGACTTTTATATAAGGCACAAAATAAAATGAATGGATATGAATTAGGATAATAGACCAGTGTGCCTCATGGTGAGACAAACTTTGTCTTTAAAAATATTTATTATATTTATAGATTGGCAGGTGCTTCATTGGAAAAAATGACATGAATTGTTTGAATATAGCAGCATATAGAGAAAAAGACAGAAAAACTAGTTAATCATTTGAATTCAATATAAACCATTTATTTTTAAAAGTCAGGTGACTTACTTAAGGGAAGAAAAACAATCTGGATCACATATTAAGTACTTGGTGGGTTTTGGTAAGCAAACTATTTAGAATCTTAAGAATACCCACTTTTTCCATTCCAATTTTACCTTTAGTAATTTAGCATAATATTGTGATGACTGATGTTTCCAGCAGCATGTTTTCATTCTGTTCTTTTGAGGAATTATTCCATCGTGTTACATCTTACTTTTATTTTATTTTATTTTTGCTTTTTTTTTTCCTAAAGACACCATTCCATTAGTTTGAGAATAGTGCTGCCTACTAGAATGTGAAAATGGGTTTCATTCAATTAATGAGCTGGAAACAGGGAGACATTCCATAGTAAATGAGGTTTACATATGATAATGTTGGATTTGTCATATAAGAGATTGCTTCCTTTCAACTCTCTGAAAGGACTAAATTTTGCTTTTGTACAGTGTGTACAATGCCAATAAAAAAACCCAGAAAAGCCATACAACATTAAGATGAATGTATAATAATTTTAATGAACAAAAATTATTGTTATTATTTTCTTACAAAAACAGACCAATGCTAAGCAGTAAATAGTTCAAAAAGCCAACAAATGAAAGTATGAAGGAATTAGAATTCTGGTTCGACAGTGTTTCTGTATGTCATTATAGCCACTTTCTTGTTACTAACCAGAAAAAAAAATTGGTAAAATAGAAAAAAAGCTGTTTTATTTGAAGCCTTGTGCTTTACCCTATGGTACCTCATTACTATTTTGCAAAAGAAGTATAACTGTTCTCAGGTTAATAAAACTTCAGTACAATCATTATCATTAGATAATCAACTCAAAATTAATGTCAGGGAGATATTAATGAAATGCAATTCACAAGCACAAGTGTTTGTTGTTTTTGTCTTGAGTTTGTTAAGGAATTACTGGACAAATTTCTTAAGTAAGCCTTTGGAAGTTGAGAGTACAATGTTTATGCCATATTTCCTACTGTATCTCAGATAATGAGTTTCCAAAGTGTTAATAGATTTTAGAGGTTTTGATTTAAAATATCGCTTTATCAAACTCCTGTTTATCTTTCTACTTTCACATGTGAACAATCTGTACTAAAATTGGTATTATTAATTCTTCTTTTACAATAAAGACAAAAAAACTCAAAAGGATGTAATACATAAACTCCAAATGTAGCACAGTTGGCAGTCGCAGATAATAGAGCTATTCTCCTGAGTAAGAGACTATTAGAATATTATCTATTTGCTTTAAAATGTTGTAAAAGCTTTTAAAGTGTTTTAAAAAATTTCCTGTGGCTTTTAAGTATAGCTTTTTATTCAAGGGTATTTTCAAACTATGTATTTTCTCTAGATCACTTGTTTTTGTGAGAAATGCTAAATACCAATACTCTTAGGAGCCTAGACAAGCATTTGTTCAGTGTGGAATCAGGATTTCTGAGAGAAGCAGGTTCCTGAATTAACACTTTCAGAAGCTCTCCAAGAGTTTGTCATATTCACTGAAGATTGTCAAGCTCTGTTCTAATGACTGCAAAATATACAATGCAAATAAGCTAGGTTCAGCTAATTTACAGAGTTTGGAAAACATGTTTGTTTAAAATATTTTGAAGGTACTTCTGCTTTGTCACTTCTCTATGGGTCAATGAACCATCATTGCTTTTTGTTCACCAACCAGAATTTTATTTTATTTTTTAAAAGTATGTTCTTTTTAAAAAAGATTTTATTTATTTATTTTTAGAGAGGGAAGGGAGGGAGAAAGAGAGGGAGAGAGAAACATCAATGTGCGGTTGCTGGGGACCGTGGCCTGCAACCCAGGCATGTGCCCTGACTGGGGATCAAACCTGTGACGCTTTGGTTCGCAGGCTGTGCTCAATCCACTGAGCTATGCCAGCCAGGGCCAGAATTTTATTTTTATATAAACCAATTTAAATTATATATAGTAAAAGTATACAAGCATGTGTTACTGTTTATGTATTTTTATTTTCATTGTACAAGGACTTTATTTTTATTTATTTTTTCAAAAATTTTATTAAACTTATTTGTGTGATATTACCATAATTAATAAGATTATATAGATTTCAAGTGTACAGTTCTATAATACATCATCTGTATATTGTATTGTGTGTTCGCCACCCATAGTCAACTCTCCTTCCATCACTATATACTTGACACTTGTTACCTTTAACCCCTTTCCATGCCCTCTGGTAACCACCATAATGTTTGTGTCAATGATTTTGTTTGTTCATTTTCTTTTAAAGAAGGTTGGATTTTGTCTTTTATTTTATTATTTATTTATTTATTTATTAGATTTTATTTATTTATTTTTAGGGAGGGAAGGGAAGGAGAAAGAGAGAGAGAGAGAGAAACATCAATGTGCGGTTGCTGGGGGCTGTGACCTGCAACCCAGGCATGTGCCCTGACTGGGGATCAAACCTATGATGCCTGGTTTGCAGCCCGTGCTCAATCCACTGAGCTACACCAGCCAGGGCAGTTTGTTCATTTTTTGCTTTCAATTTTATATCCCACATATGAGTGTAATCATATGGCTCTTGACTTTTTCTGTTTGACTTCTTTTATTTGCGTAGTATTTTCAAGATCCATCCATGTTGTCACAAATGACAGTATTCCATCTTTTCTTACTGCTGAGTAGTGTTCCACTGTATCTATGAGGTCTATCCAGAAGGTATCCAGCCACATAATATGAAAAATAGGAACACTTACTGTAGAAGATACAAGAGACAAGAAACAGTACACATAGAACAATGATGCCTCAGTCCCCTTCCAAGTAGGCACCATGGGGCCTCACACAGTTCTCCCCATCGCCATCAGCTGCCCTGCCATATTTTCCTGACTCTCATCTATGGTCTGAAATCTCTTCCCTTTCAAAGGTGATTTAAGTTTTGGGAAAAGCCAGAAGTTGTAGGGCGCCAAATCTGCAATATAGAGGGGCTGAGTCACCTGGGTGATTTGATGTTTTGCCAAAAAACTCTGCATAAGACATGATGCATGAGTGGCGAGTTGTCATGATGAAGCTGCCAACCATCAGTTGCCCATAGTTGTGGCCATCTCACTCACCTGAATCATCTGAATAGTTTCCCTAGAGGAACATTTAAGCTTTATGCAACATTGGATACAGATTCATTGCTCTATTTGCTCAGTCATGCTGAATGCGACAGCCACACAGTACACATGCTCACTCAACAGTGTCTACCACCCCCACTGACTAGTACAGTGAAGTCATCATTGTTCACACATGTGTATTTCAGTCCACTCTCCTTGGCTGCCGGGTTACATGATGTCATGCAAACTGTTATCATTATATTAACAATGGCTTGAATTTTTCTGGACAGGCCTCGTATGTACCACATCTCCTTTATCCAATCATCTATGGAAGGACACTTTCATTGTCTCCATGTCTTGGCCATTGTGAATAATCCTGCAATGAACATAAGGGTGTACATGTCTTTGTGAAAAAATGTTTTCAAAATTTTCAGGTAGATATCCAGAAGCAGGGTTGTTGGGCCATATGGTAACTCCATTCTTAATTCTTTTTATGAACCTCCATACTGTTTTCCATAGTGGCAGTACCAGTTTACTTATCTACCAGCAGTGAATGAGAGTTCCTTTTTCTCCACAATCTCTTCAATAGTCACCACTACTTGTCTTGTTGAGAGTAGCCATTCTAATCCATGTGAGATGGTATCTTTTTGTAGTTCTGATTTGCATTTTTGTAATAGCTAATGAAATTGAACATCTTTTCATATATCTGATGGTTGTTTGTATGTCTTCCTGGGAGAAGCATCTGTTTAGGGTCCTTGCTCCCTGAATTTTATGAATTTGACCTCAAAGGTAAGGGAAGCAAAAGCAACACAAATGAATGGGACTATATCAAACTAAAAAGTTTCTGCACAGCAAAAGAAATTGTCAAACAAACACAATGGCAATCAACTGAATGGGAGGAGATATTTGCAAACATCACTTCCAATAATATCTAAAATATATAAAGAACTCACAAAACCCAACAACAAAAAACAAGCAATCCAATTAAAAATACTATGTTTTAGGGGAGTTTTAGGTTCAAAGCAAAATTGGACAGAAGGTACTGATTTTCAATATAACCCTTGATGTTCCGCCACCCCCCACATATCTTGCACCTTTATCATCATTGTCCACTGGAGAGGTGCACTTGTCACAACTTGTGAAATTACATTGACACATTTATTTTCATCAAAATTCCATAATTTACACTGGAGTTCACTTTTGTTGTTCATATACTATGTGTTTGGTGAAATATATGCACCATTATAATATTATACAGAGTACGTTCACTGACCTAAAAGTCCTGTGTGCTCTGGTTTTTCAACTTTTCCTTTATCTTAACCTCTGGTAACTACTTATATGTGTTCTGTCTTTATAGTTTTGCATTTTCCAGATGTCATACAGTACATAGGCCTTCTGACTGGCCTCTTTGATATGCATTTGATATCTTTGATATCTTTTAGTGCTAAATAATCCATTGTCTGAATGTACCACAGTTCAGTTATCCATTCACCTACTGAAGAACATATGGTTGTTTGCACGTTTTGGCAGTTATGAATAAAAATGATATAGACATTTTTGTGCAGGTTTTATATGGACAGAATCTTTTAGCTGCTATGGTTAATACTAAGGAATTGTAATTGCTTGTTCATATGGCAGGAATATGCATCCATTTGTAAAAAAAAAAAAAAAAAAAAACAACTCCCAAAATATCCAAAATGGCTACACCCTTTTTCATTTTCATCACCAATAAGTGAGCGTTCCTGTTGCTCCATATCCCTGCCAGCATTGGATATTGTCAGTGCTCTGAATTTTGGCCATTTTAATAAGTGTGAAGTGGCCTCATTACTTTTTTCCCCCTAGAGGTATAAGACTGTGCTCTCTAACAGCTTCAAACCATAGGTCCCATAGTCATCCTACAACATCTGAGCTCATACAAATATGTCAAGGTAGCAATTATGTTTCATCTAAATTTATGACTGAATACAACACAGATTCTCTGGCCACCAAGAGTCATTAGAAAAGAAATGTAAGTGATTCCAATCTTTGCCTGCTTACAGAGCATCATCATTGTAGTATTTTCATTTTTGAGTTTTGTGCAATGGTTGTTTCAGCTTTATCTTTCCTAGAAAGTTCAAGGAGATATTGGTAACTACTACAACTCTATCTTGTTAATATTGGCAGTAATTGAAGTAACAACCACTAACCAAAATTGACACACACACATCCTAACCTGTCTCACTATCTTAGTGCAAACTCTCAATAGCTTAGAAACCACAGTAAACATTATAAATGAAACTATTGAGTGTAATAGGAGATTGAATACAAATCAAGCTATTGTCTTCCTTATTGTCTTAGGCAGTTCAGCCTGCTGTAACAAAATATCGTAGACTGGGTGGCTTAAACAATAAACATTTATTTCTCACAGATTTGGTGTCTGATAAGGGACCCCTTCTAAGTTTGCAGATGCTGCCTTCTTGTATTCTCACATGGCAGAGAAAGAGAAGGCTCTGGTGTCGTTTTCTTCTTATAAAACCACTAATATCATCATGGGAACCCACCTTTATGACTCTAGCTAAAACTAATAACCTCTCAAAGGTGCCATCTCCAAATACTACCACTGTGGGTGTTAGAGCTTCAGGATAAAAATTTTAGAGGTACACAAATATTCATTCCATGGCATTCCACCCTGTCTTCCTAAGATTCATGTCCTACTGCATGCAAAATACATTCATTCCACCTTAACAGCCTTAAAAGTTCTACCTAGTTTTATCAGTTCTAAAGTCTGAAGTTCAAAGTCTTGTCTAAATATTACCTAAATTGGATATGAATAAAATGAGCAGTATGATTTTCTTTTTCTTTTTCTTTTTTTTGGAAAAATCCCTCTCCAATGCTGAAACTGTGAAACCAAAAATGGTATGTGCTCCCAAAATACAATGGTGTGGCAGGCACAGGGTGTGTTCTAAAGGGAGAACAGAAGGGAGAGAGTGATTGGTCCCAAGCAAGTCCAAAACATGGCAAGGTAAATATCATGAGATTTTGATTTTCAAGAATAATCTTTTTTGGTTTGATGCTACCCACTCCAGACCCACCAGGGTGACAATATCACCTGAGGTATCAATGAGGCACCCTGTCCACCCTGTGGCTTTGATTGGCAGGGGTCATACTTCCCAGGCTGGGCCAGGCAAGGATCAAGTTTTCATAGCTCTAAGTGGCCTTGGCCCATTATTCCTCTGATATGAAAAGGGAAGGCTTGGGATGGAAACTCTTTGGTCTGATGAAACTAAGGGAGTGGTCCTGATAAGCTCTGAATCTTCTTTGAAGATTTTCTTCCCTTTTTTTTTGAAGAATATGCAGATTTATACTTAAATACCATATTTTTGGATTATAAGATGCACCCCCCATTTGGGAGGAATAATGGTTGTTAATGTTGCTGTTGAGTTCTGTTTACATTGACATTGGCAAAATATTATGTTATTTATGTTATTAAATATTTTACCACATTTTTTGCTTCAAAAGTTTTTTTCTATGTTCCGCCTCTGAAACCTAGGTGTGTCTTATGGTCCAAAAAATACGGTACCTTTCTCATCTGTCTAGTAGAATATATTGGGTTGACCAAAAATTTATGTTTTTTTTTCCCATAAGATGGGTCTAATAGCACTTAGTTGTCTTTAACTTCATTAGAAACAATTCTGTTAGATTGTATTGTGACAGCTGTCATATCAGTGTGCACTTAAAAGAAACTTATCACAATTGGTGAATTTTTGTATAGCCATTTTAATATTGAAGATAGAAGAAGATACGCAACATTTTTGGCATGTTATACTTTAGTACATCAAGAAAGGTAAAAACTCACCTGAAATGCAAAAAAATTTGTGCACTCTGTGGAGAAGGTGCTGTGAGTGAGTGAATGTATCAAAAATGGATTGTGGAGATTTCTCGCTGGACAATACTCCCATGGTTGGAGTAAAGCAAAGAGCATCTTTAATGAAAGTGAAGATTATGATGAATTTGGAAGACTGAAAACTATGGTCAAATATGGCCTTACCATTCTAAAATACTGTAGTTAGAACATCTGTGAGGGATACTGAGTTTTCATAAAGTTCCTAGTATGTAATTTGATGGAATGTAGCAGAATCATATATATGAAGGCAGAGGTGCGGAGGGATTTTTGGGAAAAATGATGGGTATTGATTCTGCAAAAGGAAGAAAGTAGAAGAAATGGGATAGGACAAATGTTTGTTTTGGTAAAAGGTATTCAATAAGCCCTGGCTGGTGGGGCTGAGTGGATTCAGCACCAGCCTGTGAACCAAAGGGTCCCCAGTTTGATTCCCAGTCAAGGCACATACCTGGGTTGCAGGCCAGGTCCCCAGTTGGGGGTCTGAGAGAGGCAACCACACGTTGATGTTTCTCTCCCTCTCTTTCTCCCTCCCTTCCCCTCTCTTAAAATAAATAAATAATCTTTTAAAAATCAATAAAAGTAATTAGGTAAAAAGAGTTTCCTGTTGATTGAAGACAGCTGAACATGTTGAAAAGCTTTAATGTGGTTTGCATAGGAAATGAAAATTTGCTGTTTTTTTTTTGTTCAACGGAGGAGTGGCATAATCACTATAATATATAGGATAGTTAGAAGAAAAAGAGGCTAGATAGGAAGATCAATTAGAAGGCTGTTTTAGTCATTCTCTGAGTGAGAAATACAGATACATACTTAAAATGAAGGAGGCAAAAATAACATTGTGAAGGAAAAAATCAGTTTTTAAAAAACTTGTTATAGCAAATAAAAATTGGCAATTCCTATACTATAATTACATTGTAGGTAATTTCACAAAACCATGCATGAAATAAAAGTATGTGATAGTGACAAATTGTATAATTTATTTTCTCAATGTTAATATTTAATAATATAAAGCTGGCATTGAATTTATTAGAGGAAATGCTACATTTTACTTTTTAAATTTAGCTTATGAGAAAAAATTTCCACTTCATAGAGAAATTCACCTTATTGACCCTCATGGATTTAGGCTTATCAAAATTAAGTAGAAGAGACACTTAAAATGGAATGCAATAAAAATGAATATAGAAGTTTTAATATGGCTGCAGATGAATGGTAGCTGTGCCCACTTGCTCCTGCTCCCAAACTGCATTTACAGCTGAACTTCCTAACAATCCAGGTGCACCATCAACTGAAACCAAGCTGATATGCAACATTGTGACCGAGGGTACAGAAGATGCTACCTAGAGACCAGAGGAGGGGTTGAGACAAGGAGGGGGAAGCCCCTTCACAGAGCTGCAGCAGCAGCTGCTGGGAGAGCAGGCAGATTTGCGGCTGCAGAGCTCTGTCCCGCAAGAAACGAGGGGATCCCCAACTCACAGAACACAGAAGGGAAGAAGAGACTACGTATCGTCTGCGGGTGGGAATCAGTGGGGACCCACCAGGCCTGCCAGACGAGACGCAGAGTGCACCCTGGCAGGGCAGAGCACTGCTATTGTTGCAGCCCCAGCCTGGAGAGCTCACAGGGCCGCTGTGACTGCCTGAAAGGCCTGCAGCACTCCCACACTCAGGTCCCGCGGAGGAGTCTGCTGGCTGAAGCCCACAGTGACTTTATGGGCCCTATTTTTCTGGGAGGCTTTGGGCACAGAGCCAGACAGTGAGTTAACTGGGTGGCTTGGGTAAAGGACTGGTCTCCCCCATCCCTGGTGCACAGGCAGCGCTCTGCCCCTTCTACCTGTGGGGCTGCTCCTGATAAGGGTTTAATCTCCAAAATGTACAAAGAATTTATATATGTCAACACCAGGAAGACAAAGAATCCAATTAAAAAATGGACAAAGGACTTGAATAGACACTTCTCCAAAGAGGACATACAGATGGCTCATAGACATATGAAAAGATGCTCAGCATCACTAGCCATCAGAGAGATGCAAATTCAAACCACAATGAGATACCACTTCACACCGATCAGAAGGGCCATCATAAACAAATCAACAAACAAGTGCTGGTGAGGTTGTGGAGAAAAGGGAACCCTATTGGGCTGTTGATGGGAATGCAGACTGGGGCAGCCACTGTGGAAAGCAGTGTGGAGTTTCCTCAGAAAACTGTAAATGGGACTGCCTTTTGACTCGGCTATTCCACCTCTGGGAATATATCCAAAGAATCCTAAAACACCCATTCAGAAGAACACAGGCACCCACATGTTCATAGCTGCATTATTTACAATAGGCAAGTTCTTGAAACAGCCCAAGTGCCCCTCAGTAGATGAGTGGATAAAAAATTGTGATACATCTACACAATAGAATACTATGCAGCCATAAAAAGAAGAAACCCTTACCTTTTGTGACAGCACTGATAGACTTGGAGACTATTATGGTAAGTGAAATAAGTCAGACAGAGAAAGACAAATACCATATGATCTCACTTATTTGTGGAATAAAAAAACAAACAATAAATGGAGAAAAAAAAACTAACAAAACCAGAAACATTTGATAGAATAAGCTGATGGTTGCCAAAGGGGATGGTTGGAGAGATGGGAATAAAAAATAATTACAATTGATTTTTGTATATTGCTCCTCCAAACAATGTAACTATGTATGATGGCAGATGTTATCTTAAGTTACTGTGGTAATCATTTCACAATATATACATATATTAAAACATTATCTTGTACCCTGAAAACTAACATAACATACCAAAGAGGGCATACTATAAACCATAATAACTAAGACAGTGTAGTATTAGTAAAAAGACAGACCAATAGATGCATATAACAGAACAGAGTCCAGAAACAGACCCAGAAATATGTGACATAACTTTTTTTTTGCCAAATGCCAATGAAAATCTTTTCAACAACTAGTGTTGTCCATTGGGTACTCACAGGGAAAAGATAAACTGTGACCTCCCCTACTTCACACCATACACAAAAATAAACTCACAATGAATTATTATAGATATAAACCTAAAACTATAGAAGTTCTCAAAGAAAATGTTATAGAATAGCTTTGTAAACATGAGATAGGCAAAGGTTTCTCAGATTCAACACCAAAAATATGAAACATCTGGAGCCTACAAGAGGTAACTGATCGATGTTTCTGTCTCACATTGATGTTTATCTCCCCTTTCTTTCTCGCCCTTCCCCTCTCTCTAATAAGCCAATAAATTAAAATTTATCAAAAATAAAAATTTAATCTTCAAAAGATTATAAAGAGCATGAAAAGACAAGCTACATATTCGGCAAAAAATATTTGCAACATATGTATCAGTCAAAAGACTCATATCCAGAATGTAAAAATAATTCTTACTTTATCACTAATAATACAACCTCTTTTCTCACCCACAAATGAGCAAAAGATTTAAATAGACATTTCCCCATAGAAATGTGCAAATGACCAATAAATATATAAAAAGATGCTCAATACTTTACTCATCAAGGAAATTCAACTAAAATCACAATGAGAAGTCACTATACGCCCATTTGAATAGTTAAAATATATGGCATTGTTGTGAAAGTAGTGAAAGTCACATGGTGGTGGTAGAAAATAAAATTTTAGAAAACAGGTACTTTCTTAAAACATTAAACATACCTTCTTGTCCTAGCAAAAATGAAAACATATATCTATACCAAGACCTATCTTCAAATATTTACAACAGTTTATTTGTAAGAGTCATGCACTGGAAACCACTTGTAGGTTTACTGTCATGTGAATGGATAACAAATTGTCGTATATGTATAGAATACATTATTACTCAGCAATTGAATGAATTACTGGTACACTGAACAACATGGGTGAATCTCAAAATCACTAAAGTAAAAGAAGTGAGTAAAAGAAGAGAGAAAAAATTGTGCATATGGTATAATTCCACTTAAATATAACAAACCCCAAACTAGTCTACCAAACTCTCTACAATAAACGGAATCTTTTTGTTTTCTTTGCATTTCTCCTCAGAGTGTGAATGTGGAATGCCCTAGTTGTGGGAGCTGAATGAAAGGCCACTAGTATAAGTAAATTACATGGAGCAAAAGAGAAAAATAAATTCATAGTTAGTATTTCAAATTAATATTTGAACTCCTTTTATGTCTTTACATTAAAATAACAGCTGTTTTTTAAAAAATATTTTATTTATTTTTAGAGAGAGGGGAAGGGAAGGAGAAAGAGAGGTAGAGAAACATCAATGTGTGGTTGCCTCTTGGTCACCCCCAACTGGGGGCCCGACCTGGTCTGCAGCCCAGGCATGTGCCCTGACTGAGAATTGAACTGGCGATCCTTTGGTTTGCAGGCCGGTACTCAATCCACAGAGCCATACCTGCCAGGGTAAAATAACAGCTGTTTTGAAATAAGAACTCATAGACGCAGACAACAGTAAGATGGTTACCAGAGGGAAGCAGGATGGAGGATAATAATGGTAAATGAGGTCTAATATATGGTGACAAAAGAAGACTTGACTGAGGGTGGTGGGCACACAATGCAATATACAGATCATGTACCACAGAAATGTACACTTGAAACCTGTGTGACCTTATTAACCAATGTCACCCCAATAAATTTAATACAAAGAAAAGAAATAACAGCTAGTCTGGAGCTAGCAGAGTTTTATTCATAGAAAATGTGCTCAGTCCTGATTGGTGTGGCTCAGTGGGTTGGGTATTATCCCGCAAAAAGAAAGGTCATTGGTTTGATTCTGGGTCAGGGCACATGCCTAGGTAGTGAGTTCAATCCCCAGTCAGGGTACCTACAAGAGGCAACCGACTAATGTTTCTCTCTCATATCAATGTTTCTATCTCTCTCTTTCTCCCTCCCTTCCCCTCTCTCTCTAAAAAAAATAATAAATGAATAATTAAAATAAAATAAAATAAAATCTAAAAAAAATGTGTTCAAAAGAAAGCAATATTTAATTGTCTGAAAGTTGGCTAAATATTTTCTTGTGATGTCTGCTATGTTCTTCGTTATATTTAGGTCTGTATCTTGTCTGTGCATCTAATTCCATTTTCATATTTATCTTTAAGACTGTTTTAAAATAGACACAGGTGTGAAGAGACACTATATAATCTCTACTTGAAGCATAAGTACAGTGGGAAAGTTTGAGTTTTAGTACCAATATTTTAGTATCAATAACCAAGCACGATAGGGTCATAATAGGAACCACAAGGTGATTTCAAGAATGTTCTTTCCTACTTTGCAAGTTGGTTTCTAAAATTTGGATGTTATCACAAAGCTATTTTTTTCCACTTGAATCTATGCTATATAGCTATATGCCTAAACTATGAGATAAGTTCAGTGTATGTATGTATATGTCTATGTGTCTGTGTGAGTGTGATCTGTAAAAGTTGGAAACTGCTATCCACTGAGGTACATTTTTAGCAACATAGAACATAAATGATTGACAGAACAAAGCATATGGAAACGAAAAAGAATCTAACCCACATTTAGATCTAAGAAAAAAAATATTTGCCTGAAGGGAAAATATTAATTAGTTTGTCTACATGCAAGATAAAAGTCTGGAAGACATATCCATCAAAAAGCAGTGGAATAAACAGCAAAATGGAAATTATTTGTAAATTGACAGTAAACTTGGCAAACATCGAGGGGTAAACAAGTTATTTGGCATGCAAGGCACTTCGGAATCACAGCCTCTGTCAGGAGGCATCTGTGCATAGATTCACTTATTTGACAGAAATTAACATTTTGCAGAAATCTTTGTTGCATGCTAAATATTTTTTACCCCTCTTAATTATTTTAATAGCTGATTCAGAATGTTCCATATAAACACTCAAAAGATGCTAAAATGCACAAAGTCAAATCCAATTTTATCAATAATATAGAGTTATCATACTCTGGAGTTGACTAAAATACCTACTAAAAGGTGAATTATTTAGGTGATGTTGTTTTGAGATGAAACATGAGAATCGTATAAATCAAAGATCCTTATAGTAGTAGAAAAACTAAAATTGCTCTTTAAGAAAAAGAAAACATTTCACCCACTTTTATCTGAAAATAATTAAAATCATTAAAGGGTCCAAAAGTCTGCATACTAAACTATTTTCACTATCTTTAATTTATGACAAGAGTTTATATAATTATTCAGATATATTAATAGATGTGATGTAGCATAAAGAATATCACAGGATTTTAGGAATTCTATCTTAGTCACTGACCATCTGTCAGTTAACTTCTCTTGTTCTTAATCCCTTCAGTAAGTAATAAAGAGGGAGACATTGAATCAATTTTTTTCAGAAGTCTTTTCAAATTTGCTATTTGGAGATTACAAGTTATCTGGAATTTGAATATTCATTTTCAAAATGTCTTATGTTTAGCTCAAAGTGAAAGTATCTCTTGATCAAAAATAATTTGCTGCAGCTGGTATGGCTCTGTGGATTGAGTGGTGGCCTATGAACTAAAGGGTCACCAGTTCAATTCTCAGTCAGGGCACATGCCTGGGTTGTGCACCAGGTCCCCAGTTGGGGGCGTGCAAGAGGCAACGACACATTGATGTTTCTTTCCCTCACTTTCTTCCTTTCTTCCTCTCTCTCTAAAAATAAATAAATGAAATTTTAAAAAGATAGTTTTTCCATTCTACTCTAAAGTTGTTTGCTATTTGTGAACAAAAGTTCTGGATTTTTTCAAAATAATTGAATCTTTACCTTCAAGGAAAGAGAAGTCCACAGAGATGACCTGACTTTGACCTAAGTGTTATATTTAAAATAATCCAATGAGTACCACAATGGTGTGGGGATCACCTGAGGGAGAGAAAATCAGGGGCTGGGTGGAGGTAGGCAAAGGGGGGTAAAGTGGGGACAAGTGTAATAGCATAAATAATAAAAAATAAATAAAATAAAATAATCCACTATTATGTTTCAGGCCCTTATTTAAGTACTTCACTTTTATTTTCTCAATCAATCCTTAAAACAGCATATGAAATAGGAGGGCAGTCTTATAGTAGAATTAGAATGAAAACTAAGTCTCTTGATTGAAAGACAAGTGTTTCTACACAAACATATTCATAAGTAAAGTAGGCAACTGCCTAGTTAACTACACTTCAAAGAATTCTGTGGGCCTGCTCTTATACCATTAGATTCGTTTCCGTGTGATAACAATTCAGAATCTTCCAGAAGTTTCCCATTAAAAGTCACAAAAATGAGGTAACACAGTGATCCCTTAGTGCTTGTCTATAACAAAGATTTCACTTCTCAGCAGCAAAGCCAATTAATCAGTTGCTTTTAATACAGCTAGATACAGTAGGTTGGAAAAATTCTTTATTATTCTAAATTATCCTTCTTACTATTTTGGTGTTAAAAGGTATTTCTCTTATGAAATAATGGTCTTTGTGGACGAGAGTATACTGCATCTCATCTGACAGAAGCAGTTTGTCATGATAGTTGAGAAGTGGAGCCCTGGCTTCAAGTTGTCTTGACTGTAGGGCACCCATTTTACATCTGATTCTTCAACCTTATGGAAGTGATTAAACTGCTTTAAAACTTACTTTGCTCAACTCTACAATGTGGTTAATAACAGTACTGGTTTCATAAGGTTACTGTGGTTATAACCTGAGTTAATGCATGTAAAGTGCTTTGCACAGGTCAATCGCATGACAAATATTAGCTGTTATTTGTATCGTAGAATGTGGGCATATATGTGTCAGTGTGAGAATGCACAAATGTGCATGTGTTTTTATATCTTTGCCTTATAAAATGTCTGCAGTAATTTCTTTACTTTCTTTTTTAATAAAAATAATTTTATAATAAACATTCAGATAGTATAATAATGATAAGTAAGTTCTTTTCCATTCTTCTTACTGGCCCATGAAATTAAAAAAAATTTCTTTTTATTGAAATTATTGGTTAAAATTTTATAGATTTTAGGTGCACAATTCTATAATACATCTTCTGTACATTGTATTGTGTGCTCACCACCCCAAGTCAAGTCTCCTTCCATCACCATTTATCCCTCCTTTACCCTCTTCCACTTTCCCCCATTCTCCTTCCATCTGGTCATTGCCATACTGTTGTCTGTGTCTATTTCTTAACCTCTTCACCTTTTCCACCCAGGTCCCACCTCCTCCCCTCTGACAGCTGTCAGTCTGTTCTCTGTATTTACGAGTCTGTTTCTATTTTGTTTGTTTGTTTATTTCATTCATTAGATTCCACATATAAGTGAAATCAAAGGGTACTTGTCTTTTTGTGACTGTTTTCCTTCACTTAACATAATAGTCTCCAGCATGGATGGACCTGGAGAGAATTAAGCAAGCAATTTTGTGAACAGATCTCATGAGTGCTACTTATCAAAACAGTGCTGAGGAGCTTTTGTTGCTAGATTGGCCAGGGTTCCCCAAGGTCCAATGTTCCTGAATGTAGCAGGTGAGTGGGCTGACCCTGCATTTTATAAGCCAGTAGTTATAGTAGAATTAGAAAAGGGATACACACAAAGCTTGCAACTAGCAAACATCTCCAATTAAAATAGCCCTGACATTTCTGTAAGTATAACTAGGAAGGTATAAAAATAAATCATCGTTTAAAAGAAGTTATTTATTTCTCTGTTTAGCTCTGAAGAAAATACTCCTGTCTCATCCTTATTATATATGTAAATTTATAGGTTAATGACCTACACTTTACTATTGTTGAAGGTTTTTTTAAATCTTTAAGTGTTAGAGAACTTTTACTCATATACATATCTACAATAATTTTAAAAAGGAAACAAAATGAAAAAGGGCACCCAGTATTTATTGAAATCTACTAGCTTTATTGGGAATCTATCCTTGCTTTCTGATGTGAGGATCTACAGAAAAATTACAAGTAGAGATATGACAAAAACTAAAAGACTGACACGTACATACAAACATAATCACTAAAAACTGTATTTATTGTCATCAAAGTAATTAGGTGGTGAGCACAAAGGTGTTTAGTTGTTAAAACTAAGTATGGCAGGCCCTGGCTGGTGTGGCTCAGTGGTTTGAGCGCGGGCCTATGAACCAAACGGTTGCTGGTTCAATTCCTAGTCACAGCACAGGGCTAGGTTGCAGCCCAAGTCCTCAGTTGGAGAAACATGACAGGCAGCCACACATTGATGTTTCTCTCCCTCTCTTTTTCCCTCCCTTCCCTCTTTCTAGAAATAAATAAGTAAATAAAATCTTAAAAAACAACCAACTATGGCAGAATTGTTTTAAAGTCCCACATTTCCTATGCCACAAAGAGAACTGAAATTTCACACCTCTTGGAAATGTTTGGTTTTCATTAGCTTTTCTAAGATGTGTCTTGACAATATTCCATTAAATCTTTATCAAAAGTCATCGGTAATCATACTTAGAGATAAAAATGCAGATGGATTTATTCCACTGATTTTAATAGAAAGACATTTATATCTGCCATAATAAGAGACTCTAATAGGCTTGTCTACTTATTTAGTAATCTACTATATTTATGATATTTTTAAAAGATAAATCACTTCTAAAGTCAGTTTAAAGAATATCTAAAAGTCTCTGACCTGGGGCACATGGAGGAGAGAATTTTGGTAAGAAAGTGTCTATCATGCAACTCAATAAGTTTAAAAAGCTTGAGGTGCTCAGGAAATGGCAAGTGGATCCAACACAGCACATATAAAGGGATTTACTCAACAATAAGTTTGGGCAGGTAGCTTGAGTGCAGAACTTCTGCAGTCTTAGTTTCTTGTTTGATGATAGAGAATTTATTCTTAAGTCAAAGGAGAACCAGTTAAATTTTTAGAGGATTTGAGTGACATGATTTAAACTGAATTTTGAAACTATAATCCTGGTAGCAGTGTGACAGATGTATTAGAAACAAGATTGGGAATGCTGAGCATGGTTAAGTGGGCATTCGATGGTATAAGTACCAGTTGGAAGTGATCAAGGCATACATTTTAAATGCATGGGAGTAGAAAGAAGAAAACAAGAACAGTGCAAGCAAATGACTGTTTTGTAGAGAAGATTTTATATCATATAACTTTATAAGAATAACTCTTCTTCTGAAAATCCTCCCATCTAGATGGGACTTAGAATCATGTTCTAGGCCATTGATTGCCCAATATAACTCTTCCACTGGAATCCCACATTTTCATCTTTAGTAAGAACTGAATTTTCAGCTGAAATTTATGGTTGGGCTTCAGAAAGCTCCATGAATCACCTGAAGTTCATTTGAAAATGCTTCCCCTATGTAAACCCTTCTCAATATACCTACATGCCTTACTTCTTCATTCAAATCTCTGCTCACAGTCAGATTTATGCTTTATTCAGTCACCCCTTATGAAATGCCAGGCTCTGCTATCTCACCTCATTTTACCCTATTTCATTAGCTGGGTTTTATTTTTCTTCCTGAGATAGATAGATAGATAAATAGATAGATAGATAGATAGATAGATAGATAGATTTATTATCTATCTATCTATTTATTTATTTATATGTGCTTACAGTCATACTCCTTCTATCCATAATAATTGTGTAAGCTTCCTGAGTGCTTCATTTGTTTCAATCACCACCTAGACCCCTCAAGACCTAATTTAATGCCGAAGAGTGTTGGTGTTCAGTGAAATACTTGCTGATAAGTGATACAATAAGTGATTAAATGAATGTGCATAGCTATGTTTTTAAACTCATGAAAAATAATAGTGGTGAGACCAATGTATTTCTACTTAGGCTTATTTCTCAGGGAATAACTGATAGCCTGTATGGCATATTTGTAAATATTAAAGGCTCTGAACTTTTACTTCCTGTGTTGGAAAACTGACTTCATTATTTATGGGCTTCATGATTTTAGATACATTAATTCTCTGTGATCTGTGTTATCTTTACCTGTAAAATGGGCACACTAGTATATACTTTGTAATGTGCTTGTAAGAATTAAGTAAAGTACATACAAAGTTTGGTGCATAGTTGGGATTGGCTGTGTGACTGATTTTTAGACAATTAGATAAAGATGGAAGTGAGAATCCTAGTTCCTAGCCAAAGCCTTAAGGAGAAGTACACAACGTTGGTGGTCTCCTTGCCTAATGTTGTCACCCCTATGAGTAGAGCCTTCCCAAGGTAGCTGCTGCCACATTTCACAGCTTCACAATGAACACATGTGGGGAAGAACTGAAACTGACTGAAAATCTGCAAACAACTCAGCTGACCTACAGCCTGAAGGAGAACTGTAGCAGCTAAACTACAGATGTGTGAGCAAGAAAATTAAATACTTGTTATCAAATGTGGTTTTGTGATAGCTGTTTACAAATAAGAACACTCCATGCATGGTAGCTAGTATTATCTTTAATAAAATCTTGAACAGCAATTCCTGTTCATTAAACAGCCTTTGAGCTAGACTAGAACCAAAGTAGATTCTGTAGGTAGGATAGAAAGATGAATTAAACAAGGTTTCTGCCCTCATCAATGCCCTCTATTGTTTGAAATAGACAGAAACACAGCTAGCTACATGAAGACACTTTGTTATTCAACATGCACGAAAAATATGTTATGAAGTTCAGAAAAGGGAAACGGCAGTTGTAGGCAAGTGAATCTGGGAAAAGTCTGTGGAAATTAGGACATCTGAGCTGAAGTTTGAAAAGAAAGTAAGGGTTTCAAAACAATAAGTGTGAACAAGTTTAGAGTCAATGTTCCAAAATCCTGAATAAGCATATATGAGTTGAAAAATCAGTTACAGTAAAGACTAAAACACTATATATTCACTAATTTAGCAGGTTTCTGTCCCACACAAGGTAGCTTGCAGGTATTTATGTGCATCTTCATTCCTATTCATAAAGAGGAAAGGAGTCAAAAAAGCATAATGACCTTTATACATGGTTATAGAACTAATTTTGCTACTGCTAGTTTAACTATAGGGATTAAACCCTAAGTGGTGGTGTGTATATGTCTGTATTTTTACATACAGAGGGAGAGAGAACACTTGGAAACTGTTGTTTGGTTTTCTGAAATTTATGACAGTTCAATATTTAAAAAAAAAACAGCTGGAAATAAAAGCTGAGTATTTCTGCATCTGCATTTTATTTACTTTCTCTCAGTGGTTTGGTAGAGAGGTTGTTCTTTTACAAATGCATCATTCATATGGCTTTGATTTAACTAGTTCATGAGTTGTTTACTGTAGAATGTGAATCTTGCATCTTTAAAATGCCTGGGACCTATTGAGACAACCCCCAGCCTATTTACCTTGTGTTTGGAGTGGTGTTAAACTTCTTGGAGAATTTTACACCATTACCTTGCAAGTGTGTGCATGAGAATGTATATGCTTGTGTGTGTGTGTGTGTAGTATGTATTTATGCTGTAGGGATTGGGAACAGGCAGTAGAAACAAAGATTATATCCTGCCCATTCCAAAGTCTTACGTGTCTAGTATTACCTAAACAGTGTACAGAAAATATAGCCTCCTTTCTGACCTCCTTTTAGGACACTTAATCATGTTTTAGATCATCATCATCATCATCATCATCATCCTTATCTTTATTCCTATATCTAATATTTATTGAGTGATTTGTAATGTGTCAAATGCTTTACATAGACTATATTTTAATACTTAAAGCATCCCAATGAGTAGAATAATATTACTTCCCTCACTTTACAGATGAGAAACCAGATGAGACTTAGAATGATTAGTCAAATTGCTTTGCATCGTGAAACTAATAAATTGTGCAAGTAGAATTCATACTCAGGCCTGTCTGATGTAAAGGCTCATATTCACACCCTCGTATCGATACATTTTAGTCAGTTATGCAGAAGACAATGAGAGTTTCCTTATCTATGCCAGTACGACACTTAAATAAACATTTAGCAGTTAAATAAATATTGAATAAATGACAGATTTTAAAAAAGGTTGGCTTTTTAATGAGAAAGTTTTATTTAATTAGTTGCCATTCCTTTCCAGGAGGATAATGTGATATAATATAGATACTGTTTTAAAGTAAGTGTTTGGCAATTTCTGGAAATTGTATTAATATACTAACTACACAATTTCTAAACTGCATTATATTTGTCAATGGGAATAAAACTTTGGGGAAACATGACACTATATATTTTGATGGTTTTTACCAATTACTATGAATCTGTGGCATCACATGTCATCAAACATGTATATGTACATTTGATTTGTATATCATACATTTTGTAGTCTTCAGAACAATGTCAAAAATGGAAATTTACTTTAGTATTTACTAAAAATAAAGTGTGAATAAAAGGCTAACTAAGCTACAATGGCATCATATAAAAATAATGCCCAATATTCATGACTTTTATGTTGTCATTTATTGTGGATTAGTTGTAACATCTATGTAGCATTTTACTCCATAAAAAATAACTTCGTCATTAAAAATGTGGACTACAAAATCAGATAGATTTAAGCTCAAGTCCCAAGTCACTGTATGACATTGGGGAAGTTATTTAAACTCCCTGAGATTTAACTTCTTCATTTTCAAAAATAAGAATCAATAAATACACAATGAATACTAGTACTTTGCCAGGTACCACACTGATGCCATATGGAGATAACAAAAATTAATGTAAAATTAAAATTATTAAAGTACCAAGAACTCAGATACATAATGCTATAAAAGCATATAATCCAGACAATTGATGTAGTTATGGAGTTAAATGAAAGCTTTCCTTGAAAAAGTGATGCTTCTTAAACATAATGGTAACTCAAAGACAAACATTTCAAACTACAGGAGGAGACAAAGTGGTGGCGGATTAGGTAGAAGCTACATTAACCGCCTCCCAAGACCAAATTGGAATTACAACTAAATTATAGAAAAATCATGCTGAATAACCAAGTGAACACTAGCTGGAGAGAAACCTTATAATCAAGGACTGACAGAAGAAGCCACATCGAGACTGAGCACTCCCTTCTATGTGGCATCAGCCTGGAGGAAAGCAATAGCTTCACGCACAGGAATCCCTTTTGCCCCACCCTGTGGAGCTTATGCCCTGCTGAGGAGTACAGCTAGAGGCTATTTCAGTGACTAAGCCTAAGGGGCAGTGTGCAGGTCGAGGCAGATCTCTGAGAGCTTTGAGACTTTTGCTTACTTGTCCCTGGGCCCAGTGCTGGTAAAAACTAGCCTTGATGCACAGCTTGGTCCTTTCCACATGCATCCAGGCCCAGCAGAGGGAGCCATAAGCTTTGGATAGGCTAGGTATCCAAACAGGTATCCCAGGGCCAGTCACAGGAAGCATCTGACATAGGCGTATACCAGAGTCTTGCCCAAGAGGCCCAGAACCAACATAACCAGTGGCCAGCTTTAGACAACATCAAAGCAGGACCCAATAAACCTCACAGCAGCATATCCACAGGAAGATCTTGGCAGGTCCCAAACCTTGCTGAGGTGGTTTCTGCTTCCTGTGATCAGCACCTGCACAGCAGATTGCACACTGTATTGTGGGGGTTTAACCTCACAGTCAGCCAGTCTGACAGTCAATCCTATGCACAAACTGACCAATAGCAATCAAGACTCAGACTCAATTACAACAGAAGGACCCACGCAACATGCACAAGGGACATTTCTAGAGCACTCAGTTGATTAGGGAGACTGCATCACTGGGTTCCACAGGACATTTACTGCATTAAGACACCATACCAAGACTAAGAGTCATAGAAGATCTATCTAATATATAGGAACAAATACAAAGAGGTAGCCAAAATGGGGAGACAGAAACAGGCCCCAAATGAATGAACTAGAGAATTCTCCAGAAGAAGAGCTAAATGAGATGGAGACAAGCAATTTATCAGGCATAGAGTTCAAAATAATTATTATAAACATGTTTAACAGCATGAAAAAAGGACATAGAAACTTTAATAAAAAGAACCAGTCAGAGATGAAGAATGCAATATCTGAAATAAACAATACACTGGAAGGAATAAAGAGCAGGTTGGATGAAGCAGAGGAGTTTATCAGCGATTTGGAAGACAAAGAAAAAACACCCAGTCAGAACAGTAAAAAGAAAAACCAATTAAAAAAAATGAGGACAGTTTAAGGGACCTTTGGGATAACATGAAGTGTAACAACATCTGCATCATAGGGGTAGGAGAAGGAGAAGAGAGATAGCAAGGGATCAACAGCCTAGGAAGAAATAATGACAGTAAACTCCCTTAGCCTGATGGAGGAAAAAGACACACAAGTCCAGGATGTGCAGAGAGTCCCAAACAAGATGGACTAAAAAACGCCCACATCGAGGCACATCTTAATTAAAATGGCAAAGCTTAAAGACAAAGAGACAATCTTAAATGCCACAAGAAAAAGGCTGTTAGTTACCTACAAGGGGAGCTCCCATAACTATCAGCTGACTTCTCAAGAGAAACATTCCAGGCCAGAATGGATTGACATGAAATATTCAGTGTTGAAAATCAAAGACCTACCACCAAGGCTACTTTACCCTGCAACACTATCATTTAAACTGAAGGAGAAATAAAGAGCTTCCCAGGTGAGAAAAAGATAAAGGAGTTCATTACAACCAAACCAGCATTACAACAAATGTCAAAGGGCTTGCTTGAAAAAGAGAAGAAAGAAGAAAGAAGAAAGAAGAGGAAGAAGAAGAAGAAGGAGAGGAGGAGGAAGAGAAGAGGAGGAGGAGGAAGGGCAACAACAACAGAAGAACATAGCTAAAAATAAAATAGCAATAAATATGGTTACATCAATAATCACTTTAAACACAAATGGCTTAAATGCTGCAATCAAAAGATATAGGGTAGTTGAACAGATAAGAAAACAAGACACACATATATGCTGCTTACAAGAAACCCACCTCAGAACAAAAGATATACAGAGACTAAACTAAAAGGATGAAAAAAGGGATTTCATGAAAATAGAAAGGCAAAAAAGAAGCAGAGTAGAAAAACTTATATTTGATAACATAGACTTTAAAACTAATGCTATAGTAAGGGACAAAGAAGGACACTACATAATGAAAAGGGAACAATCCAACAAGAGGATATAACCCTAGTAAACATTTACACACCCAATGTAGAAGCACATAAATGTGTAAAGCAAATCTTGGTGGACTTGAAGGGATTGACAGTAATATAGTCATAGTAAAAAATTTTAATACCTCATTGATATAAATGGATAGATCTTCTAGGCAGAAAATCAATAAGGAGACAGTGGCCTTAAATGATGCCCCAGATCAAATAGATTTAATTGATATTTTCAGTGCTTTCACCCCAAAGCAGCCAAATATACATTCTTTTCAAGTGTGCATGGAATGTTTTTAGGATATGCCACATGTTAAGACACAAAACAAGTCATAATAAATTAAAGGAGATAGAAATTATATCATGTATCTTCTCTGAGTATTTTTACTCAGCCATAAAAACAAGGAAATTTTACCCTTTGCAACAGCATGGATGGACCTGGAGAGAACTATGCTAAGCGAAATAACCCAGTCAGAGAAAGACAAATACCATATGATTTCTGCCATGTGTGGCATCTAATGAACGAACTGAACTAATAAGGAAAATAGAGACAGACTCACAGATATAGAGCAGGTTGACAGCTTGGGTTTGCGGGGGTTGGTGGGTTGGAGGGATCAATAAATAAAAGAAAAGAAATGGACACAGACAACAGCGTGGTGATTGTGGGGTTGGGGGAGGGTATGAGTGGAGTTGAAAGAGGGTATGGGGGATAAATGGTAAAGGAAAAAATAAAATAAAAGTGATGTAAAATAATAGTACCTGCTTTGTGGATTACATAATTCCAAAAATATTAGATAAAGCAATATATATAAAAGAGACTTTTAGAATTTAGTTATCTAAATCTAAATTACCAACATGACCTGGATGGTATTATGCTAAGTGAAATAAGTCAGACAGAGAAAGACAAACACTCTAGGTTTCCCTTATATGTAGAATCTAAAACAATACAAAGCAATACAAAGGGACAAATGAAATGAAAACAGATTCATAGAAGCAGAGATCATACTGATGGTTGCCAGAGAGGAGGTGGGAGGGGGTATGGTCAAAACAGGTAAAAGTGAATATAGTCAATAATATTGTCATGTTTGCATGTGATGGATGATTTCTAGGCTTAGTGATAATATTACAAAGTATATACATATCAAATCAATATATTGTACATCCAAAAGTAATATAATACTATATACCAACTTTACTTAAATAATAAATGAAATAAATGAAAGTATGACTAAAGCAGACTAGAGTCCAATTCTAGTAGATTGTTCATTTTCTATCCATCTATCTATTCATTATTTTTCATTAGACTCTATTTTGAACACTGAGACATCTTGAAGAGATAGCTTAGACTCAATTTAAACCAGTACAGAATGAATTAGTTAAGAATTTATTATGTTCATAGGAATGTAAAGATTTATAAGGTAGAAAAAGACAGTCCTTTTCCTTCAGCAGCACACATGATGCTACTAGCCCTTCCTTCAAATATATTATGATGCAAATACAGATTAAAATATACTGGAATTCTATTTTCCAAGGCGATTGATTGAAATGTGTCAAACCTTTGTACATGTACAAAACACACATAATGAGAAATTATAATATGTACCCTCCATGTAACAGACGCCACATTATGAACTTCTTGAATATTCATAATCATTGAATTATTGTTTTTACGTACTCTGGTTTATTTTCCTTCTCAAGGAACACATGTGTATCCATTCCTGTGTGAAGGAAACATGCTTATAATTGGCCCTGTGCATTGATATTTTTTGTCTGTTATGTTCTCTGACCTACCTCACCTCTTCTAGGGTCACTGTTTTGGCTCCTTTTTCATTGTGACTGAGATCTGGAGTTAGGCATGACTCTACAGAATTTAAGACTTTGATGCTAATTGATGCATCTGGGGTTCAAACTTTTGACTCGGGCCTCATTAGCACTAAAACAAACTGACATAATTGACACAGACAAATGTCTATGTCATTTAATTTGAAATGAACTAGGTATCTATTTAAATATCAAGGGTAACTCTGATAAGAGTCACATCATTTAGAAGCCCTAAGCTTTATAAAACTCTATGTAAAAGTAAGTCTTTTTTTCCCCATTGTTAAAACTCAGGTCCAGATGTAGGTTTTGAGTGTTTAGAACAGTTGGTGGTAAAACTGCATCCTTGTCACCAACATCCTTTGCTCCAGGATTTTTGTAAAGAGCTGAATTGTGTGTTATTTAGTGTTACTTCAGAGAAATCACCAAATGAGGTGTTGGAGATTTTAAAAGGACAGGAATTGTAAAGTGGCATTTCAGTGTATTTGTGATAGTTATGAACACATTTTCCCTTCAAATATGAAAGAAAATAAAGCATTCACCTGAAGAATAGTAGTTGAAAATATAGATGTTCAAATAAAAGAGTTTTGCCTCTAAAAAATAAAAAGTTTACTCTGCTTTCATGCTACTACCCCCTACCTCTCTGTGTCCTGTCCATCAGTGACAGCCCTCACACATCAGGGCATCAGATGCTGGCAATTTTTATATGCAAATAATACCAAACAAATGACTGATTATGTTTTGAAATTTTTTTCCAGAAGAATATGTTTCAACCCAAGCAGGTAAACAGGTTAAATGAACAATGCATAGATTATTTTATTTTTTAAAAAATTATTTATTTATTTTAGAGAAAGGGGGAGGGAGAGAGAAAAGGGGAGGGAGGGAGAAAGAGAGGGAGAGAAACATCAATGTGTGGTTGCCTGTCACACATCCGCAACCAGGGACCTGGCTCACAACATGTGCCCTGACTGGGAATTGAACCGGTGACCCTTTGGTTCACAGGCTGGCATCCAAACCGCTGAGCCACACCAGCCAGGGCAGATTATTTTAAACTGAAATTCACTACAGGGAACATTACCAAAGAAGTTTTCAAAATGGTTAATTGCCACGGTAGCTTCTAAACACAGGGTACTGTGTGTAATTTAATGTTTCTGCGGGTGAACTTAAAAAATCAAAGGGGACAATGATGAAAAACACTTTGGTTTGGTGCTGATGCCTCCCAATGCTCAGTCATAATTCTTGATTCCTCTTATGTGTTCCAATCATACCTTTTTTTAAAAATTTTATTTTATTTTTTTTTATTTTTAGAGGGGAAGGGAGGGAGATAGACAGAGAGAGAGAGAGAAACATCAATGTGCGGTTGCTGGGGGTTATGGCCTGCAACCCAGGCATGTACCCTGGCTGGGAATCGAACCTGGGACACTTTGATTCCCAGCCCGAGCTCAATTCACTGAGCTATGCCAGCCAGGGCTCCAATCATACCTTTTAAATTCATTTCTAAGGTATTTCCACTTTCTTATATTTTCTATTTTTTTATGATCACCATCATTTTCTGTCATTGAAACTCAGTACCAGACACTACTCAGTTATAAAACTCCCTGTGGATTCCATCACTCATGAGTTACCATATAATGCAGCAACCTCTTTTCTAGGCATCTACATGAAAAATTTGAAAACATGTACTTGCAAAGCTGTATGCACCCCTATGTTCATTGCAGCATTATTCACAGTGGCCAAGACATGGAGACTCCCAAAGTGTCTTTTGACAGAGGATTGGCTAGAGAAGATGTGGTTCATATGTACTATGGAATAGTACTCAGCCATAAGAAAATAGGAAATACTGCCATTTGTGACAACATAGTTAGGTCTTGAGAGTATTATGCTCAACAAAATAAGTCAGTCAGAAAAAAGCTAAGAATCATATGTGGGATATAAAACGGAAACTCACAGACACACACAATAATGAGGTGGTTGCCAGAGGGAAGAGGGTGACAGGTAGCAATGGGTAAAGGGGGTCAAATATTTGGTAACGGAAGATTACCATGTGTCATACAAATGTGTACTTAAAACCTATATGATCCTATTAACCAATGTCACCTGAATAAATTTGTAATTGAATAAATATAAAAAGTAAACAAAAATAAATACCATCGAAAAATAAATAAAAATGAAACGATATATTAAAATGACTTCTAACATATTTTTACTTTCTTCCTATGTTTTCCTTTTTTTTTTTTAAATGATCATCATTATTTTCTGTTATACAAGCTCTGTACCAGACACTCCTCAGCTATAAAAACCCCTTTGGATTCCATCACTACATGAGTGCTGAAATCCATTTCTTCCTTTTTAGTCATTCCCATAGCTTCTCCCCTTATCTAGACCCCCATTACTTTTCAAATGCATAATTACAGCTGTCTTCTTTCTTAAAAATATGAATTGTTGTTCAAGTACAGTTTTCTGCTTTTTACCCCCATCCCAGCCCACAGCTGACTTCTAAGTGGTCTTCTAGCCTCTAGCCTCTTTATACTTCAAGCTGTGCTATAATCGGTTACCAAATCAATTCTACTAAATACTTGACTAAATCATGTTTATTATCTTTTTAACTGAAATTCTTCTTTGATTTTTCAAATACAGGTCTTATTTCATATCATAGCATTTAAAACCCTGTATAATACAATTCAACCCTGATTTTCAGTTTTATCTCCCTCTAGTGTTTTTCTAGGTTTCCTCTACTTCAGCCACATTAGACTGTTTGCTGTTTCTTAAACATCCCCCATGCCAGTATTATCATCCTTCAATTGATTACTCCGTTTCTCATTTTTTGTTTAAATCCTCTCAACTCTTCAAAGTTCAGATCAAATGGCATTATGTTCATACTATCCTTTTATACCCTGGAATAATTTATCTTGCCTCTGAACTCCCAAAATATTTTTGTATATTTGCTTTAACCTCTCTTGTGCAATATATTACATTTGTCATTGTATTGATTATTTTCTTAATTATCTTATTTTATGCTACTATTAGAATGTAATCTCCTTGAAGGAAAGATAAGAATTCTTTCATATATATGTTCATTTCATAGTGGAAACTTAGATATTTTCATATTGAATAAAAATAATATTTTAATTTATAGGAAATGAAAAAAAACCATTGAATAGTTTCTATTATTGATATTATTTAGTGTATTTTTAAAGTATTATTATTGATTATGCTATTACAGTCTCTCTAATTTTCCCTCTATATCCTCCCTCCACCCTGCCCCCCCAATCTTCAGCATCCCCCCCCTAGTTCATATCCATGGGTTGTACATATAAGTTATTTTAATGTATTTTAATGCATTTGATACATTAATTAATGTCAACTGTAAACAAAAATTCATTGGAACATTTTAATGAATCAGACACCTACCAAAATACTAATTTTACTTACTCTGTCTCTTACTTTGCTTTTCCTTCCAACTATAAAACAATGCCAATATTTTTTTTCTATTGGTTGGTTGATTTGCTGTGAAACATTTATCCAATAGTGAAGATAATTTGAATAGCAAAAATGATCCTTGATACAAAATTTTCCTTTTCTTAAAAAATAATTTTTATCTTTGTGTTGCATTGGACAGTGAGTGAAGAATATAAGACTAAATTTTGGTCATCAGTTTATGTAGTACCCCATTCACCACTCAGGGCATCAAGTAATATGTCAATATATCGTCTTTACCATCATAAATTATTTCAATAATAAAGAAACAGGACTTTCTTGATCTTCCAGATAAGAGAAAACTATTACTTATGATATTTTTGTCTGTCGAGTGTGTACTTCATAATATTTTCACAGTCAGTTTGTATTTCAATGGAAGTGGAAAAATCTTACCTTATAATTTTAACTTTACAATCGCATTCTGCATATTGGACAGTGAAATCAAACTAATTCCTGTCTTTTTGCATGTGCCTAATGTTCAGGGCCTATTTACATTTCATTGCAATGTGACAGCAGGGAGAAAGTAGCCACGTGTAAAAAAGCCCAGCCACATTGTCAAGTAGAATATTTGAGTTAAATCTGAAAGAGAGAAGAGAAAAAGGGAGAAAGGGAAAGAAAACATATTTCTCCCTAAAACAAGCAGAATTTTGCAGGTTAACATTTTAAAGAAATAAACTAGTGTAAATATTAATCTATCCAAAGTACAGTTTTATTTTAAATTTAAATCCCTCAGAAACCCAGAGCACTGTGTTTATAATAGGAAAACAGCGGATAGACTTGCCCTTCACTGGAGGGCATGTCATATAGTCCTCGCCTTCTCTGCAAAACCATCAGGCTGGCAGTAGTGACAGATGAACAGCTTACCATTAATTTCCCCTCTTTCATGCCTTCAATCCAAATGGTGCATATTCTCCACGGGGAGGCATCAAGGTCTTTGCCTTTATTTCTCTTGCTAACTCACACTGACTTATAAATCAAATGCAGATAAGAAGAGAGGGCAAATATCAATCTTTATTTTTTTTTCCTGGCCCTTGCCCACTGGCATACTACTGAGCTTTGACTGAAAGGTTCTTCAGATTGTCCTGTGATTCATAGGTTAGGGAGTTCTCAGTGAGGACAAAACAACAAAGAAAATCTCAAAGAGACAGAGGATTTGTATATCTTGGCTTATAAATTATAAGCTTTGTGATTGCATTGTGTTTTAAAGGATGAGTTACCTAAAATATGTGTCTAGGATGTTATTTTCATCATGAAAACAAATCTGGAGTATTAAATCCTCTCACTCCTTTAGCATGGCTAGGAGAGCAGCATTCTTTAAAATGTTTCTTTACTCGTCTTTCCCATCTTTACTGTAAGGAGCTAGTTTCTTAATAAAACTTGAAGAATTATTCAAAAGCAGACCCTTTGTCATAACTGATTTACTTTCCTTGATTTGGTATATTTGCATCGTGAGCGAAGTGTTTCGTAGAATATATTTGAAGTGTGGAGTTTGATATACTTAGGCTTTAGCACATGACTGTTAATATTTTATATTTTTTAAAATGTGCATGGTACCTTGTCCATGGTGAATGCTTAATAAATATTACATTTTTCAGATAGTGAAGTATCTGCAGTCTGGGTTTGATTTTTAGTGCTGGTGGATATCTTATACTATATTTAAGATGGTTTAAGACATCTTTTTTTCTTTAAAGAAATAAGCTGCTTCCTTTGAAGGAAACATATTTACATCTTATATACATATATATATATGTATATATGAGGAAGTTTTAACTTAAGTACATGAAAATTATATTGAATTATAACAAATTAATCTTGTACTAAAATATATTCAAAATCAGTAGGTGATGCAATGATTTTAAGCTCATGAAAGCTGATCTTATGATAATTGGCAAATTATAATATTATTTTCTTGCGGAGCATAAACTGTTAATGCTGTTAAATGACTGCAAATGTTGGTGTCCAAGGCTGCCGGCTGGCCTTTTCTAGGTGACATATCTAGGAATTCAGAACTATTTCATTTTCTATTTCTCTTTTTTAAGGCTGCAGGCACCATCTATAAATTACAACTGATGACAAAAGTGGAAGCTAACAGTGGCAAAATTAGGCCCAAAGGCAAAATAATTATATATACAGCCTTCAGCAGTAAGGGAGAGAGCCATCAATCAGCCCCCAATTATTCACTAGTTAATCAGCTCTGCCCTTCCTTTATTGAAGGGTTACAGTGTAATTAAGTTGGCAGCATCCTTTTAATTCATCAAACATACAACACATGGCAGTGTTTGCTGCAATTGGGGGACAGCACCTTTGTGAGTTTGACCCCTAGCACTGCTGCTGTAGATGAGGAAAACTTCAGAGGTAAGAGAGAATATTTCTGCGACAGCACAGCAGTGAGATGGTGGTGTCTTTATATGCACGTCCAAGCTTGAGGCAACTCAGAGGACGGGATATTTCTGAGCACATTCAAATCCATAACAGTAATCTTAAGTATATAAATGAGTGTGCATGACTGTGGGTATTTAGGTATGTGTGTGTAAATGGCATATCTAAGAGATGTGAACATGAAGAGATATGGCTGATTTCTAAAATGCAAATCAGCACTGATACCTTCAGAATACAAGCTTTGGGAGAATACCCACTTATTCCAATGTGACCACCATTATATAATCCTATTTGGAGGGAAATTCTGTAAACCTTCACTTAGAGTCAGTTTTTGTGGCATATCAGAAAATTAGACAAATGGCATTATACTCACAATCCTAGGTGCTTTATTTTATTTTGATTTTTAAAATTATTTTATTTATTTATTTTTAGAGAAGGGAAGGGAGGGAGAGAAATATGAATCTGTGGTTGCTTCTCATGTGCCGCCTACTGGGGACCTGATCAGCAACCCAGGCATGTGCCCTAGAGTGGGAATTGAACCGGCAACCCTTTGGTTCACAGGCCAGCACTCAAGCCACTGAGCAACACCAGCCAGGGCTGTTTTCATTTTTGTTTTTGAAAATGGTTTTACCCTGTTTGATTGCCCAGTTTCTTTCAAAGTAAATTTGGTCTGTTTCCAAAAATTCATTACAAAACTCCTCCCTATTGAAAATATTCTAAAAAGTCTGACAACAACCCCTAATGATTGCAATAGTCACATTATTACTCTTCACATGGAGCCTCCTCCCTTGTGGACTGTAAAGAGAATGACATTTGGATATTTAAGATGTGATGTGCTGTTTTCACAACTATTAGAGTTTTAGGTTATTTTCTCATCTGGCTTAAAAGCTGTAACTGAACATCATTTATAAAAATAAATTCACAAATCTTTTATTTCATACCATCTTCTAAAATCTGTCTAAATAGTTGCATCTCATTTACAACTTGGAACTCAACAACATTGTCTATTAAGAGCAATTCAATATGAAAAGTTTCAAGAATATATCAGAAAACTGACATATTTTATAAGGTGTTTAACCTTACTAAGTACACATAAAACACATACTCCCACACACAATGTGGAAATACTGGACCCGATGATATGACAGTTAAACTAAATAGTTTGAATCATGAGTGAAACACCATACAAGAAATATGAAAATCTGAGGGTTTTAAAATTAATGTGAAATTGTTTTAGAGATTGTCTTTTATGTCCTCAGTTTGTTTTACATTTATTTATTTATTTAGTCTTTATCATAGATTTTAAAAAATAGAATGTATTGGGGTTATCAGTGGGGGAGGGAGAGGGAGGAGAATGGGGGAAAAGGTACAGGGAATAAGAAGCATAGATGGCAGGTAGAAAATAAAAATAGACAGGGGGAGTTTAAGAATAGTATGGGAAATGGAGAAGCCAAAGAACTTATATGTATGATCCATGGACATGAACTAACATGGGGGAATGTGGGTGGGATGGGGTGTGCAGGGTAGAGGAGGATAGGGGGGGGGATGGGACAACCCTAATAGCAGAATCAATAAAATAGATAAAAATAAAAATAAAGAAGCAAAAAATAAAGTTGGTTTAACAGTACCTTTAAAAATAGAAAACAAGAGTGCTGAAAAGTGTAATGCTTGAATAAAAGGATGACTCAAGAAAATATAATAAAAAACACTACCTACTTTTCCCTGTGTAAATCAAAATAAAACAGACTTAGGTTCTTTATTCATTTTTTATGGAGCAGTTTCCATTGAAGGGACACAGTTCAAGGAGAACAAGGCATATCTTTGCTTTTTGTTTACCCTCATAAGCAAACCCAGCACATGTTTTCAATGAAGTTAGCAAGATGAAAGAATCATTTATAAGGGATATCAATGGGGACATGGCATGCCATATTTTCCCCAAATATCATAGGTTATTCATTAACTTAAACACCTTTGCGATATTGGTTCCTTTACTCCTAAAGAAGCCCCAGAACACCCTCCTACCCATAACAATCTTCTATCCCTCAAATTAAGTTTTATATTTTATGTAATTCTCAAATTACACTCTAAATATTGCCTGTTAAGCATGAGAAACTAAACAACAGAAGTAATTCTTCCAAATGAAATGCAATGATAATGGCTCATGCTTTGTTAAGGATGAAATAGGTAGTGATATTAGAGAAACAAAGGAGCATTTACGGTATTGCTTGGGTTAGATCTATCCCAGAAAAATTGAGGAAAGAATTATATTTAGGCTGCTTTTCTTCAGCTAAGAGGGAGCAGAAAGTTGTGCACTATTTTATGATGAAACGAGTAACATCCCAATAGATAGTCTGAATCATCCAGGGGGAAACATTTGTACTCTCTTTGGAGGATTAAATTTACAGCTAGGATTTCCTTTTTGTTAGATTACCTCACAGAGTCTGGTTTAATATTCACTTAAGAGAAAAGTTTTTGACTGCTTTTAGCCAAAAGTCCAATAACTTGGCTTACTAAGAAATTTTTGTGGAATGAAATAATTAAGCTTGGAAAATACCAAAAAAAGTGTGTTAGTGCTTGAAAAATGTTAGTGTTTATGTAGTGTTCATGTTTCTTTAAAAGAAGTATAGTAGAACCCATATTTAACCCAACTACTTTTTAATTTTATTTTTAAAGTATATTTTATGGATTATGTTATTACAGTTGTCCCAATTTTCCCCCTTTGTCCCCCTGAGCCTGGTACCCCCTTCCCTCCAGCAATCTCCTCCTTAGTTCTTGTCCATGGGTCATACATATACATTCTTTGACTTCCCCATTTCCTATACTATTCTTAACCACCCCCCATCTATTCTGTACCTACCAATTATGATTTTTAATCCCTGCACCTTTCCCTCACTCTCCCCCTTTCCACTCCCAGCTGATAAGCTTCTATATGATCTCCATATCTATAATCCTGTTACTATTTTGGTTGTTTGCTTTGTTTGTTTTTAGATTCAGTTGGTGGTGGTTGTGAATTTGCTGTCTTTTTAATGTTCATGGTTTTGATCTTCTTCTTTTTCTTATATGTTCCTATAACATTTCATGTAATAAAGGCTTGGCGATGATGAACCCATTTACCTTTACCTTACCTAGGAAGAACTTTATCTGTCCTCCCATTCTAAATGATAGCTTTGCTGGATAGAATAATGTAGGTTGTAGGTCCTTGATTCATCACTTTGAATACTTCTTGCCAGTCCCTTCTCACCTGCAAATTTTTTTTTTTTTTAAGAAATAAGCTGGAAGTCTTATGGAAACTCCTTTGTGGGTAACTCTGTTTTTCTCTTGCTGCTTTGAAGATTCACTCTTTATCTTTAACCTCTGGCATTTTAACCTCTGGATGTGTCTTGGTGTGGTCCTCTTTGGGTCCAACTTATTTGGGACTCTCTGTGATTCTTGGACTAGTATATCTATTTCCTTTGCCAAATTAAGAAAGTTTTTTTTCATTATTATTTCAAATAAGTTTTCAATTTCTTGCTCTTTCTGTTCTCCTTCTGGCATCCTTATGATTCGGATGTTGGCTTGTTTGGAGATGTCCCAAAATCTTCTTATATTATCCTCATTTTTTAAAATTCTTATTTTTTCTTTCTGTTCTGGTTGAATGCTTATTTCTTCCTTATGTTCCAAATCGTTGATTTTAATCCAGGCTTCCTTCCCTTCACTGTTGATTCCCTGTAGATTTTTCTTCTTTTCACTTTGTGTAACCTTCATTTCTTCCTTTATGCTGTTGCCATACTCAATGGGTTCATTGGGCATCCTGATCACCAGTGTTTTGAATTTTGCATATGATAGGTTGGCTACCTCCATTTCAGATAGTTCTTTTTTCTGGGGTTTTGTTCTGTTCTTTCATTTGGGCCATATTTCTTTGTCTACTCAATTTGGCTGCCTCCCTGTGTTTGTTTTTGTGTCTTAGGTAGGGCTGCTTTAACTCTCTGTCTTATTAGCATGGCCTATTGTAGAAAAGACACCTGTAAATTGTGTGGGGTGGAGCCTTAGGTTATCACCAGCGTGGGACAACCTGATTCACCACTTTGTAGCTCTGTGTGGGGAGAGGGCTCAGAGAGGGGATTGTGTTGCTGCCTGGCTTCTAGAGGTTTGCCTGACACTCGCTCCATTTCTAGTCACTTCACCCCCTCCCTGTATGTGACTGGCACCCTTCCAGCTGTTGCCCTGGTAGTGAATCCCAGAGTGAATGGGTTTGCAAATGTTTTAAGTTTATGTAGGCCCTTTAAAGGTAGTTTCCTGCAAATCTGGCAGTTTCTCCCAACTCCCCAATCCTCACTGGTTTTACAACCAAAGTTATGGAGATTTATGTTCCTGGTGCTGGAAACCTGGGTTGTGCAGTCTGGCTTGGGGCTGGGATCAACTGCTCCCCAGATATCCCTCCTGATTTTTCTGCCACGCATGAATGTGAGACTTCCCATGCCTATTCTGCCACAGCCTCCACCTCTCTGCCGTATGTCACGCCTCTTTGAATATTTTCATGTCTCTGACCCTTCTACCCATCTGGATAAATGTGGCATCTTTAACTCTTTGGTGGTTGGACTTCCATAAAGTTTGATTTTCTGACAGTTCTGGGTGTTATTTGTTTTGAGATTTAGTTGTAACTATTTTTGTGATTGCATGAAGAGGTGAAGCATGTTTATCTACTCCTCCATCTTGACCAACAGTCCCTCAACAGGTTTTTTAAAAAGATTTAGACATACTGTGAGTCTGATCTCATCCCCTAAATCTAACAACTCTTAGGAGTCAAAGTCTGAGAAAGTATGGAGAGGATGTAAGGTGGGTGGTCTTTCTGCTTCTTGGTACCAGAATCATTATAAAGGAGGCTCATTATTTCCCTTGTTCTCATTTTACTTGCTAAAAAATGGAAAATTGTATCTATCCTCTCAGAGAGAAACTACGTTTTACAAAATTGCTTTCTACAAAATATATATATTATACACTTTTTCTTCATCTGAGATTACAGGGTACAAGTATATCCCTTCTTAGATCTTAGAAGCAGAACTTTGATATTTTGAATGTCCTTGAAGGAAGAAGAAAATATATCACATTATTCACTTCATAGATCAGAGTCCAGCTCTTTAAGAAGGTGGATGATAACTTCTGTAAAATGTGAGCATTAAATATAATAATCATAGCATTCATACAACTCTGTATTTTAATCTGCATTTAATCCACAAAATAATCCCATGGGACAGAAAAGTTAAATAACTTTCTCAAGTTTACACAGCTATGTGGAAGAGTGAGGATTTAAAACCAGCAACTAAGCTCCATAATCACTTTTAACCATTACACTGTTAACCACTATGATCTGCAGCACTCTGAGGGTCTAAAACTAGATGATTTAAGATAAATGTGTATTTATTTGACTCATGACTTAAAATAACCTGTGAAAGTTTCTTTCATTCCATTGTCAGAATAAAATAATGCAGTAACCTTTGGACTCATACACCAGCATAATTTTAACTAAGCATAAATTGTATGAAGAAGTTGTTGTTACAGAGGTAATCATTGTGAAAATTGTTGTGCACTGTTTGGGCTAATTATATAACCTTTTGAATAACCCTTACAAATTCTACATGAGTAAGCTTAACTCTTTAAAAACTCCATCTCTTCACTGTACAAATAAGGGAAAAACTTCTGTTTTTATGTACTACTTTATCATAATGGAGGTTAAAATTGTGTATTTAAAAATTCAATGACTTCACTTGTACACAAAATATCACATTGTAATCAGTACAAAATTTTTATCAGTAGAAAAATATTATCATTCTGGTCAGTCAGTATATAATTTTATATAGTTCCTTCAGCATTTAAGTACTTCAGCTAATGAGCTAAGTCGTATGAAAGTACTTTGTCAATAGCAAATATTATAGTATTATTTCTCAGATGGAATTAGCCTTTTTCTTTATTTAATACATTTCTTACTATTGATATATCACTTACCATACAGTTTTCTCAATATAACAGTATAGCAGAATGAAGTATTCAAATTTCAGTTTTGCAGATGTTAAAGTATCTCTTGGGATGAGTAAATTATCCTGGGTTACTGTGAGTTGCAATTCGTGGGACACAAAGTCAATCCTCAAAACCATATGTCTCTTGTATATCATTCACACTTGCTATTTAATTTCTTATAACACTTATTTATTCAACTTGTTATTCCTTTCTTTAGGTTTATTATTCTTAATTGATCCTCATGGGTTTTTTGTTTTATTTTGGTCAAAGATATCATATACTTGATGTCTATAAGGAAGATTTAAATGACATCAGTTTGCTTAATATGATGATTTCTGAAAGTTTTCTAATTATGAGATTTTTTATAATTTGGAATGAAATTTCAACTTTCTTTATCTCTTTTTATCAACCATGCCTCACACCCTGTAGCATTCATCCAGGTACTAAACCTCAGTCATGTTTGATCTAGACTTTTATTTTCTTTAATTTGCCATATCTACCTCTTCATTTAATAAACAGCTATCAAGAGACTTCTGTGTATAAGACCTTGTTCTAGGCACTGGAAGCGATAAAAGGCTATATGAATTATAATTTTGATTCCTTAACTTCATATTGTTTATAATTTAATTATACAGATAAGTAATATAGAGGTTATTTGAGGATGCTGATACTGTTTCATATTCATCAGAGAAGTTTTAATTACATTTGTTGCTTAATAAGTGCTGATACCTTATACATTATTTGTGGGAATGTAAAATATGACAGCTATTGTGGAAAATGTTTTGGCAGTCCCTCAAGAAGTACAGCATCAAATTACCAGATGAGCCAACAATTCTACTCTTGAGCATAAACCTATAAGAAATGAAAAAGTAGGCATCAAATGAAAACCTGTGTATGAATGTTAATAATAATACTAATCACAATAACCAAAAAGTGTAAAGAATCAAACTGAACATCAACTAATAAATGGTTAAATTAATGTGGTATATGCAGACAATGGGGTATTATTCAGGAAATAAGTACTGGTATGTGGTACAATATAAATGATCATTAAAAATGTTATGCTAAGCCCTGGCTGGCATAGCTCAGTGGATTGAGGGTGGGCTGGGAACCAAAGTGTTGCAGGTTCGATTCCCAGCCAGGGTACATTCCTGGGTTGCAGACCATAACCCCCAGCAACCACACATTGATGTTTCTCTCTCTCTCTCTCTCTCTCTCTCTCTCTCTCTCTCTCCCTCCCTCCCTCCCTTCCCTCTCTAAAAATAAATAAAATCTTTAAAAAATGTTATGCTAAATGAAAAGATTAGGAAATAAAATAAAACATTTTATAATTGTATTTATATGAAATATCAAGAAAACTTAAATCCATAATGACAGAAAATGGATTAGCAGTTGAAAGGGCTGAGGAAAAGGAGAAAAAATGATTGATTAATGGGTATGGGGTTTCCTTTGGGGATGATAAAAACTTCTCAAAGTTAATAGTGGTGCTGGTTGAACAACACGAAGAATGTATCTAACCACAATGTTACACGGCATTGTGAATGTATTTAACCAAGAGAGTAGCTCTTATACTGCTATTTTTCCCACAAAGGAAAGTGAGAATGTGTGTGAGTGCCTCACTTTCTTAGCTATGCAAGACACTGCCAAAGAGGTCCATTTCTTTTCTGTCCTACCGAGAATACTAACATGAACTACACAGCGGGGTAGAAGTGGTGAAGAGAGAGGATGGAAGAAGATAAACCAGGAAGAGGGGTTTGAAGATGGCAGTAGAGTAGGTAGAAGTTACACTGACCTCCCTCCAGGACCAAACTGGAATTACAGTGAAAATATAGAACAATCAAATGGAATAACCAAACTGAAGACTAGCTGAGCAGAGTCTTATAAGTAAGTATTTACAGAGGAAACCACATTGAGATTGGTAGGAGGGGCAGAGACATGAAAAGTGTTAGCCCTGGTCCAAGGGCAGAGGTTGATAATCAGAAGGAATACTTGAGCTGCAAAGGTTTCCCCTGGGGAGTGAGGTGTCTCAACCCTATGCCGGGATCCCCAGCCCAGAGCACCAGAGCTGGGATAGATGCCCACATGACATCTGGCTGTGAAATTAGTGAGGATCATGTTTGCCAGAGAGAGAAAACAGTCTGCTAGAAAGCCAGTTGTCCACTTAAAGAAAAAGTGCACAAAATCTCATTCACAGTCACCCAAGCTGGGCTCCAGGAGGGAGGGGGCTGCTTGGAGTGAACTGGAGTCCTGTGAGAAGAGACTGGGTTGTATGGTGGCAGGTAGAGAGCTGGGGTGATGGTCATCAGGGTCCCTGTACTGAGTCTTTCTCCCTTACCACAAATGCCATCTTTCTTGGGTTGATCACGCCCCTCCATGGGGTATCAGCCTGGGGAATGCAATAGCCCTACACTCCCAAATCCTTGTTGCCCTACCCTGCTAAGCTCACACCCATAAGAGGAGTCAGCTGCCTGCGCTGTGGGCATAGAGGTCTGAGCAGACTCTAGGGGTGTCAGAGAGTGAGATGTGTGGTTCTGGGGCAAGGACCATTCCTAGGACATTCCTGTGAACCTGACTGGCATCACCCCTTCATAGGAAATCCACTAACCCATTCTTTGGACTCCCAACAGCCCCAGCTTGTCTAACTCAGGCCCTGTAGGAGGTCCAGGCAAAATATGGGACAAACTTTGTTGTGTGGCTTTAGGAGTTGGGCCAATTTTCTCTCACATACCTTATCAGTACAGATCCCTCCTTTCAAATGCCCAACACTTGTGCTTTTTTTTTTTTTTGGCCTGACAAATTCTGCTGACTTCCCCCTGATGACTCCTTGATTCCCCACCCAACCACATGTCTGTAGACACCCAGGGGTGGCAGCCAGCTCTGGTGTACTCTGGGTCTTTTGCTGATTAGCCTCAGACTAAGAACAGACCCTAGTTTAAATCTGTATCAGTCTGGTGAACACTAATAGACCCTACCTGGTGACTCACTGAGAATCTACCTCACCCAACATGACTACTGCCAGAGGCTCTTTCAGTGACTGAGCCTAGCAGGGAGCGGGCATGTTCAGGTACGTAGAGGTGGATCTAAGGATATATTGGGCCTTTTGTTGACTTGCTCTGGTTTTGGTGTGGTGCAAACTAGCATTGGTTCACAGGTTGGCCTTACCCACACATACTCAGGCCTAACAGAAGTAGCCACCACTTGTGGATTGCTTTGTAGCTCCAAACTGGTTGTCCAGGGACAGCCACAGGCAGCGTCTGACATTGAGCTGCACTGAAATCTGTTCCAAAAGGTCCTGGAACCTACACACACACACACTGGAAAGCTTCAGAAAAATACAATTGGCTCCACTAGCAGCAAAACTAAAGGGAGATCTCAGGCACCAAACCCTGAGGAGGTAAATTAAGCTTCGTGTGCTTAGCACCACCTGCACAACAGCTAGTACACTGTGGTCAAGATCAACACTAACAGTCAGCCAGCCTGAGGATCAATCCCATGGATGGACTCAATTACAAGAAGAGGGCTAATGTAACCCACAAAAGGGATATTCCTGGACCACCCAGCTCAGATGATCAAAGGGAATGTGTCACTGTGTCCCACAGAAGCTAAGATGTCTGTACCTAGACAGATAGATCTGTAAGGTCTTCCAAATACATAGAAAAAAACACAGAGAGGCAACCCAAAAGTGGACACAAAGAAATATACCCCATTTGAGAAAATAAGATGAATATTCAGAAAAATAACTAAATGAAATGGAGGCAAGCAATCTACCAGATATAAAGTTCAAAATAATGGTCATAAACATGCCTAAACAACTTAGGAGAAGGATAGATGAACTCAGTGAGAACTTAAAGAGAGAGCTTAAGTTCCATAAAAAAGAACCAGTCAGAAATGAAGAATATAGTATCTGAAATGAAGAATGCACTAGAAGGGATAAACAGTAGGTTTTATTAAGCAGATGATAAAATCAATGGTTTGTAAAACAAGGTAACAAAACACTCAATCAGAGAGGCAAACAGAAAAGAGATTTTAAAAAGTTAGGAATATCTAAGGGACCTAGTGACAACATCAAGTGTAATAACATTTGTATCATATGGGTACCAGAAAGAGAAGAGAGAGAACAAGGGTTTGAGAGCTATTTGAAATAATAATGATTGAAAATTTCCTGATCTGGTGAATGAAAATGTCTCAGAAGTCCAGAAATAACAGATTCCTAAACATGATGAACCAAAGGGCTCCACACCAAGACAAATCATAATTAAAATGGCAAAGGTTAAAGACAAAGAATCTCAAAAGCAGCAAGAAAGAAAATTAGTTATCTACAAGGGACCCCCCAAAACACTGTCACCTCTTTGCTCAACAGAAGCATTTAAGCTAGAATGGATTGTCACGAAATATTCAAAGTGATCAAAAGCAAGGACCTACCATCAAAGGCTAATTTACCCAGCAAAGCTATCATTTAAAATTGAAGGAGAAATTAAGAGCTTCACAGAAAGAAAAAGCTAAATTGTTTTATTATCACCAAATAAGAATTACAAGAAATATTAAAGGGTCTTCTTTAAAAAGAAAAAAATTAAATAGGTACATAATTATAAATAATAAAATGGCCTGTGACTGGTGTGGCTCAGTGGGTTGAACATTACTCCAAGGACCAAAAGGTTGCCAGTTCGATTCTTGGTCAGGGCATGTGCCTGGGTTTCGGGCTACATTCCTAGGCAAGGGCATGTGAGAGACAACCAATTGATGTTTCTCTCATACATTGATTGATGTTTCTCTCCTCTTCCCCCTTCCCTTATCTCTAAAAATAAGTAAATAATCTAAAAAAATAACAAAATGGCAATAAAAATGAACCTATCAATAATCAATTTACATGTAAATGGCTAAATTATTAAGAAAACAAGACCCATATATATGTTGTCTAAAAGAGGTCCACCTGGGAATGAAAGATACACACAGACAAAAAGTAAATGGATGGAAAAAGATATTTTATGTAAATAGAAGTGAGAAAAAACAGTTGGGATAGCAATAATTATATCAGACTAAATAGACTTAAAATCAAAGGTTATAGTAAGAAACAAAGGACACTATATAATGGTAAAGGGAGCAATCCAGGAAGAAGATACAACCTTTTTAAACATAGATGCACCCAACAGAGGAACACCTTATACATAAAGCAAATCTTGATGAACATAAAGAAAGAGATCAACAGTAATACAGTTGGAGTAGGAGATTTTGCCACCCTATTGACATCAGTGATAGATCTTCCAGACAGAAAATGAAAAGGGAAAAAGCAGCCTTTGATGACATACTCGACTAGATGGATTTGTAATTGATGTTTTCAATGCAAATCACCAAAAAGCAGCATAATATGCATTGTTTTCAAGTACACATGGAACATTTTCTGAGATAGACCACATGTTGGATCAAGCATGTTGGCAGGCCATGTCCTGAGTAAAGGTTACACAAGAGGCAACCACACATTAATGCTTCTCTCCCTCTCTTCCTCCCTCCCATTTCCTCCCTAAAAAATAAATAAAATGTCGTTTTAAAAAGCCTTGGTACATTTATACAATGGAATACTACTCTGCTGTGAAAAAGAAGGAAATCTTACCCTTTATGAAAGCATGGATGTTCCTGGAGAACATTATGCTAAGTGAAATAAGCCAGTCAGAGAAAAACAAATGCCATTTGATTTCACTCATATGTTGAAACTAATAAATAAAAAAATGAGAAAAATGGAAATAGGCTAATAGATGCAAAGAACAGACTGACAGCTGTCAGAGAGGAGGGTTGTCAGTGGTCTGTGTGAGTAGATAGAAGGTATTAAACAGCAGAAATTGGTAGTTACAGAATAGCCACAGAGATGCAGATGGCAGCATGAAGAATATAGTCAATAACATCAAGATAACAGGGTATGGGGCCAGGTGGGTGCTTGGGGCAGTTGTGGACCACTCTGTAGAGAATGTTTTTCAGCCACTTTACTGTACATCTAAAACTGGTGTGGAATGGTATTGAATGTAAACTGTGGTTGAATACAAATAAATTAGTAAATAAATAAACACATGCTTTCTACCAAAAATGAGCACAAAAATAAGAAGTGTTGCATGCATACAATGGAATACCACTTGGCCATAAAATGAATAAAATTTTACCATGTATGACCACATGGCTGGGCCTAGTGGGTCTTATGCTAAGTGAATTAAGTCACACAGAGAAAGACATGCTCATATGATTTCCCTTATATGTGAAATCTGAAGAACAAAATAAATGAACAAGAAAAAAACAGAGATCAAACTGACAGTTGCCAGAGGGAAGGTGGGTTTTCTGGTTGGGTGAAAAGGTGAAGGAAATAAGAAGTGCAAGTTGGTAGTCACAAAAGAGTCACAGAGATGTAAAGTACAGCATAGAAAACACAGTCAATAATATTGCAATAACTGTCTATGGCACCAGGTGGGTACTAGACTTACTTGGGGACCACTTCATAAATTATATAATGTCTAACCGCTATGCTGTATATGTAGAACTAATATGAAATGATATTCAATGTCAACTGTAGTTGAAAAATAAAAAAAATAAAGTATTAAAGAAAAAACCTGTGAATCTAAAATATAGCTAGAAAAGTTAATGTCTAAAGATGAAGGCTTAGTAAAATTATTCTCATATATAAAAAATATAAAAAATAAAATAATCCAAGTTCATACATAGAGGATTATGACTTCAACATATCTGTTTTGTGGGGTATGGTACAATTCAACCTATACTGTTCCATAGTAAAATCAAGACTTTTTGAAAGAGAGGTATTGGGAAATAAATTTCAGCTATACTTTAGGCCTTCAATAAGTCACTTATGTTCTTTGAACTTTATTTCCTTATGTATAAAATGAAGATAACAATATTTACCTCATCTTGGTTTTTGAAGATCAATCCTAGAGCCCTGGCTGGTGTGGCTCAGTGGATTGAGCATGGGCCTGTGAATCAAATGGTCACTGCTTTGATTCCTAGTCAGGGCACATGCCTGGGCTGCAGGCCAGGTCCCCAGTGAGGGGTACGTGAGAGGCAACCACACACTGATGTTTTCTCTCTCTTTCCTTTCCTTCCTCTCTCTAAAAAATAAAAATAAAAAAAATATTTAAAAACAACAATCCTAGTGAATACAATAAACATGGAATATAGTAGGAGGTTCAAAAATGATATTTTTACTTACTCATCAACTGATGGGCACTTAAGCTGTGAATAAAAAAGTTGTGGTACAGCCCTGGCTGGTGTGGCTCGGTGGATTTAGTGCTGGCCTGTAAAGCAAGAGGTTGCAGGTTGGATTCCCAGTCAGAGCCCATGCCTGGGTTGTGGGCCAGGTCTCCAGTAGGGGGCGTGTGAGAGGCAACCACATACTGATGTTTCTCTCCCTCTATTTCTGTCTCCCTTCCCCTCTCTCTAAAAATAAATAAATAAAATATTTTTTTAAAAAGCTGTGGTACATTTATACAATGGAATAGTATGCAGTAGTAAAAAAGAAGGAATTCTTACCTTTTGCGACAGCATGGATCAATCTGAAGAATATTATGCTAAGTAAAAAAACAATTGCCATTTGATCACAGTCACATGTGGAATCTAATGAACATAATAAACTAACCAACAAAACAGAAACAGGCTTATAGATACATGGAGCAGACTGGCAACTGCTGGAGGGGAGAGGGAGAGGACTGGGTGAAAAATGGTGGAAGTAGTAGCTGAAAAACATTTATGCATGACCCATGGGCACAGACAACGATGTTGTGATTGACTGAGAAAGAGGAGGGGGTGGGGCTGAGTGGAGGTGGCTAGAAGAAGAGAGAGTGGGGACAATTGTAATAGCATGGACAATAAAAAAGATAATTTTATTAGAATTTTTTTGTTAGATAAGTAGTAAGCCAGCTTATAGAATTAGCGCTATCTAGTATTAAATGACACATATAATTTGAGTCATTTTATATGCTGTGTCTAATGCTTGCAGACATAATTTATGTTCAATGCCTCTACATGATTATATTGTAAAAGGCTCCTTATGACATAGCAGATGAAAATAGTGCCACTTATGTTTTGACATCGCAGATTCATTAATTTGAAAAAGTTCAGGAACTCTAAAGAGTATCCCCCATTAATACAATGGCTGCTTGGAAAGAAATCTTTTAGTTCAATCAAAAATTTAGCAGAGATTTATGTAAAATTTCATCTTCAGACAGGACAACTTCTGTGGCTATGCCATTGACAAACATCAAGAATATAAATGGCTTGCTCTTTCTTTGCAATATCATGTATATCTTATGTACAAAATTGACTTGAATTTGCTTGGTTTAGGAAACAACATATGACTAATTTAAGTTTGTTGCTCTCAATTGCCATTTCCATGCAGTGCGTGTCGGTGGTGGGGGCAGGTGCTGCTGTTACAAATGTGGAAGTAATGCAGATCTGAAGAACTGCACTTGATAGCAAACCACATGGAGCCTGTGCCTGGAGCATAAAGACTGCTGTCAGCTTCTCAAAACGTCAACTTGTTACAATTTCCAGAGACTCGCAGTGCAGATGTGTCAGGCAGAATTTGGCCCACAGTGTTTGGAATAAATATACTAATCCAACCTAATATCCAAAAGGCTATTGCTAAATCTAGGTGATCAGAAATTTGCACCACTCTTTTATCATTCTGGGTCCCAGATGGCCTTAAATGGGCATAAGGCATAATGAAGTCTGGGAAGATATTATATTCTTAGTTCAAAATTCACAGTCCAATCTTTTTTTGGACTGGACGGGATGATTTCCTTGAAGTGCTAATATTCACTTTTGATTGATTCTGCAGACTGCTTTCGAAGTTCACAGTTTTATTTCATTTTACTTTGTTTTGCTTTATTTTATTTTGCTTTATTTTATTTTATGGAAATGTATCTTTTTATTTATTTTACTTTTATTGTATTTTCCCACTACCATTTATCCCCTTTATACCCTCTTGGAACACAGTATTTATTTTAGATATAAATAGGATTATTAATAGCCAAAGGTCTGCAACAAAGATATCCATTCATATGGCAATTCACCCCAGCTCCTGCAGTAAAAATAATGTCTATTTTCTCTCAATTTATATCTATAGCTTTAAAAAAAGTATTTTAGCAATGGGAAAAAATGAACTATATCATAATGGCCAATGAGTTTTGTCAATGCATCTTTAAGCTGACAGTTTTATACATGGCTCTTTTGAATCCAGAATGTTGTAAGAAAGCAAAATAAAGAAGAGTTTGAAATGTGTGCTTGTTTAATACCCCTTCCACCATCTCTAGCTGAGAATACAGGTGGCCGAGCACAAGAGTTCCTGCCAATTTCTAAAGTTACACTTTTATCCACTAAACAAGCATCCTGATCCGGGTTACCAAACAGGGCACTCAACAGGAGCCCCTGAGCATGCATATTAAATGTCACTTATGCCTCTGCCTGGGCCATCCACATTAAGGAATGCTTGATCTCAGTCTGTTTCACCCTTTTCCTGTACTCCATGGCTTTGGGTAATGAACTTTCCCCAGAGACGTTTCTCAGAAAGGATCTTCACGTAGAAAAGTTGATGCACATGCTTCTATTTTAAAAACCACATGTTCAGCACATTTTTCTTTTGTGAAATGGAATATGGTTTAAGTTTGTTTCAATCAAAAAGAGAGTTTGGCTGGAAAGACTTATGTCAAAGTGCAAAAGGTTTTATACACATTGAAGGTTTTTTCCTTCTTCTTCCTCTTATAACTGAAGAGGAGAAAATAATAAAACTCTTTGCCATAACAGCAGTTGATTTTTTACATATGGATGAATTTATAAGGCAGCTTGTTATGAAAACACCATCCTTTTTATTTATTTTGGATTCAGCTGATTTATTGTAAGAGTCACATCAAGAAAAGCAGCTCTTGCCTCTACCATGAAACTTAATATGTATGCAGAGTAAATAGTCTCAATGTCTGAATTTAATGGATCACATTAAAGACCGATTCTTGAAGTAACTGCTATTGTATCAGCATGGTACCTAAGGAGTTTTACTTTAATAAATACCTCCTCTAATTCAGTATTCAGATTCAATAAAATGTGCATTTAAATATGGAAAGTCCCTGACCTACACAATGAATAATAACATTAAAATTTAACTACTTATTTCTAAATCATATTATTAAATAATAAGCAACAGCAACATAAAGAATTCTTGTACCTGACATTGTCTTGTAATGTCTGAGTTACTCAATGCCAGTTTAAGTGTAAAATGTGGGGTGGTCGATGTCTTAAGAAAAGGAGATGATATTGAATCTTTAGATTCAAGAATCCCCAAAATTCCTATTAAAATATACTTGATGAATTTTTCTTTTATTTTTACAAGGTTTAAGTACTCATATTTAAAACCACATCAAAATAGTTTGTCTACAGAGCATGTGTTAAATAAAGTCAACCAGGATTTATCGAGTATTCAATTTATTCAAGGCATAATAGTGGAATCTGTGAGGGCTACAAAACAATGAGGCATCATCCTCATTCTTGTGGAGTTTACTTTGAAATCTAGTTAAGAAGACAAGACAAATACACATGAATTAAAAAAACATAAAGTTTATAAGATATCCTTGTGCAAGTGTCCAGGTTTTATCAATACTAATAACACTATTGTTCCTTATTAGTCATTCATTTTTAAAATGTTCGCTGAGTACCTATCTTCCACAATCTGTGCCAAGAAGTGACCTTGGGAAAAGTTAATCCATGCTCTGCCTCCTCCATGGGCTACTAGTAAAGAGTCAATGAGATGATGCACTTAGTAATATCCTCTAATATCTGTCGCCCATCCGATTCCATATAGATGTAATGAATGAGTAACAAACAATTGAATAGGCAGATTTAGACCAGGTTTACAATGTATTATCCACAACTGATTTATAAGTGAAAGCTGTACTTCACAAAACATTTTTTGGCAATTCTTACCTGAGGATGTGTTTTTATTGTTTTTATTGATGCAGGAGGGGGGAGGGGAGAGAGAGAGAGAGGAAGAAGAAGAAGAAAAGAAAAAGGAGAAGGAGGAGGAGGAGGAAAGGAGAAGGAGAAGAAGAAAAGAGAAAGAGAATATTTCATGTCTCTTCTTTTAAGGGTCCTAATCTCATCATGAGAACTTCACCCTTTTGACCCAATTAGTTTCCAAAGGCCCCATTATCCAAATACTATTACATTGAGAATTAGATTCAGCATATAAGTCTGAGGGAGATATAATCATGCAGCTCTTAACAATTGCCTAATTAATCAATTTAAATGAAGTAAAATTCAATATTCAATAGTTATGCTAAATTCATCTGAACTCAATTGTGGTAAACTAAAAAATCAAGTGAGAACTGAATAGCTGTGATTATTATTACCTTTTGGGAGAAGGGGGGTCAGAAGAAAAATTCATTGGAAGTTACAGTATAAAACACCAAGTAACTTCAATAGATATAAATATGCAAGTAATTAAAAGAAAAAAATTATTCTTGTCAACTGTTTCTTCCTAAGTCACCCACCAATCTATATCAAGACACTGGAAAGTACCTTGCTTGAAATAAGATTCAAAACTCTAACCAAGGTCAGTTAAGCACTAGGAACATAGAGTCTGCAGTTACAATTGCTCAGATGGCTACCATGGATGCTTCTTCTAGGATCTTTCAAGCATCCCTAGTGTACTCAGGTGCTGGGATAGAAAACTATCTTTGCAGGGAAAGAAAGTCCAATCACTCTTGGAGTATATATGGTTGGCTTAGTCAGCTCAGGTTGGTGTAATAAATTACCATAGATTGGGTGGCTTAAACAACAGACATATAAGTTTCACACTTCTGGAGGTTGGGGGTACAAATTCATGGTCCTGGCAGATTCACTTTTTGATAAGAGTGTACTTCCTGCCTTGTAGGTGGCTGGGTTTTTTTTTTGTGTGTGTGTCCTCAAATGGCAAAGAAAGAAAAGGCTATCTCTTTTCCTCTTCTTATGGACACAAATCCCATCATATGCACTTCACCTGTATGACCTAATTGCCTCTCAACTGTCTGAGCTTCAAAAGACAGTAAGACTTCAACATATGAATTTGGGGGAATACACAAATATTCAGTCCATAGCAATGAGGGATATCCTATAATATCTGCCACCCAGTTAATTCCCAGGATTGACTGAACCACTCTAGCTGTTGAGGTGGGTATCTCCTTCCTCCTGGTTATATCAACAATGTATCTTGGTAACTTGAGATTACTTCTGTATAAAGTAAAATACAGTATGATATTTTTCAGACCTCCTGACCTTTTCCTTGTTGCCCCTTGGATCCTATCTCTCCACTCTCTGTGTGGAAGATTTTTCAGAAACTATTGTTATTTCTACATCAGTTTTTTTTTCTTTTTTTTTTTTCTAAAGTAGGTCCCAGATGGATAAGTACAACAGAGAAATCATGCCCACCTAGATCAAAAGTAGGACACATTCCATAATGGAACACTACTCAGTCATAAGAAAAGATGAAATACTGCCATTTGTGACAGTATGGATAGATCTTGAGGATATTAAAATAAGTGAAATAACTTCATCAGAAAAAGCTAAGAACTGTATGATTGCACTCAAGTGTGGGAAATAAAACTGAAACTTTTGGACACAGACAGCAGTGTGCTGATTACCAGAGGGAGGGGGATGGTGAGTTGTATGGGTGCATGGGGCCTAATGTATAGTCACAGAAGATGATTTGACTTTGGGTGGTGGGCCCACAATGCAAATACAGATCATGCTTCATACAAATATACACTTGAAACCTGTATGATCCTTTTAACTAATGTCACCCCAATAAAATTAATTAAAAAGTTTTTTAAAATCTCTCAAAAAAAAGTAGGACAGGTTGTCGAAGGGAACAAAATTCAGATTAAGTCTTTATCAGTTAAGACCACAGTGGGATCCCAAAGCACTGTATGACAGCTTTCTTGCATTCCTGGAAGTGTTATATTTCCCTCTCATAAAAATGACATGATGTAATATAGAAAAAAATTTATAAAAATGTACACAGTCAAAAGCCTTACATAAAAGGGTGCATCTACAATTTGGAAATGGACTCTGAACCCTTCACAAGAGTACTCAGAGTACACTAATTATGTTCATCAAATCTGTTTTCCTAAACCATCAACCATTGTTGTTACATGATGAGGTTTGGGATTCAGGGAGTTTGATTACTATGACATTAACAGCCACTAGTTGGTAAGTTCCAGTATATTTAGACTGATTGTTCTTTTAAATTTTGGATTGTCAACAGAATGGATAGAGGTATTACCTGCCTATTTAGGATTTTTATAAACTCCATGGACTTTCTCTAGAAAAATGTAAATACACAGATATGTACACAATTTAGGATAGCATTGAGTAAGTTTATGGAACTACTGGACTCAGATTTTTAACAGTAACTTGTTCTTTGAATCATTTTTTTCTACAACTCATTGAGATGCCTAGATTGATGAAGCTCTAAGAATAAGTAAGGAAGATTTTTGGAGAGCATTTGGCATAGTAGACAACAATAAATCCTTTTTCATAGAAGCCAAAATACCTCTCTTTGTATAGATTAAGGTTGGCCTAATGTCATGGTGTAGTTTCTCAGGGTTTCATTGTCATTGTTAGGTTAATCAATTTAAAGTAAGAAATGGAAATTTTAATACAAAGTTAACCTGTACTCATATGACAGTTATATTATTCAAACTTCATGACATGTCAATTTTTATAAATAATTTGTCTGCTTGTTTTCAGAATCATTTATTTACCTCTTCTCATGATTAGTCTGAGGTGGGAAATATATTCTCTTATCAAGGCCCATAACTTAGAAAGTATTACAAAAGAATTTCTAGCAATGTCTTATCTACTTAGTTCCAAAATATAAAAGATGTTTTCTGTTTGGCCTATAGGTCACATTGCAACTTGTCATACAGCATCTGCAAGCAGAGATGGGATGAAATCGAGTACCAGTTCCTGCTGAATGAGTTGACAAGGTTGCATGTTGTGCTCAGGGGAAGTAAGAAGAAATAGAGGCAAAGTGTAGAAATAAATATTAATGCAATTAAATAAACTTTTCCAAAAATATTATAAGAAAGGGACTGGGATTCTTAAGTTTGTCCTCTATGTAGACTCAGCTGCACTTTTTTGAAACCATGTTAACACATATGAGTTCTGCCCTGAAGGTATCCAGTCATGTAATATGAAAAATAGGGACATTTACTGAAGGATGTAAAAGGTACAAGACACATTGTCCATAGGAAAGTGACTCCTCAGTCCCCTTCAAAGTAGGCACCTTGGGACCTCACACAGTTCTCCCCACTTGCCATCCCTGCCCCGTCGTATTTTCCTGAATCTCATCAATGGTCTGAAATCTCTTCCCCTTCAAAGGTGATTTTAGTTTTGGGAAAAGCCAGAAGTTGCAGGGCACCATATTTGGGCTTGGGGGGTGGGGGGCTGAGTCATTCTGGGTGATTGGATGTTTCACCAAAAACTGCACCAGATGTGATGTATGAGTGGGCATGCTGTCATTCTTGATGAATCTGCCAATCACCAGTTGCCCATAGCTGTGGCCTTCTGAATCATTTGAATAGTTTCCAAGGAAGAACGTTCAAGTTTAATGTAAAATTTCATGCAGATTCTTTGCTGTACTTGCTCAGTCATTTTGAATGTGATGGCAACACAGTGCACATGCTCACTCAATGGTGTCTACCACCTCCACTGACTAGTACACTGAAGTCATCACTGTTCACACATGTGCATTCCAGTCCACTCTCCTTGGCTGGCAGGTTACACCGATGTTACACAAACCATTCTTATAATTTTATCAATGGCTGGAATTTTTCCGGACAGACTTCATACACTTACCTGTATTGAATCAATATAACAGCTTAAATATTTTCTCCTCAGGTATATCCATAAATTGTAATTGAGAATGATATATATTTTTTTCATAAAGTTGAGTTTAACAGACATAATCCTTAGAAGAACACAGGATCCTTTAGCTTACAGTATTCCTATTGGTTGCCTATTCATTCCTATTGTTTCCTTTTCTGCACAGAAACTTTATAATTTGATGTGCCTCACTTGCTTATTTTTGCTTTTATTGCTTTACATTTGGTGTCATATCCAGGAAATCATTGGCAAGACCAATTTTATGAAGACTTTCTCCTAAGTTTTCTTCTAGGAGTTTTATAATTTCAGGTGCTACAATGAAGTCTTTTAGCCATATTGATTACATTCTTGTGTGTGGCATAAAATAGGGGTCAAATGTCATTCTTTTGTATGTGCATTTCCAGTTTTCCCAATACCAAATGAAGAAGCTGTCCTCTCCCCATTATGTAATCTTACACCCTTGTTAAAGATCATTCCATTATACACACACAGATTTGTTATTTGGGTTTCTGTTCTGCTCCACTGGCCCATATGTCTGTCTTTATGTTAGTACTACACTGTTTTAATTACTGTACCTTTGTAAGATTTGAATTCAGAAAGCATAATACCTCCTGCTTTGTTCTTTTTTTCTCATGGATGCTTTGGCTATTTGGTTTCTGTTGTGTTGCCATATGAATTTTAGGATTTAAAAAATATATATTTCTTTAAAATGTTATTGCAATATTGATAGGGATTACATTGAATCAGTAGATCATGTTGGGCAGTATGGGCATTTTAACAATATTAAGTTTTCCAAACCATGAACATGGGATGTCTCTTCATATATTTGTATATTTTGAAAATGTATTCAATATTTAAAAAAAATTTAGTGTATACATCTTTTACCTAGTTGATTTTTAAATTGTTTTTAATGCTATCATAAATGGGATTCATTTTAATTTCATTTTCAAATGATTCATTGTTAGTATATAAAAATAAAACTAATTTTTTTCTGTGGATTTTATAGCCTGCAACTTTACTGAATTTATTACTTCTAACAGTTTATTTTTTTTGTTGTGAAATTGTTAGGGTTTTCTATACATAAGATTTTGTCGTCTGAACAGAGATGTCCTTTTATAAATTTTTCTTCAATTTGGAACAATTTGTTTTCTTTTTCTAGCCTAATTGCTCTAAAGTAGGGCTTTTAGCCCTATGAAGAATATAATATGTGAGAGTAGGCATATTGTTTTATATCTGATCTTAAAGATATAGCTGTCAGTTTGCCACAGTTGAGTATGATGTTAGCTGTGTGTTTTTCATATGTTGATCAAGTGTCTTATTCCTAGATTTTTGAATGTTTTTATTATTATCAATAGACAATTGGATAACGATGTGATACATGTACACAATGAAATATTACTTGGCCATAAAAATGAGTATAATTTTACCATTTGCAGCAACATGGTTGGACCTGGAGTGTATTATACTAAGTGAACCAAGTAATTCAGAGAAAGACAAACATATGATTTCAGTTATATGTGGAATCTAGAGAACATAATAGTTGAACAAACAAAACAGAAACAAAACAAAAGACTCATAGATATAGAAAAAAACTGAGGGCTGCCAGAGGGGAGGGGTTAAGGGGACTGGGTGAAAAAGGTGAAGAAATTAAGAAGTACAGATTGCTAGTTACAGAATAGTCATGGGAATGTGACATACAGCATAGGGAATATAGTCAGTAATATTATTATAATTATAGTCAATAATATTTTAACAATTATGTGTGTTGCCAAGAGGATACTAGATTTAATAGGGTTATCACTTCCTAAATTATATAAATGTCTAACCACTGTGCTATACACCTGAAACTAATATAAAACAATATTGAATATCAGTCGTAACTGACAAATAAAAAAGCATTAAATTTTATCAGATGTATTTTTCTGTATCCTGAGATGATCATGTGAAGTTTATCCTTTGTTCTATTAATGTGGTATATCATATTCATTGAATTTCATATACTAAAATGTTCTTGCATTCCACAAATATATCTTACTTCATTATAGTATATGATCCTTTTAATGTTCTCTTACATTTGGCTTGCTAGTAGTTTGCTGAGGATTTTCTACTTATGCTCATGAGAGATTTTAGCCTACTATTTTCTTGCAGTGTATTTTTCTGGCTTTGGTATCAAGTTAATATTGGTCTTATAAAAATAATTTGGAAGTACAAGTTTCCCTTGATATTTGAAAGTGAGCCTTCCTATAAAACCTTTTGTAATTCAAAATGACATAAAGTGAAAAAGTAACTATCATTAATTTATATGGCAAAAATTGGGTGTTTCTAAACCCCAAGTTTAACAAAGATAATCATTCACCATGTTTGAAACGCTTAGTTATACCCATTTTATGCTAAGTGTAACACCCTTTCAAGTTCTCTTAGGCTTTTCTGAGACCTTACAACACATCTTGCTAACAGATAATTGTTTTATCTTAAAACAATTTAAGATAAATCACAGATGCCTACAAAAACCATTCAAAGTTATAGCAGCTTGATGCTGACATACTGCATGTAGTTCCTTGGGAAGGAGATTGGCTATTTCCTTCTCATTGAGACTGATGCACAATAATGTTTCACTGCAGAACAAATGCTGAATACTATTCTTACTTTTCACCTTTATTTGAGAAACTAAAAGTCCTCTTTGGATTTCATTTGGCTGGTCAAAGCAAAGACCAATGTACATCTTTCCTAAAAAGCAAACTGGTATAATGAAAACTTTCCAGTAGTGGAAAATACTTGTATTCCTTCCTCTTCAATTGTTTGGAAGACTTTGAAAAAGAATGATGTTAAAATTTATGGTATAATTTTCCATTGTAGCCATCTAGTACTGGAATTGGATCTGTTAGAAGGTTTTTGCTTAACGATTCCATTTCCTTACTAGTTATAGAACTATTCAGATTTTCTATTATGATTCACTCTTGTGATGTTTGCTTCTTGTAATTTATCCACTTCTTCTAGGTTATCCAATCTGTTCATGCACAACAGTTCTTGGCAGTGATTTAAACCTTTATGAGAATTATTCTTGATTTTATTTATAAGAATCTTTTCTTTTGTTTCTAGTTTAGCTAAAGTTTTATCAATTTTTTGATATTTTTATATAACTGACTCTTTTTATATTTAAATTTTTTTCATTATAGTTTACATCATTATTTTGTATTAGTTTCAGGTGTATAGCATAGTAGACAATCATACACTTTAGAAAGTATCCCCTCTGATATTTCCAGTACCCACCTTATAACCAACTCTTTTTTTAAATCCACACCTGAGGATATGTTTATAGATTGGAGAGAGAGAGAGGAACAGAGTAAGAGAGAAGGAGGAGAGAGAGAAAGAGAGAGGCAGACAGACAGACAGAGACAGAGAAACATCGACATGAGAAAGAAACATTAATTCATTGTCTCCCATATGCACCCCAACCAGGGATTGAACCTGAGACCCAGGTATGTGCCCTGATCAAGGATCAAACCATTAACCTTTTGGGGTAAGGGGCAATACTCCAATCAATTGAGCCACCCAGCCCGGGCTATAAACAATTTTTAATTTTGCTGATTTTTGTATTGTTTTCCTGTTATCCTTTTTGTTTACCTCTTGTCTCATATCTGATATTTTCTTCCTTCTACTAACTTTGAAATTAGTTTGTTCTCTTTTTCATAGTTTCTTCATGTGTACATTAGATTGTCTATTTTATTTTTTTCTTTTTAAATCTCTTTACCTGTATAAACTTGCCTCTTGGTACTCCTTTTGATACTTTCCACAAGTTTTGGTATGATCTGTTTTGATTTGTTTTTGTCTCAACATATGTTCTAATTTCTTTTTTAAATTTCTCCTTTAACTCATTATTTTTTCAAGTGTGATGTTTACTTATTAAATATTTGTGGATTTTCTAGTTCTTAGTTCTATTGATTCCTAGTTCAATTACATTGCGGTTAGAAAAGATACTTAGTGTGATTTCAGTCTTCTTAAACAACCCAACACTGCATGCAAAACTAATAATAATAATAAAATAAATTGAGTTGCAATGATTGATCCATAATTCCAAGCATAAATGTGGGCCAGAGAAGAAGAAATGCAATTTCCCAGAAGTTTCTAAGTATGTTGCTTTACCCAAGAAAGTGGGTGTCAAAAATGTGTTTTATAGACTTCTATATTGAGTGTAATTAAAAAAATAAAAGTTAAAATAGATAGTTTATTTTTTTCCTTTTTTATTATTGTTCAAGTACAGTTATCTCCATTTCCTCCCAATAAGTTCCCCCTGCTCCACCCATCCCTACCTCCCACCCTCAACCCTTCACGTCTTTGGCTTTGTCCATGTGTCCTTTATACATGTTCCTTGACTACCCTTCCCCTTCTTTCCTCCATTATCTACCTTCCCCCTCCCCTCTGGTTACTGTCAGTTAAAAGAGACATTTTAAGACAAAAAAAGTAACAATCTGTTGTGCACAGATCTACACTACATAAAAAATTAAAGTTTCTGAACTCTAAAACAATTGATCTTGGATTGAAGCAAGGAATATATATAAAAAAAGGGAAGGCTACTGAAAGAAAAAACAAATGATTAAATATAAATTGAGCATCATGGTGGCATAAGACCTTCCTCCTTTTTGTAACCCCTTTTCAACAACTGATTAGGCATCCTTCCACAAACAAAAATGCCTCTTTGGGAGTTTTAAGATCCAGCACCACCTGTGCATCCAGTAATAGGTAGACAGATCTCAGTAACTATTACAGAAACAGCAGGAGCCAGTAATTGTGACACAACACCTGTTGGTGGCAGATAGGAAAAACCTGGAGAGCACTGATTTAGGCAGACACCCTGAGATTAGAAAAACTTTGAAAACTCCAGTCTCATTGTGGGGAAATTCCAGCATGCCATTGGAAGAACAAGAACAAGAATAACAACAAAAGACAAATGTGGACGCATTAGACAGGGTAAGAGGAACTTTGCAAATGTTTCTCTTCTGCAAGATGAGACACAAAACAGGACTGAATCAAGTGGGAGTTGCCTCTCCACAGAGGACATGGCTACTAGTGAGAGAGTGCCAAGCTAACCCAGCTGTGTAGGACACTGGTGAAGAAACCCACTTCATTCCAGTGGCATCCAGAGTACTGACTGGGGGAAAGGAAGATATTGGGAAAGAGGCAGATGAGAATACCAAAGGGAATTAAAGAGATGTGTTTACTGCAGATGTTATCAGCTAAAAATTGATTGTTTTACTTTTTAAAAATATTTTATTTATTTATTTATTTTTCTTGATTTCTGCTTCTGCTGTTTCATTGTTGGTGTACAGAAATGCCTTTGATTTCTGGATATTGACTTTGTATAGCTAGGTGCTGGAAGCAACCTAGATGCCCATCAGTAAATGAATGGATCAAAAAACTATGGTACATTTACACAATGGAATTCTATGCAGCAGAAAGAAAGAAGGAGCTCATACCCTTTGCAACAGCATGGATGGAGCTGGAAAGCATTATGCTAAGTGAAACAAGCCAGGCAGTGAAAGACAAATACCACATGATATCACCTTTAACAGGAATCTAAACAACAAAACAAAACAAAAAACTAGCAAAATATAACCAAAGACACTGAAATAGGGGATAGTCTGACAGTGGCCAGAGGGGAGAGAAGAGGGAATTTCAGGGGGGAATGGGTAGGGATTACAGGAACAAATTTGGAGGACACATGGACAAAAACTAGGGGTGGGGGGTAATGAGGGGAAGGGGGGAGGGTTGGGTGGAGGGGCTGGAACGGGAGTAGGGGGGAGAAAACTGTACTTGAACAATGATTGAAATAAAAAAAAATTATTTATTTATTTTTAGAGAGAGGGGAAGGGAAGGAGAAAGAGAGGGAGAGAAACATTAATTGTGGTTGCCTCTCACACACTCCTCCCTCACTGGGGACCTGGCCTGCAGCCCAGGCATGTGCCCTGACTGGGAATCAAACCCGTGACCCTTTGGTTCACAGGCTGGTGCTGAATCCACTAAGCCACACTAGCCATATCTGTTTTACTTTTTTAAAAGTTTTATGTAAGCATAATGGTAATCATAAGGCAAAAACTTAAAAAAATATTCTAAAAAGTTAAAAGTGGCAAAACAGCATACTTCTACAGAAAATAACCAATATACAATGGTAGGCAGTAACAGAGGAAAAAGGTCACAGTGATAAACACCTACATTAAGAAACACGATCTTAAATAAACACCCTAACTTTTCTCAAAGAACTAAAAAAGAATATAATGACAGAACAGCCAAAAAAAGCAAGAAATAAGGTGGCAGTGTAAGCTCTTATATAATAATTACTCTTAATTTAATGTTTTAAATTCACCAATCAAAAGGCAGAGAGTGGATTGATGGATTAAGAACAACACTCAAGAGTATGCTGCCTAAAGCCTATCCACTTCAAATTTAAGTACAGAAAATCTCTTTTAGATTTTGTTTTAGTGTTATGCTAAGTGAAACAAGCCAGCCAATGAAAGAGAAATACCATATGCACTCACCTATAAGTGGAACCTAATCAACAGAACAAACAAGCGAGCAAAATACAACCAGAGACACTGAAATAAAGAACAATCCACCCTGGCTGGCGTAGCTCAGTGGATTGAGCGCGGGCTGCGAACCACAGTGTCGCGGGTTCGATTCCCAGTCAGGCCACATGCCTGGGTTGCAGGCCACGGCCCCCAGCAACCGCACGGCCCCCAGCAACCGCACGGCCCCCAGCAACCGCACGTTGATGTTTCTCTCTCTCTCTTTCTCCTCCCTTCCCTCTCTAGAAAAATAAATAAATAAAATCTTAAAAAAGTACATTAAAAAAAAAAGAACAATCTGACAGTAACCAGAAGGGAGGGAGGAGAGGGATAGTAGGGTATAATAGGGGAAGGGCCACCAAGGAACATGTATAAAGGACACATGGACAAAGCCTCCTTTAGATTTAACTGCACTCATAGGCTCAAAGTGATGGGGTGGAAAAGATATTCCTTGTAAGTGGAAACAAAAAGAAAGTGGTGGTGGTGTCTATATTTATACAAAATAGACTTTAAGCAAAAAGGGTAACAAGGCACAAATATCATTATATTATGATAAAGGGCTTAATTCATCAATAAGGTATAAGAATCTTAAGTATATTTGCACACAATGTGGGAACATATCACAATACTAAGCAAATATTACTAAGTCTGAAGGGAAAATACACATCATATTGACAGTAAGGGCCTTTGGTACCTCATTTCAATAATTATAACTCATCCAGGCAGAAAATCAAGAAAGAAACATTGGACTTGAACCATACATTAGAAAATTAGACCTAACAGACATTTATAGAACATTCCATCCAACAGTATTAGGATACACATTTTTTTTTAGTGCACTCCAAAGAGTCTCCTGGATAGTTCATATGATAGTCCATGAAACAAGCGTTAGCAAATTAAGAAAATTGAAATCATACCAAATATCTTTTTGACCACACTGTTATGAAAGTAGAAATCAATAACCAAAGAAAAGCTGGAAAATTTAGAAGCATGTAGAAACTAAACAACATACTCCTGAACAACCAATGGGTCAAGGAAGAAATTAAAAAGGAAATAAAAATATGTCTTAAAAGAAATTAAAATAGAAACACAACACACCAAAACCTATGGGATACTACAAAAGCAGTTCTGAGTGAGAAGGTTATAGTGATAAACACCTACATTAAGAAACAAGATCTTAAATAAACACCCTAACTTTTCACCTCAAAGAACTAGAGAAAAAAGAACAAACAAAGCTCAAAGTTAGTAGAAGGAAGGAAATAACAAAGATCAGAAAAAAATAAATGACATAGAGACCAGAAAAACAATAAAAATATCCAAAAAACTAAAAAGTGTTTTTTTCCAAAAAGATTAAAAACGACTGACTTTTAGCTAGAGTAGCTAAGAAAAAAAGAGGACTCTAATAAATACAATCAGAAATGAAGGGAAGACCTTACAACTGATACTACGGAAATACATAAGATCATAAGAGACTACTATGAATAATTAAAAGTCCTTATATGCCAACAAATTGGATAACCTAGAAGAATTAGATAAAGTCCTAGAAACATAAAACCTACCAACAGGAAATAGAAAATCTGAACAGACAGATGTCAAGTAGAAGACTGAATCATTAAAGAAAAACCTCCCAACACAGAATAGCCCAAGATCAGATGTCTTCATTGGCAAATTCTATGAAACATTCAAAGAATTAATGCCAATCCTTCCCAAACTCTTTCAAAAATTGAAGAGAGAGACACACTTCCAAACTCTTTTTTTGAGGCCAGCATTACCCTGATATCAAGCCAGATAAGGACACACACACCAAAAACAGACTGAAGTCCAATACCCCTGATGAACATAGTTAAAAATATTCTCAAGAAAATACCAGCAAACTCAATTCAATGATACCATTAAAGAATAATACACAATGACCCAGTGGGATGCAAGGATGGTTCAACATATGCTAATCCATAAATGTGATATATCAAATTAACAGATTAAAAAACATGATCACATCAATAAATGCAAAAAAATTACAAAATATGTTTTTCTTGATTAAAAACCCTCAACAAATTTGGTATAGGAGAAAGAACCTTAACATAATAAATGTCATATATGACAAATCCAGAGCTAACATTATACTCAATGGTGAAAAATAGAAGCTTTACCTCAAATAAAAGAAATAAAACAAGGATGCCCACTTACACCACTCTTATTCAACAGAGTATAAAACATCCTACCTCACGCAAGTAGGGAACACAAAGAAATAAAAGGCATCCAAGTGAGAAATGAAAACACAAGTTAGAAAGGAAACCACCCACTCCCATATTGAAAATGGTCTCAAAATTGTTATCAATATAAAGAATGGAAGAAAATGTTTACAAACTATGTATTAGGTACGAGGCTTATATCCAAAGTATATAAAAATTCATATAACTCAATAGCAAAAAGAAAGTCTTACTAAAAATGGACAGAGGAACTGAAGAGACTTTTTTTCCAAATACGTCTAAATGGCCAACAGGAATATGAAGAGACACTCAGCATCACTATCATCAGGGAAATGCAAATAAAAATCAAGATGAGATGACTTTCATCAAGAAGACAAGAGAATACAAAGGTTGGCAAAGATATGGAGGAAAGGAAACCTTTGTGCACTATTTGTGAGATTATAAGCTGGTTCAGTTGCTATGGATAACAGTCTGAAGGTTTCTCAAAAAATTAAAAGGTAGAACTGTTATATGATCTAGTAATCCCACTTCTGTGGCTATATCCAGAGGAAACAGAGACAGGAAATCAAAAAGATATGTTTTTGATATGCTATGTTTACTGCAGCATTGTATTAAATAAGGAAGATATGGTAACAACCTACATGTCTATCAATAGATAAATAGATAAAGGAGATACAAAAGGAGAAAGATAAATAGTTATATGTGGGATCTAAAATAGCTGACCTAGTAGAAACAGAGAATAGAATTTTGATTAACATGAACTGGGGGTGGTTGTATTGTGGAGATGCTGTTTAAGGGTACAAACTTGCAACTAGAAGATAAGTTATATAGATCTAATGCACAGCACAGTGATTAAAATCTACAAAAGTGCACTACTTTTTCAAAATTACTAAGCAACTGCCCTGGTTGGTGTGGTTCAGCAGATTGAGTGCCAGTCGATGAACTGAAATGTCTCTGGTTAGATTCCCAGTGGGGGCACATGCCTGAGTTGTGCGCTAGGTCTACAGTTGGGGGCATGTGAGAGGCAACCAATCAATGTCCCCTGCACACATTGATGTTTCTCTCCCTCCCTTTCTTCCTCCCTTCACCTCTCTCTAAAAGTAAATGAATAAATAAAATTAAAAAAATTACTAAGCAACTAGATCTAAAATATTCTGACCAAAAAAAAAGAGGAAATAATAATGTGACATGTTAGTGGTGTTAGCTAAAAGTATGACAGTAATCATATTGTAATATATAAATTATCTTTTCAAACTCATTTTACACCTTAAATTTTTCACAGTGTGATATGTAAATTCAATCTGATATACTAAATAATTAGGTACATATAGATAATAAATGCATCTTCATAAAAATAAAATTGTTTTCTTTGCAACATTAAAACATATATGTGTATGTATGTATATGTATAATGTACAAGGGGGCACCCAATATTTATAAAAATTGTGTATTTAGACTTTTGGTCAAGATGAAGGCAGAGGTAGACGTGCTTTGCCTCCTCACATAACCACAAAAAGAATTACAATTAAACCTCAAAACAAATAACACCTAGAACTTTCAGAAAGTTGAACTGTATGGAAGTATAACAACCAAGGATTTATAGAAGCCACATTCATCCAGATAGGTAGGAGGGGTGGAGATGAGGTGTGGCATGGACAGGCAGTGGTGGCAACAGTGACCAGAGGGAAGAGGGGAAGGAATTTCAGGGGAAAAGGGGAAGGTTTTACAGGAACAAATATAAAGGACACATGGACAAAAACTAGTGGGTGGAAATGGGAGGGGGGGAAGGATGGGTGGGAAGGCTGGGATGGGAGTAAAGGACAGAAAACTGTACTTGAACAATGATTAAAATAAAAAAAAGAAACAAAAGAAAGAAAAAGAAAAAAAAAAAAAGAACTGCTGGACTTTCAGAAGACTCTGCTTAAAGGACCCACATGATCTTAGAGTATATTCAAACACACCCACTCTGGGATTCAGCACCAGGGCAACAGCTGGAAGGGTGACAGTCACATATGAGGAGTGGGTGAAGTGACTGGGAACAGAGTGAGTGTCAGGCAAACCTCTAGAAGCCAGGCAGAAACACAGTCCCTTCTCTGAGCCCTCTCCCCACACAGAGCCATAAAGTGGTGAATCAATCATTTATGACAATGATTGTATGAATGATAAGAAAGGTAAATGAAATTGAAGTTTATATAGTTCTTGCATTATTTGAAAATGGTAAATATACTATTTTTTAGCTTTAAGTCAATGATGCACATTGTAATCTCTAGAGTAATCTCTAAAAGAATAATACCAACAATATATATTTAATAACATAATATAGAAGAAAAAGAATAATAATAAATTTAGTTAGCCCAAATGACAGCAAAAAAGATGAAACTAGGGAACAAAGCAAAAATTGTAAAAATATAAAACAATAGTGCATGGCAGCTATAAACCAAACTTTACCAGGATTTATATTAATTATAGTAGACTAAATACTCCATTTAAAATGCAGAGAAATAAGACTGTATAAAAATCCATACGAATCCCACAATGTATGTCTTTACTGAGGTACATCTAAATAATGGAACACGGAAAGTTTGAAAATAATTTATACCTGAAACTAATACAAAATAATATTGAATTTAAATTGCAATTTAAACATTTTAAAAAATAAAATAGTTTGATATAGTCCCATTTATTTATTTTTCTTTTACTTATCTTGCTTTTGGGGTCAAATTCATAAATTGTTTTCTATGATAAAGGTTCATAAGTTTAGTGCCTATCATTTCTTCTATGTACTTTATTTCTTTTTTAAGATTTTATTTATTTATTTATTTTTAGAGAGAGGGGGAGGGAGGACAAGAAATATCAGTGTTTGGTTGCCTCCTGTATGCTCCCCACTGGGGACCTGGCCCACAACCCAGGCATGAGCTCTGACTGGGAATCGAACCGGTGACCCTTTGGTTCACAGGCCCGTGCTCAATCCACTGAGCCATACCAGCCACAGCTGTACTTTATTGTTTCATATCTTATAATTAGATCTTTGATACATTTTGAATTAATTCTTATACAAGGGGACAAACTGTAATCTAGTTTCATTCAAATAGGTATAAGGTGGCATCTCATTAGAGGTTTGATATTCATTTCCCTAACAGCTGGTGACGCTGAAGATCTTTTCATATATCTGTTAGCCATTTGTATATCTTCTTGGGAGAGGTGTCTGTTCATGCCCTCTATCCATTTTCAACTGGATTATTCATTTTTTTTAGTGTTGAGTTGTATGAGTTCTTTATATATTTTGGATATTAGCCCCTTGTCTGAGTGGTTGTTTGCAAATAACATCTCTCATTCTATTGGATGCCTTTTTGTTTTGTTGTTGGTTTCTTTTCCTGTGCAGACACTTTTTAGTTTGATAGAGTTAGAATGGCTATTATTGACAAGAGAGGTAATAACAAGTGTTGGAGAGGTTGTGGAGAAAAGGGAACCCTCACTCACTGCTGGTGGGAATGTAAACTGGTGCAGCCACTGTGGAAAGCAGTGTGGCAGTTCCTGAAAAAACTAAAAACGGAGTTACTGTATGACCCATAATCAACTCTGCTGTGTATCTACCTGAGAAACTCCATAACATTTATTCTCAAAAACATATGCACCCCTATGTTCATTTCAGCATTATTCATGATGGCCAAGACATTGAGACAACCAAAGTGTCCTTGATAGAGGACTGGATGAAGAGCATGCGGTACATATATATGGCTGAGTATATAAACATATATATACATATATATACTGAGTATATAAACATATATACACATATATATACTCAGCCATAAGAAAAGATGAAATACCGCTATTTGTGACAACATGGATGGATCGTGAGAACATTATGATAAGCAAAATAGGTTAGTCAGAAAAATCTAAGAACCATATGATTTCACTCATATGTGGGATAGAAAACTGAAATTCAGAGACACAGACAGACAACAGTTATGGTGGTTACCAGAGGGAAGAGGGTGGGGGTGGTGGAGGGTAAAGGGAGCCAAACATATGGTGATGAAAGATGATTTGAATTGGGGTGGCTAGGTATATGGTGTGACATACAGATCATGTATCATTGTAATGTACACTTGAAATGCATGACCCTATTAACCAATGTAACCCAAATAAATTAATACATTAAATTAAATTAAATTAATCAACCTAAAAATAAAATAGTGTATGAAAAAGTTTACAGTGCACACACTATCTAGAAAAAGCTGGACTAGTTATACTCTACACAGGAAAAAATAACTGTAGAATTACTATTAGAGATAAAGAGAAATACTTTATAAAGATAAATGGACAATCCACAAGAAAGATAAAATAATTCTAAATTTAAATGATTCTAATAACAGAGCTTCAAACTCTCTACAATAAATGTTGTGAGAATTTCAAAAGAGTAATATGCAAGTAGATTTTAACAAATTTCTCTCAGTAACTGTTAAAACAAACATCAACAATTAGTAAGAATCTACAATGTTTTAATTCCATGATTAAAAAATAAGGTCATATATAAATAAATTCTATGTCCAACAATTATAAAATTTTACCATATTTTAGCCAGTTTCAAAGTACAGAAACCATACAAAATATATCTTCTAAACGTAGTCTAATTAAGCAAAATCGATAATAAAAATTAGAAAATCCTCATATCACTGTAAATTAATAATGCATTTTTAAATGATTTACAGGTTGAAAAATAAACTAGGAAATTTATACTGGAAGTTTGAAAATATTTTGTGCCGATAAGAACTGAGAAGCCCCTAGAAAAAATGATGAAGTAAAATATAAGTAGGAATAATAACAGCAATACTATCAATAATAGTACCTAAAACATTATTAATGTCATGTACCATGTTAATCATTTAATATATTCCAGATTCTGTACTAAAGCCTTTACATGCATTATCTTTGTGTTAATACTGGCTATCTGTTAGAATCCCATAAAGAACTCTGAAAAAGTGATGCTCAGACTCCATCTAGACTAATTAAATGAATATCCCTGCAAGCGTGGAACAGCCATCGACATTTGTGTAAAATGTCCTTAGGTGATCTTAATACGAAGCCTGGATGAAGAACTATGGCATTATATGATTTAATCATTAAATCACCTTATGAGATAGTACTATTATCAATGCCTTTATTTTTATAAATGAAGGCTGAGATAAAAAGAGGCTATATAACATACTCTGGGTCATACAGCTAGATAGGGTAATTAGTTAGCTAATCATTTCTTTCCACAACAGGAAATGCTGTGACCTGTCAGTCTTCTGATAGCCGCAATATATTCAAATAGTGGCTTTGAGCAGCTCTACTACTGAATCACATTGGAGTCCCTGACCGAGTCTCTGGGGTTTAGGATAAAAGCCAGAATTTTAGTCAAATCAAGCCATACCATACACTTAACCCATCTCTCACCAATCCCTCTTCTGTGTACATTTTGGTAGAATGAAAAATCCCACCAGTCCAGTGAAAACTTGCCTGGCCCTGTCCCTGAGTATGTACCCTCATTTGCGGGACTATATGAGTGTTAAGTCTTCTGTGATATGAGCTTGAGGGCAGAGACTGCATGCTATTTGCCTCAGTATCCCCAGAAGTTAGTTCAGTGCCTGCACATGGAATGTGCCTAGTGGTGATGAATGAAGGAATGAGTGAATGAATGACAGACAGATGATGAGAAGGGAGCTTCTCTTACAATTATCGGTGTAATTGTAAGTGTCCTTCAGTGTGTAGGCTTTCAACATATTGCCCTCTTCACCTTTTTTTAAAAGAAAATAAAAGTAAAATAAGTCAGCCCTGTGGTTTTCTTAAGCTCAAAGCAAAGGGATGTTCAGCAGAATGGCAATGTTGTTTTTCTTGATAGAAATCTAAAATGAGGCATGTTCTTAAAACTTCTTCAGTTGGCTTCTGGTTTCCTGTAACAGTCAACATTTATTTGGTACTTGCTATGTGCCAGGGTATTTTTGCCTGGCTTGTTGTAAACACTATGAAAGTGTAAACTATTATGTTTTCACCCATCTTCTACCCACCCCTTGCTCTTTGGTAACCATCAGCTTGTTCTCTGCAACTATGCATCTGTTTCTGTTTTGTTTTGTATATTTATTTGTTTTTTAGATTTCTCATATAAGTGAAATCACATAGTATTTGTCTTTCTCTAACTTATTTCACTTAGCATAATACCCTGTAGGCCCACGTATGTTGTCACAAATGGCAGGATTTCATTATTTTTATTAATGAGTAACATTCCATTGTATATATACCACACCTTTTTTATCCATTCATTAATCTATAGAAACTTCAGTTGCTTCCATATCTTGGCTATTTCACCAGCAGTGAACATAAGTTCCCTTTTCTACATATTCTTGCTAACAATTATTTATTGATTTTTATAGAACCTATTCTGACAGGTGTGAGGTGATAATTCACTGAGGTTTTGATTTGCATTTCCTGACAATTAGTGATACTGAGCCCCTTTTCATATATGTGCTGGCCATCAGGTGTGGAAAAATGTCTTTTGAAGTCCTCTGTCCATTTTTAATTGGATTTTTTTGTGTTAAATTGTGTAATTTTATTATGTATTTTGGATATTAAACTGTTATAGGATGTTGCATTTGCAGATGTGTTCGGCCATTCAGAAAGTTGTTTTTTCATTTTGTTGATGCTTTTCTTCATTGTGAAAAAACTCTGTAGTTTCATATAGTCCCAATTTTGTTGTTATTGTTGCCCTTCTTGCCTGATGAAACATTCAATTATATATTGGTTAAAATGATGACAGTTATCACATTCTTATGTGATTACATAACTTATTCAAATTAATCCAGGCCACTTCAGCAGCCTTCTCTCCTTTTACTCAACTCCTTTTTAACCTCAATTTGTAGTGGCCTTATTTCAAGTCTACCAGAAAGTTAACTTCCTTTTCACTTAAGGACTTGACACTTTCCTATGTCTGCAGTGCTTCTCCTGCCTACTCTGCTTAAATGACTTGTACATATTTTTCAAGTTTTAGCTTAGACGTTACGTTCTCAGAGAGGTCTTTCCTTATCTCAAACCAACCTTCAGGTCTAACTCTCTCATAAACAGTTATACTTTTCTTCAAAAGATTTAAATCAACTTGAAAAACTTAAATAGCTTTAATTTATATTAATTGTATGATGTTTTGTTACATGTCTGTCTCCTCTATTGAATAGTAAGTTCCATGAAGGTGGGTACCAGATGTCTTAATTGTTGTCTTATATCAAGTGCTTGGCAAATAGAAGGCAGCCAGAAAATACATGTTGAAAGAATAAATAGAAGCAAGACTTGAAACATAGATTTCTTATTCCCAGGCATGTATTCCCAATCACTACTTAACTAAAACAACTTTGTAAATTATATTCTTAGCATATGACTACCTCTGAAGACAATGGGGCTCATAAAATTTATTCTGTTAAGTAAAATAACATTTATATTTTCTCTAGATATTTTATTTTCAAGAAGCAAAGGAATTTGCTTCTTGAAAATAAAGAAGCTTTTAATCTACTTTAGTGGAATTTGGTTGGGAAAATAATGTGTTCTTCCTCTCTCTGTCATTTGTGGTGCTGTGGAATTTGATCACTTTTCTTACCAACAATTGTCTTTCCAGATTAAATAATTCCAATCGTTTACATTTATTTTTTCTATTTAAGGACACTTCTCAGCTCCTCTGTTTCCCTTATCCTTTTATAGTGTTATTTTATTTTAGATAATCTAAGTAAATGAACCCTATAACTACATTGACATTCCAATGGATGGTTTTATCAGTAGAATTATTAGAGAAAAGTAAAAAAAAACCAACAAAACAAAAGCTCTTTGGACGTATAACATGTTAATTTAGAGGAGATGTGTCTCCTTGGTTAGAGTTACTTTCAAAACAATACCATAGAAATTATGAAAATAATTTTAAACATTTGTTATTTTACCCAATCGTTACATCATACCTCTGCAAGCCATTATTTTAAGCATTTAATATAGGTCAGAATTTATCCAAAAACTCTTCATTACTTCTGAAGTTTACTTATTTATCTTTCCAAAAAGATGCTTAATAAGAATTTATAAAGGACATATAGGCATTATCTACTAGGAACAAGAAGATTAGGTCATCACATTCTGAAAAAGGGGACTTAGATTAGTTGGAATTACTGTTTCCTGATGTTTCAAAGGAAATGTTGAAGTTAAGATGACATTGACAAATTGCTACTATTTATTTAAATGGTGTAATGCAATCTACCAGTAGTTCTACAATCTGTGTTTTTTAAGCAGTTGACCTGACCAAGTAATGCAAACAAATTAGCCTCCTGGGCCCTAACTATATTCTATAGGCAATTAAATATCATAATCTGTCATTATTTGATACATAAACTATAATATCTAAAACATTTTGTTGAATGGTAAAATTATAACATATGTGCATGTTAAGCTCAGAGACAATCATTTCTATAAATTGCATGCTTAAATTATAAAGTTTAAACCAGAAAAAAAATGTGAAGCAGCATAATGACTCTCTTAGATACATATCAAAGTCTATTCCACTATCTCAAAAGAGTTTTCCTCTGAGGCTTAAATTTGAGTTCTTGGTCTCCATTGTGATATATTTTGTCTTGTTAGTTACTATCTTATAAATCAAGTACATTTAATATTAAGAAGAAAATTTGTAAGTTAAACAGTGGCTATGAGTGATAAACAGGCTTTACTTGTGAGGTTCATCTAAAATTGAAACAAAGGCTATTTCTGTATAGCATACTAAAGAGAACAAAATCAATCTACATGTTCATGTGTCTTTTCTTCCTAAATGTCAAAAGTTCAATTACCAAGCAGTAACTTGTCCACTGAAGTGTGAGTTCTATTCAGTTATTAGGTTGGTCTCAACAATCAGTCCCAGTTACATATCTGTGTGCTCAGTGATCAACCTACAAATGATTAATAAAAATGGTTATGATGAAAACCTGAAAATCAATTTTTCAAATGTGCAGGTTTCAAAATAATTTCAGTGACAATGACTCATATATAGCCTGTGAGTTTAACAAGGCTCTTGAGGCTTCTACAGGAAAAGTGTATGAGGAATAAAAGGAAAGTCCTTTATGAGGAAAAGAGAAATAAATTTTATTGCTTATAAAAATATAAATAAACATATTATTGGAAAGTGTTTTTGTTCTTGAAAGTAAGAATTTTTTGCACAAAATGTGATTATTAGTAAATGGAGATATTCTTTATTTCTTTTAATAGAAATTATTACATGTTGGTATAATTTATTTTATTAGAATGACAATTGTATATTTCAGTGTGCGATATGTTGAAAGTCTCCACAGTGATGGAGACTTAACAATTACATCAATAATTGTAAGGGAATTACAATTCCCTTCTCATCATCTGTCAGTCATTCATTCACTCATTCCTTCATTCATCACCACTAGGCACATTCTATGTGCAGGCACTGAACTAACTTCTGGGGATACTGAGGCAAATAGCATGTAGTCTCTGCCCTCAAGCTCATATCACAGGACACCTAACGCTCATATAGTCCCGCAAATGAGGGGGTATACTCGGGGACAGGACCAGGCAAGTTTTCACTGGACTGGTGGGATTTTTCATTCTACCAGAATGTACACAGAGGACATGATCAAAGCCAAGTGAGATCACACAAACTTGTCCCTCATTAGCAGAGAGGTCTAGCTAACCTTCAGACTCATGAAAAATAATAAATGTTTCCTGTTTGAAACCACTAAGTTTTGGTGTGGTTTGCCATGCTGCAATAGCTAACTAAAATATCTTAAGAGTTATTAAAACTATTTTACCCATTAAAGATGTAACATGTACACAGACTAAGAAGTATACAGACACTGAAGGGGTTGTGTTATTCCCAATGTTTTCTTGCACTGGTTCCAAACATGGTCATTTGGATTAAACTGTCCCCTTGTTGTTACTGATTTATGACTAATTTAAAGAAAAATAATCAGAATGTGAAACTGAAAATCATTTAGTCATCCTCATGACACATTATAGTATTTCTGTGGGGAAAAAAGAAGTACACTTTGTACACTAGCTCTATAGCACTTGGTGTGGAATAAGTGCTCAAAAGATCTTTAAATATGTGAATCAATAAACAAATGCAGGAACAAATGTCTGAAAACAGTAGAAGTGGCAGTATAGATTGGTAGTGCTCAGCATGAAAGATAGAATAATTGAGGAGAGTGTGTTAACTTTCTGAAACAATTTTCAGGATTGCCATGAGAAAATTATATCAGCTCTTGGCTAGCAAAGAGGTAATAAGTAGTAAACCCCTCATTGTTTATGTATGTCAAGGAGAGCCCATGTGATCATCCATTAGAGCTTCAACACAATATCTTTATCGGATAAAAGGATCAACATCAGAGGATCTTTCCCACTCAAAAGGAGTGAAAAATCATTCCTTTGTTAGGAACATGGTAGTTAGTTCTTAGTATTTGAATGATAATGTGTGGAACTGATTATCTGCCTCACTGGATGCAGCATTATGAGAAAAAGTCCAGTGCAACATGTTGTAGCCCAGAAGGCATGGTGAGACAAATATGGGCTCAATTCCTGTTTGTGCTAATTAAAAAAAGTAAAATTAAAATTTAACTTCTCAGAAATTGATCTTCACGTCTATTACATCTGTGGAGGTATTGACGTTCAGGAGGGATCTCAAAGGTATAGAAATTTTCCCCTAAAAGTGAAAGCTTTGTCCTCCATATCAGGCACCCTAACCCTTACATCCTGCACAACACAGATGAACCCCAAAATGTCTGGCTTTGAGAAGTTATGGGGATATGTACAGGAAAACTATAAAACTGTAGCAAACAAAGAACTGATTCATAAATGGTTCACACTCTGATTCGCCACAAGATCCAGTGCAAAAACACCAGTTTGAAAAGTGCCTAGACAATATGTGAGGGAGACCCACTTACTAGTCTTAAAGAATCTGTCAGAGAGGTTGGGAACTGTTGGAAATCACTCCAGGTTCAAAAACACTGGGGTAACGTTTGTGTGATTTCATCCTACTTGCTAATGCCAACACTCTGGTAGATCCCATTTGGGGATCTAACCTGCTACAGCAAGTGAGACCATCCCGCTAAAAGCCCTTCCCACCACCATAATATTGCAGCAGTCATGTGTCATAGCCAGGCCAGGCTTCAGCATAATTCACTGCCACCTTGACACTGTGATCCTACCACAGCTGGTGGGTACACACAGCTCACAGAAGGGATAGCCCTTGAACACCTAGCTCTAGTGGTCAAAGCGGAATGCACTTTTGGATGCAGCGTGACATCTATTGCCCAAGGATTTTCCTTCAGGACTGATATATGTGGGTGTTTTGCCTAATACACAGAAGCATACACTGAAAGTCAGAAAAATATGGAGATAAAATAATATGAATAAGAAAAAAGCTCATATAAAGGGAGTCATTAATGAAGTGAAGGCAAACAATTTACCTGATAAAGACTTCAAAGTAATGGTAAAAAAATGCTTGCCAAAGTGGAGAGACAATGGGTGAACAGACTTAGATCTTCAATGAGAGTAGAAAATATAAGAAAGTTCCAAACAGAAGTTATAGAGCTGAAAAATACAATAACTGAATTGAAAAATATACTAGAGTTGTTCAACAGTGCACTAGATGACACAGAAGAATGAATCTGTGAGTTGAATGAGAAAACAAAGAAACTCATTCAGACAAAGGAGCAAAAAGAAAAATAATTTTAAAAAGTAAAGATACACTAAGGGACCTTTGGGACAACATCAATCAAAATATCACTTGCATTAAAGGAGACACAGAAGGAGAAGAAAGGCAGATAGGGTCAGAAAAGTGGTTTGAAGGATTAATGGCTGAAACTTCCCTAATCTGGGGAAGAAACTAAACATGCAGGTCCAGAAATTCCAGAAAGTTCCAAAGAATATGAACCCAAACTTATCCACACCAAGGTACATTATAATTAAAATTGCAAATGTAAAATATAAAGAAAAAATATTAAAAGCAGTAAGAAAAAAACTTGTTATATACAAATAAAACCCCATAAGTCTATCAGCAAATTTTGCAGCAGAAACTTGCAATCTTTTAGCATGATAAAAACATAATTCAAAGCTAAAAACCTTCCAATCAGGAATTACCTACCCAGTAAGGTTATTCAAAATTAAAGGAGAAAAATTTGCCCTCCATTCCCCCATTTCTAACACTAAAAATGAATTAAAAAATGTGGGGAGTTAAGACTTAAAGGTTGGAATGTGTTCAAATTTAAGTTGCTGTTAACTCAAAGCAGACCATGATGTATGTGTGTGTGTGATGTTATATAAGAGCCTCATGGTAACCAAAAAACAAAAATTTATAGTAAATACACAAAATAAAGTGAAAATCACTATGTACACAATGTAAACGTAACACTAAAAAAAGTTATCAATCCACATGGGAAGAAATTAAAGAAGAAAGGAACAGGGAAGAACTACAAAAACAGCCAGAAAACAATTAACAAAATGTCAATAAGTAAATACTTATCAATAACTTTAAATGTAAATGGAATATTTTCTTCAATTAAAATGCATAGCATGTCTGAATAGGTAAAATAAACAAGACCTATAGGCTGCCTACAAGAGGCTCACTCCAGAAGTAAGAGCACACACAGTGTGAAAATTAAGTAATAAAAACGATAGTCCATGTAAATGAAAACAAATAGAAAGATGTGTAGCTGTACTGATAGTAGCTATACTGATATAAAACTATATAAACTTTAATACAAAGACTGTAATAAAAGATAATGAAGGGCACTACCTAATAATAAAAGGGCTAATCCAGGAAGAAGATATAATATTTGTAATTTTTATGCATCCAATATAGAAAAATAAAATACATAAAACAAATATTGATGGGCTGAAACAGACATGTTGACAACAACACAATAATAGGAGGGAACTAGAACAACACACTTACATCAATGGATAGAACACCCAGACAGAAAATCAATATATAATATATTAGGCCAGTGGAATTAGTAGGTATACACAGAATACTCTTCTCAAGTGCTCATGGAACATTCTGCAGAAAGCTATCACATTAGGACATAAAACAAGGTCAACAAATTCAACAAAATTGAAATCATATCAATCACCTTCTCTGACATATGGTATGGAACTATATATCAATTTTAAAAGGCCAGTGTACAATTGAGAAATGACAGTCTCTTCAATAAATGGCTTTGGGAAAACTGGACAGTCACATGTAAAAGAATAAAACTAGACCTTTTTATTATACCATACACCACAATTAACACAAAATGGATTAAAGACCTGACGGAATGTAAAATCTCAAATCATAAAATTCCTAGAAGAAAACAGACAGTAAGCTCCTTGACATAGGACTGAACTACATTTTTGTACACCTTAATCCAAGGCAAAGGAAAAAAAAAAAACATGAGTAATTATATGGGAGTACATCAAACTAAAAAGCTTCTGCATAGGGAAAGAAACTATCATCAAAATGAAAAGGCAACCTACTGAAATGGAGAAGATAATTGCAAATCACACATCCAACAGGAGTTATATGAAAAATATATAAAGAACTAAATAACTTAACTACAACAAAAAAAAGATTAAAAAATAAGCAGAGTATCTGAATAGACATTTTTGGAAAAAGGGTAGAGAAATGACCAAGAACCACACAAAATATTCAATATGACTAATTATCAGGAAAATGAAAATCACAACTATAATGAGCTGTTACTTTATACATGTTAAAATACCTATTATCAAAAAGAAAATAGGCAACAAGTGTTGTAGGGGAAGAGGAGAAAAGGAAATTTATTATGCTGTTGGTGAGAATGTAAACTGGTGCAGCCAGTATAGAAAAGAGGATATTCTTCAAAAAGTTAAAAATAGAAGTACCATATGATCTAGGTATTTCACTTCTGAGTATTTATCTGAAGAATATGAAGACAATAATTTGAAGAAATATATGCTCTCCTATGTACATTTCAGTATTGCTTACAATAGCCAAGATATGGAAGCAACCTTGTTTTCCATCAACAGAAAAATAGATAAGAAACATATACTACTCCACCCCCAAAAGGATGATGAAATATTGTCATTTGTGACAACGTGGATAGACCTTACAGAAATTACGCTAAGTGAAATGAGTCAGACAGAGGAAAGAAAAATACTTTATGATTTTACTTATACGCAGAATCAAAAAATAAAACAACCACCTCCCTAGGTAAAGAAAACAGATTGGTGATTACCAGAGGGGAAGGGTGATGGAGAGGATGCAAAATGGGTAAAAGGGGTCAATTGTATGGTGGAAGATGGTAACTAGACTTCTGCTGGTGATCACTCTGCAATACATACAATGTGGAATTTACATGTTATATACCAATTTTTCTCTATAAAAAAGAAAGAAAAACAATAGAGTAAAAACCAGTGGGGCATCCATTTTCAAATTTGGTGTAAGTTGTCTCTGTTCATATGAAGGCACTTTTACAATACCCTTGTGGACTTGATTATGCATCAGGCTCTGTTGAAGACCTTCAAGATTATCGTGTCTCTTATGAGAATAAAACTGCCTGGTGTGTAGAGTGTCTGCTGCAGCACGCAGGAGTTTCCATGGTACGTAATCCCTTTAGCCTCATCAAAAGTAAATTTCTTTTGATCATGGCTTTTGAGAGAGGATGTTCAGCTCATGTTTATCTGGGTTACACAGAAGTCCTGAAATAATTTTGGTCAATAATAACTATTCTCATGTCCACAATATCCAGAGCATTTGTGAACAAGTAACCATAGGCAATCAAATCATCTAAACAACTTTCCTAGGTTCCATGACTAATAGACTGACATTGTTTTTCAGAAATAAAACAAACAGAAAGAATTCAAGAGACTACACAGCTTACAGCTAGATTCCTGGCATCCATTCACCCGCAACTTTCCAGTAAGAAAAATTATATATTCAAATATACCAAGTAGAAATGTATCATCACCAATACACATTATGTTTCCTCCTTTTTTCTTTCTCTCATGTTAACTGTTGTCTGTACTGGTTGATACCACCTTTTGCTCTTCCAACATTTCCACTTCATCTTGCCTTCAGCATGCTGGCAGCAATTCCTAAAAAGGAGTTAAATGAACACAGGCTTCCAATGTACTAGCAATGTATTTGGAGGCAATGCTGAGACTGAATAACTCTTCCAAACTGGAGATTGCAGGCCAATCAGAGATGAAGAGAACCTAAGAGATTTTCTTCAGGAGCAATGGAGGTATCATAATTGCATGAAGATGCTTGTGTGTGAGGCAAGAGCAGTGGTGAAGAAAACCAGAGAATGAGTCTCTCACCAAGTAGCATTAATTCTTTTGTTTAAAAACACTGTTCAGGCCAAGTAAAATGCAGCTGAAGTCTGGATTTCATTTGGCTGGCCAAGATATGTGGTTCCACAAAAACCAAAGGAAAGTCTCTTAAATATTGGAATTCTAGACTTTGTAGCAAGTAGTTTTAGGATGTTTTGGGACTGAAGGACCAAATGGAATTCCCTTACAAAGTTATCAAAATTATGCCAATACTCTTGAAAATCATATTCCGGGGATTTTCTTGAAAGTCATCCCAGTTATAACAAAATGCTCTTCAGAAACATCAGCTGTGACTCCAGCTACTCCCTTCAGAGCCACACACTTTTGGACCTCTAATTTGGATGAACTGTTAGACACTTATTTCTCACTGATGTTTACATGAACTATACCTTGGCTACCCTGGGTTCTAATTAGCTTTCCTGCATGGATGAGTAGGAGTAGACAGAAGACATGCTGAAGGACTAAATAACTACTTTAATTTTGCTTTTGGTAAGACAGGAGTCAGAATCACTGTGTTCTATCAGACAGTAATGCACACTTCTGATAATTTTTGGGCCCTTAAAAACAGGCCACATTTAAAAACATGGAATGGAATAAGAGATGTTAGAGGGGATAGGGGTGGGGCAACTGGAAGAGATTAGTCCAATAACATATACACATTTATGCATGGTTCATGGACACAGACAACAATGTGGTGAAGGCCAGAAGTGAGGGTTGGGTGGAGGGGAAATGAGGGACATCTGTAATAGTGTCAACAATAAAATCACAGGGCCAAGAATGGCAGGACAATTAAAATTCAAGAAGAAATCATTAAAACTGCATGGGATTCAGTATGTTGTTTAATGCCTTTCACAAGCGTCAAATTCCAGGAATAATAACAAAAAGTTCTGATGTTTGTCACCAGCCTGAAGACATACCTAGTTAGAAATGGCATTTTGTGTGACATGGTGCCACAGACCTCTCTACACTAATTTGTAATGGTCTTGGTTCCATCTGACTGAGCTAAATCTGTCAATATAAATTTATCTGTATTCCTTTGCATACCGTGTTGTGGGTTTAGTGATAGAGATAATATTGAAAAGAGAGGATAGAGATGTTGCTCTAGTGAAGGTCATATCCAGATAGGGGGTCAAGAGTGATACATATGGAAAGATAATTTGACCCCATGGAGTTTTACATTTGACAATGTTTCCCCTTATGCATAGTTTCATTACATTTTCTACAGACCCAAGATTGGGAAATATACTACTTTAGCGATGCAGGTTATGAATGAATGCTGTAGACAGATGGTGTTTTCAGACCTCTCCAAAGGATTTCCTCTATTACAAAGAACTTGGAAGAAAGCTAGTGTGACAAGGTATTGGTGATGTCTGCAGTAAAATTTGGTCATCAGTATTTGCCTACCAAGCTTGAGTAGAACTGGCTTCACTGATAATCTATAAGGAAAAGGATGTGCTCAGGAATATCTGTATGATAACTGCATCACTGCCTTCCCTACCAATTCTATTTCAAAAGACGTTAATAGGTGATTATTTTTCTTAGTTTTTGGGCTATGTTCTTTTTTGCATAAGTGCTCCCTAAAACAAAAGTACAACTTTGGTGAAGTTCCAGACTTCAGAAAGAAGTTAGGTTTTGCCTTCTCACTTTAGAAGTGTTGCTATGCTCTTTATAAGATTCAGCTTCATACATAAGTTTATTTAATGGTTACTTATCTGGTATTATTACAGACATAACAGGAAAGCACGTTTTATCCCTAAATGCTTGAAATTTTAGCACTGGCAACTCTTCCTTCTCTATTCCTTTCATAACATGAAGACTTTCCTTTTTTAAGTTCACCCCATCACTAAACTCATAACATGATGTGTTGGTGGGGTGGAGTTAACCCATACTGTTTGATTGACTTAGCTTGATGGAATGCAAGCAAAAACATTACAAATCAGTTAAAAAGGTCTGTGGTCCCAAGTCAGACAAGATGCCAATTACCAACTAGATGTGTCTCTGGGCAGATGATAAACATCAAACATTTTCTATTGTTCTTGGGATTCAGTCCTGGTTGAAGGCATTGAATAACATAAAAAATGAAGTTAGCTGTGGTCGCTGTCTTAAAAAGTACCATAGTGTTGTAGATGAGAAGGTTACTAAAATAAATAATTAGATATTTAATCAATCAGACATTTGATGTCTATATATCTATCAAAAGCCACAAACAAATACCCTCAGAGGCCAAGCAGGTTAGGAAAGCTAATGGATAATAAATGATAGGGAATGGTGAGGATTGTAATAAAACATATATGAGCATGTCCTACCTAAAGGCTTCAAATTTACAATTATTTTAATAGGCTCTATCTACCAATATATTATTTGTCACATGCCTAGGATATCAGGACTCTTTACCTCCCTGGAAGAAAAGAGGCTGTAAGGGTTAGGGATAGAGTTGTGTGTTCAGAAAAGTAAAACTCTGTTGATAGCTACATGATGTCCAATTAAAATGAATTTGTCATAAATAAAAGTATTTAAAATATATCATTATCTCACCGGTTAGTGGAACCTAATCAACAAAACAAACAAGTGAGCAAAATAGAACCAGAGATGGAAATACAGAACAAACTGACAGTGACCAGAGGGGAGGGGCGTGGGGGTAATGGGAGAAAGAAGGGGAAGGGTCAAGTCAAGGAACATGTATAAAGAACCCATGGACAAAGACAACAGCAGGGGGAGAAGATTGAATGTGGGAGGTGGGGGTGGGTGGGGCAGGGGAGAGCAAGGGGGGGAATGGGGACAACTGTAACTGAACAGCAACAAAAAATTTTTAAAAATAGACTTCCGGCCAAGATGGAGTCATAGGTAGATACACTGTGTCTCCTCACACAACCAAAAGAAGGACAACAACACATTTAAGAACAAAAATCAACCAGAACTGCCAGAAAATCGGACTGTATGGAATTGTGACAGCCAAGGAGTTAAAGAAGAAATATTTACCTAGACCAGTAGGATGGGCGGAGATGGTCAGACGGGGCAAGAGGACTTGAGGCAAGGTGGCAGCTGGAGGACCAGGTGAGGTGGCAGCTGGTGGAGCTGGTGGTCCCACATTTTTGTGGATTAACCAGTAGGAATCAATGGGGAACAAGACAGACTGCGCAATCCAGGGTTCCGGCGCAGGGAAATAAAGCCTTAAAAACCTCTAACTGAGAACACCTGTGGGGTTGAGCTGGCAGGAGAAACTCCCAGGCTCACAGGAGAGTTCACTGGAGAGACCCACAGGGTCCTAGAATGTACACAAACCCACCCACCTGGGAATCAGCACCAGAAAGTCCCAGTTTGCTTGTGGGTAGTGGAGGAAGTGACTGAAAGCCAGCTCAGAGCTGAGCAAGCGGCATTGTTCCCTCTCAGACCCCTCCCCCACAAACAGTACCACAATGGCAGCATCGTGGGTTGCCCCACCCTGGCCAATAACTAAGTCTCCGCCCCTTACTACATAACAGGCATACTGAGACAAAAAGAAAATGACCCAAGTGAAAGAATAAGTCAAAGCTCCAGAAAAAATACAACTAAGTAACGAAGAGATAGCCAGCCTATCAGATGCGCAGTTCAAAACACTGGTAATCAGGATGCTGACAGATATGGTTGAGTATGGTCATAAAATAGAGGAAAAAATGAAGGCTATGAAAAGTGAAATAAAAGAATATGCACAGGGAACCAACAGTGATGGGAAGGAAGCCAGGACTCAAATCAATGGTTTGAACTGGAAGGAAGAAAGAAATATTCAACCAGAACAGAATGAAGAAACAAGAATTTAAAAAAAAAAATGAGGAGAGGCTTAGGAACCTCCAGGATAACTTTAAATGTTCCAACATCAGAGTCATGGGGGTGCCAGAAGGAAAAGAAGAAGAGCAACAAGTGGAAAACTTATTTGAACAAATAATGAAGGAGAGCTTCCCTAATCTGGCAAAGGAAATAGACTTCCAGGAAGTCCAGGAAGCTCAGAGAGTCCCAAAGAGGTTGGACCCAAGGAAGCACACACAAAGGCACATCATAATTACCCAAGATTAAAGATAAGGAGAGAATCTTAAAAGCAGCAAGAGGAAAGGAGACAGTTACCTACAAAGGAGTTCCTGTAAGACTTTCAGCTGATTTCTCAAAAGAGGCCTTGCAGGCAAGAAGGGCCTAGAAAGAAGTATTCCAAGTCATGAAAGGCAAGGACCTACATTCAAGATTGCTCTATCCAGCAAAGCTTTCATTCAGAAGGGAAGGGCAGATAAAGTGCTTCCCAGATAAGGTCAAGTTAAAGAAGCTCATCATCACCAAGCCCTTATTATATGAAATCTTAAAGGGACTTATCTAAGAAAAATAAGATTAAAAATGTGAACAGTAAATTGATAACAAAATCACAACTATCAATGACTGAACCTAAAACAAAAACAAACTAAGCAAACAACTAGAACAGGAACAGAATCACAGAAATGGAGATCACATGGAGGGTTATCAGTGGGGAAGAGGAAGGGGGAATGGGGAAAAAGGTACAGGGAATAAGTAGCATAAATGGTAGTAGAAAATAGACGGGGAGGTTAAGTACAATATAGGAACTGTAGAAGCCAAAGAACTTATATGTATTCATGCCCATGGACATGAATTAAGGGGAGAATAGGGGAGGGAGGGGCTGTGCAGGGCAGAGGGGAATAAAGGGGGCAAAATGGGACAACTGTAATAGCATAATCAATAAAATATATTAAAAAAGAAAAATTAAAAATAAAATATATCATGGCATGTTCACATCATGGAAACAGTATGTAATCATCTACAGTTATGGTTTCAAAGAATATGTAATGGCATGGAGAAATTCTCAAAAGAACACTGGAAGGTCCTGATAAAACTCTCTGTATAGTACAATCCTAACACATGGACACATTATGAAAAATAAAACCAAAATATTTACATCAGTTTATTCTGAATAGTGGGTTACCTAACCTTCTTTACTTTCTTGTTTCTGTTATTTCACAGTTATGCAATAAAGTGTATTGTTGTTGTAATCAGGAAAAATTGTAATTATACCTTAATAGGTATGCTAATCTGAAGAATAAAGGGATTTCAGTACAGAGGGTACATGTATGTCCAGTAGAGAAAAGGATGAACTTCCCATTTCTAGTCATATAATCTAGGCAAATACAAAGAGACAATGCTGTCTGTCACGATTTCGACTTGTTCTAGGCCACTCATGCTAAAATATATGGTGACTAGCAGATCCTAAACCTAGTTTTATTATCTAAGACTGTAAGGATTTTTTTTAAGATTTACCAGTGCTCTCCCTTCTCTGTTTACTACTATAACTTCCTTCAACTAATAAGTGTATTTCCGAGGATATTTGTGCATGTGTGCATTGAGACTGTCCTACAGGAATAGAACTATCTTTAGTTGAGTACTTATTTTGTGTCACGTAGTATGCTAGGTATTTTCCAAACATAGTTTCACTTAATCTATATAAGTCAGAAAATTAACTACTGTGTTCCATCATTTACAGGTGAGAAAATTGAGACTCAAGAAACAGATTATTTGTTCAAGGAAATTTGCACAGTTCAGGAGTGGCTAAGCTGAATCTGAAGTTTACTACAGTCTGCTCACAAATGGTATTTCTTCCATTATAGCATTTTGGCCTAATGTTTGCCAGGCAGCTTCTGAACCTTGGTTTTCTTTATCTTTAACAAGAAGAGATGACGAGGTAAAAAAACAACACAGGACTCTTTCAGTTCTCACATGTTATGTAGTTGCAATTGCAACCAGCCTCATAGAGACATTATGAGGATTTTGTGCAAGTGCCTTAAAAAAATGAAAAAAGTATGGTACTAAGTTCAGATGTTATTTTAGTAAATAAAATTTCATTTTTTCATCAAGTCATATGACAATTGCAGAGCTGCTTTATCATTCCAGCTGACAGGTCTTCAATAGACAATTGTTTCTAAGATTTTTGCTCTAAATTTCCCAGGCTCCAAAAGTTTTCTTCCTGTTTCTCAGGCTCTATGTCTCTATGCAGATAAGCAAATGTGTGCACAAATGCTCTCTCTGTGTGTATGTGTATTGATGTGTGGGGGACTTTAGAAAGTTGAATATTCTCTTTTGTAATGTGAATAGTCTGCTTTAATTGAATGTTCATATGTGACTTGTTTTTGTGGTGTTTGTTTTTCTAATAGAGCCTACTCGAAGTAGAAGTAGCATGGAGTACAAATGGAGAAATCACCCTGAAGTAAGTGAAATGCTACTTCACTCTGTCAAGTTTCTTCAGGGTGTTTTTTTAAATGTATTATCACTGACCTAGTACTGTGAGGAGCCTACATTCTCTTTGTGATTCTGTCTGTAATTTAAATATTTTCAATGAGTTAATTAAAAAGGAATGTTCTTCATAGCTATTTCCTACTCTTCCCCAAACTCAGCTTCCCAACAATATTAACCAAGTTGTAGAATAGCAAAAGCCATTCACTACTGAATTTCTTGTACTAATCGGCACAGAATGCTTTCCTGTCTGTGTAAATGGATTGCATATGCAATCTCGAATCCAGCAGGTTTAAATTAAAGGACACATATAACAAATTTGAGAGGGTCTTCTGCATTGTAGACTACATTTCTTCTTTTAAAAAATGATGTATTTCAATATATACAAAAACCATGCATTCGGATTTAACATCTTTTACTTGCTTTCGTAGGAGGGAGAGGCAAGGGGGGTTTTTATGAACATTCTAGAAAAAATCATTTTGATCTGTTCATATGTTAAAATCATGTAACAATGTTTATTGTGACAGAATTTTTGAAAACCAAAGAAAAATCCCTACAAGAAGTTTTAGCATGGGTAGTACAAAGTGAGTAACCTCTTCAATGAATACTAGTTTAAAGTTAGGATGGCTATAGCGCCTGTTCTGTATTGAGTTGACATAGACTTGATTAGTGACATTTCAGATGTGTTTAAATTATGTACTGTGATGATATTGTCCTCTGTTTATCTTTTAAATCAGTAGATTACAATTTTACACAAGCTAGAATATTTTTATTTTACATTATTTTAGTCTGTTGCCAGAAGCAATAGAAGTTTGGAATAAATAAATTTAAGTGTAAATAATAATATTTATAGAAATAAACATTGTGCTCACTTTGGTCCCACATATACTAGAAATAAATAGTGTTGATTGAAATATGTTTAGAATTTGGATAACATTTTTCAAACCTATTGATCTATACTGACCACATTTTTAAGATAGATAATTCTTTGTCCTCATAAAAGTCTCTGTTACTCTTACATGGATTGTTCTTTGTGCTGGTATCTGAGAATATTTCCTCAAACAAGGAATAGCAAACCTTACTAACATTTGGCTTAAGGGCCAGGAATGGAATTCCTTTTTTTGGTCATTGTATAAACTGTTTGACATAGTGTTAATTTACAGAATTAAAATGAGAAGACTTTGCACAAATCTATATTAAACAGATCTAACATGCTCAAAATTATAGAGTCTATTCTCAGTAATTCCAATAGAAGGTAAACATGGCCAAAGCAGGTTCCATGGGATACAAGTCAGAGGGTAGTCATGTACGTATTGGCAAGATATCACCATTAATTTTACTACCACAAACCAGATGGACTTTTATGGCTTGATTTCATCTTAAATCACTACTACCTGCCAAAAATAGTAAACAAAAATAGGTAAATAAAAAATAAAGGTATTTAACATGGATAACTTCAGTTACTTAATTTGATTCATTTGCCTTAGTTTTATGTACATTTTTTTTTTTGTCTAATGAGTTGGGAGAAAACCAACACAGAAAGTAAGAGTTGCATTTGGATTATATGGTTGTTTTTGGATTAACTATGTTATAAATAGTTTTTTTTTTTCATTCCTTTCACAGCTAAACAGTTTAGCAGTCCTTTGGAAATTAGTAAATTCACTTCAGAAGAAGTCTAGAAATCACAGTGAAAATATTTCTAGCCATGTTGTGCTGATGATGACAACATAATTCTGTTACTATCACATTTTTTACTGTAACCATTGTCTTAAAATTGTATTGTAAATTAAAAAGTAAATAAATAGACTATATTAAGGCAAAAATAAATGAACAAGCCTTTTTATAAATTTGATTTGTTTTAATATCAATTGCTTTGAAAATGAATTGATTCCTTTAAAAGGAAGCCTGACCAATCACAGCTGGATTACAAAATACAGCCCAACCACTACTTTAAGAGATAAAGTACAGATGTTCTGTAATAAAGGGAGGTAGAAATTCACCTGGGTAATCAACTTTGTGACCTCAAAGCTGCTTCACTGCTTACAGGGATATTCATTTAAGTGAGACCCACACCTGGTAGTAATGATCAAAATGTGCTGGAATATTTAAGATCCCATCATGCTGACATTCTCAGCAGCAAGTGTACAGCATACCCTGGGATTGAGGATAAAAGGATTGCTACAGTTGAGTTACAGGTGTGAAGGAGGAGATTTCTGACAACCGATTTATTATGACTTTCTTTAAGGCCTAGAATCCCTACAGTAATTCACCTGAAGGACCTTACAGCATTGCAGTGGTTTGCAAGAGCATCTGATATACATATAAGAAAGCTTTGTTTCTGAGGGCATCGACTGTTTAGATAATTGCACTTACTAACTCACATGTCATGCTTGACTTTGGAGATTAAGGCTAAATGGACACTTCTCTGCTGCATAATATCCGAATCCATCCTACTTTTACAATAATTTTTACATTTGTTAGAAATAAAAAGAAAGGTGTCCCCATTATTTCAATTCATTTGGTATGCCCCTCCTCTATTTTTTTTAGTTAGTATATAACACTATATTAATTATTAGTTTCAGGTGTGCAGTATAGTGATTTGACATTTTATACCTTACAATGTGATGTGTCATACACACATCAAGTATGTATGCTCATAATTAAGTAGACAATGCTTTTTGCATTGCCCTCTTCATATTACAATGCTTAGCATAATATATAAACCTCATATACAATAACATAGGATGTGTTAAAGTCAGAAATTTTTTTTTAAGATTGGAACAAAGAGAGGGGGAGAAATACCAACTGGTTTCCTCACACATGCTTCCTACTGGGGACCTGGCCTGCAACCCAGGCACATGCCCTGACTGGGAATTGAACCAGCGAGCCTTTGGTTTGTAGGCTGACACTCAATCCACTGAGCCACACCAGCCAGGGCAGTCAGACATTTCTAAAAACAAATGTTGGCCCTGCTACTTACTTGATCAGGTAATTACACTTACTTAGAAGTATAGTAAATTCCATAATACACATAAACAGATTGACAAAAAATCCTATGAACTTAATAATTGCAATTTGGTTATTAAAATAACTTTTTTAACCAATGCAAGAAATCAAGGCCATCACTCTGAGCATCAGTTCTCAGTTTCAAGAGCCAGATATTGTTAAGATTGAGACGAAGTGCTCAACTTTATCACACATATTTTAGTACCTAGTTGGTAGGGGTCAGAAAACATGAATTCTGAATATCAGCTTTTATATACTTGTCTCTTTCTTATAAAAATACATATGTAAATGCTTTTCAAATGTTTGATTTTCACTCAAGTAGGGCAATATTGTCTTTACAAAAGGACTCTGATATGTAATTTAAAAATGTACATAAGTATTTGCAGATACTTCTGTAGTGTTATTTCAAAATGCTACACTCCCCTATATCACTGAACACAGGGAACTATAGAAGAAAAGTGCAAGATTTTGAAAGTACCATATGGATAACTTGATTATTTAACCAAAGGAAAAAAAATAAAGTGAAAAGAATTAGGATGTTTTTAGATTTTCAGTTTCTGAAAATTGTTTAGTTAGTTTAACTCTTAACCCTTCCCCTAAAAAATTATCACCAATTATCACCAGAGTCATGTGTCATGTGGTATATAAGATTGGTCTATATTTCAGGTGTGTGTGTGTGTGTGTGTGTGTGTGTGCACGCGTGTGTGTGTGTGTGCGTATGTGAGAGACAAAGAGACGGGGGAGAGAAAATCCTTCAATGCAGTTTACTATATAATAACGTGGCTTTCACCTATTGGGACAAGTGTCACCCGAGTATCATTGGTCACTTAGCAGATCAAAGAGAAGAAAAACAACCCAGAGTCTGAAATGTCAAATGCCTGCTTTTTCCTTTCACATGTATATTTCAAAACAAAAACCAGGCTTTCAAAACAGGAGAATTTGGTAAGTTTCATGTGTGCTGCAGCTAGGCTGTTTCAGGCTTGTGTTTATATTGGATCCAAATGCTTCACTGACAGATGTGGGGCACATCCAAATAGTTGCTTCTGGATAAAGTTATTTACACTGAAGTTTGACCCACAAGGGCAACAGAGCAGCTAAGTACCCTGGGTAATACTAACAGACAGCTCTACTTTGCTCCAGATCATTTAGATTAAAAAAAAAAAACTTTCTGTAAACTTCAAAGCTTTTTACCCCAGCATGCATGCTAGTTTCCATGAAAATAAAATTTTGAAACCTATACCCTTTATATCAAAATATCAGGAAACAGGATCTTAGCATTTGGTCTCTGTCTCAAAAGCCTTCGACAAAATTGGCCACATACCATTATCTGTTTTAGTTATAGGCCAGCAAGGTCACCAATGTGAAGGCAGTGGAATCATTATTGCATCGTAAGGTCCATTTGAAAAAGAATGTTGGGGTTAGATTGCAAGAAGGAAAGGTTTAATTTGGTTAGCCATATGTGTGCGCATCAAGCATGAATGTACTTATGTAACATGCATTATACTGTATGTGTTTGTTCCCAGTTCCTTACATGCTGTGGTGCAAGAAGTGTCTGAACTGTGAGGATATTTTCCCAGTTCGTCTTGCTTTGATTTAAATATAAATCTTGAGTTAACCATAAGCTTAAATTTATAACCCTTTACCAGAAGTTTAAAGGGAGGCTGGAAATGTATGGGAGGCAAATTTGTTTTCTAATCTTTTATTTTAAAAGAAGGCTTCACGTAAGCATGGGGCATTTCAAATAACATTAAAGCCAGTATCACAACACAATCAGATGTTATCCAAGTCCCACATCATGTTAAGAAGAGAAATATTTCTTTGAAATAGTATTCAATACAACAATTTCCTCATGTATTAAAAGGATTAGCCTTTTGTAGTTGAACTGTAACAGAGAACTTTCCTTTCCATTCATCCCCTGTCTTCTTTTATAGTAATATTGCTTTCCTTATTATTCAAGTGGAAAAAAGACAGCCTTCAAATCTGAAGGACAGACCTCCCCAGCACACACACAGTTTGCAAATGAGCCTTCCTAGCATTGCAGTGAAGAAAAGCTTGCTTTTACGTCGTACATGTGATCCAAATTCTTTGACAAAAAGTGAGTGCATTTTAACAGTTGTCAATAACTGTAACGAGTGCCGCTCATTGAAGATGAACCTATAATTTGGCAATAGTAGATATGCTAATATTTTAAACTGTGGTTTTCCTTTCATTTACCTGTGGCAGCAATAACCTTTTAATTCCACCCGTGCTGTTGATCTAGATTGCCGCTCATTTTACCAAGAAAATGTTTGTTTATAGCCTGTGAGGAACTTAATGTGAGACAAATAAGAGGCTGTTTATTAAATGGAGTAAATGGGCTAACTTTTTATTTAGGGCTTTGGGACAAGAAGAAAGTTTATTACTTCGGAAACAGGTAAAAAGGAAGAGAAGGAATTTCTTGATATAGCCAGAGGCAGGGGAACAACTTAATTCCAAGCGCAGTGCTCTTTGCCGTGTGCTGCAATCGTGTGACAATTATGCCACAAGAGTGACTAAAGAGGGAAAACTTTCCTTCTGGCTTGGGAGAATCATATATTGCATTACTTTCTTACTTGGGGAGACCACGTCAAAGAGGAGCTCAAATAAAGCAGCACTAAAGAAATGTTTGAAATAATAAACTGTTTCTTTTACTTCAGTAAGAGTTGCCAATATTTTCAAAAAGCAAATAAGATAATACAAATGCTACTGTCCATTTGAAGCATCTCTGACAAACCTGCCAAAGTCAATGTTTTATGAAACTTAAGATTGTTATTCCCTTTCCTGTGTGGGGGTAGGAGTAGGGGAAATTCCATATTTAAATTTCTTTTGCACAAACAATAAGAAGAGGGAAAAACAATTTTCTGTCCTTTTTTCTCTGAAGAGCTAATTTATTTTAGTGACATGAAAATTATTAGGTATTTATATGTAATAGTATAAGAATATATTTATTATATTTTTAGTTTCAAAATCAGAGGCCCTTCACTCTACTATAAATCAAGTGAATAGTAAATCCATAGAGATAGACAATTTATCCCACTTAGAATAATAGAGAGATTTCTGAGCATTTTTCTCTCAAGGTTACTGCCTGGTTGTAGAAGAAAAAGGAGATTAGAAGGTTAGACACCAAAATGTTAATGTTGAGTACTTTTGTATACGTCTTTGCACTTGGTACCTATTTGAATTTCCTGCATTGTCTCAAATATATTAGTAGGAGGAGTAAAAGTTATTATTTTAATTGTGGGTTTGACATGATCACATATATGCATCATTTGAACCTTTTAAAATTAATTATTCTGATTCACAGTTTTGAGAATAGTGAGACAAATAGACAGTAAGTGGCAGTGAAAATCCGTAGTTATTCTTCCATATATTCATTCTAAAATATTTTTTATATGTCTCTCATGTACACATCACTATGTTAAGTGCTAAATACTTTCACTAGAATCTTATCATAGTCATATGTGGTTTGGGGTTGTAGTGCAAAAGCTCAGTGTTAGATGAGTAGACTATGAATACCAGGTGAGAAATTTGGATTTTATGTTGTAAGTAAAAAGGAGAGATTGGAGGTTTTTAAATTAAGAATATGATCTAAACAATGTCCTAGAAAGATATCATTTCTGTCCATGTTTGTTGCGCAGCGTTAGAATAGCAGGAGTCTGGAGCAAAGAGGACCGACCACTTAGGAGGCTATTGCAACATGAAGCCCCAGAATTACAATAATGTTATCAGTGTGCAAATGCTGAGAAAAAGCAATCTGTCTTAGTGCCTCATACGGCTGTAGGGTGAGACTGGACCAGAGAAGAGGGGGGTGCTGGCTGGCCACAGAGAGGACGGCAACAAAATGATCTCTGAAGTTAACCTTGAAAGTGTAGGGAAATATTGTCACACGATAAAAAAATTCAATCTGTCCATAGTTGCCTACGGCTGCTGCTGAGTTGTAGTTTTTGCAGGAAAGTTTGCCATTAAAAAAAGGGAAAACAAATTCCAGGAATCCTGTTACTTGGCAATAGTTTAACAAAAGGACCCAGGCTAAGGGATTAGGAGGCTATGGTAATATTCTGAGCCCTATCACTAGCCACTTTTCTGTGCCTCTCTTTCTCTGTCAGGGGACTGAGTGAAACTACACTTCTCTCACAGAGACATTCACTGAGAGGTGGGGCAAGTGATTAGGTCTCCTCAGAAGGAAATTGACATAGAAATCCTAGCTTCATTATGTTCCGCTCAATAATAACCGACTCACAGGGAAACAATGGCAATGGTTGAAATATCTGAGAAGCAGTGCCTAGTGGAAACCGAACAAGACTCTTTTGTGAGAAATAAACTGGTCTTCTGAAGAGGAGAGAGAGAAGAGTAAAATCAAAAGGAACTTAATGCCCTCTTGGTGATCTCAAGGTCTAAAATAGTGAATGCACGTCTATAAGCACCTTTTTTACTTTTCATTTCCTAGGCTGATTAGACCCATAGAATATTACAAGAGGCAAACTCATACTCAGGGGTACCTGGAGCAGGGGTTGTGAATGAAAGGGGAAAATCTAATTACATGACACTTGAAAATGGACTTCAGTTAAGAACAGCTTGAATTTTTCTCCCTAATACAATGGCACCTATTTTGCTTTCTACTGGTAGTCTGATTTTAATGTTTTATTTGGTACAAGGTAAAACTAATATTTTATCTTCTGGGATATTATTTAAAATTTGCATGACATTTCAAATAAGCAAAACTGAGTGGGAGATAATTTTTTAAAAGAAAAAAAAAAAGGACCAAAAAGTGGCTCTAGGATTGGAAGTTTTTCCACATTCCTCTTGTCATAAATGCATACTAAGTTGTTGATCTTTATAAAACAAAACAGGCTGATAAAATTGTATACCCAAACAAGAGTATAAACGTGCTCACAGATTTGATCCAAAAGATGCCCTTTTTAATCTAAGTGTTTACTTTTAAAATACACCCTTGATTGAATTCACATTTTGTCTTCTGATCATCAGATTACTCAGCATCATTACAGTTTACTAAAATAAAGATACATTCTGAAAGAAAATGCGATTTCTGAATACAAGCTGTCAACTCAAAGTCATTCAGAAATCCAGATGAGAACTGTGTCCTCATCAGCTTGATTCTCATGATGCATAGGAGGAAACTGGACAGTGGCAACTTAAATGTTCATGATCAGTTGAACAGATCACAATCTGATTTAAAACTCAAAAAATAAAACCATAACATAAATTGAGGGAAAAATGAAGCTTATTTACTTTCAAAACCAAAGGGAGCACCCTGGCTGGTGTGGCTGAGTGGATTGAGCACCAGCCTGTGAAGCAACAAGTTGCTGGTTCGATTCTCAGTCAGGACACATGCCTGGGTTGCAGGTGAGGTCACCAGTAGGGGGCACGCTAGGGGCAACCACACATTTATGTTTCTCTCCTTCCTTCTCTCTCCCTTTCCCTTTCTCCAAATATAAATAAATAAAATCTTAAAAAAAACCCAAAGGGATTGAGGCTAATATATTAATTTGAGATAGGAGACTACCTGAAGAGTCAAGGTAAGGAGACAAAGCAGAAAATGTTCAGTTGAAAGCGTTAAAATTAGTGTTAAACAAGGTAATTTGCACAAAGGATTAAAAAGAGGAGAATACACTAAATGAGGTTTTGAAAGTGTTACTGCTTATAGAGAATAGTGATAGAAATCACTCAGTAACAACAAAAAGCCCACATTAGGTGTTGAGGCAGAGTTTTTTCAGTGGAGGGAGAAGGCTTTGAAATAAGTCAATTTATGATCTTCCTTTGAATAATATATACAATAAATGCAACACAACTAAGCAAAATATGAAGATTGAAAGAAGCTTCATGAGAACATTTTACTTGGGCCCTTCACACTGGATTTTAAGAAAGAAGTCAGTTATGCCGTTGTTGCCATTAAGACTCATTTCATAACCTATATAAGAACACCTCCGGATTCAAAGGAAAGGCTCAATTACAATACCTGAGACAAAGATGATCATGGTCAAAACAGTCTCTCTCTCTCTCTACTCCTCCCCCTCCCCCAAATTCTTTATTCTCTTTCTCTGAGAAAATGGTACACAGCCTTTTCAAAATAAACACCTTTGGAATCCATAGGGAACAGGTCGCCATGAGCTCTGATAGCAGGCTGCCTGTTTGGGCAGCCAAAGTAGCAGTCTCAGGGACTAAGGAAGTTAGGATGACCTCTTTTAGTCACACTGTGCTTTCCGCATCCTAAAATAACTTCCAGAGTTCTAGCTCTTTTATTTAGCAATATTTCTATATCATTTCTTTTTCTCTGTCCTCTCACTTAGCAAACCTGCAAAATACTGAACCAGTTGAAAAAGTGACCGAAGCTTCTGATATTTTAGAAGTCTTTTAAATAGAAATGTTTTTTTAAGTACTAGTGGTAACTAAATAAGTGAAATCTGATGCTTAAAGAGTATGTTTATTTTATCGGGTGGTATAATTCCTGTGTGTGGAAAGTGGCAGTTCCACATTCCTGCACCCTTAAGTAGTGGTCAGAGTGGCCTTATTTTAAGGGCACTTTTCTTAGGCCAACGGAATGTGGTCCAGTTCCTCCCAGATAATTTTTCAGGACTCACTGGCATTCAAAATCTTGAGCATGGCCAGCAAAAGTTTTGTGACTATTGTGTTAGGATGTGTGCACTTGTGTGTGTGTGTGTGTGTGTGTGTGTGTGTGTGTGCATATGCATGCCTGTGCACACAGAGATCCAGTAGCGTGAGTTGAGAAAGTAAACCATTTCCAGCTGGGGCTCAGGCAACCCTTACACAATGTCAAGAACCACGGGGGGAGCAAGGGGCACTCACTTCCCCTCTGCAGACCAGGATACTGGATACTGCAGATTTATCAACAGTGTTGCAAACAAGGGCCAAACATATAGGAAATCTAATTTCTTTAGGACCTTTTTTTCTCTGAGTTTAGCAGGGACTAATAGGTACAAGTGAGAGATGCAATGCTTCCTTAGAACAGTGCACCATGTTTTTGAGTCTCCTAGCTTCTCATTTAAATGTTTGCTTAGTTATTGCAGAGCTTTCTTTCCATTACCCTTATCCACGTCTCTGTATTTCCAGCTGCTTCTCAATTAATATCTATGAGAAGACTCTCTGATAATTACAATTATTGGCTACTAGGTAGAATCCCCTCCAGAAGAAAATAGGACAGTGGAGGCAATTAAAAGCTAAAACAACGAGGTAATGGGTTGAATAGCCTTTATTTGAGGCCTCTCAAATATCTTATCTCGTAGGCCTAAGTGGCTACTGACTGATCCTTTTACAAGACTGGTACAATTTAAAATAATTTCTTTCAATCAGTGCATACTGCTACATCTTTTGGGTACAAAAGGAGCTCAATAAATTCTTGCTGGTTTGAGGTGCCTTGACTACAGACCTAATAAATACATATGTCTACCTAACTTAGCTGTAGTTTACAAAATAGCTAACATAGGACAACAGATGTCCATACACGAATCTAGGGAGATCATTTCCATGTAACCGCATCATGTAATAAACACTAATTAATCTATATAGCTATCCTAATGGTCAGGGGTCTTTGCTGCCTGTTCTTCACGTTTTGACATGGTGCCCAGGCAGTGCACTCAGTCACTTACGTACTTCATATCCCTGTTTGATACAAACTAATTCCTCATGTCAGACCACAGTAAACAATCAGTGTGCATATTGGGAAAGCATGCTAAAGAATTAGGACAACAATGACAAATGAGATAAAGCCTAATAAATAAATGATTTCACTGTCATCAAAATGGATTATGTATTTAGGGAATATTATTTCATCCAAATAGAGAAGGCTTGGCTTGGATTTCCAACTGTCCATATTCAGTCATTCTCTCTTTGGGTACACAAGAGGCATTCAATCCAAATTACCCATCCTATATGGCTCTCTCTCTGTCTCCTGCTTTTTGTTTCCTATTCATTCCTTGTACAAAGCCTAGCCTATAGAAGGAGTGGCTTGAGGGCGCCTAGAGGCATCTTACATCAATGGCTTTGAGTTCTCCATTTAACTCTTCAACTGATTAATATTCTGTGTAGCCAGAAGCCAGCCTGACTCAGGGCCTGGGTTTAAAGAGCAGATGGATTATGGCCACTGCTCCTCAATTGATTCATTATTTAGGCCATTAATTTTCTTCTCACCAAAAACATCTGGCGTCTGATGCTTGGGGATAAACTGACATTAGCTGCAAGCAAGTTTAATAACAGGTTCATCATCTATGATTGCAGGTTAAAACCACAGACAAGAGTTCAGAAAGTGTGCAAGTATTTCAAGGGAAAGGACATTGTATAATCTGCTTGCTTTAGAAACATTCTCAGACAAAGAATTAATTTTGCTTTGTTTTGTTTTGTTTCAATGAAATCCCATTCACTCTTTGGCAATGTGACACCCCCAATCATTTTAATTGAGAGAATAAATATTAAAGAACTTCGCAAACTGTGAAGATAAACAAATAACATCAGTATTTTATTTAGGTCAGCAATTTGCACACTGGTGTGCTGCAAGAATTTTTAAAATATGCAATTCATGACTATTTAGTCAGGGGCACTGACCTCCTTTCTCTTAGATTGTCAAGTAAAAAAATGACAACACCCAACACAACAATAGCTGTTCAGTGTGAATGAATCAAAATTATACCTATTTTTATCAGCCTAATCAAAAATATATATATTTGCTGTGCTGCAGAATTTTAGTAATTAGTTTATATGTGCCGTGAGGTGAAAAAAGTTGAGAATTGCTGTTTTAGGTTATAGGACTGCTAATGATATATTGAATGCATTTTATTTTTATATTGTATAATTGTCCATGGTTATTGGGCAGATCATTTTCATCTCCAGTACTACTAAATCACGTTTTGCTCATTAAGCTGACCCTTGTCAAACTAGTGAAAAGGTACCTACTACAACTCTATCACCCCTTTCTTTTTCTTTTTTTTTCTTTCTCCAGGGCTAAAGCTCCTTCCTTTTTAGTGTTTCATCAACATTTGCTATCATAACACTAACTTGGGGAAAAGTTCTGATATTAGTCATTCACATCTTAGTATAAATTTGACCTCTCTCTTGTAAAGGATTTGTAGTTCACAGCTAATATTTCACTGTGAAATGAAAGGACTCTGCCATAGGAAATTAGATTGCTAGTAAAGGGATAAAATATATGTGATCACACATATTTGTATACTTTTCTGTCATGGGGTTCTTCCTGCCATCTCTGAAAACACACTTGCATAGATGGCTGTCTATGTTGCCTCTGTGCCTAGCTGTCTGTATTGGCTGCAGGCAGGTGTTTGGCACCAATTTATAAGAAGTCAAATGCCCAGATTAGTTGCCAAAAATAAACAGTTGTGTGGGTGGACCTAGCAAGAAATTCACAACAGACATCTGGCTTGGACCATCCCTGTGGGCTACAGCTTCAACATGTTTCATCCCACTACTCCTCTGTTCCATGCAATGCTTGCTGGAAACCCGCCCAAAGGTGAATTGACTAAGAAGGGTGAATGAGCCTACACTGATCAGCCTCAGAGTTGTAAACCAGCACAGCCCCCAACTTCTAATTCAGCAGAAGCTGTGTGAGTCAATGACAAGAATTATTCACTAGGCTAGTAAAGTCCCAATAGGAATGACTAGTTAGTTTGAAGGGTTTGTATCCCAAGTAGAGTGGACTTTGCTCCCAATTCTCTTTGAAAAGAGATAAAGGGGATCCCTGCTTTCTCCTTCCTCTCACAGGTCCTTTATTTCTTTCTTATACCCTGTGTTTTGATAGTTTTTTTTTCAGGGCAACAATGTTCTGACAAGTGGCAGCCCTTAAAATGCATGGTACAAGTGAAGGATGGCAACCACACCTGTGTTTTGGTGCTAAAGTCTAAAGGGGTGTTTTAGAGACTGGAACAGACAAAGTCATTTCGGAGGCAAAGTTTAGTCAATTGGTCTTTTTGGCAGTTGGACTAATTTCTCCTCTCCAGTTCTTCTGACCACTGTTTATCACTGAGCACCCCATTTGCACCTCTTCCTGCCACTTATGGAATTTTCAGAGTTGCTGAACTGTCTTAGTGTTGTGGCGAAGAATAAATCCCAGATTTAGAGATTTCATACATCAGTTCAGCTTCAAGAAAGGATTATTTTACCAACATTGCCTGCAAGGCTGTGCATATTCTATTCTGCAAAATAATTAGATATTTAATGCTATCTACTTATACCTGGTACAAGAAATGTTATTTTAACACCAAACAAGTAACATAGACAAAATCTTGGGTAAAAATACCACTCACTTAATTGTTCATATTTTTCATGTTTCACTTTGACACAGGTCTTTTGGGGTCTAGATGAGAACTGGCATTAGGAACCAGTGGTGCAGGCATCATCTAGATTCTCAGTAGGCACAGAAGCATAGGTCATGGGATTTCTGCCCATGATATTTATGTCCACAGTTTGCTTAAAATGCTGTATTGGCTGGTGAATTCAAATGTCCTTTACACATTAAGTTGTTATTAACATGAGTGGCATTGCTCATGAATCTTCATTGATGTGGGTGTGTATGTGTTGTGATTTGAAGAGTGCTTTGGAAAACACTTCTCCTGGATTTGGTGCATCCTTATTTAAATTCTTCCATCAAACATTCACTTGTTGGTGCCAAAAACAAATATTCTGTAAAACTAGAAATATCTCTGGAAAGTTAATTTTATACTATGAAATGTTATCAGTGGTTTCTACTTTTAAAAAATTCTCACCTAAGAATATGTTCATTGATTATTTTTTTTTTTTTTTGAGAGCGAGAGAGAGAAACATTGATGATTGGTTGTCTCCCATTTGCACACTGACTGGGGATCACACCTGCAACCTTTTGGTGTATGGGATGACACTTCAACCAATGGAGCCATCTGGCCAAGGCAGTAGCTTCTACTTTTCAGTCAAATGCTGCCCTCCCCAATATTAGCTCCAGCAAAGGCATCAAAGGAATGAAAGCTCTAAAGATCTGAGGGCAGGTTGAAGGCCTGAAGGGTAATGCTGGAACATGGAAGACAAGGACAGAGCTCTGACGGGCATAGCCATAAAGTCTGAGTGTTCTAGGTACCTAGAAGGCAAAGTATTGGAGGTTTCAGAAATGATATCAGACATTACTAATATAAGTTTTAACTTTTCTTAGGGCATTATGACTATAGACCAAATCTTGAAGTCCCCACTTTTTAGAGTACAATAAGTTCTCACTTAATGTTGTCCATAACTTTTTGGAAACTGAGAGTTTAAGTTAAACAAAAAACAAAACCAATTGTGCTTTAAGCTAGTAGACATAAGCAAGAGTTAAGTTGCTTATGTCTTAAGTTGCTGTATGACACAGAATATTTCTGGTTACAAAAATGTCACCAAACTTCTAAATAAATTAATACCCTGAATACTTCTAACACTAAACATTGAAGAATATAACATACACCTCCATTTAAGAAATATTAATAAAGACAAGTAAGGCAATTATTTTCTAACCTGCTTATTCCAGTTCAGGGTTGCAGGTAGCCCAAGCCTATCCAGGCAGTTCAGGGTGCAAGATGGGAACCGACCCCGGACAGGATGGCATTTCACTGCAGGAAGCCCTCAAACACACACCCATACTCATTCATACTGGGGCAACTTAGACAAGCTAATTAACATAATGTGAACATATTTAGGTTATGGAAGGAAACTGTGTACCAGGAGTAAAGCCACACAGACATGGGGAGAACATGCAAACTCCATGCAAGCAATGGCCTTGCCAGAAATTTATTTATTTTTTCTCATCAACAATATAACAAAATAATGTTGAATGAAATGCCATTATTCTAGGAACTTTTCTATCTTCTACTTTTTATTTATTTACTCTATCCCCTATTACTCTTATCCCACATATTTATAGAATATGTGATATTAATGAGTAGTATCCCTTCTGACAACATAATAGTTGTGTACCTATGGTATAGCAGGATTGGCACAGCTAATGGTAGCCCTTCCTAATGAACCTAGCTGGGGATCAGCCTACCATTGGTACGACAGCTCTTAAGATAACTATATACTTCTGTGTCCAATGTTAGTTCTCATTTTTAGAGATTTACACAAAGTACTTTATAACCCTGAGCAGGAGGAATGTTTATTCTTGTTGACTTTACCTCCTATGTGTGCTAAACTCAATAGTGGGGGTACATGGATATCAACCCAATTTCAGTGAAGGCAATTTGCCTTGTACCTTGCTTTAGTTAATTGATATTTGGTCACACGTACAACTCTGAAAAAATGACTCTTTACCAAGATGAGAAAACCACCTTTATATCTTTTACATACCCCTTTGTTTATCTTATCAGAAACTTGAGAACCTGGTCTTGCCATGACCTCTTGGTTCTCATGGGATGGGTGAGTATGTAAGTCATACTGTGAGTTGACCATATTCATTAAGCCTTACTGCTCCATGAAAGTGTCTTAATATCTTATTGATTCTAATTAGTACCTAGTATATTGTTGCCATTCAATATAAGCTGTTACATCTCATCAAAATGAGGGTTACACTCATAATGGTCTGATGTAATTCCCTAGGCAGTTGGGAAGAGAAAATAAAATCATCCAGCTACTATGTGGTAAAGTAGTCACATTCACTTTAGTACAAAATGATGCACTGTTTATCATGCGATTTCTTTACACTCTCCAGATTCTACCCAACAAAGGGGGTCGGTGGGGTGGGGGAGGAAGGGAAGTGCCTCTTCTGGCTGAAGTTGACTCTCCCGAGAATGTGGCAAATTAGAATGATGGAACAAAACTTTCAAGAATTGTCTCTTTTCCAAGTACGTTCTGTGAGCTTTGTCAGTCCTTCTCTTTCCACCCATAACTACTATGGATGAGCTGTTAATTCTCAGTACCTAAATTCAAATATAACCCAATTTTCTGGAAGTCCTTTTTATTTTGGGATCCCATGCAATGTGTCATAATATTAAACTTATTAGTCAGGTTAAATTTGCCAGATAAAATATAGAACATTCTTGCTGGAACATTTGGGATCATATGTGAGTGTATACGTGGGCATAGACTTATTTACTTCAAATGTTCACTTGTATCCTTTTTAAACAAGCAATACTTACTCACTGAAGAAATTCAAAACTGTAGATCCACCAATAGAGTAAATAAAAAATCATTCATAATTTTACTACCTAATAATAACTCTAGTTAATATTTTGAAAAAAAAAAGATAAAGAACATTCTGGGTTTTTATTTGCTAAATTCTGGCAATCCTAGAAAGAGAGAATGTGTAGCAGTGTAGTTCATATTCCGGCTTTGGCATATAGTAGTTACATAACCTTATTAAAATCGCTCACTTCCTCTAAGCCTCAGTGTCTTCAACTGTAAATGGACATGAGGATAACATTTAGTTTATTCAGTTGTCTTAGAATAAATTAGACCATTCATGTAAATTGGTTAGTCCAATGCTCAATAACGGTTTCTTAGAATTTTATTTTATTATTTTAAAATTATTTTATTGTTGTTCAATTACAGTTGTCTGCATTTTCTCCCCACCATTCCCCCCCTACCCCAGCCAAAACCACCTAACTGTTTTTTCATTGAGTGTGCCTGCCTATATTAACTACTTCTGAAGGATATTTCAAAGCACCAAGGATTATAACTCTGAAGTAAACAAGAGATAATACCCGAGAAACTTTAGGAGAGAATTTAGTGAATGTTGCTCTCTGGCAGGCTCTGCTAACTGCTTGAGTTTCTGAGAACAAAGTCACTACTATAGCAATGTTTGCTCAGTCTTGGAATGGCCTTCTTCAAGTATTTGAAGTAGACAAGTAATTTAAGCTTACTAAAACACAATTTGGAGTCATGCTCTGATAGCAAAGTCACCATGTTTATCTGAGCTTTTCTTCTAAAAGACAATGCAATGGTCCAGAATTCATTATTGCCTGTTTCTTTTCTGTAAGAATAATTTACCTCCGTGTTTCTCAACCCTCTCCTTCATGCACTCATACTTACCTCATAACTGTAATACCACCATATTAGTGTGCTAGGGCTCCCTTCACAAGGTACCAAAGACTATGTGGCTTAAACACAAATGTTATTTTCTCACAGTTCTGGAAGCTAGAAGTGCAAGATCAAGAGGCCAGCAGGTTTGGTTTCTTCTGAAGCTTTATTCCTTGGCTTTTAGGTCGCCACTTTCTTGCTGTGTCTTCACAAGATCTTCCTTCTGTGTGTGGGTCCATATTATTGTTCCTTGGGTCCAAATTTCTTCTGCTGACAAGGACAGCAGTGAGATGAGATTAGGATACATTTCAGCCTCATTTTTGAATGATTTTAAAAAATATATATTTTTAAATTTTTTATTGAATATGTTAGGGTGATATGGGTTAAAATTATATAGTTTCAGGTGTTCAATTTTACAAACATATCATCTGAATGTTGTATTGTGTGTTCACCACCCCAAGTTAAGTCTCAGTGCATCACCAGTTGTTCCCCCTTTACCCTTTTCTACCTCCCCCACCCTCTTTCCTTCTGGTCATCACCATACTGTTGCTGTCTGTGTCTATCAGGGTTTTGTTTTTTTCCCGCGTAATCCCTTCAGTTTTTTCACTCTGCCTTCCAAACCCATTCGCCTCTGACAGCTGTCAGTCTGTTCTCTGTATTTATGAATCTTATATCCCAGTCATTTGCCTTCTGGGAGTACATCAGAAGAAACCATAAACACTGATTCAAAAGAACATAAGCACCCCTATGTTCATTGTAATGTTATTTACAATCGCCAAGATCTGGAAGCAGCCCAAGTGTCCATCAGTAGATGAGTAGATAAAAAAGATGCAGTACATTTACACAATGGAATACTATCGGGCCATGAAAAACAAGGAAATCTTAGCTTTTGGGGCAGCATGGATGGAGCTGGAGAGCATTGTGCTGAGTGAAATAAGCCCTTCAGAGAAAGACAAATGCCATATGACCTCACTTATATGTGGAACATAATGAACAGAATAAGTGGATGAACAAAATAGCCTCATTTTAATCATGTTTTTAAAGGCCCTGTCTCCAAACACAGCCACATTCGAAGTACTGAGGTTTACAGCTTCAATATGTGAATTATGTGGAGAACAATATTCAACCCACAACAACCATGAAAAGTACAGTTTATTGGCTTTTTTTAAAAGATTTTATTTATTCATTTTAGAAAGGGATGGGAGGGAGAGAGAGAGACAGAGAGAGAGAGAGAGAGAGAAAGAGAGAGAGAGAGAGAGAGAGAGAGAGAAACATCAATGTGCAGTTGCTGGGGGTTATGGCCTGCAACCCAGGAATGTACCTTGTCTGGGAATCGAACTTGTGACGCTTTGATTCCCAGCCCGGGCTCAATCCACTGAGCTACACCAGCCAGGGCTGGTTTATTGGCTTTTGATTCTCACTGCTTTACATTGCTCAGAAGACAAGAACATAGTTTAGATGGAGGAAGCTTTTTGGTATCTTGGCAAAAACATGTTATCTTCTCTAAACACAGTGCTGGTTACTACTGCATGGAAATAGCCATTGAAATAATAAATTCATGCCAGAATAATTAACCCATGTTTCATTTGTTTTAGGATGCTGGTGACCAGATCATATTTTTATCATTGTATTCTCTTTTTTTTTGTTTGATTTAAGTAGATTTTACTTTTTAGAACCGTTAGTTTCACAGTAAAATTGAATGGAAAGTACAGAGAGTTTTCACATCCTCCGCCCCATCCTCTGCATTGCTTCCGTCACTATCAACACTTTGCAACAGAATGATGCATTTGTTACAATCAATCAACCTAAATGAACACATAATTATCATCCTAAATCCTAAGTGTATATAGGGTTCATTTTTGGCACTGAGCATTCTATAGGTTTTAACACACGCATAATGTCACATAGCCACCATTATAGTATCGTACAGAATAGTTTCACTGCCCCAAAAATCCCCTGGGCTCTTCCTACTCATCTCTCCCTCTCCCTAACCACTAACAACCACATCTTTTTACTGTCTCCATAATTTTGACTTTTCTACAATGTTATATAATTCAAATTATATAGTATGTACCCTTTTAAGATCGGATTCTTTCAGTTAGTAACATTCATTTAAGGTTTCCGTGTCTTTTCTTGGCTCAACAGAGCTTTTCATTTTAGCAATGAATGATATTCCATTGTCTGGATGAACCAACACTTATTTATCCATGTACCTACTGAAGGACATGTTGGTTGTTTCCAAGTTTTGACAACTATAACAAAATTGCTGTAAATGTCTATGTGCAGGTTTCTGTGTGGACATAAGTTTTCAACTTATTTGGATAAAAACCAAGGAGTATAAGTACTGCATTGTATAGTAATAGCATATTTAATTTTGTAAGAAACTGCCAAATAGTCACATTATTTACTTTATTTTATATTTTTATAAATAAATATCAGAATATAAAGACAAACTATGATACCACAAACACCATGTTCAGAATGTATCCATAATATATATGGGTCTAGAGTCTAAAAGCATTGTATAAAATTTGGGCACAATATTTTATATTTATGTAGTTTGAATATAAATAACCACAGGTAGCTTTGTTAATGAAAAGAGACCATAATAATGTGGGTATGATGAGTCAATATGGTTGTACTTGTTAAAATAATTTTTTTAAAGATTTTATTTATTTATTTTTAGAGAGAGAAGGAAGGGAGGGAGAGAGAGAGAGAGAAACATCAATGTGCGGTTGCTGGGGGTTATGGCCTGCAACCCAGGCATGTACCCTGGCTGGGAATTGAACCTGGGACACTTTGGTTCCCAGCCCGCGCTCAATCCACTGAGCTACGCCAGCCAGGTGTTAAAATAATTTTAAAGATAAACTTAAAATGCATTGAAGTATAATAAGTTAGGCAATTTAAATTATTCATCTATCTTTATATATGTTTTAAATTTTTTAAATCCATTGTCATTGGTCCTCATATTTTGATAGCTAAAGAAAATGATGGAGAAGTAATTTTTCCCTTTCAAGGTCAAACTGGGGCCAGAATCCAGGTCCTTTGATAAGTCAGCTCTATAGTCTTTCAATGTTCATTGATGATTTCACTATTCTGAGAAAACTTGATTCCCAAGAACTATAACTTTTAGCAGATGTTCTCATTCTAAATTCATGCAACATAAAGACACAGAAGATATATGATTTTCCCATGCACACATAGAACCTAAAAAATCTCAAATGTATTTTTGTCTTTTCTTTGGAGGAAAAATGAATTATTTTATACAAAATACAGAGAAACAAAAGTATGGTACTTTGATTTGACATGAGATCTTAATTCATGACTTTGCTGGGTTTCCATGTCAAAGACAGAGAAATTTTTGGTATATAATTGAAGCATTATGAAAAGTATTAGATTTAAACTCAGTCAATGAAAAGGTTATAGTGAAAATATTATGTGGGCTGGTACATTTCTTTAAAACATCATTCCCTCCATTAAAAGATCCTTAGAGTCACTACTTGGCAAATTGATCTGCTCCCCCCAAATTATCTAAATACAATTGTGATTAGATTACAACGAGGAAAGTGATGGTGGCACTGTAGCAGTAAATGTGTCCACAATGCTGGCCTAATCAGATGATAAAGCAATTATCATTAGTAGACTATCTTCTTTGTGAAGAATATGCTATTAAATGTTTATAATTAATTAAAATAAATCAGATAAATATCTCTTTTTAGTGCCTGTAAAGAACATAAATATTGTAGTTAAACTCCATGTGTCATTTTTTATATCTTAAATTTGAGCTAGCTTATATTTGCATGAATGTGCACAGACACCCCTCCCACGAGACACAGACACATATGCATGCAGTTACTGGGTTGGCCAGAAAGTTCGTTTAGTTCCATAAAATAAAAGACACATGTTTAATTTTCAGCAATAACTTTATTGATCTGGATATTTTAAGTACGTCACCTCTCTCCCACATGCTTTGACGTTGATTGTTTTCAATGAATGTCTCGATTTAAGGGCTATCAACTGCAACTGGTATACCCAACTGTGGAGCAACATCCAGTGAGGAATCTCCAGCACAAAACTTCACAAACCACTTTGACATGTTCCATCAGTCACAGCATGTTCTCCATACACAGTGCAAATCTTTTTTTGTGTGTTTTATCCAGTTGCCTTTTTACCTTTCTTTGAAATAATAAAGCACAATATGTCAAAATGTTGTGTATTTTCTTCCATCTTCAATATTAAAGTGGCTATACAAAAGTTCACCAATTTTCATGTTTCTTAAGAATGCATGCTGATATGACAGCTGTCACAACACAAGCTAACAAAATTGTTTCACATCAAATTAAAGACAACTTAGCATTACTACAGCCATCTTATAGAAAAAACCAAATGACCATTTTGGCCAAGCCAATACTAACATACATCCATTAAAGAACCAGCACATCTACACACATAGAATACATCAGACCGAGTAATACTAGTTGGGACTCAGTACTTTGTGGCTTTTGAAAACTTGAATCTGGAGGCAAGTAGATCTGTAAAATACCCTGTTAGAAATTATGAATAAAAATGACATTTTGCTGTGAGTAGGGTGTTTTGACCAGTTCCTGTGATTGGGGAAGGATTCACTAGAAAAATAAAAGATGCTTTCATAAAGATGATGTAGATTTATGTTTCTTGGCCAAAACCCAGTGAAATATTTCAACATGTTCTTAGAGAAAAGGTTCACAAATAAAAACAATTATTTTATTTTTTTTGCAAAGGGTCAAATCAGTATGTGTTTTAGAAGAGTTAGAGCCATTGCTTCTCGGCCTTTTGGCTAAAATCAAGTGTAGAAAAGTTAGACCCAAATTCATAATCCATTTTTCTTACGTAATGGGACTAGAGAGCTTTTGTAGAGGTAATGATGTTACACTTTTGTGTGTGTGTTTTGTTTTGTTTTGTTTTACTTTGAGCCTGAACTTGTCTAGGTAGTATTCTTTCCATTGGTTTTCAAGGCCAGTGCAAGGCAGCAATGATATAGATGAAATTGGATTAGGAGACTGCTGTGAGTTTTCATCCCAGCTGTGAGATTTACATGATAAGTAACTTTGATTCCAACTTTTCTTTCATTTATACATTGGTGATGATATCTATCTCACAGGGTTATTGTGAGGATGTCAAGATGCAAAGAGGTAAGTATATACACATACAAGGGTTCTATTTTTCTAACAATCAATCCAGTTGTTTTAAAAACCAAGTGTAAATCAAGTGAAAACAATTTTTATTATTCTGGCTAAATAATACATTTTGTATCCATATGACAAGATTTCTGAGTCTCATCTGTACTTATTTCTCAATTATGTAAGATTTTTTAAACCTTATTTTTATTGTTGCCACTATTACAGATGTCCTTATTTCCCCCCACCCTGCCCCCTCCACCCAGCCCTTCCCCCTCCCCCACCACTGCCATCACCACACTTGTCTGTGTCTGTGGGTCATGCATATATCTTCTTCAGTTAATCCCTTCCAGAGCAATTTATTTCAGACTTGAAACTCTATCTGGTCCACAATATTGACTCGTCGATCCCAGTATAATCACTTCTTCTCTTAGCTACTTCCACATTCTTTTTCTTTCACCAAGCTTTGAGGAGATAAATAGTTCTCTACAGCATTCAGGCACTCCTAGAGAAGAACAAGCATCAGTCGAGAGTGAACTAGAAAATGAAAGACAAAATGCATGATATTTCTCTCTTCTGACTACCTGCTTAATTTATTTTGACCTTGATATTGAATAAATGGGGACTCAGTGTGAAGTCCAGATCCCACTGCATCTGCTACTTGAGATCCTGGCCAATCTTTGTGAGAAACACTTTCTTGCAATCCTACAAGTTTATAATCAGGCAAGTTATTTTAATGGCGTATGTGCACATTCATGAGGACACACGTTTCTCTTTCTCTCTCTCTCTGCGTCCCTCCCTACCACCTCTCTTGTTGTAATATTAAGTTCGTAAAGCATCTTAAAAGACTTAGATTAAGTGCAGAAATCATAAGGAATATTGAAAGCACTAAAAAGGAAAAGTTGAAATTGGGAACCACGCATTACCTTAAAACTGAACACATGACTGTGGCTTCCAGCTGTGGGAAAGCTCACATCGCACGCGAGGGAAGGGGAACTTTGAATTTTAGAATGAGAGAAGTCATTTCTCTCTTAGTAGGCTACTGCAAACTCTCTGAAAGTCCAGAGATTAAACCTTACATTGTCATTTCATTAGAGACAACTTGTACTTGCACTGTTTGCTTTTTGCTTTAATAATAACTGGCCTCATTTTCCCCAGACATCATTACTGGGAAAGATTTTGTAGAAAATAGAGCTTTAATAAAGTTGCCATTAAATCAAAGAGCAATAAACAAACTGAATCAAATGAAAAGTCAGAGCTATGGAACATGTTTTATCTTTCACACTTTTCTCCCGTTCCTATTCCTCTAGTATAGTACTTAGGTATAAACCAATTGATCAGCAGGGAGCTGTTACCTTAATTATAAAATGAAACAACCTTGCTAATGTAGTCTGAAAGCCTGGTTAGTTCCCACTCCAGACTGGTAATTCTGAATGGGCTCCAAATCCAAATGCTTAGAAAATGCTGCTGTTGTCTGATTGTGATGTGAAGGTTTGAAACAGCTCTGCTGATTTGAGTCATTCTGGTTTTATTTATTTATTTATTTATTTGGAACCTCATCCCTTGCCCTTGGGGTGGAGTTGAAATGCTAACACTCCTTGGGTCCGAAGCAGCATGCACTTTCAAATAGTTCATTCCCAGGGAACCATTTGTTTGAGGAGGCTTTTTGTCTGCTCATCGGCCCTGGCCGTTAGGGCTCAGGCAGAGATGTGATGAGCCTTGCAGGAAAAATTAAAGAAGATGTAAACAGTAAATGCAGACATTTTGCAACATAGCTAAAAATAAATTGCACTACAGGCAATTATGCAAGTTTTACTGGATACATTAAAAAGACATTAAATGCACAGCTGTTTTAAGTGTCTTTTAAGCTGATAAATTAACTGTCTAATAAATTGTAAGATTTGTCAGCTAATAATGCTATTTTATCTGCTTTAACATATGCCTTCCTAGTTCATGAAGCATTATTGTAAGTGCCAAAAGGAGATAATGTGCATTTTACAGTGTTATGTCTTAAGTGGAATGGATCATTGGCCATGAAGAAGTGTGTTAATAAATCTCCTAGGCTTTGTTAATTGCACTCAATGAAGTGTCACTGTTAAAACACAAAAGATGTGATAGAGAAAGCTGAACATAATGTCTTTCAGTTTTACAATTAACAGTTCACTAGGCAAATCGACCAAAAAGACCATAATTTGTTGAAGCCTTATTAACTTATATTTTCCTAGTCAAGGTCATAATTGTGGATGGCTTTAAAGCTATGTTTTAATGCTCATCACAAAGAGTAACCTTGCTGGAGAGAAGGAACGTTTTTCCTCCGAGTGACATAAGATGCCTACCAGGTTCAAGAGAAATAAAGCAGCACCGAATCAAACATCAGTCTTTTAGAATCATTCACCATCAAGCATGTGTTTTGTCCTTGACTCGAGAAAAAAGCTATTTTGTATTGCTTGTCCCAAGATGGTAAGTAAGGGAGGGTAGTGTACACTATGAAATTCAAAGACACTACTTCAGAGGCCATTAAGTATAAGTCCTTGGCCATTAAAAAAAGTAATAATAATAAATTTAAAAAGTTTAGTTTATGTGAAGTTAATGCATTTTTTCCTTTTGAATTCAGAAAAGAGACACAAGTAGACTCAATTTGAAAACTTGACATGAAAATCTTTTTTCCTTTAAGTTTTGATTAACTTACAACAAGAGTCATTGTTGTTTGCATGTTACAGCAAGAAGTGTTTTCTTTTCCTTTTAGTGTTAGTAATGTATCCTTGATCAGTTTGATTATCTTACCAGTTTGCAATTCAAGCAGTGCATCTTTAATAATGCTGTGGCTTTAACAATGACTTTCACAAGGAGGAAACAATGAAACTATATACTTCCTTTAATATAGATGGAACTTTATCTTTTGGGCCAAGCATTACATATTTCATACATTTGTTCAAGTGTAAGATTTACAAAAATATTTAATGATGGGGTGGATTGTATATGGAAGATGGGGGAGAGGAGGGCGGGGGAGAGTAATGGGGAAAAAACAGGGCAACTGTAATGGAATAACAGTTAATAAAAATACAATCAAAAAGCAAATTTGAGGCAATTTTAGAAATTCTGCATTAGAGTCTTTGTTTAATTCCTGAGCAATTTATTTATTTATAAGCTAAATAAGAACATTCACCTCATAGGATCATTGTCAAGATCAAGAAAGGAACTTTATGTGAAAACACTTTAAAAAGCCAAGTTAGTATTAGTTATTCTCTTTCTTAATTTTTACTTGAATTTATTGGGTAACATTGGTTAATGAAATTATATAGGTTTCAGGTATACAACTCTATAATACATCTGTATGTTGTATTGTGTGTTAACTATCCCAAGTTGAGTCTTCTTCCATCACCATTTATCCTCCCTTTTTCTCTCTTGTAATTGTCATGCTGTTGTCTGTGTCTATGAGTTTTTTCTTAATCCCTTCATCTTTTTCACCCAACCCCACAACATCTCCATCTCTCTGACAGCTCATCTATCTAGTTTGTTTGTTAGTTTATTTTGTTCATTAGATTCCACACAAATGAAATCATTGTGGGTAAAAATGCTAATTGTATAATTCTATTATTCAAAGCACTTTTCTATGCACTATCTCAATTTATCTTTAGAACCATCTTTTGAAAATGGCAGGACTAGTATTTCTAAGAACAAATATTTTCTTATGTCCTGCTGAGTATAAGGAGTATTTAGAGGTTATAATTCTATAACCAAGTATGATACAGAATAAATAAATTTAAAAGTTATTATCTAGTTGTATAATCATACTGGCATTTCAGGAGAGATAATGGCAGTGCAGGGAAGTGAAATCTTCCTAAGCCTACTCAGTGAGGTTGGGGGCGGAAACCCCAAGCCTTCAAATATATTTCAGCTCTAAAAACCCCTTGTGGTTGTGAAACTAATCCCCTAATTGTCAGTCCAATGCTCCTTCACATGCCCACACGGCTTCACTTAGACCACACAGAAAATGAAAATGAAATAGGTCAAATGTTAGAAACCATTGTGGGAGTTCTAAAATCTATGTTGATATTAGGACTAGGTTGGCTAGGAGGACAAGAGTGAAAGAACTTCAAATCTTTTGTGTTACATTCACTAAAACTATTTGAGTAGGGCTGTCTCAGATAGCTTCATTTATGGCCAGACCACCCCAAAGAAGTAGGAAGTCCTCATTATCCTCACCACCAATCCTCTTTGTGACTGAGCATGAATAGGATGATTTGATCTTAAGTGGAGATTATACAGTGTGCTATGCCAGCCAGTCTTCAAATGAGCTTAAAAGAAGCTTTTAAAGATTATAAATCATCATTAGTGGAAACTAGATTGTTTGGGAGTGGTTTTTGTCCCCTTAAACTCCACAACATTTTGATCACTTTTCTCTTTGAACTGCAGCTTCTACTTGAAGTTAGGAACTGCAAGGAAAGAAATACCATTGGTTCTTTTATTGATGTCTTGATATTCATGTGTAGAAAAGAAAAAATATCAAAAGTTATCCAGGTTGCATGAGATTTCTAAGTGCATGACTGCTGTGCACACAGTTGAGAAAGTTAGAAGTATCTAAACTTCTAAATACAGTCAAGTGAAAAAAGTATGTACCATATTGACCTCAACATAAGAGTTATATGTTTTAAACAAAATGAATTAGAAGGAAATACATCAAGAAACCTGGAAAGATAAAAAGATAGAAAGGGATAGAGGGAGAGGAAGAGGGAGAATAAGGAAGGAAGGAATGAAGGAAGGAAGGAGGAAGGAAGGAAGGAAGGGGGGAAGGGAGGGAGGAAGGGAGGGAGAAATATAAGGAATAGATTTAATATAAGGAATATAAGGAATGCCTTATATTAAAAGATGAGACGTGCACATCTTTGGAGGCATTATTGATGGTCAGTGTCAATATTCCCATAAAATGTGTAAAATATTTCAGATTGTAGCAAACCCAAAAGTTGTATCTTCCCCAAACACCAGTTTAAGTTCCAAGGTATAGTAATAATAATAATAATTAATAATTTTTGAGGGCTTACTACATTGTAGGTACTAGTGTAAGAAGTTTGCTTATATTAGCTCATTTAATTTGGCAATAACATAATGGGACAGGTTATATAATTATGTTTCACTTAACAGATGTTAAAATATAAAGACACGAAGGTTAAATAACTTAATCTATATTACAAAGCTAGCTTAGCCTCAATACACATGAAAAAAGAACATAAGGGTATTTATTAACAGTAAGTTCACTGTTGCAACAAAAAGTCAACTAATGTCTGGAGGAGCTATCAGGGTTATATTGGGCATGCAGTTCAAATGCACTTGCTTCCCCCCAAAGATAATACATATGCTTTGTTATAATAACTTTTAATATTTTTATTATTGCAGGGAATGCATATATTCTTCATAGACAATTTAAAAAATAGATATATGAAATTATAAAAATAATTGAAAGGTCCATATTCCACATCCAGCAAAAAGTAACCATTACAATCATGTACACATACCACGCCACACACAATGGTGCCCCTGAGTAAAACGTGTAAAGCATAGCCTAGCCACAATACATGTGAAAAAAACCCTGAAGGGTGTTTATTAACAATAAGTACAATGTCAGAAAGAAGAAGGGAGTATCTTGGCTTCTAGGATGTGAAGGCAATCTTTAAGAAGAGGAAATTTTCTAAAAGAAAGAAGGTGATAGGCTTGCACTAGTTGATATTACTTCACCTGGAAAACTATGTTTAGTTATGGGTACCAGCCAGGATATTGACAAATGAGAGTCTATTTTTAAGGAAATGTCTGAAATAGTATAGGGATGTGAAAGCATGTCAGAGTAGGAAAAATTGATAGAACTTAGAACTAAGAATGCTAACAAATTCAAGTACCTTTAATTTCTTTATTTAAATAGCTGAAAAACTGTTATATGAAAGCAATATAACCTATATTACAACAAGTTAAAACAAAGAAGTTCAGTGATCATGAGGAGAACAAATGTAGAACTTATGACCTGAGAAATTACTAAGTTCTCTGTTAATAAAAGTGATCAAGCAATACTACTGCACATTGACACATTTAGCATGTTCTAGAGGGGATTCAAGGTTTGAAGGAAAGCACTGAAGAGTCTCGTCTTAGTCCAATTTGGGCTGCTATGACAAACACATCATAGACCAAATAACTTAAACAATAGAAATGTATTTTTCACAGTTCTTGAGGGTGTAAACCTGAGATTACGTTTCCAGCATATTCAGTGCCTAGTGAAGGTTCACATTCTGGTTCATAGATGGTGCCTTCTCACTGAGTCCTCAAATGCAGAAGGGGCAATGGAGCTCTCTGGGTCTCTGTTACAAGGACACTAATACCATAGACATGAACCCAACCTTCATGATCTTAATACTTTCCAAAGGCCCAACCTCCAAATACCATGACACCTAGGATGAAGTTTCAACATATGAATTTGGGCAGGAAACAAATATCCAGTCTGTAACAAGTCTCAAATTCCCCTTCTTTTGTCTGAATCTATTATACACAAATTCTTGAGCCTTAGGTAATTGAAGACCTGGAAACTTGGGGGCGGGGTCCCTCTGCAAAATTTTGAGGATGATCTATCTTATTTTTCGATACTTGTTTCCTCTGCTAAGATCTTTCACTGTTGCCTTTGGCTGTCCAATAAACCCCACTCTTACCTCATCTACCATTAGGAGCTCAGGTAGATCTCGTGCTTGTTAATTTCCTAGACTTCTGCCCTAGTCTTATTTTCTATTTCTTCAGACACTACCAATTCAGACAATAATCCAAGGAAATCGTGTAATAATGGGTTAATGGTTTTTCTAAAAAGATAAAATATGTGCTTTCTGACCTTGGCTGGGTAGCTCACTTGGTTAGAGTATCATCTTGATACACCAAGGTTGCATGTTCAATCTCTTGTCAAGACACACACAAGAAGCAACCAACAAACACCTGAATGAGTGGAACAACAAACTGATGTCTCTCTGTCCCTTCCTATGTATCTCTAAATTCAATTAAAAAATATGTGTGTCCTTTCCCCATACAGTCATTCAAAGGATGTAAGGCAGTTTCAGAATGGAGTCACACACCTCTGTTTATTGCAGGTCCTTAAAGAAGGGTTGAGAAATTAAAGGAAATATGCCACAGAATGAGAGTTGTGAAAGGTGCTTTATTCATATATTTCCTCTAACATATTTTCTCTATCAGTCATCATATCCAGAATGGAAGTCCAGAGAGAGCCTCAATATATCTAGTGGAAGTTTGTGGAATCTTCTTTATCAACAATAATATCAACCTTTTGCAATACTAATCATGCCCTTGGTTATTGTAATATGCAAAGCCCTTCCAAGGTAATCTCATATCAGTCTTTCAAAGTTCTTTGAGGTAGATGAGATGGGAGGAATTATTCAAATTTTATAAATGAGAAATTTGAGGTTCAGAGTCTTTAAATAATTGTCTTACATTATCTTTGCCTAATTGTGGACAGAACAAAGAAAAAATAAATTTACATATTCGAAAGCATTGTTTAGTGGTATTTTTGATAATAATTTTAATATTAAAAACAAACATTTATTGAGTGCTTATTATGCAACTAACCCTACAATAGGGAATTTATACATATTGTCTCATTGAATCCTTTGGAAAACACCATGATGCAGGCATTATCATGCCAGTGCTATATCTGTGGAAACTGAGGCTCATAGAGATTACTGAGACTACATATTTAGTAAATGGGCGAGCTAGGATTTTAGGCAAAATTTGTCTGAATATTAATCCCCTATTGTTTTCTCTTTAAAGCCACCATCTGTGTGTCACACCGGTTCTAGAATAAGTTGTTTACTTTTAAGCTCTGCATTTCCAATTTGACCTTCTCTCTTCAATCATTTGTTAAATTCACACACAGCATTAATTTCTTAGTTTAATAGCTGTTATTTAATCATCAAAATAGACACCCTTAGTTTTAAAAATATTTAAAACAGATAATACATATGTAAATGCATAAATATATATTACGTAATATATGAGGCATATGTTAAAAATCAAAGAATACAAAAAGGAAGAGAGTAAAAAGCAAGTATCTCTTTCATAAATGAACTCCCATCCCTGAGTTTTCCAGTAACCACACCCTTCCTGCTACCATCCTGCTTCAAAAATAACCACTCTTACTAGTTTTGGGTGTATCCATCCAAGGATATTGTTTTTGTGTTTATATAATTGTATGTATACATGTACATATGCATGTACTATATGAATATAAATTTAAATACCAATGTGCAACTGTACATGATATATATGAACACATGCACGAGAAGTAGAATTGTTGGGGCTTACGATAAGCATATTTTTTTACTTTGATAGGTATTGCTAAGTTATCCTCCAAAGAAGTTATGTCAATTTAAGTCCTACCAACATCTGTGAGAATGCCTGTTTTCTTGCAGCCTTTACAACACAGTATATAATCAAAAATTTTATTTATTTTTTAAATAACATTTTTTATTTTTTAAAAGATTTTACTTATTTGTTAGAGGGGAAGGGAGAGACAAAGAGAGGGAGAGAAACATCAATGTGTGGTTGCCTCTCACGCCCCCCCAACTGGGGACCTCAACCACAAGTCAGTCATGTGCCCTGAATGGGAATCGAACCAACAACTCTTTGGTTCATAGGCTGATGCTCAGTCCACTGAGCCACACTGGCCAGAACTTGTATATGCTTCTTATTATTGATATTGTGCTTTATTTCATATGTTTAAACACCATTTGCATTCTTCTATGAATTGTCTTTATATGTGTTCTGCTTATTTTTGTATAGGGGTTGTTGGCTTTTCTTATTGATTTTTAGAATTACGGGTATAATAAACATATAGTACCTTGACACATGTATATTTTACATTCTGTTTTCTCCTTGTAATTTGCATTTTATGGTATATTATTCAATGCACATAATACAGGATATAATAAAGTCCCATTTATTAAATTTTAAAAATTGTTTTTAGGTTTTGTTTGCTGCTTTAAAAAGTCTTAAGTGGTCCAGGATTATTTAAATAAATTCACTTTATTTTATTCTAGATCTTTTATAATAATCACCCTTAAAAAGCCAGATTTGTGAATGAACTGTGACCAAAGCATAATTTGACCTCAAAGAAATTATTGGAACTGTTTCACATTTTTAGCAAACAAAAAAGCAATTATTGAAATATATGCATGATATATCAATTTTAATTCAGTTACTTATTAGGAAAGGCTTAGCCAAAATTTGGGAAACATGAAAAAGTAAACTAGACAAAGGAAACTTTAGTTAGAATCATGAATGCAGGATAAAGAGAGACAAACAAAAGACTTCTCACACCAGACAGTAAAAGAGAAATTGCGTGTCCATCTAATTGTAAATAAATGGTCAGAAGTATTGCTGAAAGGTGCTAAAGGTGGCATCAGGATTGGGAGTGACAATAAGCATTGGATAGCGGGATTTCTGCCATGCTCAAACTAATTTACTTCTTCACAGAGAAGTTCATCCCACTGACAGAACTGTTTTCCAGAGATAAAAGATGGAGGCTCTCACACTAAATTAAGGATACATGAAGCATGCATGTATTTCCTCCTGCTAAACTCTGAAGGGTTTGCCTGTTGGCAGAAATGACCCATTATGACTTAAACAGATATCCATCTGTAATACATTAAATAAATTAAAGGCTGAAATTACTTAACTGATGCTCAATATATTTGCCGAAACAATAAGCTTTGAGAAAAGTGGATGCAGCTTTATTTCCCTAGGAAATTTCAATAATTCATTCAGTAGATGAATGCAAACCAATTTTAGTGCAATGTAGCTAGTAGGCAAGACACTCAATTTCAGGAATGTGAAGAATGCTGCTTTATTTTGGTATAATCATGGTCTCCCTAAAAGCCCTTTTCCCCCCTTAAAGATTGTCAAATTATCCGTGTTTCTTTCTTTACACTTCACATCCAATGCAGATTAGTACAAAAAGCTTCGATTTATCTGAATAATTTTGCCCCATCATTCACAATAAAGATGAAAGCCAGCAGATGGGAAGAATACACACAGTAGTTCTATGAATGGCTCAAGTGTATTACAGCTGAAGGGAAAGGTGTTTCTGAATTTGCAGCTCCTGCCTCCACATTGTTCATAGCCTCTCTGATACCAAACAAGATGGTGTTAGAAAGTGGGCATGAACAGCAAAGAATGGGAAAAGCAGAGAAAAATATATGCAAAAGGAGACTTATTTTATTAGGGACTGACCCAGAGAAAAATGTTAAATTGGTAAGGTGTATCTTTGCTGTATGTCCCAGCCTCCTTTATGCTGTTACTTGGTCCCTCCTATTGCTTTTGTATGTTAGTAGCTGTGAAGGCAACTTCTGCTGGGAAAAAGCTGCTGAATTAACATCACCTTAAATGACCACAAGATGCATGTATATAAGGTCCATCAAAGCCACAAGACCAAGGCTGATCCATAGCCTAGTTTAGGGAATAAGGCCATGAGCTTTGGAATAAAACACAGTCTCCACAACATTCTATCTTTGTGAACTCAGAGGAATAGCTAATTCTTTCTGATGCTCTAATTCCTCAGTTTTTGATTGGGGTACTTAATTCACAGGGATGTTCTGATAATTAAATTAGAAAATATATAAAATTGCCTAAATTGCTTGGTATATAATATACATGGAATAAATGCTGACTATTGCTATTTGGTTATTTTTCCCTCAATGCTGCAATGTGTAACTGTCTAACTCAGTGCCTAGAACATAGTGAGTACTCAAATGAATGGTAGTTGAATCTGAAAGCCATGTGATTACTGTTTCACACTAAAATGTTAACAATTTAGTTGATTTGTTTAGGGTGAAACGAATTAGATTTTTATTCCTTTATAGGAAAAATTCATTTGGATGCTAATACCTTAATTCAAACTCATAAATCATTAACAGTGCATATTCTAAATACATACCTGGGCAGAGAAGTTAAGACTTGGAGACCTTTGCTCTATCTATCAGGTCCCAACAAAAGCTTATGATGGAAAAGTAGAATCTTTGTGATTAGAGGCATGGAATTTGGATTTAAAATGACTTGGAGTTAAGTCCTGGCTCCATCACTTTCTAGCTATGTAACCTTGGGTAAGTCACTTAATATTTCTGAGCCTCAGGCCTGAACTCAAAGCATGCTCTTTTTATTGTTATTAGTTGAGACACAATATTGTCTTTACTAAAAACTTTAAACATAGGGCACAGAAATTCTATAGTGTAAGCAAACCCCGTAAAATGGATCCAAATGAAAGAAATGGCTAACCAGTCTTAATAAGTATAATAGAGTGCATCTCAATTAAAGCACAGATACATGGGGTTATATGTTTATAACACTATGTACATATGGATATACCTCCTGAAGCCCTTCACAAGTATCTTTATAATATTGCACTTTCAAATCATAGTAAATGTATTTCCTAATAATCATCACAGGGTAGAATTTAATTTAGTAATGTGAGGGAATTCTTAAAAGCAATAACACTCCTTTCAGATACTCCTAATAACCTGAGATTCTAGTACAAATGTACTAACACTAAATGTCCAAAACAAAAAAAAAAACAACAAAAAAAGAAAAAACTCCATCATTCTGGTCTTTAGGCCTTGGCATGGGTCAAAAGCTAATTGTAGTTTAAAATGCATGCATTTCAATTTAAGTAGTCTGAAAGCCAAAGGCCTTTCTAAAATCCAGTGATGCTATACAATGTCTTAACACTAGAATCTAGTACTTATCTGTGCTTTACAACACATTTTATTTCCCTCTCACAAACCTCTGTATTTTACCTACTTTAGTAACTGTTTTGCTTCTCAAAGATAAAATTTAAAGTGTTTTTTTTTTTGTAAATAGCACTTTAGTGTTGAGAGTTACAAGGTGTTTCAAAACTGGGGACTACATTTTCTCTCCTTAGCAAGTAAAATGTGAATAAATAGTGAGCATAGGGAGTAACATGATAAACTCCTACTTTCAAACATTGTCACCCTGTCAATTTAACCAAAAGACAGGGCATCAGCCATTATATTACTTTTTCCCATTGATCCAGTAAAAGTATATTAGATCATATTCCTCATTTTGTCTGCAAATGTCACTAAAGGTAACCTCATTGATATGTATAGATGAATTAAGCATAATGATTCAGTACACAGCTTGTTCATGATATGTTGGCACCATCATTGAAGCAACTCTGCAGCTTAATCAGTTCTTTAATTTCTATAAGTTAAGTAGTACAGCTAAATTATCTCCATTTCAAACTGGAAAAACTAAACCATATAAAATTGTCTTGTACCTTGCAGAGCATCTCTTCTGCAGTAAATCCTGAGGTGGAAGACACAGAGATGAATCAAGACATGATCCTTGTCCTAGAGGATTTCAGAGACTCATGAATGAGAAAAATTTATAAAGATGTTTAAAGACTTAGTAGTAATGTGGAAAGTATTATGACAGGATTATGCCTCAAGTGTTATGGAACCCCAGAGGAGGAAACGTTTTTTTAATTGAATGAAAATTCTTAAAGATTTAGTAAAGGGACATTACAGCAAAAGCAACGGGAAAGAGATGTAAAGGTAGATAAGTAAGTAATGAACACGATATTTAAAAAACTATAAATTATTTGGTGGAGGCTGAAGTTAGGGCAGGTTTCTTGGGCATGTGACCAGTGTACTTGCACACAACCCCCTACTTAGAATGACCCTATGCTTGATTTAATAATCTGTTATCACTATTTTCAAATTATTAATATATTTTTTTAAAGTTTTGCACAAATTGCATAGCTAGACCTGGTGGCACTGAAAGGTGACTATGAGGAGACTGTTGAGAAAAAAAAAGTTGGATTAGGTTCCACTTAAAGCAAGCAAAATAGAACCATAGACATTGAAACTAAGAACAATCTGACAGTAACCAGAGGAGAGGGGTGAGGAGATAATGGGGGCAAAGGGGGAAGGGTTTTCAGGAACAACTATAAAGGACACATGGACAAAACCAAGGGGGGTGGAAGCAGGGGATGGAGGTGGGGATGGTTGGGGTGGGGGGCGTGGTGGAGGGTAAATGCAGACAACTGTACTTGAACAACAGTAAAATAATTTTTTAAAAAAAGAAGCTGGAAATATGGTATCCAAGGGCCCATTCTTGAAGGTTACTTTAATCTCTGATAAAAAGGGTTATAAAGAAGCACTAAAGAATTTTAAGCAGGGAAGTGGCATAAGATTTTTACATTTTCCTAATAATTTCCTGAGGATGGCACACATAGAGAGATGATGGAATTTAATTGTTATTGTACAGGTGTGGGTGTTCTCAGGATCAGGTAGCAACATTTTGATAAGCAATAAAATCAACAGATAAATTACTTACAAATTATTACATATTTGTCTCAACCTCTTGTGAGTTTTAGGAGTCAACCTTTTGTCCATCTCCACTGCCATTGCTTTATTTTCTTTTCTCTTTTTTACTGTATTTTTCCATTACCATTTAATCCCCTTATCCCCCTCTCCCCACATTCACCACCCTGTTGTCCATGTCCACCAATCCTTTTCTATTTTCAAACATATAATTATAGCTCAACTTCAATATTTCAATATTTTTCTAATAGCCTTCACCCTTACCCCATTCTCTGATTGTATCATTTTTTTCAATCAACCACACTTTTATAATGTCACATAGGATAAAACATTGATATTATACATTATATTTTAATTTCATCACATAACCTCTGCCTTATATTGTAATTTTCACTGTTTTCAGTGCAATATCTATATCCATAGAACATTTCATAATTTTGTATTTTAAAAATTTCAGTGCTGCTCTGTTATAGTACAATGGGTTATAGCACTAAGTTGTCCATCTTGTTCAAAATTCTTTTAATAAAGATTATACTTTGACTTTGAATGAACTATATATATATATATGCCTTTCTTTAGAGTAGTCTCCAGAGAAATTAGCTTGAGCAATATTTTATGTGAATATCTTGTCTTCTGATTGTATAAATCTTTTTCCCCCAAGTCATTGTTTGTGGAATGTCACTTTTATTGCATATTTTCATGCATTCCTTTCTGTAAAGAGGAACCATTTCATCTATCTTAAAATGTTTAATCCTTTTAAATATATAAAAATCAAACTTAGGTCTATATTGTTTAAGCTCTCTTTAATATTATTAATAGAAAGGAATCATTTCCTACCAAATAACTGTAGATAGTGTAAATTCAAAATTAGTTTTGTTTTCAAATAGAAATCAGCAGTTGACCTTTATTTAAGGATCTTTTTTTTTCCACTAAATTCTTGTAGTGCATTTTTATTTTGTCTAAATTAAATGTAATTATTTTAACAGCATTTAGTTGGCATTCCATCAGGTGTCTAAGAATGGTTGTAAGAGTAAAATTAATATCTGTTAAATTAAGATGTTCTATCCTCATGGCAGACACAGAAATGATCATATATAGCTTCTCAACTTTTAAAAGAAAAACTCATTACTACCAGCACAGTTGAGGCCATGTCTCCCAGTATAATATTCAATATATTCAATATGTGCTCTATAAATAGCACAAAAAATGTTTCTGCATTTTCAGCTACGATTTTGTCTCACACACCATTTTTTAAAAACCAAACTTGTCAGTATCATTAATGTAGTCTTGTTATAAACAATCTTTTAAATCCAAATCTGAAATTGAAAATGGTTTACTTTTTAATCTCTAACAAAATTAAAACCTGTACTTTTTATATTAAATGTTATTTATTCAATATGATTTGCCTTGCTATAATTTAGTTGTACTGAATAAAATTTACTTTTTAAATTAAATGATTTATTTTCTCACTTTTAATCTATTACATTAAAATATTTTCAATTTTTCATTGTGGAAAATAATAATTTACTTCATTTTTAATTCATTTTACAAGTTTAACCAAGAATTTCAAAATATTGTAGTACCTAATAAAACTTTTTTTTTGTTTTTCTGTAAATACAGTGCAATACTATGCATGCTAAATGTTGGGCACATTATTTTAAGAACACCATGACAACATTTTGTACTTGCCTTTACTTGTCTTTGTTGAACAACAATTAATACTGTTAACCAAAACCTTTTTCTCTCAGTTCTCACAATTGTATTTATGCAAGTACATTTTCTGTTCTTTTAGTCGTGAATCTATTGCAGTCAGTGACAAAATACATTGTTTTTGAATGTAGTACACAAAATTCATTTTCCACAGTATATTTATCCATTCAAAAAATTTAGATGCTAAATGAAATTCTAAAAGTTCTCCTATTCTCATCCAATTGGAGAAAAATATAGCATTAGTAAAACTTGGATTATGCCTTGTTAGAAACATTATTATGTTGTTTTAAGGACATAACAGCCATTTCCCATGATCACCATCCAATAAACATGATAAAGATTCAAAAGTTTCATCTTTCAACTTTCTGTATTTTATGAATGTAATTTTCTTCATCATCTAATGGTGTGGACAGAGTTGCATTTGTTGCTTCTGAGTTGTGAATTTGATAGGAGTATTTTTTTCTTTTTTTCATTGTTTTGGTTAGTAATTAGTATGTATTTATGCAGTTAAAAAACAATGCATGTATTTTAATCTGACCTGTTCAAATTGTGGACCTAAGGGGAATAATTCCTTTGCTCAAATTTTTTGTTTTGATCAGGAATTAACTTTACATTACATAAAGAATGTCTAATGTTCTCCTGTGTTGTTAACGAGTTTTGTGGGGATCATGCTCACCAGAAATCTGCTGTCATTGTTTCTTTTTGTAAAAAAAAGAAAAATACACACAAAATCTATTTTGCTTTATCTTTAGTTCTTCTTTTTTAAGTTTTTAATTTTTTGCATTTTTAATTGCTGTTCAGTTGCAGTTGTCCCCATTTCTCTCCCATTACTGTCCTGTTACACTTTTAAATTATCTGTTTTTATTTTCTGAATGTTTCCTCATGTTAGTAATTTAAAGGATTAAAAAATAGGTGTACTCAAAGGACATAAAATTGTACATATTTTTAGCAAAAAATTTAAAATTGAGCAAAATCAAATAGAATTATTATTTATACTTTATTTTTTGAGAATATTAAAATTACTAAATTTACAAGAAAATTATAAATTATTTAATCAATATCAAATTTATAAGTTCAAAGTTGCTTAAGTTTGAATTTTTAATTTAATTTTCTAAAACAATCTTATTAAATGATTTTATGAAGTAAAGTTCTTTGTATTTCTAACATTCTAATATTTATCTAATTGTCAAAAATTCAGTATCATAATTGATTCATGTGAAATCTAGAACTACATATCTACATATATGAGTAATATAAATTATTCAACAATTTTCACCGAATTGTTTATTGAAAAATATCCCTCAGTTGATAAATGTGCACATCATGGGAATTGATGAGTATGTCTAAAACCATAGATTGGAACATAAAATAAGAACAATGCATGTTCAGCACTGCTAAGAAATTATACATTGTTATGCAAGTATCTATGACAATAATAATATCTGAGAGAAAAGTCTATGACAAGTTAAGCTACATTTTCACTTATCTAACTGTCTCTGCTGCCTAATTGTTCCTCACTCTCCAAAGAAGTGCCCATCTCCAACATTAGTATAATCCACAAACCTTCATGTCATTTGAATGTAGTCATGGTTTGGTTCAAGGACATAGGGTCAGGGATATGGGGGAGAGTTTCCCTGGAGCCTGCATAGTACCAGCTGTAAGACTGGATGTTTGGAGTGTTTGGTCATGCTATGTCAGTTCTGATGACTGAATCTTGAGTGAGGCCAATGTATTCTTTAATAAATTTATTTTTATGTTTTAAATAATAAGGATGCTTCAAAGCAGAGACCCCAATGTCTAAAAGTAGTAGACATATGCAATATTGAAAATAATTATTTACAGGATAAAAAAGACAAAATCTCATTATGAATCAGACATAAGGAGTGAGAGACACGTTGGGAATAATTTCTAGATATCTGGTTTAGGCCCATGGACAAATTACAATATAGTTAATACATATTTGAATGCAGAATGTGTAAGAGATTTTGGGTAAAAATGTTGATTTCAATATTGGACCTGTTAAAGAAGAGATGATTGTATGATATCAAGGTGGAAAGAGCCAATATACTGTTGGAAGTACATACGATGGTCATAAATTCTAGACTTTGATAAAAGAAGTATTTTAGTTAACCAGGGTCAGAAATTATAATAGATACTATATTAGCTGACAAATCTGGGTAACATTTCCTCCAGACTTTATTACTTAAATATTAAGAGAAATGACAGAAACAATATACTTAACAATATATGAATGTTGCAATATTCCAAGGAATCTGTGTGTCACAGTAAAAATAACAGAAAACATATTCATCCAACTTTACCTCTCCCAATTTTAGCTCCAAGACATTAAGAAACTCCATTAGTCTCTCTAAACCTCAGATATTTTATAAGAAAAATGAAGTTAATATGTACTTATAACATTTTAGATTCTTTTTGTTTGAGGGTAACAGAAAACTTTGCCTCAAACAACTTAAACAATATGATTTGTATTGACACCACAAAAGACTGAGGTTTTTGCCACGGTTGGTTTTACTGTGTCATTGTAAGCATTTAAGCTTAAGTCTCTTCATGGGGGCAAGATAAGCTGAAATACTTTCACCAATCAGGTATAGACATAAACATGTCCAGAAGAACAAGAATAAGAGGTCCTGCTTCTTGTATGTATCTGTTATCTTTTTATTTAATCATCAGAGAGTGTTTTCCCTGGATGTTCCCAAACAGACTTTCTCTCAGGTCTCATTGGCCAGACGTTCATCCTGTGCCTATAAACCAATTATTGGTCAGGAAAATGACATACTAATCTTGCCTGGACATTGCCATTCATCTGTTGGATTAGAAAAGGCATTGGCTTCCTTAAATATAAAACCTTAAGGGGAAAATTGATACCTAAATAAATAAAAATAAGAGTTCTATTAAGCAGGAGAAAGGGGAAAGCTGTAATCAACAATGTCTGCAACAGTGCCATAGAAGAGTTTTTGAATATTAAGTAAGATAACATACATTAAAGTATTTGGCCTATAAGAACAGCAAAATTACTGTAAGACATGTAAGAGCAGAATTTAAGTTCATTGGAATAGCCAATATAAATTTTAATATCATTATCAGAAATGATTATGGGCTTAGTACCATACCTGGTACAAAGTGGGTTTATGGAATGTGGAGAGTATACCACATTCGATCTCATTAAGCTTCACTGTTGTTTTTCGGTTCTTCCCCTCTCTGGGTGCTATGATGGAAAGTAATACGCAATAAGCCAAATACAAAATCAACAAAGCTTGATATAAATCTGTTGCATCTGATTTTGTGTTTTAAGAAAGCCATATTTCTTGGCCAGTGTCATGTGTATGTACGCACTGAGACTATTTTATCATTGCTGTATCCACGTTTTCTTCTCATCATTTATTGAATTTTTAGAGAAACTAGGCAAAATGTCAATGTGTGCAATTGATCAGAAAAAAAACACACATTTGTTTGCTTTTTGTGATGGAAAATGAAAGCCACTGAGCTAAGTTTTAATGATGGCTGTGCTGTGGTGGTCCCCGCAGGTCATGATGAGCAAAGCTGTTCTCCTGTAGCTGAGGCTGAGAGGAAATCTTCCCAGAGGCTCTCTCCTGGATAGATAATACATTATATGTTTTCTCTGGCTCCCTGGATTAGAAAAGCACCAGAGGGATAAGGAAAAAGGCAGATAGCCCACAGATTTTCTGAATTGTCTGTGTTGACTGATTTGAATAAGAACAAAAGTGAAAAGACAGGACTCTCGCAACTTCAACCTAAAATTGATCCCATCCAGTTTTCTCATTAACCAAATTGATTGCAGGGAACCGTCTACATGACATTTGCAGATGTTTAGGGGTCTGGATTAGAGGGTGAATGCATATGTGTATATATGTATATAATTTGTTAATATGTTATATAAAATATACTATACACTGTGGATAACTTCTACACTCAGCAGATACAGTCTCTCTTATGTTCCAGCCAAAAAATTGTGATGTGACTCCAGAAACAGAGGATGCCAAAACATCTGGTCAGCAGGAAGTTGCAAACACTAGAACTCCATGTTTTTTGTAGTTGAGAAAGGTTTATAACAACAAACAGCTTTACCATTTTGCCGTAGCTATTGGTAAGCAAAGAAAAAAAAAAGGGAAAAAATCTTCTAAAAACACTATCCACATACATGCACTGGAACAACAGTCATCTTTAGGTCCAGAAGGCTGAGAGGGATGACTTCTACAAAGCATACTGGGAAAGTTCCAATACAATTTCATTTTTTGGAAGGCAGCTCTCCTTTGTGTTTTCTAATTTCTGGAAGATTGATAAATGTATAGTGATTCTGGGTGAGTCTACTTATTAGAATGGACATTATTGTACATAACCTCACCACACAGTGCTTGTAGAATTATTTTTAAGTGTGGTATGGTTAAAAGTTAATAAGTTACAAATATGAAAAATGAAAAAGACTCATGGACATGGACAACGGTATGGTGATTGCAAGGGGGAGGACAGTGGGTGGAGATGGAGGAAGGTATAAAGTTGATAAATGGTGGTGGAAAAATACAATTTAAAAAGATGGTAAAATAAGTTACATGGATGTTTTAAGAATTCCAAGAGATAATATGTTAGAATATCTAGAATAAACCTAATACAAAGTAAATGTTCAATACACTTTCTTCTCTTTTTCTTTCCTAGGTCACATAAATTCGTAAGGGTTTATTTTACTCTGTTATTAAAGGTTATTTAACCACTATGAGTGAACAAAATTTAGAGGTTTATTTTTTAAAGATTTTATTTATTTTTAGAGAGGGAAAGGGAGGGAAAATGAGTGAGAGAAACATCAGTGTGTGGGTGCCTCATGCACCCCCCCGCCCCCGGGGACCAGGCCTGCAACTCAGGCATGTGCCCTGATTGGGGATCGAACCAGTGACCCTTTGGTTCCCAGGTTGGCACTCAGTCCACTGAGCCACGCCAGCCAGGGCTAAAATTTAGAGGCTTATAATCGAAAGCTGAAGAGGAGTTAGAAAACAAAAGCCAAGGCAAGTTATTGAGGAAATGTGTATTTTTTTCTACATGTTTCCTGTTCACTTTCCAGCAACAGCAAAGGCATTCTTAGAGTAAATGACTCTTCTTCAGAGCTGACCCAGACTTAGTCTCTCTAACGTGGCAAAGTGATCCCTTTTTGCAAGCCTGGAATATGTCAGAAGAGTTCATAACCAGGAATGATTAAGACTAGATTCACCTAGGAAAATTCTGAAACATCAGGTTTCTTTGCTAGAGGGCAATCTAGGCAGTGGGCACAGAAGAAAAATATTAATGAATCTCCTTTTTCATCTGGGGAAATTATAATTTGAAACATTGTTTTTTCCCACCATTTAATGCTTTATTATAAACTCCAGGAGTCAAAAGGCTATGGTCAGATCAATGATTTGACCTTTGAGGACCTTTGGGATATGTCTGCTCCACAATATAAGGGTAGAAAGTTCACCTGCAACATTTTAGGCAGCACAAAAGTGACCTCACCACCCACCCATAACCCACACTTTGAAACCACCAAGGTGCCAGATAACTTCCAATAGATCTATTTCATTCACTGGCCTGTTTGTACTTTTCTTTTTATAGACTTGCACAGATTATGCCACATTTAAAATTAATATTTTTGCACAGCTTGCATCATTCGCACAGATGCCCTGGTAAGAATAATTAAATATATTCTCAGTGGGTGGAATTCTTTCGTTCTCCTTCCCATCTCCTTCTGTGGAACATCTGTGGGTGATCCTTTTAAATGGGGCTAGCTAGTTCACAAACAGAAGATGAAAGTCCTCTGCGCCATATTATATATACTCGGCTGTAATGCTTTTGTTAATTTGTAAAACATGCCACATGGTAATTGATTGACTTATGATGATTTGGGAGTAGGAAATAATAAAATTGGCCCAGAAAAGCAAATTGTGAATGCAGGAATTATGATGATAGGATCGATCTCTGGTCAAGCCAGGGTAACATCTGACTTTACCCAGGGGTCCCTGGCTGCTAGTCTATCGCTGCTCTTTGCTAATGCTTCTTTCCAAAAAGCAATTCTGCAGCCATTAATTACAGCTTTGAAGACTTTAGTATTTCTTTTTCTTCAGACACAGAATAATCTTCACTCCCTACACTTATCTGTACAATTCTTTACCATCTAAAACCACTTCATGTCTCACTTCAAGTCTCACTTCTTGCTGGAACCTGTCCTTGATTACTTCAACCCATATTGCTATCTTTCCTTTGAACACACATACATCTATCATATAAGCCTCCCTTTTGATTTTTACTATAACATCATGCCTTGTGGTGTTGGCTTATACTGGTTTATGAATTGTTCAGTAGCTATTAATGCATATTTATCTTGTCTTTTCACATATGGTGAAGTACTGTAAGGCAAGAATTCCTATTATCTGCTTTTTTGTGTCCTGTAGCAGCTACATCAGGACCTTGTCTGTGGTGTTCACTTAGTAAATCTGTGTTAAAGCGATATGGAATACATTTCATGTTGTCACATGCAAAGATTGTTTAATTGCTCAGGTGTTTACAATCTAAGATTATAGCTGACAACAAAGATCTTATTTTGTGATACCTTTTCAATTCCCTTTCAGTAGCAATATTGGTATAGAGTTCATTTTTTCAATTGTCCAGGCTATTCACCATCTATTTATCCACATGTTTTCTAGAATGTTAACAAGAAGTGCTGACACTGGACAGCTTGGTATACATGTTTCGGCTATAAATGAAATTAAATCTCAGGGATATATATATAGGTGACAATATACCATGTGGCGGTTATGAACTACAAAGAGAAAATCTCTTTACAAGTCTTTCGTCTTCCTTTTATTTTCTCCTGGAAATTTAGAAAAGTGCTATGTGGGTTTATACAAATCAAAGACTTGCTCATCATTGGCACTTCCTGTTTGTGCTCAATCACCACCTCTCTCCCCTACATATTATTTTTAAACTGTAAATTTCTTGGGTTAGAATGGAAATGATCTATTCAAACTTTCCTCGGAGTACTTTATATGTGACAGCAAGCCATCTGCTGCAGCTTTCTTCAAAAGAGGTCCACAGGCTCTATGCTGTGTCCTTGTAGCCTGGGCTATCTCATATGATGAGGTGTTTCAGATATTTTAATAAGTATGCTCCTTTGGAACAGCTTTGATGTGGATATAACAGAGTAAATTCAATTTGATGGCAAATATGGCTAGAATGAGCTGAGTTTTCACAATATAAGAATTGGAAATTCACCATAAGTTAAAATGCAAACTATTATGAAACATTTTCCTAACTGTGTTTGAAATTAGTAAATTTAGAGAAAATTGCCAGGACATGGTGAAAGGGAAGTTGGGGAGCACTTTCAAAATACTTAAAAATAGAGCTGTTTTTCCCCTTTTAATTATTTTTGTATTTTACAAAGGGGAATGCACACCAGCATTTTATATTTTCAAGTGTTAAAAGATTTCAGGGTAGGGGAGAAGGAAAACATTGTACATCAAGACTCTAAATTCCTGACTGTACACAACCTATTAAAATATTTTAAGTTTTCACTTTCTGGCCTATAGCTTATTGCTCATAGATCACACTATTACCTAACTGAAAACATCCATGGAGAATAAAAATAATCATTCATGTTGCCCATTTTAATTTTGATTATTAACTAGAAGAAAGTCCTAATTAAACTAAGAATTTTTAGGGAAATACTAAATCAGACCAGTGTTTTGAATTAAAGAAAAGATTTCTTAACACAAGTCAATAATTATATCTAATAAATGAGAAAATATCAGAAAAAAGTTATTGGTACTTTAATACATAGATTGGAAAGGATAGATTGCTCTTTTCTCACCCTACATGTAGTATGGTCATCATCTTGCTATCAGGCAGGCTCAATAAACAATATGTCTACAATTCCCTAAGATTCTAAAATTCTAATATCTAAAATTCTAGGAAAAACAGAAGAAGAGAAATGCATTATACAAATGTGTTACACAATTTTCAAAATTTCCCAGATCTTTGGTGCTAACAGACTTCATGTATTTTTTGAGGCAGGTATAAAAAATACAATATAGAGAAATGCTAATTTCATCACTATTATTACAAATATCACAAAATTTTATTCTTTTTTAAGTAAATGAAGTAATTCAAATTTTAAAAATCTAAGTGGTAGCAGACTAAGAACAGTAATGCTGAAATAAATATTTCAATATAAAAATTATTAATGCACAAATACATAATTAGCTCTTGGTAAATTTTATATAAATGTGTCCCCAAAATAACCACTTGTTGGAAAATTGTTTTCAAAATAAGAAAAAACATGGAAAGAAATGACCGGTGCCACAACTATATTGAAACTCTTAACAAATGTCAAAAACAAAATTTATTTAATGCACATATTGTTGGTCTAAAATGAAGCTTAGCTTAGTTGAATTTGACTTTAGTCCTGGTGTAATATATTACAGAGCTCCACACACAGACGCATGAACACATGCATCTACAAAATTATATGAGTGGAAAATGCAAGTAACTAATGGTAGGCACTTTACAAATGATTAATTTGATTGATATTATCCACAGATGGTCATGTAATTATTGCCAAATCAGAATACTTACTATAAATCAATTAAATCTAATTGCAAAAGAACACAACATGAAAACTTCTACACATATAAGGAGAAAATCAACCGATACAAGTGAATGATACTTGGAGTGAAAGCAATAGTTAAACTACCTAACACTTAGTTACCTTTTGGAGCTGAAATGATCTATTATAAACAATAACTTGTCTGTTTTTAGCTTGTCAAATTTTAAAAAGACTTTCTAAACCCTTTATATCACTCGATCCTTACAACAACTGTATGGGATAGGCAGCCCTGGAATTATTATAATTGTTGAACAGAACGTACATAGAAAAAGTGGTTTTGAATTAAAAAACAAACACACAATAATATAAATAAAATCTGGCAAATAGATGATCACAAATTTAGAAAATAGCATTTCACAAGACCACATTAGGAGAAGTATAAAATGATGGCAAATATGGTAACAGAATGTTGATGGAGTAACATAAAATTGGGTTTGGATTATGCCTCTGCTATTTACTTGCTGTGTAACCATGGAGAAGCTACTTACTTGCCTGAGCTCAGCTACCTTATTTATAAAATGGAGATAATAATCATGGTAACCAGCCTAGTGCCTGAGACACAGTAGAGGCCCAATAAAAAAGATAGTTATTGTTATTATTATTATTATTATCCACCTGAAAAGGGATTTCATCATTAAAGCCCACCTCCTCTGTGAACCTTTCTTCTAACTCATCCTCCACCCAAAATTGTGTGCTTTTTCCTCTCTCCAATAACACCTTTTCCTTCCTTTATTATCAGACTTGTCATTGTTTTAGATTAATCAGTTTTTGTGTCTGTTTTCTTCACTAAGACTGACTTCTTGAGACTGGGTTTTTTGTTTTACTTCATTTATATTTTCTGCATACAGCACAGTACTGGGGACATGGTAGATAGTCAATCAATATTCATTGACTATTTAAAAAAAATTTGAGGTCATGTTTAAGTGCCTTTGGCATTGTACTCTGGGTTCCATGGTGTTAAGTCACAAAAACTTAGGAGTGTATAAATAAAATCAGAAAACATTGAGAATGAATGTTCTATCTATTTACCAAAAGTTTCAGGGAATTTTGAAAACCTAGCAATTGGTCCTACAATAACTTATGCTGAAGAATGTTTGTAGCAATAACAAGAGAAACAAACTCTGAACAAAGACCTCAAAAAGGGTCCTCACATTCTAAACACTCTATTACAGCACTGCAGTACAAGTTGTGAATATGTAGGAAGTTAATGTATGAAACATTCCCCCAGAAGTCATTCAATGTTTGCTGGCTAACAGAGAGGGGGGAGGGGGAGAGAGAAAGACAGGGGTGTGGGGAAGGGGAGAAACAGAGGAAGAGGGAGGAGAGGGTTAAAATGAAAAGTGTGTTTGGGAAAGCAAGATTTCAATCTCAATGTGGTCTGGAGTGACTGCTGTTGGTTCTTTCTCTGCCTTTCTCAAATGTGTTTTAACAGAAAGCAAAATCACTTAGAAACTATAAGGAATAACATGATTACTATTATGAATGTCATTTAACTGAAGAAGGGTGCTTTGAAGATGAAATGAAAAAAGTAACCCTTATTTCTAGTTAATTAGATGCAACAAAGGAAAAGCAGTTTTAGAATGGTTAAAAGTTGACAGATGACACACTTGTTTGTGAAAGGACTATTTGAACACTTGTGGAATCCTTTTAAACAAATATCTGAAAAAAATCAACTTCTAATGAGTCCTTTATGTACTGTTTGTTGAGAACTATGATTATTTTCATTGATATTTTAGCCTTCTTTATATTTATATCTTTATAGGAAATATTCAGTGTGTTACATAAGCAAGGGAGCCTTGCTGAAGACATGTAGGATAGGCTGGCTTTTGAACTCCACCTTAGCTTAACATTTGTTTCTGCATACAATACTGTACACACCAGGCTGCATAAACAGCAAAAAGCTAAAACATCCTACAAAATGGAAACTGCAATCTAGTAAATTTGCAAAGGTTGACAGGACAGTTAAAAATATTCTTCAATAGTCAATGAAAATCAAGTTATGTACCTTTTAGTTATGGGGCATTCATCCTTTTTTTTTTTTTCATGAAGTGCAGAACTGCAATTAGTCACTTCTCTGCGTAATTCTGTAGATGTCCAAAAAAGTAAAACTCTTAGAGTGGGCCCACATCCTTAGACTGACTTCTCTTTTCCCTATATCTTTACTCAAGACAGTTATTTAATTCAAAAACCATTCGCATAGCATCTTTAACCCTTTTCAAAGCTTATCTTGGTTGCTTCTCTGTAAGATACTACAGTGTGCTAAGCATTGTGCGACAAAGGAGGTAGCCTGGTTTTGGAAGGAAATTTGTTGAGACTTTTCATTCATAGAGTACTTTCACATCCCCAGAGAAGTCTAATGGGGCTTGATCCTCCGTTTGCTTTGATATGTAAATGGTCATATTGCTTTCTCCCAGGGGACCCTGGAGATCTGCCAAAGTACATAAGGGTAAAATATCCTTCAGGAGAGAGGCTGAGCTGCCTAGAACAGCCAAGTTTGTGTTTGGCCTTCACAATAAAATACCTTTGTTAATGGTTTTTACTTCCAATAAAAATGTTTATATATTTACTCAGCTTAGTCATTTTACTTAGCCAATAGTTAGAAAACAATAGTTTTACAGTTCTGTTTTTCTGGTCATGTGTTACTAAACTTATAGCTTGCCTTTTTAGATGCTATTTTTGCTTCCTTTGACGTACTGCATGAAAAACGCCCATTTTATTTTGTATTTTTTAAAGATTTTGACATTTTAAAACACCATTTTTAAGATAACATTTATCCTAGCTGGAAGTTGGAACAAAGTTTCAGCTACATCCTTCACTGAAGAGAATGACTATCAGAATGGGAAGCTGCTAATTTATAAGAAGAAAGGATAGTTTCCATCCTAGATCATACACAGCATGTTTGGAAGGAAAAGTGAGGCTGAAGACTTAAGTGGAACCTTTGGCCTTTAATCATATTTATCTTCTATCTCTTGACTTCCTTGTAATTATTTCTGTTAATTTAATATAAAACCCATAACATAAAAGTAAATAATTCTGGTGATTATTATTACTGCCTTACATCACTGATATCTCCTCTGAATTGACAATTCTTGCTCCATTCTTGACTCTAAAGCATTTAATTAGTGATTCTTATAATACATTGTAAACTTATAGTATTGCCGATAACCTTTTATGTGAAAGCTGAGATTATATTTAAAACCCTTGCCATTTTTATAAATAATGCATATTTATCCACTTTAACAGTCTAAAACTAGATAATTATAGATTCATTTATAAATAAGTTAATTGTAAATGACACAAAGTACTGTACAATATTAAGATTCTTAAAATATATATTTGTGATGGAAATAAATTCAATAAGTTTTCCTTTAAGGAAGAATAATAATGATTTTATATGGCAATATAATAGTAGAATTAGACATATAGTTTGATGGAATGAAAAATAAAGTTGTCTATTAATTTCTTCACCCTATCTTCCAACTCCCTTCCTCCCTCCCTTCCTTTCTTCTTTTCTTCCTTCCTCTTTTTCTCTTTCTCTCCCTTTCCTTCTTTCCTTGCTTCTCTATCATTCTTTTTATCTAGAGTTCCATTAATTCTATATATCTATTTTTTCTTTTCTTCTATAGGCACCATTCCTATCTCAATCTCAAAAAAATATTTTTCTCCCTGTTATTTGATTTATAAAACTCTCTTTAATTTATGAAATTCTGGTACTCAAATTATAACATTCACAGACTTTCCCAAACTCTAAAATTCAGAAACTCAAGAAGCAATAAAGATAAAAATAGCAATAGCATCTACTTTCCCAATCTTAACGTGATTCTCTCTGATGTACGGGAAAACCTCCTGTGCTTGAAAAATTGCTGAGTTTTACTTTTGAAGCGTTCCAGCTTCCTGACTGTAGCTTGATGATCCCTGAACACAGTAAATTTTGCTTATAATACCTCGAAGAAACAAATAACTCTTTCTGGTCAAGCACAGGGATATTATTAAAATCAGAAACAAATGATGCAAGGATAATTTCATGGATCTTCATTTCTTAATAGAAAACTATACCGAAAATAACTGAAATGACAATATATAAAATCCTCTAAGATATGCTCCAAAATAGTATGTATATAAACACATTGGCTAATTAAAAATTGTAGTGTACATTCATTTATAAAATATATTTTAATATTTTATGGGAAATTGATAATGCTGTCTTTATGCTTGGAACTATGCAGGGAGATAGGTCCAGCTCTGGATATTTATAGCAAAGATAATCTAACAAAAATGCAGAGAATTACAGAAGGAAATTAATTTGCTTACAGTTATGATGATTATTTGTACTTCCCTTCCCAGCTTTCATTCATAGAGGTCCAGTTTCAGTTTCACCATGAAATCCCTTTTGTAGTGTGATTTGAGAGAGAGGTGCTAGTTTATTTTCTAAGATGAAAAGATGCAGAGTAGCCCTGGCTGGCATAGCTCAGTGGATTGAGCGCGGGCTGTGAACCAAAGTGTTGCAGGTTCGATTCCCAGTCAGGTCACATGCCTGGGTTACAGGCCACGGCCCCCAGCAACCGCACATTGATGTTTCTCTCTCTCTCTCTTTCTCCTTCCATTTCCTCTCTAAAAATAAATAAATAAAATCTTTAAAAAAGTAAAAATTAAAAAAAGAAAAGAAAAGATGCAAAGTAATACAGAAGTAGAAATTATTGAAAAGAACTAAGAACACACAGGCACTAAGAGAGTGAAGAAGTTCTTCCTGGGCACAGTTGGCACCCAGAAACATCTGGATATTTGGGCTTATTGGCAATTTTCAAAGACACATCATTCTCATGACTTGTTCTAATTTATTATTTTATTATATTCTAATAATAATTTGATTATTTTAAAATAAATTCATCTCCTTGTGAGTTTGTTGAATGCCACATTGCCTTGAAAAATCAATATTCATCAAATTGTTAAAAAGTAATTTATGGGGGGCAGTGGTGGGAAAAATGCAGACAACTGTAATTGAACAATAAAATAATTTTTAAAAAAGGTAATTTAATCATTTAACTTCTATTAATAGGTTAGAGACATCTTTTTAATCTTTTTAAAAATCTTTTTTAAAGGTTTTATTTTATTTATTTTTAGAGAGAGGGGAGGAGAGAGGGAGAAAAACATCAATGTGTGGTTGCCTCCCATGTGGCCCTCACTGGGGACCTGACCTGCAACCCAGGCATGTGCCCTGACTGGGAATCAAACCAGCGACTCTTTTGGTTTGCAGCCCACGCTCAATCCACTGAGCTACAACAGCCAGGGCAAGAGACATCTTCATATTGATTTTCAAAAGGAAATTTCACAACAAAACCTGTCCTGTCTTGCAAACAACTGCTTATTTTAAGCAACTAAGATGCTCATTAGAAATACTTTAATTTTTTTTGTTTTTAATTTTTTTATTTTTAAAATTATTTTATTGTTGCTCAGTTACAGTTGTCTGCATTTACCCTCCACCACTGCAAGCATTTCCAACATCAACAAAATAAACAAGTCAAACAAATTCCAAAAATAAATGGGTTGGCAAAAGAAAGTGCCCCTCAGTCACTACCACTGATGTATTTTAATTATCAAAAACCTTGCAACCTGGTCCCAGTCACTAAAACCTGGAATAATTCATTGTGGTGAAAATGCCATAAAACAAGGGAAGCACTTCTGTGACAGAAGCAGTTGATGCAACACTGAAAAGAATAATTGAAGAAGCCTCAAAACTGAAAGCCCGTAATATTTGTGATGCAGCCTCAGAAAATAAAGGTGACTTTTAAGCAGTGCTCCTGGGATACTCTAAATTCCTCCAAAAAATGTGTAACATTTCAATATCTGTTAATACTCTCCATTTCTGTATCCCACCTCTCCAGATTTAACAAAACTCTTTTTGATGACTTCCACATTTTTGCACCCTGGATTGATCTATTGAAATTGAGTTCCACCACAGTGAGTTCCACTCATATTACTAATAATTGCTCCTTTCAGTAAGTTTGCAAGGACTACTTCTTCAATTCTGCCCAGTATGCCTCATTCTGTTAATAGTGTTAGTAATTGGTTACCTATGTAGTATTAATTGACTCAACAAACTCACTCATCAAATAGTTATTGAATGTCAATAATGTTAGATATTGAAGCATAATTTAAATATTTAATCAAAGTATTATACCAGGGTTCCCAGATTTCAGGGAAGTGATCAAAATTTACTGTTCTAATATATTGAAGTGATCCCATTATTAATTGTTCAACAATAAGCAAATCTCCTTGGACTCAGCTTTATTGTCTGTAGAACAGACGTTAAAGTGACTTAAAAAGAACAGTGTTGTTTTGAAAAAGAGACAGCCATAAAATACTGGATCATAAGATCTTATATAAAAAGGCATGATTAGCATTTTAAATGAAATAAAATAGATTAGAAAATAGCATAGCATGTCTTAACATTATACAGGTTTGTGAAAACTTTATTAACTATACATGTACTTGTATATTGTATAGTGGGTGTAAGTATATTTTTGTTGTGAGTAATGGTATAAACTGCATTTTCTTTTTTTGGAATATGTTAATTATTTTTTAAAATTATTATTTTTAATAGTTTATTGATTATGCTATTGCAGTTGTCCCATTTTCCCCCTTCACTCCCCTCCACCCTGCTCACCCTCTCCCACCCACATTCCCCCCTTTAGTTCATGTCCATGTGTCATAAGTTCTTTAGCTTCTACATTTCCCATACTACTCTTGCCCTCCCCCTGTCTATTTTCTCCCTACCATCTATGCTACTTATTCTCTGTGCCTTTTCCCCCTCTCTCCTCCTCCCACTCCCCTGTTGCTAACCCTCCCAGTGGTCTCCATTTCTGTGGTTCTATTCTTGTTGTAGTTGATTGCTTACTTTGTTTTTGCTTTTGTTTTAGGTGTAGTTGTTCATAATTGTGAGTTTGATGTCGTTTTACCATACATGTTTTTTATCTTCTTTTTCTTAGATAAGTCCCTTGAACATTTCATAAAATAAAGGCTTGGTGATGATGAACTCCTTTAACTTGACCTTATCTGAGAAGTACTTGATCTGCCCTTCCATTCTAAATGAAAACTTTGCTGGATAGAGCAATCTTGGGTGTAGATCCTTGCCTTTCATGACTTGGGATACTTCTTTCCAGTCCCTTCTTGCCTGCAAGGTCTCTTTTGAGAAATCAGCTGACAGTCTGATGGGCACTCCTTTGTAGGTTACTGTCTCCTTGTCTCTTGCTGCTTCTAGGATTCTCTCCTTCATTTTAATCTTGGGTAATGTAATTATGATGTGCCTTGCTGTGTTCCTCCTTGGGTCCAGCTTCTTTGGGACTCTCTGAGCTTCCTGAATTTCCATTTCCTTTGCCAGATTGGGGAAGTTCTCCTTTATTATTTATTCAAATAACTTTTCTACTTGTTGCTCTTCCTTTTCTCCTTCTGGTACCCCTATAATTCGGATATTGGAATGTTTAAAGATGTTCTGGAGGTTCCTAAGTCTCTCCTCATTTTTTTTGAATTCTTGTTTCTTCATTCTTTTCTGTTTGGTTGTTTCTTTCTTCCTTCTGGTCCACTCCATTGATCTGAGACCCAGCTTTCTTTCCATCACTGTTGGTTCCCTGTGCATTTTCCTTCATTTCTCTTATTATAGCCTTCATTTTTTTTCATTTAATTTGTGACCAAATTCAACTAATTCTGTGAGCATCCTGATCACCAGTGCTTTGAGCTGTGCATCTGATAGGTTGGCTATCTCTTGGTCACTTAAAAATATTGTCTCTGAGGCTTTGATTTGTACTTTGGTTTGAGCCATTTTTTGGGGGGGGTCTGGTTGCACCTGTTATGTATGGGGGGCAGAGCCTTAGGTGTTCATCAGGGTGGGGTAACCGAGTTGCTGGGTTGTGACGCTGTATGTGGGGGTGTGGTCCAAGAGGAAACAATGGTGCTTGCTCCTCTCTCTGTTGGATTTCAGGCCCTTCTGCCACTTTCCCCAAGCTAACTGGGCCTTCCCGGTGCTGATTCCCATGTGGGTAGATTTGTGTACATTCTAGGACCCCGTGGGTCTCTCCAACACACTCTCCTGTGAGGCTGGGAGACTCTCCCTGTGCCTCAACTCCCAGAGGTGTTTTCAGTCAGTGTCTCGAGGCTCTATTTTCCCGGGCTAGGACCCTGGGTTGTGCGGTCTGTCTCATTGCCCAATTTTGCCTGGTTTATTTGCACATGAATGTGGCCCGGACAGCCAGGTGCCTTGCGCGCAGTGCCTCGCTTCACAGTTGCTGCCTTGCTGGATCTACCAGCCACCTGTGCACTCGGGATGCCTTACGCACCCCCGATGCATTAAGCGTCACTTTTTGAGCTGAGACCCCTCTCCAGCCGGCTGCCTGACTCCGCCCCACCTACTGGTCTGGATGAATGAGTATATTTTGACTCCTTGGTTGTCTGACCTCCATACAGTTCAGTTTTCTGTCAGAGTTGGTTGTTATCTTGTTTCTAAATTGTTGCTGACCTTATTTTGGTTGTGCGAGGAGGCACTGTGTGTATACCTATGCCTCCATCTTGGCTGGAAGTCTTAAACTGTATTTTCTTAATGTGGATTTTAAAAATAACTTTCAAAGCCTATGAACCGGAACACTCAGGAAATCTGGTTTGTTAAATATTTTGTTAATTTTGTATTTGATATTTCATCCCAATGGGCCTTCTAGATGAATTGTACTTTTTATCTGGGTCAAAGTATCATATTGCAATTGACCAAAATCATAAGGACTAATGAAGAGATTATCTTTAGCTGATTAAACCTAAATTATATCCTTGTTTTTTATGACTTTTTAAATTGAGCTTATAACATTATATAAGTTTCAGGTGTACAACATTATAATTTGATAACTTTATACACATACCATCCAAAGTCTAGTTTCCATTAGTTACCATGCATTATTGCCCTCCTTGTACCATTCTTGTCCCATGGAAAAAAACAGTATGTAATTTGTACCTGCAAGTTTATTTTTGTTTTGTTTATGTTTCCTTTTTTGTTGTTGTTGTTTTACATTCCACATATTAAATTGTATGATTTTTATCCTTTTCTGTCAGACTTATTTAACTTAGCATAATACCCCCAAGGTCCACCCATGTTGTTGTCAATGACAATATTTCATTATTTGATGGGTGAGTAGTATCCCATTGCTTATATATACCACATCTTCTTAATACATTTGTTGGCCAATATTTAGGTTGCTCCCATGCCTTGGCTATTGTAAATAATATTTCAATATGCATAGGGGCACATATATGTTTTCCAATTAGTGGTTTCATATTCTTTGGATAAATACCCAGAAGTAGAATAGTTGAATCATACAGTACTTCTCACTTTTTTGAAAAACCTCCATATTGCTTTCCATAGTGGTTGCACCAATGTACATTCCCAACAATAAGGTACTAGAGTTCCCTATTCCTCACATCTCTCTAAAACTTCTTACTTTTTGTTTCTTTGATAATAGTCATTCTAACAGGTATAAGATGATACCACATTGCGGTTTTGATTTGCATTTCCCTACTAATTAGTGATATTGAATATTCCCATGTGTTCATTGACCATGTGTATGTATTCTTTGAAAAAATTTTTATTCAGGTCTTCTGCACATTTTTAAATTAGGCTGTTTGTTTCTTACTTGTTGAGTTGTATGAGTTAATTATATATTTTGAATATTAACCCCTTATCAGAAATGTCAAATACAAATATCTTCTCTCACTCAGTTGGTTGCCTTTTCATTTTGTTTATGGTTACTTTTGCTGTTTCTTTTTCTTTTAGTTCGATGTACTCCCATTTGTTTATTCACTGTTGTTTACCTTTCCTTTGAGTCAAGTCCACAAAAATATTTCTTTCTTTTTAAGATTTTATTTATTTTTAGACAGAGGGGAAGGGAGGGAGGAAACATCAGGGTGTGGTTGCCTCTCATGTGCACCCTACTGGGGACCTGGCCCACAACCCAGGCATGTGCCCTGACTGGGAATTGAACTGGCAACCCTTTGGTTTGCAAGCTGGTGCTCAATCCACTGAGCCACAACAGCCAGGGCCAAAAAAAACGCATCTCTAATACTGAGGTCAAGGAGCTTACCCCCCCATTTTTTTCTTCTAGGAGCTTATGGTTTCAGCCTTACATTCAAGTTTTTAATCCATTTTGAGTTAATCTTTCCATATGGTGTCAGATAGCAGTCTAGTTTCACTCTTTTGCATGTGGTACTCTAGTTTTCCCAACATAATTTATTAAACACGTTTTTCATTCTCCATCATATGTCTTTTGCTCCTTCATTGTGAATTAGTTGTTCATTATGTTTGAGGGTTTATTTCAGGCTTTCAGTTCTGTTTCACTGACTTTTGTGCTCATTTTCTAACAATAAAAAACTGTTTTGATTATTGAAGCTTTGTAGCATAGTTTGAAATAAACAAATTTGATACTTCTGCCTTTGCTGTCTTTTCTCATTACTATTTTGGATATCTGTGGTGTTTTGTGGTTTTATATATATGTTATACACACACACACACTCACACACACACACACACACATATTAGGAGTTTTGTTGTATTCCCATGAAAAAAATGCCATTGGGATTTTGATAGGGATTGTATTGAATTTCAAGATTACTTTATATAATATGGACATTTTAACAATATTAATCCTTTCAATCCATGAGTATAGACTCTCAATTTTTTTGTGTTTTCTTCAATTTCTTTCAATAAGGTCTTACAGTTACAATCTTTTTGATACAGTAAATCATATTGACGTATGATTAATAGAAATACATCTCTTTTTTCTTAATAGAAATAAAAACTCTGAGTAAATGGGACTGAGCCTGGCTTAATTAATGGAGGAAATATAATTAAGATAGATTTTGAATATGATACATTGCCTAAAGAGACTACTCAGTGAGGTACCACAAGGGAGTAGTGATGGGAAGACTTAAGAGCCATGGGCAGCACGAGATAGCTGAGAAGGCTGGAGTAGTAAAATGCACACGAGAGTTTGAGAATCAAGTTCTAGTACTTATTTGTCTAATACAACTGTATAGCGATTTAATAATTATGGTAATGTTGAGTATAATAACAATTAAATTTGTTATTCACTAACTATAGTCTAGGTACAATTCTAAGAACTTTATGTACACATTATTTTATTTCTTCTTCACAGTAGTCATAAGAGGCAGGTTTAATATCAATCCCTATTTACAGATGAGAAAACTGAGGTAAATAAATTATTTATTGACCATAGATTATATACAAGACACAATATTAGGCATTTTATTTTTTTAAACATTTTATTTATTTATTTTTAGAGAGGGAAGGGAGGGAGAAAGAGAGACAGAAACATCAATGTGCGGTTGCTGGGGGTCATGGCCTGCAACCCAGGCATGTGCCCTGACTGGGAATCGAACCTGCGACACTAATATTAGGCATTTTAGATTCAAAGATGAGTAAGATATTTTCACTGCTCCCAAGTAATTTACTGTGTAGTAGAAGGACAGGCATGTGAACATATAATTGTAACCAAATAGAATACAATCTAAATAAGAATTGCATAAAATCACAATGAGGAATAGAGAGAAGAAAGCAAACTCCTTAGTATTTGAAAAAGTCTTCATAAACTATATGGTATGAGACCTGTTCTTAAAGGATGGGTAGGGGATTTTTAGGTAAATAAAGTAGATAAGATAATTCTATAGAGTTATGGATTGGGCCAGCAGAGTTCTGGAGGAGGATAGTGTATTAAGGGATGTCCAGTGATATCTGGTAAACCTGAAACTTCTCCCATCCATCTTGGTTATATACTCTGTGGTTTAATAGATCAAAATTGTACCATTCTCCACTCATTAAGCTCTTGTCTAAGGAAGAACTGATATTTCTTCCAGCCTGCTTTGCACTCATTGGTTAAGTGATATTGAGCAAATCATTAAACTCTCTAAACCTCAGTTCCTGACCTATGGAATAGTTTTGATATATACAGGAGAAAGGTAATAGGAGAACTATGACTCATGTGTTCAAGCTTTATAAAATACAAGATGATATGCATGTAAAGGATAGTTATGTCAATATGTAGGTAACACAGGGCTGATTTGGAATAGGGGCACATGATAGTAATTATAGATTGTTTTCTTTTAGTTATAATGAAGAAGTGAGAAAAAAATAAGACAAATACAGTGTGATATAGGAGGTGACATTATGGAAGATGGCAGACTAGAAAGAACCAGGAATCTATCTCTCCACCAAGACAACTGTACTGGCAGAATCTTCTAGAACAACTATTTTTAAATTTTGTATCTACTTGAATCCTTGCAGGTTTCAAGGGAAAGTTTGGATGGTAAATTATGGTTAATATTGGTCAGTTTCATCCCCCGCTGTGATAGTGGCTATCCCTCCCTCCCTTAGGCCTGTGCCAGACAGCAGTGAGCATAATGACACATAGTTCTGGTTTGCCTTGCCAAAGCCAGTGTAGGAATGAAGGTCCTTGTCCTACAGATGTTGGGGTTCTGTGTTCTGATTAAGGATTCCTGATTCTGATCCTTGAAATTCAGGCACATAAACTGGCTTCCTGTCAGTTTCACTATCAACTTGCTAAAGCAGTATCCGGGGGATTTAAAGAGGCTGTGCCTGTTTTGGGGACTTTCAAAAACAGTTGTATATATGAAGGATTTTAGAAACTTCATCACACATGCTATGAAAAAAACAGAAGTTCAGAAAAGACCTGAGAATGTACTAAGTTTTAATTTCAGGTTGATCCTTGGCATAATAACACACTACAATAATAACAAGAACAAAAATGGTAACAACAACAAACCCTGGGGAAGGGAAAGAGTATGATTCCCAGAATGAACGTGTAATAAAATTCAAATGCCTTATTTACAACAACAACAAAATCACAAGGCATATGAAGAAATAGTAAAGTATGTTCCACTCAAAGAAACAAAGTAATTTGAAGGATAATATACCTGAGGAAGCCAAGATATTGGAGTTGCAGAACAAACATTTAAAACAACTAACTAAAAGATTCTCAGAGTTAAAGGAAAACATGAACAAAGACAGGAAAACAAGGTATGGAAATATTAGAATACCAATAAAGTGGTATGTCTTATAAAAAGAAATCAAAAATAAATTCTGGAAATGGAAAGTACAATAACTTGAATGAAAATTACACTAAAGGACACAAAAGGAGATTTAAGCAAGCATAAGAAAGAAATCAGTGAACTTGAAGATAGGAACATTGAAATCATTGAGTCTAAGGTACAAAAAAAAAGATATCAGGAGAAGAAATAAAAGGGCAGAAGGAATACTTGAAAAAATAATGTTTGAAATTTCTAAAAGTTGTTGATGTATAGGAATATACAAATCAAATAAACTTAGTAAAATTATGGAAGCTTTATGTAAAATTATTTACTATTCAGCCCAATGACCAAACAGTTCTTCTCTTAGGTATATAAAAAAGAATTGAAAAGCAGAGATTCAAACAGATACTTGCACAGCTATGTTAATAATAGTAGCACTATTCACAATAACCAAAAGGTGGGACAACCCAACTCTCCAAGACAAATAGATGAACAAAATGTGATATGTACATAAAAGTAGAATATTATTCAGTCTTAACAGAATAAAATGTTGCTTTCTCACAAAATAGATGAACCTCGCAAACATTAGGCTTTATTAAATAGGTCAGACACAGAAGGTCACATATTGTGTGAATGTGCTTATAATTTGTCTAAAATGGTAAATTCATAGTCAGAAAGTAGAGTTTTCCAGGATTTGGAATGATTGGGGAAGGGAGATACATTATTTTATGAGTATTGAATTTTTCTTGGAGGAGATGAAAGGCTTTAGATATACATAATGGTGATTATGTATATCTAATGTGAAATGCATAATTGTGAAGTGCATTTAGTGCCACTAAATTATCCTCCTACAAATGGTTAATATTAGAACTATTATGTTATATATATATTTTAACACAAGGAAAATAATTATAATTAGGGTAAAAACAGTTATACAAAAGAGATGGAAGAAGCCCAAGAAAAGAAGAAAACTGACACAATGAGTACCTATGACCCAGTCCATAATGCTAAACATTGATGTATAAATTATTGCATTTATAATGACAATGTGAGGTAGGTATTGTTATTTCACAGCCCAGGAAGCCAAGACTCAGTGATATTAATAACCTAAGGTCATCTGAAATCACCAAACACTCCATGATATATGAGTAGGATTGCATTCCAAGTTAACTGACACAAAAGTTAATGGTATCAAACAGCTTTCCTACTGGGAGTAGAGTATTGTTTTGTAGTCTGTGGTCATTTCTATATTCTGAGGAAAATAGAATCTGAAGGCTTTATGATCCAAGCATCCAACACTGAGACAAAGTTATACGCCATGTCCAAATTCAGACATTCTAAGTGGAGGAAAAAAATCACTCAAAACGTGCAAGAGATCCAAGATTCTATAACATTTGTACTGGCAATTACTGTTGACATTTAAACATCATTGCTTTCATGTCATTGTAACTGAGTGCAGAGTGAGGGTCCCCTGAAAATAACAGATCATATTCCCCACAACCCTTGACTGGGGCAAGGGGAAAGTGGACGATATGGTGTTTAAGATATTTTGCATAACAATGGCAAGTTAATAGCCATGACTTTCTTGAAGGGGAGAGGACTGCCACCTGGGGCAAAAGGTGTACAGGACTCTGACAGCATTCAGTGACCTGTGACAAAGCCAGGGGAGCTTATACAGCACTTGTGTGACAGGCAGGGGGCAGATTCCCACCGTGAAGTCACTGGGAACTCTCGCTCTGACAAAAGATGGCACCCAAAGGAAGGTAAAGGATATATAGCAGAACTGGCAAAAATGGCACATCATAGGAGGGGCTGGATATGAGGTCACATAGGAAATTCCAGGTCGAACATTTAAAATAAGGGCAGGCTGAGAGAGAAGAAGGATAAAGCCATGTGGTATGAAAGGGTGTAGTTGAGAGTCGGTGTGTAAGAGGAAAGCCACATGGTTTGGAGTAAGAAGGAGAAGACAGCAGCAGAGCTGACAGAGCTGTGCCAGGACCTGTCTTACCAAACACGGATTCTTGGGAAATGCCTGGAGCTGAACTGTGACTGGAAATGCTAAGCTGCAGCCTTGGGTTTCTGAAAGATGGTACCTCTGACTGGCAGAAACAAACGTGGGTTTAAATTTTACTTTCGAAGCTTACTTATACTGCAACATTTCTTACATTGTATAGCCTCTTTTGAGCTTAACTTTCCCAATAATAATGTCCACCTGAGATTGTTATAAATATTGAAAATGATAACATATGTGGAGTAGCACTTAATGACTGATAACTTTTAAAGATTAAAGGATGGGTAAAACTTCTGGATAAAGATAGAGGAGTAAAGGGTTTGTTTGTTTGTTTGTTTGTTTGTTTTTACAATACTTTCTTCTTTTGAAGTCCATTGAGTAAAATAAAAACATTCTGAGAAAAGCTTTTCCACTTTCACTTAAATAAAGAAACTAGTCAAAGCTCAAACCATAACTTAGGAAATAACTAACAAATACCAGGAAATCTATGTTGAAAGAAAGTAGCATGATGAGCAGGGACAGAGTCAATTATTTAACTCATTTAAAATATTTATTGAGTATCAATTTTAAAGCAGGCACTATGATAGTGGCCAAGAACATGATGAGCCAAGAAAAAAAAAACCCAACCCTGTCGTTACCATTAAGAAAAATGCCTTCTTGGACTTCAAAGAGGAAACACAAATGTTTCCAAAGTTGGGAATCTTTCTGAAAGGGATATATCAATATTCTTTTGGGTAACAGAAATACATGTTCTTTATTTGAGTGATTGAATTTGAAGGTATGAGTAGGGTACAGGAGATATATAATACTTGCACACAAACTGCAGAAGTAAAGGAAAAAAGAAGTAGGAGAAAACAAGAAGCACAAGAACGTGCACTATAAGAGAAGCTGTTTCAGACAATGCAAGAATATTGATGGTTCTTCACAATCTCAAAGAAATTATAGACAACATAGTCTCCCTCAAAATTATTCCCTCAAAGGGACTTAAAATATGGAAGAATAAAATCTAACTGGTATAGTTCAAGAAATAAAAGAGAAAAACAAGAAGATTAAAGCCACACAGTCTATAATTGAAAACACAAGAATAAAGTATATTGGCTCAAGAGAACATAAATTACAAAGGAAGAAATGAACATATACAAATTATCACAGAGTTAATAACTAAAGAGTACGTAAAAGGGAAATCCAGTACATGAATAACTGAGAGAAGACAATTTTGTTTGCATGTATATGCTGTGAGCCTAAGGCTAATATATAATTATTCAAATGATGAAATCAAGTCTCAGTTAAAGCACTTATCTAAGGTTGTGCCACTAATACTTTCTGAGCAAAGGTAAAACACATGGATCTCCATTTTCGAAGTTAATAATCTTTTCTCTGTACCAAACAGCCTTCTTATATATTTAGAGGGGGCTCCCAAGCCTTAATGGCTCAATCGCTCAGGTAGTTTTGATTTGCCTGGAGAAAGGACAAAGGTAGTAGCAGAAAAGTGAGAATAATCAGAGGACAGGTTTTGCTATCAATCTCTTTTTAGCTTTTTTTCCTGGATGCAAATGGAGTTAAATGAACTGACTGTGCTCTTTCTCATAAGTCTCAAACTAGGCTCCTAGGTAACTAGCAAGGTTTTCTGGCATCTAGATCCCCATAGCTGCTCCCAATGAGCATTTGCAGTAATTGGATTTTATGAATTTTGGTGGATTTTGCTGAAAATTTTCATCTTTGTAAATCTTGAAAGTATAAAATTCCTAAGACTATTCTATACTTTCTGTATGTTTTTATACATAGTTTATTAACTCGAGGTCAAACTTGGTCTTTGCAACCTTTCACTGAAACCTACTCACCTAACCTTTCTTTGTTTTAAATATTTAAATATTTTTCAATTACAGTTTATATTCAATGTGATTTTGTATGTAGACTCTAAAGAACAATATAAATGAACAAGCAAAACTGAAACAGACTCATAATACAGACTGATTGTTGCCAGAGGCAAGGGGATGGGGGTTTAGGTAAAAGAGGTGAGGGGATTGAGAACCAGGCTGGCAGTTACAGAATAGTCATGGGGATGTAAATTACAGCATAGGGAATATAGTCAGTAATACTGTAATAACTATGGTGCCAATTGGGTACTGGAAATATCAGGGGGAACACTTTGTATACTATATCATTGCCTGAACTTTTCTATACCAAAGAAATGGTGAACACTCCAGGCAATGCTACTGTTTGAAAATTCAAACTCTTAGTTTCCAATAACCATAGCTCTGCCCTTTTTTGACCCCATCCCCTGCCTGCTTCTACTGATGCTTCCATTTACCCTCCCAGTCACAAGGGAAATTAGCAATAGATAAAGGGCGGTGCATTAGTCATTTGCACTTAAATGCCTCTCTCCTCCATATGTAATCAGGAGAACTGAAAAGGGGTGAAAGGGAAAGAAAGAGTGGGCAGCTGTGAGAGCATTTTGTTGTGAAACAAATATGCTAAGATGTGTCTATTCACAGGGCTTTATAAGACCTATTCTTTCCAAATGAAGGGATTCTTTCTTTTACCCAAGAGAGAAAATAATTAAGAAATATTAGTCTTAAATTCTTGGAGACTCTGAAGTCACTACCTGACCTGGCAAGGTAAGCTCAGTTCTAAAGTATTTGGAATGAAGGGTTAAAAACACAGACAACCATTGGTTTGAAAAGGAGGTTTTTTATCCCACACAACTCATTCCCTTCAATATCACACATACAATGTTTTTTGATTTATTAAATGCTTTGCAAAATACTTCCCTGTGTACTGTTTTGTTTTTAATCCTAACTAAAATACCATCTAATGAGTATGGATTAATATTATTAGATAGTAAAAATATTATTTTAACAGTTGCTCCAAATGTTTCTTCTTCAGACAGAACTGTTTTACTTAGGAATATACCTCGATAGGCAGGAGTAGTGGTAGCAAATAAAGCCACAAAGAGAAAGAGAAAAATGGGCACATTTTTATTCTTAAAAATGTTTATCACGTGACAGGCCATTGGATAGACATTACCAGAGCAAGGACAATGGGCCAGTTACAGAATGTCACCAGAGTGAAGAGACCTAGGTGCCTAGCAACAGGCAAAGCAGGGAAAACAAGGTCGTTGTCCCCGGGGTACCGTTCCTCCCCTAGCATATCGCTGGTCACACGGTTTGGAGCCCCTGACTTTTTCATATGGCTGGTCACGCAGTGCACACCCTCCCCCAACCCTTCCTCCCTGGCATGTCGCTGAGCGCAGGTTAGACCCCTTAGAAGGGGAACAAACAAGGGGCCAGAGAATAACCCTTAAGCATGAAGCCCCCAGGACCATGAGGTTCTGACCCACATCCAATGCATCTAGACCTCCCTTGCATTTCAGCTCCAGGCCCAGGAAAGCAGCAAAACCAGACACGTGACTCCATGGCTGACCTCGGGACCAGCTGCATGACTAATGACCCCTTGACCTGGTGCCCACCCATCAGTAGAGACCAGGACCCTGGAAGCCAACCTGGAAGGCTGAGGAATATTCTATTGGGATGCTCCCCTGAGACCTCCAGGTAAACAAACACCTTTGAGGCAGAGGACCCAGGGCAGCTCCCCTCCTCAGCAGCACACTCCACCTTTCCCATTCCCCTGTGCCCCCCAAGAGAATAAGAGCCTTTATTCTCCTCTCTGCGAACTCAGGGGCCCTTCTTTTCCCTCTGCAACTTCTTTCCTGAGCCCATTTCTTCTACAGCTCACTTCTTCCTCTGTGTGTTTCTAAATAAACTTTCTTGTATAGTTTGAGTCTTGGCTCTGAATTCTTTCCCAGCCAGAACTCAAGTACCAAGTTTGCTAGACCTGGATTCAATCTCACTTTACCAGTCTAACATCTGGTGCCAGTTTTACTACCTCCAGCAAGTATTTTTTGAGGGAGGGGGAGTGCACAAAAAAGGAAAGGAGTTAGTGAAAGCAGAGCTGAGAATGAGCAATAAGGTGAGAAGCTGAGCCTGAGAGAAAATAAAATGTCCAGTGAGAAATGGCTGTGACTGCAATGACCAAAGATTTGGGAAGAATGGAAATAGCTTCAATTCAATGTTAAGTTGCCTGTTACACTTCGGAATTCATGCTCTGCCCTTGCATAGATTGTGTGAGCTTATTTTAGAGAGCAATGGAATTAAACTACAGTCTAGCAAAGACACAAATTGCACAGAAAAGGGACACAATGTGAAAAGTGAGATGATCTGGAAATGTAACCAGTTCAGTAGAAGCAGGAATTTAGAGTCAGGAATGATTAAGAGAAACAGAAGAAACATGAAAACAGCTTGAGCTATGGGAAATGAATAATGGGACCCCCGTATGAGGGTCTGAGTTAGTGTCATCCAAGATTAATGAAAACATTGACTACTACTGTTACAATTATATATGCAAAAATTTAGATGTACTGACTTCAATAAGTTTGTCTAAATTTACATAAGTAGTAAGAATTTTCACTCACACTTAAACCCAGGTCTGTCTGATTTTATCTCATTCTTGTTGCATGCTACCACAATCTTCTACATAATAGGGTAATTAGGTACACCATCTTAAAAAGTCCCGTGGGTCCTTGCTCATTTCCTAGTTTCTTGTTTAAAGATTTAATCAGAAAATCTCAAATCACAATGGAAAAAATTGAGAGAACAAATCAAGTGGTAGGTTAAATTAAAATAACTTGGAAACAAAAGGAGTTTAAAGCAAGTCATGGTGGCTATGTTTATATCAGACAAAATAGACATTAAAACAAAGATTGTAACAAGGGACAAAGAAGGTCATTACATAATGATAAATAGTTCAATCCAACAAAAGGATATACCATTTCTAAGTATGTATGCACCAAAATAGACAAAATAAATATTAACAAATTAAAAAATATACAGCAATACCATAATAGCAGGAGGCTTTAATATTCCACTTTCATCAATACATAAATCATCCACACAGAATCAATAAAAACATTGGCCTTAACTACATATAAGATCAGATCAACTTAAACATATATGCAGAGTATTTCATTGAAAAGCAAAAAAATATACATTCTTCTCAAGCAAACATTAAAACTTCTCCAAGAGAGATCATATGATAGGCCACAAATATAATCATACCTTTAAGAATATTGAAGTCATATCAAGCAAATTTTTTGAAAACAGTGGTATAAAACTATAAATCAATTACAAGAAGAAAGCTGAAAAACTTATAGAAATGTGAAGATTAAATAGCACTCAACTCCAAAACCAATGGATGAAAACATTAAAAGAGAAATAAAAAAATGAGACAAATGAAAATGGAAGTACAACACACCAAGGCTTATGGAGTCCAGCAAATACTGTTGTAACAGGGAAGTCCATAATAATAAATGTTTATATAAAGAAACAAGAAAGATATTAAGAAGCAAGAAAGACCTTAATTAAATAACTTTACAATTCAAGAGATGAAAAAAGAAAAGCAAACAAAGCTCAAGGTTAGTACAAGGAAGAGAATAGCAATAATCATAGCAGAAATAAAATAGAAACCAAAAACAATTAAAAATCAATAAAACTAAGAGCTTGTTTTTTAAACAGATAAACAAACAAACAAAAAACCTTTAGCTACACTCCCTAAGGAAAAATAAAGAGAGGACTCAAATAAATAAAGTCAGAAATAAAAGAGGAAACATTACAGCTGATTCCACAGAGACACCAAAAACATATAAAACAACTATCAAAAATTACATAACAACAAATTGGACAACACAAAAATGAGTAAATTCTTAGATACATGCAATGTACCAAGTCTGAATCATGAAGAAAGAGAAATCTGAGTACATCAATTACTAGTAAGGATATTGAATCAATACTTAAATAGTATACAAAAAACAAAAGACTAGGAGTACAAATCTTTACTGGTGAATTCTACTAAACATTTAAAAACGAATTAAGACAAGTTGTTCTAAAAAATATCCAAAACATTAGAGAGGAAGAAATACTTCCAAACTAATTTTGTGAGGCCAGCATTACCCTGATACCAACAGCAGAAGAGGAAAACACAGAAAAAGAAAATTATAAGTCAAAATGCCTGATGAACATGCAGATAAAAATCTTCAACAAAATATTAGCAAACCAAATTCAAGAATACTTTAAAAGGACCATACAATATGATGAACTCAGATTTATTCAAGGGATTCAAGGGTGATTCAAACAGAGGCAAATCAGTCAATGTGATACAACAAAGTGAAGGATAAAAATTATATGATCATCTCAATAGATGCAGAAAAACCACTTGATAAAACTCAATAGCTATTTATGACAAAACTCTCAACAGAGTGTATATAGAGGAAACATCCTTCAACATATTGTAGTAAAGGCCATTATGACAAGGCCACAGTTAACATAATACTTAATAGTAAAAAGCTGAAGGATTTTTCTCTAAGTTCAGAAACAATACAAGGATGCCCACTATTGTTACTTTTACTCAATATAAGATGGGAAGTCTAGCCAGTGCAATTAAGCAAAACAGAGAAATAAAAGTCATTCAATTTGGAAATAAAAAAGTAAAACTCTCTCATTACAGATGGGATTTTATACATATATATATATATATGTATACACACACACTATTCATATATATGTGTGTGTGTGTGTGTGTGTGTGTGTGTGTGTGTATATATATATATATATATATATATATATATATGAAGTCTGTTTGGAAAAAGTCTGGCCATTGTTAATATAATGTAACCTGGCAGCCAAGGGGAGTGGACTGGACTGTGCATGTGTGAACAATGACATCTTCACTGTACTAGTCAGTGGGGGTAGTGGACACCATTGAGTGAGCATGTGTTCTATATGTCATTGCATTCAAAATGAGCAAGTACAGCAACAAATCTGCATCTAATTTTGTGTTAAGGTTGAATGTTCCTCTGTGGAAACTATTCCAATGATTCAGAAGGTTGCAGCTATGGGCAACTGGTGATCGGAAGCTTCATCATGACCATGCACCTGCTTGTGCATCACATCTCGTGCTTTTGGTGAAACATCAAATCACCCAGGTGACTCAGCCCCTACAGCCCAGATTTGGTGCCCTATGACTTCTGGCTTTTCCCAAAGCTAAAATCACCTTTGAAAGGGAACAGATTTCAAATTGTTGATGAGATTCAGGAAAATATGATGGGGCAGCTGATGGAGATTGAGAGAACTGTGTGATGTCCCAAGGTGCCTACTTTGAAGGGGACTAGGCATCATTGTCCTTCTTGTATCTTTTTAAATAAATGCCTCTATTTTTCATATTAAATGGCTGGATACCTTCTGAACAGACCTCCTATATTATAAAGATTGGAAAATTATTTAGCCATAAAACAGAAGGAAATCTTTCCCTCTATGACAATATGCATGGATGCAGAGTACATTATGCCGAGTGAAATAAGTCAGACAGAGGAAGACAAATAATGTCTGATCATCCTTACATGTGAAATGAACAACAAACAAAAAAATTAACTCAGAAGCAAAGAAAAAATGATGGTTGTTCTGTATCATACTTACTAGAAAAGGAGAGAAGAGGGTAGAAGCTGAAAAGGGAAAAGGGGGTCAAGTGTATGGTGACAGAAGGAGACCACATTTTGGGTGGTGTTCACACAATGCAATATACAGATGATGTATCATACAATTGTACATTTGAAATGTACACAGTGTTATTATCAAATGTCACCCCAATGAATTTAAGTAAAAATGGTGTTTGTCAGAAGCAAGAGGTGTTTAGCGGGCAAAATGGGTGAAGACAATCAAAAGACATAAACTTCTAGTTATAAAAAATGAGTCATGAAGATATCATGTGCAGCATCATAAGTATAGTCATTTATACTATATTGTATATTGGAAAATTGCTAAGAGTGTACATTTTAAAATTCTAATCACAGGAGAAATAAATTGTGGCTATGTGTGGTGACAGATGTTAACTAGACTTTTGTGCTGATTATACTGCAATACATAAAAAATCAATTCATTATGTTGTACACCTGAGAGTAATATATTGTACGTTGATTTTATCTTAATTTTTAAAAGCTAAAATACATGTTATTTATTTTTTCTAAAATAATCAAAATTTTAAAAAGATTAAAATAATGCTTAGACCTATTTCATTATTTGAATGACCAAATAATATAGAAGCTGTATTTCTTACAGATTTTCCAATTATGCAAACGCACTTCAAAAATAAACAATGGCAGGAAATACACTTAATGGAAAAAAGATTTAATTTACCACTTTTCCATGTGATTAACTATTATATGAATGCATGAAAGCAATCATATAATTGTTAGGTTGCTTTCCATGGACAAATTCTGGATTCCCTCATTTCTTTAGCTCTTTATTTTAAATAAATTTTTTTTGGTTGACATTGGAATCACATATTATTGGGTTGGTTAAAAAGTCTGTTTCATTTTTTCATAAATAGAAGGCACATTATTCATTTTCACCAATAACTTTACTGATTTGGATATTTTGAGTATGTTGGCTATCTCCTGCATGGTATAATATTGATTATTCTCAATTAATATTTTCATTTGATTGCTATGAACTTCAACTGGTCTACCCACCCATGGGGCATCATCCTGCAAGAAATCTCAAGCACAAAATTTCACAAACACTTTTTTTTAATTGTTATGTGAATTTTTAAAATTTAGATTATTTTATTCTTCAGTTACAGTTGTCTCCATTTTCCCCTCATCACTCCTCCTCACCCCAGCCAAACCCACCTCTTTCCCTTGCTTTCATCCTCTCTTGGTTTTGTCCCTGTGTCTTTCATAGCAGTTCCTGAAAACCCTTCCTCCCATTATCCCTTCCCACCTCCCTTCTGGTTACTGTCAGATTGTTCTTAATTTTAATGTCTCTGGTTCTTTTTGCTTGCTTAGCAAACACTTTTGACATATTCAATCAGTCAGAACATCTTCTCCATACACTGCACAATTTTTTTTTGCATTTCAGTTGCATTTTTACCTTTTTTTGAAATAATAAAACACAATATGCAAAAATGTGCATTTTCTTCCATCTTCAATATTAAAATGGCTACAGAAAAATTCACCAATTTTGATAAGCTTTTTAAAATGCATGCTGATATGACAGCTGTCATAATACAATCTAACAAAATTGTTTCAAATAAAGTTAAAGATAGAACTAAGTGCTACTAGAGAGTCATCTTATGGAAAATAAACAAATGAACTCTTAGGCCAGCCTGATAATTAGCTACACTGAATTCTTGCTGTAGTTTTGTACTGACATGTAAGTGCTGATTTTGTCCTATAAATGAGGATGAAAAGATCTTCACAAAAATATAATTGCTAAGGTGAAATATGTTGATATTTACTACCCCAGTTTAGAAACTTCAAAATAAAAAGGAGAAAACATTTGTTAAATATCACTCAGAAAATTTGTGACTGATGGCATAGACAACATGGTTCATCCCAACTCTTATTCATAGAGAACACATTGTCCAAAATGGTAAAGAAATAATTGCCTAATGACTAAAATTACTTTAAAATCCATGGTTCTACAAGAAATTATTTTATTTCTTAGTCCTTATCATCTGATGACACTTGGAAGAATCATACTTTGTTTACAGCTAGAACAAACCCCAAAATAATTAATAACTTTAAAATTTTTCTCATATTATTAATAATCATGTATAAGAATTTAAGACACAGGACTTTGTTAAGGTTTGCAATTTCTTCAGCCATTTAATAATATCTGTATGTGAAGAAACTTTGCTAAGTTAACCATAATCGTTGACTGGTGGGATGTGAATGGAATGTTAGAAATGTGTGAACTGAAGTTCTGTAATCATTACATATAAAACCTTTACTTTAAAAAGTCAATTCTATACTAAAACTACGAATGAAAGTGAGGTATTTCTAAATTTTGGTAAAAGTGGATCATTTTTGTTTGGGTATTACAGCAGGAAAAATTATAGCAATCTGTCATATCACCTGAAACAGACAAACCTCTGTACTATGAATATTGTCAAACATCTCTTTGGACTATACCAAAAAATACAGTTGGAGTTATCTGTGTTTTTCAGTTGTTTAAATTAAGACTCTGGAACGGGGGTTTGGTGGTGTGATGTGTTGCTCACAAGTGGCCGGAACTCCTACCCCTAAGGGATTTTTTGAGATTGAAGAATATTTAATCTCTTCTTTTTGCCTTCGTTCTAGTTCTTCTTTCCAAGTTGGTGGACAATTTGTGGGGTCTGTTTTTGTTTTAGTTGGTGCTGTCACTCTTAATCTCAGTATTATTCATTCTGGATTGTAAATTTTTGATAAAACATGTGCTATTTTGGGGGTAAGAGAAATCAGGTCTTATTGTCTGCCAGAAAACAATTTATATGCTTTATTGGCTCCATTAAACTTCTTGAAAACTTTAGTGTTTATGATTTTTTCCCACTGCATTTAATCATCTATAACTCCCTTCTTCCTTTTGCATCCCATTGCGCTGTCCCATACCACCTGAGCAGAGACTAACCCTGAGACCAATGATTAGAAAGGTAAATGATTTCTCTTAAGAAAAGTTAGTTCTGACTGCTAGATTTTTGAAGCTTTTCTTTGTACAATTTTAGATGAAAAAAATCATGGAAGATTGTGTATTTGGGTGGTACTTTTTAAATAACAATTCTTGCAGTCTCCTGAGAAGATTGTAGATGAATTTTAAAACTTAACACTTTGATTTTGGGGAACAGAACCTCTTTTCATCTTAAGGTAGATTTTCTGATGCTTTTAGACATCATAGCTCATTAGTTCTGTTCCTGTCATCTTAATTTGGCATGAGTGGGTTGAAGTCATCCTTTCACTGCAGTGTTATGAGCATGGCTGAAGCATTAAAAACTTAATAATAATGTCTGCTATTTTACAGAGCAAAATGAATAGAAATTAATGCAAAATACTTGACATAATCTAAAGATATGTGGTCTAATTCTTCAGTGTGGTTTACCTGGAGTAGTGGTACACACCTAAATCATTAAATGAATAAATTATTTAAAAAACAAAAAAAATCAATAAATGAAGAAGATGGAGAAGAAGAATGTCAGTGGAGAAGAAATAATAGTTTTATGTCCAAATTGAAGTGATAATGGCATTTTAAAAAAGGCTGTCCAACTCAAATACTATTGAGAAATTAATGTTGATGGCACAACAAATACAAATTCTTAGAAATTGTGATTTGTTCCATAATTTTATTACCTGTCTACACTAAGAAGCTAGGATACTGCAATATTAAAATTCTCACATCCCTGTGGGGCTGTGAAGTAAGTAGGCTTTATTATTGACAGAACTCTGTATTTGTGCAGTCAATAACAAATGGGTGTGGTTTAAATATAGAACAAATGAACAAGATTTAAGATCTGTGTCTTGGTTATTGTCCTATGCCTATTAGCATAGCTGTACTTATGGTAATAAAATATATAACACTAAAAGAAGTTTAACCTAGCTACAAACTCAGACCGTGAAGAAATATCAAGTTATTGTGGGGAGGGGGGGGAGATGTGACAGCTAGTTTTGTGTTAACTAGGCTAGGCTATGGTACCCAGTTATTTAATCAAACACTAACCACATGTTGCTATGAGGGTATTTTGTAGTTGGTTAAAATCTACAATCAGTTCACTTTAAGGATAGAGATTACCCTAGATAATGTGGATAGGCCACACATCCACCCAGGTGAAAAGCCTTAAAACAAAAACAGAAGTTTCCCATACAAGAAAAATTCTGCCTCAAGTTTGAAGCACCAACTTCTGAGTTTGCCATCATCTGGCCGGCCCTACAAACTTTAGACTTGCCAGTCTTTACAATCATGTGGACAAAGTACTTGAAATCAAATCTGACTGTGTCTTTGTGTCTCTCTCTCAGTTTCTGCCTTAATCTGTCTCTGTCTGGGATAGATATATACACACACACACATATGACATATACACACATGGAGAACATATACTATTGGTTTTGTTGCTCTCGAGAACCATGAGTGATTGATACAGTGAGTTATAAATGTTCTAAAAGCCCAGAATTGGTCTTCACACTAATAGTCACATTACTAACTATGCTATTATTCAGGTCCAATGAGTGTGTAAAGGGTTGCTAAATTCTAAGCATTGGCATTCACCTAAAAGGTCTCAGACTTGGGAAGTCATTTTAGCTTAAGTTTTTGGTTGGGCTCTACCTTATTTAACTTGATGTTCTAGTTAATTAACTGCAGTAACCAATAACCCCCTAATCTTAGTGACCTAATACACAATTGATTTCTCCCTCACATCAGATGGGGAAGCTTTCTTGTTCAGCTCTTCTAGCTTTCACTCAGAAATCTTCTTCCATCTAATGGGGGATATAGTCTTCCTGGGCCAAGATAGAGGTATGTATTTCAGCTAAGTATTGCTGCATAAAAATTTACCCTAAAACTTAGTATGTTAAACAACATACATTTGGTTATCATAATTCTTGATTTTGGGAAGAGCTTAGGAACAGCTTGTTTCTGCTCACATGGAATTGGCTAGCTTTGGATGGAAGGTCCAAAATGGTCTTACTCATATATTTGATGCCTCAATGGGGTTGGGTAGAATGTCTGGGGGCTGTCTTGGACTCTCACTCTTCCACTGTAGTCTCTAATATTCAAGGACCTATCTTTCCTGCACTGCCTTCTCTTCAAGAGGGAAAGCAAAACTACCAGGCTTCCTAATGGTTGGGTTCATCACTGGTTGGGTTCAATACTTAGATTGCATTCTGTTGGTTACAGAAAGTCAAAAGGTGACCTAAAGTCAAGAAAGGGAGCTAAGAGTCTGACACTTGATGGGAGAAACGATATGAAAATATAGAAATGGAAGAACTTGTAATTTTGTTTGCAGAAACTATACCACAGTAGCCTCCAAGTGCAATAGATCAATGGAGATATTCCTAGTGGAAGACCAGGCTATGTTTCATCAGTTTGAAGAGAAAATTCAAACAATGTTCTAAACTTCTTTCTACCCAGTTTCAAGAGGAGAAAACATGATGCTCAGCATGTTTTCATGTACTCATTAGAAATTTTTAAATCTTTTTTGAATAAATTATTCAAATTTTGTATACTTTAAATTGGGTTGTTTGTCTTATTGTTGATTTTAAGTGTACTTAAATATATTGTTGACACTGGAAAGTTAAGATATACATGATTTGAAAACATTTTCTTGAAATCACTAGGTTGTCTTTTCACTTTCTGGATAATGTCTTTTGATGGGCAATTTTTTAAAAATTTGACTAAGTCAAAATTATGTTTTCTTATTTTGTTGCTTGTGCTTCTGTTGCCATATTTAAGAATCCAACCCTGGCTGGTGTGGCTCACTGGACTGAGTGATGACCTGTTAACCAAAGGGCCATTGGCTCAATTCCCAGTCAGGGCACATGCCTGGGCTGCAAGCCAGGTTCCCAGTAGGGGGCAAGTGAAAGGCAACCACACATTGATGTTTCCCTCCCCCTCTTTCTCCCTCCCTTCCCCTCTAAAAATAGATTTAAAAAATCTTTAAAAAAGAGAATCCATTGCCAAATCCAAAGTCATTAATATTTACTTCCATATATTCTTCTAAGAGTTTTATAGTTTAGCTCTTAAATTTGATTCATTTGTACATTTTGAGTTAATATTTGTATATAATATGGAATAAATGTGCAATCTCTTTCTTTGTCATGCAGATATTCAGTTCTCATGTAAGAATTTGTTGAATAGAATGTTTTTTCCCAATTAATAAACTTGAAACTCTTGTCAAAAATAGTGGCTATAGATGTATGGATTTATTTCTGGACACTCAATTTTATTCTGTGGGTTGAAATGTCCACCTTATGCCAGCACATACTATTTTAAATACCATATTTTTAAGATAAGTTTTGAAGTTGGGAAATATAAGTTCTCCAGAATGTATAGAAGCATGACTAATTTTTGTGTGTTTTTCTTACACCTTGCAACTTTGCATATTTTCTTAATTGGTCTGTGGCTTTTTTGTGGGTACTTTGAGATTAGATAGATAGATATAATATTATTTTTATTCTGATTTAGAAGACCTTTCTTTCATTGTCTTGTCTAATTGCTCTGTCTAGTGCTTTCAGTAAAATGTTGAATAGTGGTAGTAAAAGTGGACATTCTAGTCTTATTTTGGATGTTAGGAGTAATTTCAGTATTTCGGCATTGAGTGTTATGTTAGATGTGGGGTTTTTATACAGGCATTTATTATGTTGAAGAAATTTCCTTCTGAGTGTCTTTATCATGGAAATATGTTGGATATTGTCAAAAGGATTTTCTCCATCAATGGAAATAATCCTGTCTTGTTTTGTTTCCTTCATCTCAGGATTTGATTAATTTTCTCATGTTGAAACAACATTGTATTTGTGGGATTTATCCCACTTGGTTATGGTGGAGGATCCCCTTAAACGCTTTTCGAGTTTTATTTTTGGTATTTTTTTAGGAATTGGCATCTCTATCTGAGGGATACTGCCGTGTAATTTTTTTCCTTGTAATCACCTTATCTGGTTTGGGATTCAGGGCAATGCCAGCCTCATAGAATTAGGTTCAAATTATTCCCCCATTCTAATTTTTGCAAGAGATTAAGAAAGATTGATGTTCATTCTTTAAATATTTAATGGAATCCAGCCATGAGACCACGTGTTCCCAAAATTTTCATTCATAGAGGGTTATTATTTATTCAACCATTATTTTTATTCTTTATTCTACTACAGTTGTCCCAATTTTTTCCCTTTTGCCTCCCTCCACCCAACCCACTCAATTGCCCACAGTCAATTCCCACACTATTGTCCATGCCCATGGTCATTCATACATGTTCTTTGACTAGTTTCTTCCCCTTCCTTCTACCATGCCCTGCTCCTTCCTTACCACCTCCAGCTATCAGTCTGTTCCATGTTTATGGTTCTACTTTTCTTGTTAGTTTATTTTGTTCATTAGATTTCAGTTAAAAGTGAGGTCATATGGTATTTGTCTTTCATCGGCTTATTTCACTTAGCATAAAAGTCTCCAGTTCCATCCATGCTGTTGTGAAGGGTAGGAGCTCCTTCTTTTTCTCTGCTGCAAAGTATTCCATTGTGTAAATGTGCCATGGTTCTTAAATCCACTCATGTACTGATGGACAATTGGGCACATAGTGCTGCTATGAACATAGTGATGCACATATTCTTTTGAATTAGAGTTTCTGGATTCTTAGGGTATATTTCCAGCAGTGGGATCACTGGGGTCATAAGGCAGTTACATTTAAAATTCTTTTTAAATATATTTTATTGATTATGCTATTACGGTTGTCTCATTTCCCCCCTACACTCCCCTCCCCGCTGCACATCCCCTCCCACCCATATCCCCCGCTTTAGTTCATGTCCATGTGTCATAAGTTCTTTAGCTTCTCCATTCCCCATACTATTCTTACCCTCCCCCTGTCTATTTTCTACCTGCCGTCTATGCTACTTATTCTCTGTACCTTTTCCCCCTCTCTCCTCCTCCCACTCCCCTGTTGCTAACCCTCCATGTGATCTCCATTTCTGTGGTTCTGTTCCTGTTCTAGTTGTTTGCTTAGATTGTTTTTGTTTTAGCTGTGGTTGTTAATAATTGTGAGTTTGCTGTCATTTTACTGTACATGTTTTTTATCTTCTTTTTCTTAGATAAGTCCCTTGAACATTTCATAAGATAAGGGCTTGGTGATGATGAACTCCTTTAACTTGACCTTATCTGAGAAGTACTTGATTTGTCCTTCCATTTTAAATGAAAGCTTTGCAGGATAGAGTAATCTTCTATGTAGGTCCTTGCCTTTCATGACTTTGAATACTTCTTTCCAGCCCCTTCTTGCCTGCAAGGTCTCTTTTGAGAAATCAGCTGACAGTCTGATGGGAACTCCTTTGTAGGTTACTGTCCCCTTGTCTCTTGCTGCTTCTAGGATTCTCTCCTTCATTTTTACCTTGGCTAATGTAATTATGATGTGCCTTGGTGTGCTCCTCCTTGGGTCCAGCTTCTTTGGGACTCTCTGAGTGTCCTGGACTTCCTGGAAGTCTATTTCCTTTGCCAGATTGGGGAAGTTCTACTTTATTATTTATTCAAATAACTTTTCTACTTGTTGCTCTTCCTCTTCTCCTTCTCGTACCCCTAAAATTCAGATGCTGAAATGTTTAAAGATGTCCTGGAGGTTCCTAAGCCTCTCCTCACTTTTTTTTTGAATTCTTGTTTCTTCATTCTTTTCTGTTTGGTTGTTTTATTCTTCCTTCTGGTCCACTCCATTGATTTGAGACCCAGCTTTCTTTCCATCACTATTGGTTCCCTGTGCCTTTTCCTTCACTTAACTTATTGTAGCCTTCATTTTTTCATCTAGTTTGCGACCAAAATCAACCAATTCTATGAGCATCCTGATCACCAGTGCTTTGAACTGTGCATGTGATAGGTTGGCTATCTCTCGGTCACTTGAAAGTATTGGATTTGGTGCTTTGATTAGTTCTTCCATTTAAGCCATTATGTTTTGGTCTGGTCATGCCTGTTATGTATGAGGGGCAGAGCATTAGGTGTTCACCAGGGCGGGGCAACCCAGTTGCTGGGTTGTGATGCTGTATGTGCGGGCAGGGTCTGAGAGGGAACAATGGTGCTTGCTCCTCTCTCCGTCGGATTTCAGTCCCCTCTGTCTCTTCCTACAAGCTAATCGGGCCCTTCTGGTGCTGGTTCCTGGGTGGGTGGGCTTGTGTACATTTAGGACCCTGTGGGTCTCTCCAAGGAACTCTCTTGTGAGGCTGAGACTCTCTCCTGGCACCTCAACCTCCACAAGTGTTTTCAATCAGCACTTTTAGGCTTTATTCCCTGGCACTTGGGCCTGGGGTTGTGAGGTCTGTCTCGCTGCCTGTTTTCACCTGCTTTACCTTTGCGCAAATGTGTGACTGTGGTCAGCCAGCTGCCTTGCATGCCTCACTGGGTCTGCTTGCTGCCTCCCCATGCCTGCACCTAGGGTCTGCCACTGGGGTCTGCTAGCCGCTGCCTGTGCTCTGCGTGCTCGGGCCTGCCAGCCACTGATTTTTTCTGCTGTGACCCCTTCCTGCCAGCCACTGACTTCGCCCATCTTACTGGTCTGGATGAATGGTTGTCGGGACTTCCATACAGTTAAATTTTCTGTCTGTTCTGGTTGTTTTTTTTGTTTCTAAATTTTTGTTGTCCTTAATTTTGGTTGTGCGAGGAGGCACAGTGTGTCCACCTATGCCTCTGTCTTGGGTGGAAGTTCCATTTTAAATTTTTTGAGTAATTTTCATACTCTTTTCCACAGTGGCTGCACCAGTCTGCATTCCTACAAACAGTGCACCTGGGTTCCCTTTTCTCCACATCCTCACAAGCATTTGTTTGTTGATTTGTTTATGATAGTCATTATGACTGATGTGAGGGGATATCTCATTGTGGTTTTACTTTGCCTCTCCATGGTGGCTAGTGATGCTGAGCATCCTCTGTCCTCTAGGGGCCCTCTGTATGTCCTACTTGGAAAAGCGCCTGTTCAGGTTCTTTGCAGATTTTTTAATTGGGTTGTTTGTCTTCCTGGTGTTCAATCATATGAGTTCTTTATATATTTTAGAGATTAACCCCCTGTCTGATGTATCATTGGCAAATATGTTCTCCCATATAGTTGGTCCCCTTTTCATTTTAATGCCGGTTTCTTTAGCCATGGGGAAACATTTCAACTTGATGTAATTCCATTTATTTATTTTTTCTTAGTTCCCTTGCCCTAGGAGATATATTTGTTAAAAGATTGCTATGTGGGATATCTGAAATTTTACTGCCTATGTTTTCTGCTAGGACTTTTATGGTATCATGACTTATCTTTAAGTCTTTTAACCATTTTGAGTTTATTCTGGTATGTGGTGTAAGTTAGTTGAGTAGTTTCATTTTTTCACATGTATCAATCCAGTTCTCCCAACACTATCTATTGAAGAGTTTGTTTTTACTCCATTGTATACTTATGCCCCACGTTGTCCAATATTAAGGGTATGGGTTTATTTCTGGGCTCTCTATTCTGTTCCACTGATCTATGTATCTGTTATTATGCCAGTTACAGACTGTTTTTGATTACAGTAGTCTTATAGTATAGTTTAATATTGGGTATTGTGATCCCTCCAACTTTGTTCTTCTTTATCAGGATTGCTGAGGCTATTACACCACAATCAAGTGGGATTTATCCCAAGGATGCAAGGATGGTATAACATTTGCAATAAATATAATACATCACATAAACAAAATGAAGGATAAAAACCAATGGATGCTGAAAAGGCATTTGATAAAATCCAGCACATATTTATGATAGAAATATTCAGCAAAGTGGGAAGAGAGGGAGCATACTTCAATGTAATAAATGCCATATACAAGAAACTTATAGTCAACATTATACTCAATGGACAAAATCTAATTTTTTTCCCTTAAGATCAGAAACAAGACAAATGTCCCCACTTCTACCACTCTTATTCAACATAGTATTGGAAGTTGTAGCAACAGTGGATTAGGCTAGAAAAAGATAAAAAGGTATTCAAATTGGAAAGGAGGAAGTAAAATTGTCATTATTCACAGACAACATGACAATGTACATAGAAAACCCTATAGTCTCCACCAAAAACTACTCGACCTAAAAAGTGAATTTGATAAGGTAGCAGGTTACCAAGTTGATATTCAGAAACTGTTGTCATTCTCGTACACCAACAATGAATTATCAGAAACAGATTAAGAAAAAAACCCCTATTTTCTATAGCAACAAGAAAAATGAAGTACCTAGAAATAAATTTAACCAGGATGTAAAAGACCTGTACTTGGAAAACTATACAACACTGAAGAAAGAAATTGAGGAAGGTACAAATAAATGTAAGCATGTACTATGTTCATAGGTTGGAAGAATTAACATTATTAAAATTTCCATACTACCCAAAGCAATATATAGATTCAATACAATTCTTATTAAAATACCAATGGCATATTTCACAGGTCTAGAACAATATTCCAAAAATTTATATGGAATCAATCACATTTTTATTGTTATGCTCAGATTTTCTATTTCTTTTTGAGAAAGTTTTGGTAATTATTGGATTGTAGGAATTGTGTCCATTTAACCTAGGTTATCTAATTTGTTAATGCAAATCATTTATAGTAGATTTTTATAATCATTATGAAAAGTGGGACATTGAAATCTCCAGCCATTATTGTAGAACTGTCTATTCTCCCTTTGATTCTGTCAGTTTTTATTTCATATTTTGGGGGGCTCTGATGTTTGATGCACATGTTTATAACTGTTATATCATCTTAGTGTGTTGGTTCTTTAATAACCTATAATGTCTTTTCTCTTGCAACAGTTTTTGGCTTAAAGTCTTTTTTATCTGATATTAATACAATATTCCAGTTTTCTCTTGGTGGCTATTGGCATGGACTATGTCTTTACATTCTTTCACTTTCAGTTTTTGTACTCAGTAGCTGAAGCAAGTAACTTGTAGACAGCTTGAAGCTGGATCATGTGTTTCTTGCAATCTATTATGATAATTTATGCCCTTTGATTGGAGACCTTAATTTATTAACATTCAGATAAATAAATATTAAGAATTTACTTTCACTCTTTTGGTTATTGTTCTCTGTGTTATCCCTTTTTTGTTTCTCTCTCCTTCAATTATTGCTTTTACTGTTGTTTAGTTGACTTTTTGCACTGTATTATTTTTATTGTCTTTTAATTTCCTTTTGAGTATATATTTTTAGGTATTTTCTTAATGCTTACCTGAGGTTTACAATTAGCATCCTAAATTTATAACTTTCTATGTTAAATTGATACCAACATTGCTTCAATAGCTTACAAACACTTTAATCCTAATCATCCCTGAATTATTTAAATTGTGTCTTTATACATTTTATGCTCAATAACATAGATTTATAATTATTTTTATGTACCTGACTTTTATATTATATGTAAGAAATACAGAGTGGAGTTATAAACCAAAAATACAGTAATAATGACTTTTGTATATATCTATGTAGTTACCTTTAGTGGAAATTTTTATTTCTTTGCACAGTTTCTAGTTACTGTCTTAGTATCCTTTCATTTTACCTTGAAAGACTGTCTTCAGCATTTTTTTGGAAAAGGTTGATTGGTAAAAATTCCCTGAAATGTTGTTTATTTGCAAATGATTTAATTTCTCCATCATTTCAAAAAATTGGTAAAATATACATAATTTTTAGGATATTAACCTTTTTAAGTGTACAATGTGGTGCATTAAGTACATTTATATTGCTGCATGACTATTACCAGCACTCATCTGGTAAACTCGTTTCATCTTGCAAAACTGAAACTCTGTATCCATTAATCAACAACTTCCCATTACCAAGGTAGGATAAAGGACAGAAGCCAAGCCAAGAAAAATAAGAAACATAGCAACTTATTCAGACTTGATAGCTTTAATAATACTAGGTAGAGTTACATACAAAATACTGAATTTCACTGCAAAACAGTTTGATAAGTAGACAAAAAATAAAAGATTAAAACTATCTACTCCTTTTTAGCCTGATTTAAGATTAATCTCAGTGATTGGAGTGGAGTTAATTCTGCAGATGATTTTGATATGGATGTGGAGAGTGAAAAGCCCAGTTGAAGAAGGGAAGAAAGAGTTAATTTTTCTTCATCTGTGGGCACTGAAGATCCTTAGTAAAAGGAAGGGAATTTGTCAAGTTATTACATTCTACCTTTAACAGTAATTCACAGTTTTCCCCATAAATATAGCCTTTTCATATACAATAACAAAATTGTTAGTATTTGCTAAAGACTATATTTATTCCTCAGCTGGAGTTTGCAGTACCAACCCTTGCTTGCAGCAGGCTGTGGCCATATGGCTAAGTATTGGCTAATGGACTGTGAGAAAAGTGGTGAGTGCAATACCTTGAGTTTTCTGCTTAAATGTAAAAGCCTTCCTGGTGCCCTTTCACTTTTATTCTTTCTTTCCAGCTGAAATGAGAACACAATGGTGGAGGAGCTGAAGCAGCCATTTTAGATCCAAAGATAAAAGTTGCATTTCGAGGATGTTAATGCAGCAACGTAGAAAGATCTTAGTTCCCCGATACTTGTGGAGTTGGCATATCAACCCTAAATTACAAACCCAGACTTTGTATGAGATTAAAACAAACTTCTATTTCTGTTAATCAACTATTATTTTGATTTTTGATCTCTGTTATAGCAAGTGAGCTGGGATTGTAAGTGATACACTTCCAATGGTTAGCTTTGGGCTACATTCCACAGTTCTCTCTTCTGAGGCTCACAAGTTAAATAGCTGTACCTGCAGAGCTATGCTCAGGGCGAAGAACTGTTTTGATACAGAACAAATAGATAACAAAAAGAAAAACACAAAAGTGAAATGTTGCAAAGGCCTGGTGCTCTCTGACATGATTGGGATTTTTATTTATTTACAAATCCTATCTCTTTTTACCTTCATAAGTCATAAATCATTGTTCAATCTCTAGTAATTCCCCTAACTGAAGCAGATCATGTATCAACTTAAAAAACAGCTATTCCGATTCATGCTCCTGACACATACCTAATTTTGAATTTGCTTCTTTCTAAATTATCCTAGATTAGATTTTCACCAAGTCCTACAATAGATTCTTAAAAATGTCTTGATGTCAATTTTTTGCCTTCCTAAAAGTCACTTCTATGAAGTTTCTAAAATGTTTCCCAATATCTTTAATGCTTTTTAAGCTGCAAAGTCATATAAAGTCAGAGTTGAAAGAAATGTTCAGCAGTTCTGAACTCCGGCTGTGTATTAAATTCACTGGGGCTATGCTTTTGGAAGATACTGATATCTAATCTACACTGCCAGAAATTGAATAAATTGTTTTCTAGAAGAGAGTTGAGTCAACAGCAGTTTGTAAAAGCTTCCTACAAAACTCTAATGTACAACCATGTTTGGGGACCACTGATCTAATCTAACCATTAGTTGTATGTTAAAAATGATACTCCTGGGATGATACTAATATGGATTATTAATGTAGCTCATCCTCTTTGTTCTATAGATCAGAAAATGAAGATATAGATAAAATAAAGGAGTAAATCAAGTTGGGTGAAAGGCCCAAATGAAGTCAACATAGAATCAATTTCCCAGTCCATTACTTACCGCATTCTAGCATGCTGTGTGAAAGTCAGTGAAAGTGTTACTAGAAAAGGGTGTTATATGGGAGAAAACAAAGTTAGTAAATTTGAAGTAATTACAGGGAGACTCTCAATGACAATGACATGTAACTTTAATAAGACTGATAAGGAAGGTAACAGAAATTTATTCCATTAATTTTTTCTAGATCATCTACTTTGTGCTCACTAATGAGGTGTATAATAGGAACATAACATTGGGTTTCTAGTCTCAAAAAATTATTGTATAGATACCAAAAGTATTGTATGATAAAACCAAACTGATGGAATTTAAAGGGGAACCACATCAGAGCCATATCTTTCTTCTTGTTGCCAAATGATGGAGCTGGCATTTAATAGGTGCTCAGTGTTTACAGAGGAAGTGGATGTATTCGATATAAATAGTAAATATAATAGAGGCTTAGCAAAAGGAGAATTAACTTCAGTTTTGATAGCCAGGAAAAACTTCACAGAGGATGGATTTGAGGTTACTGTTGAGGAAAAGTATAACTATAAAAGTAGGAGTTAAATATTAAAGAAGGGGCAGGTAATCCAGTAGAAAACATTCAAAAGTATGCATAAGAGAATTATCAATGGCATGGATGGTTGGCATAGAGGAGACTGACTGTCTGGAACAGAATTATTTTGGGGATCAGTAAAAAAGACCAGCTGAGGTCAGATTGTAGAAATCCTTAAATGGTACTCAGCTGAGAATTGGATCTTGAGGACAGCTGGTGGCCATTTGTCATTTTTGAACAGGCAGATGATAATGAAAGTCAGAAAAAGAGTATCCTTGAGACTGCATAATGATTCTGTTTTACTGAGAAATAATTTTAGTGTAGACCAGCTCTACTTACCTGAAAAAAAGAAAAAAATGCTGCTGCCATGGAGCAGTTACAGTTTATAATTGCCAGTATATTAAAAAATTACATTCTTAAGGAGGGGATTCCTTCAGGGTTATATACATTTGCACTCTTATAAAGTAGACCATCTTCAAGAGACTGTTAACATAGTCAAGTGCCTTGGGTTCAGCAGAATATATACTTATAAATAAAACACAATATACAGCAACAAGTGAGTGCATTGATAGCATTTTTGTTTGGTTATCATTGACATCTCTTGCTGAAGGCCAACAAATTTCACTTTAAATTCTTAGGCAAGTTGTTAAAAAGACTAGTATTCTTACCACAAGGTATTTTTTTAAACTTGAGCTAGGTGTATACACTTAAAGATGAAAACATGAAAATTTACAAAATTATCTGACACTGGAGAGATATTACAAGGAAATTTTGATATTTCACTGCAAAATATTGCCAATTATGGAAGCTGTCAATTTAACAATAGGCTTATTCACTATGGTGTTTGATTAATGTGAAATTATTCAGTTGGCTACCTTGTAGTTGGCCTATTTTTGTGTCCAATTAGTATGCTAATAATGGTAATTATGTTCTATACTGCATGTCTCATCACCTAGAGGGTTTTTAAAATGATAAAATAATGAGAATAAACAAGCTGATGCTGACATTCACTGGGCCATTCTAATTACTTACTGAGAGCACACTGGGGAATCAACACTCAACCAGAGAAAATGATTCTTGCATACTTTGTTAAAACTACTCATTCCAAAGAGCAGTAACAGTTTGCTTTTGTTCTCTTTATTACTGAGACATTTTATATGCCCACTGTATTTTTTATTTTCTATATTTTTGGTATTTATTAAAAACAAGATAAATTATATTTGTCTTTTGTAACTAGTATTTGTAGAAGGAGATCAGAAAACAAAGAATGGAAAATTGGTCAGTTTTGCACCTTTGCACCCAGTAGCTAACATTCATATTTTCTCACCACTGTCTATAAAAGAACAAAATAAAAACTAAACAAAACAAATTCCTTCTACAAGGAACTCTACTTGTACTTGGTGGAATACTGTGAGAGGGGTGAGTTTTGCTAAGCCCTCAGTAAGATAACCAAACACACTAGTGTGCAGGAGGGATTTCTTCTCAAAATAATAATAAGAAAAAAAGCTGATGTTTAGTTTGTAATCCCATGTTTTTAGAAGGACAAGTTTTCTGTACTGGGATACTAGCATGAAATTATCGATCAAGCTATTATGATACTTTATAATTATATTATTATAAAATGTATTTTATAATTCAAACTATATCAAATTTAAATGTGTAATTGATGATTGATATCTTTATGGCTTTCAATATGGATATGAAGTAGATTATCAAACTTATACTCTAAATCATTTATAGTTAAACTTGTAGTTTGGACATTCACAAAGTAAATCAAAACATTACACAATCTCTAACCATCTTTAAGAAAGTAAAGCAAAGATTTCCATTCTGTGGAATCTTCATGATGAGGTAGTGAAAGCACTTGACTAAACCTCTCATCCTTTAATCATGTGATTAGAAACTGTAATATAAGCACTGTTAGTTGTGTTATCTGATCTTTAGTTATCTCAACTGAGAAACAAGAGGGTTGAATTAGACCAGAGTTTCTAAAATTGTGTTCCATGGCTCTATTAAATCTCACATGATTTTAACAATTTTGCATAAAGAAGGGTTTCTGTGGTCAAATCCATTTTGAAATTCCAGAGTAAACCAAGGTAAATATATTTGTATTTACTGTAGAAATTCACAAAGTATTTAATATATTAATTTACCTTACAGCTCTTATATTACTGTGATATAATATATAGCATTTCTCAATTTGATCATTAAAACACATTTGTCAACAATATATTAATATCTCATGGGCAACCACAATTTCACAAAATATAGTTTGGAAAATATTAGCCTAGGCAAAATTTTTTAAATCTTCTAAGTTCTAATATATTTTTCTCACTAGACTGTATGTTTTATGACAGTAGGGATAATACTAGTCTTGTACAAAGCATACTACTATCACAAAGTATATTCTTAATAAATATATGGCATATGGATAAAGAAGTGAGTTAATGAATGAACTAATACATGCATACATAAATACATTCTATGAAAAGACAGCACATTATGGAAAAGGAATAATTTTGGGGTCATACTACTCTCGTAGTAGATTGAAATTTCTTGTTCAGATGTATGTGGCCTGCAGTGAAAGCAAAATGACAATCTTTTCTTGTTATCATTTTAATCTCATTCCTTATTGACTGGAGAGGAATAATATAGTTACTATTTATTGAGCAGCAACTAAATTTTTGGTACTGTGAAAATTACTTTGTTTATATTAAGTAATTGAATCCTTTCAAAAATCTTATGTAGAATATATTATTTCTTCTCTATTACAGAGAGTTAAGAAAAGGTCTCACAATAAGTGACAGTTCTAGAATTCTGAAGTCAAAGTCTGACTTAAGAATATGAGCTCTTTTTCATTTCTTAGTATTTTTATTGCTTATGCTATTATAGTTGTTCCATTTCCCTTTTTGCCTCCTTCCCCCAGCCTACCCCCTATTCCACAGTCAGTCCCCACACCATTGTCCATGTCCATGGGTCATACATACATGTTCTTTGACTAGTCCCTTGCCCTTCTTTCAGTCAATCCCTACCTCCCCCTCCCCGCTTACAGATGCCAGTCTCCCATGTTTCTGTGCCTCTGGTTATATTTTGCTTGTTCATTTAGTTTGTTCATTAGATTTAAGTGAGATCATATGGTATTTGTCTTTTATTGTCTGGCTTATTTTATTTAACATAATAGTCTCTGATTACACCCATGCTGTCACAAAAGGTAAGAATTCCTTCCTTTTTTTTTTTTACAGCTGAGTAGTATTCCACTCTGTAAATGTACCACACTCTTTTTATCCACTCACCTATTGATGGACACTTAGGCTGTTTCCAAATCCTGGCTATTGTAAAAAATGCTGCTATGAACATAGTGGTGCATACATTCTTTTTAAAAAAGATTTTATTTATTTATTTTTAGAGATGGGGAAAAGAGTGAGAAAGAGAGGGAGAGAAACATCAATGTGTGGTTGCCTCTTGTGAGCTCCTTACTAGGGCCCTGGCCCAGAACCTAAGCATGTTCCCTATCTGGGAACTGAACTGGTGACCCTTTGGTTTGTAGGACAGTGCTCAATCCACTGAGCCACACCACCCAGGGCCACATACTGTTTTGAATTGGTGTTTTGGGTTTCTTTGGATATGTTCCAAGAAAAGTGGAACCTCTGGGTCAAAAGGCAGTTCCATTTTAAATTCTTTGAAGAAATTCCATACTGCTTTCCACAGTGGCTGCACCAGTCCCATTTCCACCAACAGTGCACTAGGGTTGTCTTTCCTCCACAACTTTACCAGCACTTCCTGTTTACTGATTTATTTATAGTAACCATTTTGGCAGGTATAAGGTGGTATCTCATTGTGGTTTTAATTTACATCTCTTTGATGGCTAGTGATGTTGAGCGTTTTTTCATATGTCTATGGGCCTTCTGTATGTCTTCTTTGGAGAAGTGTCTATTAGGCCCTTTGCCCATTTTTTAAATTGCATTTTTTGTCTTCCTGGTGTTAATCATATAAGTTCTTCATGTTTTAGGTGATTAAACCTTTGTTCAATTTATCATTGCCAAATATGTTTTCTCATACAGTTGATTCCTTTTTCATTTTGATGATTGTTCCTTTAGCTATACAGAAGCCTTTTAATTTGATGTCATCCCATTGTTAATTTCCCCTTTTGTTGCCAATATATCAAGAAATATATCAGCAAAAATATTGCTATGCTAGATACCAGAAATTTTACTGCCTATGTTTTTCTCTAGGAGTTTTATGGTATCACAAGTTATATTTAACTCTTTTATCCACTTTGAGTTTATTCTAGTGTGTGGTGTAAGTTGGTGGTCTGGTTTAATTTTTTTTTTTTGCAAGTACTAGTCCAGAACTCCCAACCCCATTTATTGAAGAGACTGTCTTTACCCCATTGTATGCTCTTGCCCCCTTTCTCAAATGCTAATTCACCATAAAGGTATGGGTTTATTTCTAGGCTCTCTGTTGTGTTCTGTTGATCTATGTTTCTGTTCTTAAGAATATGAACTTTTAACTCTTATAAGTCTCACTATGATGTCTTTTGACTTGTGCAATGTCTCAGAACTTGTTAATGAGCAAAACTTTTCATGATGACTTAGAAAAATCCATCCTAGTGTGTCTATGGTAACAGAACGATCCCCAGTTTTTTATCTCCCATATTTCTCTGTGATCATTGTAGGATCAACTACTGCATGACAACTTAGAAGTCAATCCAAAAATACACTTATTTCACATATTTCTACTTGATTTCTTCCAAGATGAATCAAATTACCCTATGTAGTAAACTAGTACTGTTCATATTTTTACTGATGAGCAAATTTAAAAAATTTCTATCACTATCTTGCTTTATTAAGTAAAAGCAAGATGAACATTTACATCTGTCTGTACCTACCCAAAGCAGATACTTTCCACTAACATTAGATATGAATTTTATTCCTTCTTGGAAGCAGAGAACATTCTTGTAAATCATACATTGTATTCAGTGTGACATGGTTACATAGGAATGTCCTGAGCTGCAAATTAATATTTAATTGTGTGACACAGAAAATAAGCATTATGACTTTATATTTTTTACTTTATTAAGTTAACACTTGTTAACTAGAGCACACGGTGTCTGATGGTGAGCCACCATTCAACAAAATACAACAGTAGCAAAAAATAAAGCTACACTACTTTCTTATACCACATATAAAAATATACTAAAACTGGATTTAATATAGAATTATAAAACCTGAAACTATAAATCTTGTAAAAGAAAACATATCCAGTAAAGTCTTAGATATTTGTCTTAGCAATATATACTTACTTTTGGATATAACTCCTCAAGCAAGGGCAACAGATTCAGAAATAAACAAATGGAACTGTGTGAAACTCAAGAGCTTTTACACAGTGAAAGGAACCATCAACAAATAAAAAAACAACCAAGTGAATGGGATAAGATATTTGCAAATAGTATATCTTAAATGGGGTAATATGAAATATATACAGAAAACAAACTCAATCTCATAAAACAAACAAAAATTCCATTATAATATTTTAGAGGGCCTGAAAAAACATTTCTCCACAGAAGTCATATAGATCACCAACAAACATAGAAAGATGTTAAAAATCATCATTAGGGAAATGCAAATCAAAACAAGAAGATGTAACCTCACACCTGTCAGAATGGCTATTATTAAGAAGTCTAGGAGTAACATGAGTGGTCAGGGATGTGGAGAAACTTAAACTCTTGTGCACTGTTGGTGGGGTTGTAAATTGGTGTTACCACTAGGAAAACAGTATGGAGATTCCCCCCAAAATTGAAAAACTGAACTACCATATGACCCAGCAATTCCACTTCTGAGTGTTTAGCCAAAGAAAACAAAAACACTAATTCAGAAAGATATGCACCCCCATGTTAATCGCAGCATATATTTGTAATAGCCAACATAGAAAAGCAACCTAGGTGTCCATCAATACATGAATAGACAAAGAATGTGTGGTATGTACATACAATGCTATATTACTCAGACATAAAAATATCTCGCCATTTGCAACGATATGGATAGAGCCAAAGGGTATTATGTTAAGTAAAATAAGCCAAAGAAAGACAAATATCACATGACTTCACTTATATGTTGAATCTAAAAAGCAAAGCAAATAAACAAAAAAATAGAAACAAACTTATAGATACAGAGAATAAAGTGATGGTTTCCAGATGAGGGGGGATGGGTGAAAAAGGTAACCAAGAATAACATTTACAAATTTCAAGATTCAACATAACAGCAAAGTAGGTGGAAATTCCTCTCCCATCCCCTTAGGACCTAGTAAAAATTACAACTGAATTATAGAACAATCAACCTAAATAACTAACTGAAAACTAGCTGACTAGAAGTATTATAATAAAGGGTATACAGAAACCACATCAAGTCTGGTAGGAAGGTCAGAGACACACAAAAGGGGCTGGTTGCAAACCCGCGTGTGATTGTCGAGAATCCAGAAGAATATCTCAGCTGCAAAGGGGTCTCCCTGAAGAGCAAGAGATTTCAACCCCTTCTTTGGCTTCCCACCCCAGAACATTGGTGCTGGGAAGAAGAGCCCACATGATATCTGACTGGAAATCAGATTCTCACAAATCTGCCTTTGTGAGAATAGAGACTACTAGAAACCCAGGTGCCCTCTTAAAGGGCCAACACATAAAATATCATTTGTGGCCAATCACCCTGGGCTCTGGCAGAGTGACTGTAAGACTGGAGTCATACAGAGAGAGATTAGATTTGTGATTTTAAGGAGAGGGCTGAAGAGACTCCTGCCAGTGTCCCTGTGCTGAGCCCCTTTCCCATGCTGCCTACATATGCCATCTTTCCTGGTTTGGGAAAGAACCAGGAAAGTGGCCCTACCATTCCAAGCTTCTGCTGTGTGGAAGAATCAAATAGCTGTGGACAGTCTGGGCCCACACTGCAGAATTTCTTGGAAGACTCTCAAGAAGGCATGGACAGACTCACAGGGTATCAGAGACAAATGGAGAGAATGAGCTTTAGGCCAAAGGTTAATTTTCATGTACCCAACTGGGTACATGTTTCCCCACCACAGCATCTGCCTGAGGAGATGCAATTGTCCTACCTTCCTGTATGATTGTGGTCTCACCCCATTGACCTCATGTGCTGCAATGGAGTCTGCTTGCTGTGGTCAGCCTTGCCTTGCACTGGAACTTTTCTTGGAAAACTTTCGGAGAGATTCAGGCAGGCTAAGGGGGTATCAGCAATGCCCAAGGAAAGACTGAGTAAAGTGGCTTTAGAAAGAAGGTCAATTTTCCCATGAGTACCACCAGCAAACTAATTCTATTGGGGAAAGGTCTTTATCCAGGTAGCACAAACTGCCTTTTGGACTGCAAGTAAATAATCAAGCAATCTTGTCAAGAACTACTTGAGCTAGGGAATCTGAAGATATTTGTTGTGCTTGTTGGCTCTCGCAGAAGAGCAGGCTATTATGTGAACAATTCTGGTTAGATTTCACATCATTATATCTATCTGAGTAAGGCCAAAGCCTGTCTGTGAGCCTACAATTCTAACGAGGCAGTTTCCTCATACTGATCTCAAAATTCTATTTGGCATTCTCTTTCAGCTACATCTGAGAAACTTTAAGAGGAATGGGACTGATGAAAATCAGAAGCTATAACTAAAAATAATCTCACATGCTTTCTAGTGCTGGCAATTAAAAATTATACAACTGGAGTTTAGTTATGTACACAAACTAGTATTAGAATTCAGACAAAGTAACATTTACATCCACAGAAGTACCAGAATCACTTTCAGATTTACAAAGAGGCATAATAATGTGTAACCAGCTGTTTGAAAAATTTATAATGGAAAAGAATACAAAATCTTTATGAACATAATGTTAACATGTGACAAATTATACCAATTAAACAAGCAGCTCAAATTTGTAAGGGTAAATAACAAATATCCCCATATTTCTAAGCATTATCTCAGTGTCAACTTGGTTTCACCTAAAAGTTATGCTATTAGTAGAAAAATTTTAAATGTTATTCCTCTTCCAATACATCATCTTACTTACAGAGATGGAAGGAAAACAATTCAATTTCTCTATCACTTTTACCCATATTCATGAATCTGATATTAGTTTTATTGCAGTGTTTAGGCTAAAGTAGGTGTTCTAAAGGATCAAATTAATTGAATTTTCTTGGACCTAGAATATTGCTGGATCGTACAGTAAACCTGTTTGTCAGAAAGGAATGTCTCTGGTTGAAACACTTTTCGAATCAACAATTAAGAAGTAGAGATCAGCTGCCAATAACGACAGATTGTTTCCTAATTATTTGATCATAGTTTGATTTTTTTATTGTTGTTCAAGTACAATTGTGTACATATTCACCCCACCATGCTCCCCCCACCTCACCCATTCCCCACCTCCCACCCTCAAAATGATCTTTTATATCAAATTAAAATTTCTCAGGGAATAGGACAAGGTCTTATTTATTCATTTTCTCTAACCTCTCTAGCACCTACTTAAGTTTTGTGGACATGAGTACCATTTGGTGGATGATATTTGGAAAAAGACTATCCCTGTCTCAGAGAAAACACTAACATATCACATGGCACACTTGATCTCCTATAACAATTTATAGAATTCCCAAATTTTACATTATGATAGATAGTATCCATGTTAATAATTGTTTATATGTTGGGACTAAAATATTTCACTTAAAATACAGTTCCATTTACATTTTTGAATTTGTTATTCTCTTATTTTTGAGATTTTGGACCTACATTTGTAGGGTTTTTTTCTTTGTTAAACTGTCTTTGTTTTTGGTACCAGGAAAATATTTCCTTCGTAAATGAGGTACCAAGGCTTTTCTACCTGTCTGTTTTACATATGAAACTGTGTAGAAATAGTGATTTTTTTTTTCCTTTAACTGTTTGGTGGAAAGAGACATTAAAGCCATATGGGACTGAAAAACAGTTGGAAGTGTTAAACTATATATTCAATTTTTTTAAGTATTTTTATTGATTATGCTATTATAGTTTTCCCAATTTCCCCCCTTTATAAACCCCCTCTCCATCCTGGCCCCCCAACCCCCCAGCATGCCTCCCCTCAGTGCATGTCCATGGGTTGCACATATAAGTTCTTTGAATCCTCTGTTTCCCATACCATTTTTTACCTCTCCCCATCTATTTTTGTGCCTACTAATTATGCTTCTTCTTCCCTGTACCTTTGCCCCCATATTCCTCCCCTCCCCCTCCCCACTGAACTCCCTCTGTGTGATGTCCATTTCTCTGATTCTGTTCCTGTTTTAGTTGCTTGCTTAGTTTTTGTTTTTGTTGTTTTTCTTGTCTTTTAGGTTCATTTGTTGATACTTGTGAGTTTGTTGTCATTTTACTGTTCATATTTTTGATCTTCTTTTTCTTAGGTAAGTCTGTTTAACATTTCATATAATAAGGGCTTGGTGATGATGAACTCCTTTAACTTGACCTTATCTGGGAAGCACTTGATCTGCCCTTCCATTCTAAATGAAAGCTTTGCTGGATAGAGTCATCTTGGATGTAGGTCCTTGCCTTTCATGACTTCAAATACTTCTTTCTGGTCCCTTCTTGCCTGCAAAGTTTCTTTTGAGAAATCAGCTGATAGCCTTATGGGCACTCCTTTGTAGGTAACTCTCTCCTTTCCTTTTGCTTCTTTTAGGATTCTCTTTTTATCTTTAACCTTGGATAACTTAATGATGATGTGACTTGATGTGTTCTTCTTTGGATCCAACTTCTTTGGGACTCTCTGGGCTTCCTGGACTTCCTGGAAGTCTATTTCCTTCACCAGATTGGGAAAGTTTTCCTTCATTATTTGTTCCAATAAGTTTTCAATTTCTTGCTGTTATTCTTCTCCTTCTAGCACCCCTATATTTGGATATCAAAACGTTTCAGGTTGTCCCAGAGGTTTGTAAGATTCTGTTCACTTTTTTGCATTTTTGTTTCTTCATTTTGTTCTGGTTGGATGTTTATTTTTCCCTTTTGTTCCAAATCATTGGTTTGAGTCCTGGTGTCCTTCCTCTCACTGTTGGTTCCCAGAATATTTTGCTTTATTTCATTTTGGGTATCTTTCATTTGTTTTTTTTTTTTTTTTTTCATTTTTCGACTAAGCTCAATCAGATCTGTGAGCATTTCGAGTACCAGAGCTTTAAATTCTCCATCAGGTAGGTTGGCTATCTCCTCATCACTTAGTTGTCTTTCTGAAGTTTTGCTGTTTTTTCATTTGGGCAATATTTCTTTGTCTCAGGGCACCTGATAAGTTACAACTGTAAGGCAGTGAAGCCTTAGGTATTCACCTGGGCAGGACAACCCTCTTTGCTGTGCTGTGGCGCTGCCTGTGGGGGTGGGGCCAGAGAGGGAACAGTGTAGCTCACCTGCTGCCTCTAGCCCACTTTCTGATGTGTGAGACTGGGAGTTTCTCCCACCACAGGAGCCACCATAGCTCACAGCCGCCTCTGAGTCTATTTAGCCTTCAGTCAGTCCCACCTGCACAGTCTGCTGCCTTACTGGTCTGGTTGTTCTGACTGACGTTTTCTTTAATTACTTGGTTGTCAGAGTTCCATTCAGTTTGGTTTTCTAGTGCTTTTGGTTGTTTATTGATTTTAGATTGGTTGTTATCATCCTTTTGGTTGTGTGAAGAAGCAAAGGGTTTCTACCTTCACCTCCATCTTGGCCAGAACTCCAAAATGCAGTTCAATTTTTAAACCACTGACATGATGTGAAACATAAGGAACTCACAAAAGGAAGTAATCTTTAAAATACTGAACTCTATGCAATACAATTAACCCCAAGTATAAAGTAGGTAAATTTAGAGCCCTAAGCTGGCAGAAATACTACTGTCTTGATATTAAAATTATTGATATTTAACTCTTATTATCTATATAGGAGTTAAAAATACTTCTAGCAAAATAAAAGGAATGATTATCATTTAAAATTTTGTATGTTTCATCAAGTAGCAGTACTTTTTTCTACCAGTGCAAATATAATTGGTTTCATTGATTGGTCAGGAAAAAGTAAAAATGTATAATCTGTCCAAACCAACTCCTTGTACAGGGACATGTGAGGCTCTAATTTTTTTCTTAATATGTACTTATTACTCCATTAGGCAGTGTGTGAAATTACTTAAATATCAACTTCAATTGTAGAGAGGCAGAACCATGTTGAAAATGGCTGTTTCCTGCTATAGTTGTCTTACACAAAGGGTTTTTATGAAATAGAAAGTAAGGTTATAAATGGTCAAGAAGAGAGCTCAGAAATAAACTCAAGTATCTATGGTCAATTAATATTTTACAAAGGGATAAGAAGTATAAAATGGAGTAAAAATAGCCTCTTCAACAAATGGTGTTGGGAGATCTGGACAGCTACAGGCAAAAAAAATGAAACTTGACCACCAACTTACACCATACACAAAAAATAAATTCAAGGTGGATAAAAGACTTAAATATAAGTCATGACATCATAAAAGTCCTAGAGGAAAACATCAGCAGGAAAATCTCAGATATTCCATGCAGCAACGTCTTCACAGATGTGCCCTAAAGCAAGGGACATAAAGGAAAGAATAAGCAAATGGGACTTCATCAAATTAAAAAGCTTCTGCACAGCTAAGGAAAGCAGCATTAAAATGAAAAGAGAACCAACTATATGGGAAAACATATTTGCCAATGATAACTTGGACAAATATTTGACCTCCAAAATATATAAAGAAGGGACATGACTCCACTCCAGGAAGACACACACACACACAATAAAAAAAAAACAATTAAAAAATGAGCAAAAGACTTAAACAGGCAGTTCTCCAAGGAGGACATACAGAGGGCCCATGACATATGAAAAGATGCTCAGCATCACAAGCCATTAGGGAGATGCAAATTCAAACCACAATGAGACACCACTTCACAATGGTCAGAATGGCTGTCATGAACAAATCAACAAACAAATGTTGGAGAGAATATGGAGTAAAGGAAACCCTAGTGCACTGTTGGTGGGATTGTACACTGGTACAGCCACTATAGAAAACAGTATGGAATTTCCTCAGAAAACTAAAAATGGAACTGCCTTTTGACCCAGTAGTTTTGCTTTTGGGATTATATCCTAAGAACCCTGAAACACCAATTCTAAAAAGCCTATGCACACCAATGTTTATAGTAGAACAATTTACAATAGCCAAGTGCTAGAAGCAACCTCAGTGCCCATCAGTAAATGAATCAATAAAAAATCTATGGTACATTTACACAATAGAATACTACACAGCAGAAAGAAAGAAGGGACTCCTACCCTTCATGACAGCATGGATGGAACTGGAGAGCATTTTGCTAAGTGAAATAAACCAGGTGGTGAAAGACAAGTACCATATAATCTCACCTTTAACTGGAACCTAATCAACAAAACAAACAAGCATGCAAAATAGAACCAGAGACATTGAAATTAAGAACAGTGTGACAGTAACCAGAGGGGAGGTGGGAGGGGATCATAGTGGGGAAGGGGAGGTGAGTTTTCAGGAACAACTATAAAGGACACATGAACAAAACCAAGGGGGGCAGAAGCAGGGGAAGGAGGTGGTAGTGGTTGGGGTGGGGGGAATGGTGGGGGGTAAATACAGACAACAGTACTTGAACAATAAAATAATTTAAAAGAAAAAAAGAAATGGTCAAGTAATTACTAATTTAAATAAATATGGAATCATCAGTTTTATTAAGGGTAGAGCAGAGCTTCAGATGAAAAACCCAGGATTCAGACAGTTTTCATGAGGAGGCTAAGTTTTGAAAATAGTGTATTATAATACTTACATATAAAGGTTTCCCCCTTACAAGGGTGAAAAGAACAAAAATCAAAAAGTTTTGTGTATTTAAGCGTTATTAATAAGGAGTAACTAAAGAACATAATTTAAATTATAGGAAAGCTGGCTTGCTTGTCACAAGAAATGTAAGATTACTACTACACCTAGGTAGCTAATCATTATGCCAATGATTAAACATACATTTAGCAGTAGTTGACTTTACTAGCCTGGTTCCAGATCTTGAAATAGGACTTCTGCTTCAGGTGCCATTGCTTTTCTCTGAAGTGGTTTTCTGCCTGAGATAGCTTTAACTTGAGGTCTCCTATAGGCAGACATGTACAGTCAGATGAAGGAAGTGCTAGTGTAGGAAGCTTCTTAAATGAGAAACATATCTATGAGTCAATACCTTTTAACTCTGAGGCACAGGAATTAGTTAACAATACATGGTATGACCCCTTTCAGCAAGGCTGGAGGAGACCTTGTGGAAATGACCCTTCTAACAAACCATCTTCAGGTCATGATGTTTGATGATTTTGTCTTTCAGGAGCACACTATGAAAATATTTATCTACAGGCTCTAAGTTAACTTCAAGAGATTTATAAGTTCTTTGCAGTAAGCCAGAATTTCTCCTTCATGAGGCAGGTTTATTCATTTCTCAAAACATTACAGAGAGATTTGCTTATTTTAGTTGTCTATTTAATCATTCACTTAGAGAGATCAAAAACAATTATAGAAAGTTAAATGATTAGAAGCAAAATTTATTTTTCAATATTAAGAAGGTTTAATTTACTTAAGCAATCAAAAACTTGATGATATAGAATACAAGAATAATTTTAAATAAACATACATGTTTATTGTTTCCTTTATAATTTCTTATGAAAAGCACACCAATAGTACAGAAAAACTTGTCTTTTTTAATGGAGAGAGAGAGACCCTCATTTCATTTCTGTATTTCTTAAATAAATTAATTTCTATCTTTATATAAATCAATTCCAATCTTGTTTATTTGACCATACATTAGATTTCTTTTTTTCAAGATTTCCCTTCTACAAACCTACAAATTTCACAACTTCTCTAAAACTGTCATAAACCTTTCAGGGTTTTCTTTATTATTCAAAAAAATCTGGAACAAATGAGGCTTGATTTTAATCTATGCTAAATGACTATCATTTTCTTAAACAAAATGTATTTTCATTCCTCATACCTTCTTTTACCAAGCACACATGTCATTTTCGATTTATAATCACTTTAAATCAACATATCATCCTAATCAGGCTTTTTTCACAAGTGGGTGGATCTCAGTCTGAGGTATCATTTGCCTTTTTAGCCTTGTAAAATAGCACACTAAGGTTTCCAAACTTATTACCTGGTTTTTCATCTGGTGCTAGCCCCAAAGATAGTGAAGCAATAGAAAACATGTCCTTTTAAATTAAATTAACAACTTTAAACTAGTTTTTATTCACTGGAGATTAATCCTAGATTAAGTGCACTTGAAAATCAATTAGGTTGGATTCTATTATTTATCTAATTTATATAGGTACTAATTTGTTTTAAGTGAATACATTCCTTTACAACCCAATTCCGAAATTAGAATTCAATCTTGGCAATACTGCCAGCAGTAGAAATACATACTTTATAATATATATACCTAGAGAGACATAAACATAAACACAGAGATTTCATAGCTTTCATTTTAAATTGGTACATTTTGTGTCTCAGGCACAAAAACACAAACTCCAAAGGGAAAAGAGACACAAATTATGTTTTAACAGAGTAAGTAAAGGTTTTAATCAGATGGCCAAAGATTGCGTGCTATAAGAATTTTTTTAAAGCAATGAACTATAGAAACGATCCCTGAAAGTACAGACACCATAAAAGTCCTAGAGGAGAACATAAGCAGGAAAATCTCTGATATTCCACGCAGCAGTATTTTCACTAATATGTCCCCGAGAATAAGGGACATAAATGAAAGAATAAACAAATGAGACTTCATCAAAATAAAAAGCTTCTGCATGGCTAAAGAAAACATCAGCAAAATGAAAAGAGAACCAACCATATGGGGAAATATATTTGCAAGTGATACCTCAGAAAAGGGTTTGATCTCCAAAATATATAAAGAACTCACACGACTCCACTCCAGGAAAACAAACAACCCAATTAAAACACGGGCGAAGGACCTGAACAGACACTTCTCCCAGGAGGACATACAGAGGGCCCAGAGACATATGAAAGGATGCTCAGCATCACTAGCCATCAGAGAGATGCAAATTCAAACCACAGTGAGATACCACTTCACACTGGTCAGAATGGCTATCATAAAGAAATCAACAAACAAGTGCCGGTGAGGCTGTGGAGAAAAGGAAACCCTAGTGAACTGTTGCTGGGAAGGCAGACTGGTGCAGTCACTGCAGAAAACAGTATGGAATTTCCTCAGAAAAATAAAAATGGAACTGCCTTTTGACCGAGCAATTCCACTGCTGGGAATATACCCTAAGAATCCTGAAACACCAATCAGAAAAAATATATATGCACCCCAATGTTCATAGCAGCATTATTTACAGTAGCCAAGTGCTGGAAGCAGCTTAAGTGCCCATCAGTAGATATGGTTTAGTAACTGGCTATGTTGGGCCTGAGGGTATGTAGGAGAGGCCACATAGCAAACCAAGGTTGCCTGCCACCATTAAAAGGCCTGGGGCCACTCAGCTAAATGCATCAGGCACCCTGAGGCCTGCTGTTGCCTGTCCACAGGCTTTAAGGCTCACCTTCTGAAAGATCCTTAGGCTTTTCATGAGCTAAGTGAGGCTGGGTCTCAGGAAGTCACCAGGGTCGAGTTAGTGGTGTTCACCAGGATAGCACAGACATAGATTTTGCTGTTTTGAGGGAAGGATCAACACAAAAAAGATGTCACCTGCCTGCCACCTGTGTGGGAAAAGGGCTCAACACAGGGACAATGGCCACTATACCTTTAGCCTTTGTCCTGAAGCCACATAATACAGTTTTTCCCTGTATGTCTCTGGCATTCCCTGAGCTGCAATCTCTCTGTCAGAACCAAGAGTGATTGTGTAAATAGAGTGAGTCTATGCATGAGCCCTTTAAGAGGACACCTGGGTTTCCAGCAGCCCTGTGTTGCACCCAGACAGATGGATCCTCCTCTGATTTTCACAACGTCCTCTGTGGACTGCTTCTCTTCCAGCACTGTTGCTTCCAGTTGGGAAAGTCGGTATGAGGCTCTGACCAGTTGCTCCCCATGGGGCGCTCTGCAGCTGAGATATCTCTCCTAATTCTCAACTGCCACACATGGGTGTTAGACCAGGTCATTTCAGGTCTCCACCCCTCTTACCAGCCTTACTTTGACTTTTTCTTTTTTATACTTAGTTATAGGACATTATTTCCCAGCTAGTCTTTACATGATTCTCCAAGTTGGTTGTTTTACAATTTAGTTATAATTTTGATTGATATGGTCATGAGAGGAGGTGAACAGTGTTTACCTACTCTATAATCTTGACCAGAACCCCCTGAAAATATAAGGAAATACCAAACAGAAATCACAGAGCTGAAGAATAGAATATCTGAGATGAAAAATACAATGAAGTAGTTTAATAGCACACTCAATGAAGTGGAAGAAAGGATCAGAAAAATCAGAAAAAAGACACTGGAATTCATCAAATTATAGGAGCAAATATTAAAAAAATAAAAGTAAATATAACTTGAGGAATTTATCTGGCTTCAAAAAGGTCAATACTCACATGTCAGGGGTTCTATTAAGAAAAAAGAAAAAAAAGAGAGTGCAGCCAAGAAAAAAACTTATTTGAAGAAATAATAGATGAAAACTCAATGCCTGAGGAAGTGAACAGATATACAGATACAAAAATAGCAGAGAATTTTTAATAAGAATGCAGAAAGGATAAGATGATGATCCACTATCACGACTTTCCACTATATATGACATGAAAGTCATGTATGTACTGTACATGACTTTCATGTATTTAAATAAAAGCAGCAAGAGGAAACCAACTTGTTACATAAAAGACAATGACATAGAATTGTCAGAAGATATTTCCAAAGAAATACTGCAGGCCAGTAGGGAATGGCAAGATATATTTAAAGTGCTGCAGGGGAAAAAACCCTGCAAACCAAGTATACTTTATCTAGAAGAGTTTTCTTTCAGAAATGGAGAGATGGTTTATCAGACAAGCAAAAGCTGAAGTGCAGCGGCATTAGACCAACATACAAGAAATGTGGAAGGGGCTGTTTAAATTTAAATAAAATGATGTTAATAACTAACAAAAGAATATATGAAATTATAAATGCCTTTTTAACTTTATTTTTATTGTTTTCTTAAATTGTGATTTTTATAATGTTGTTCACATATGGTTGTCTCCAATTTCACCCCCATCCCCACCTCCCACCCTCAATTCTACCCCCTTTTGGCTTTGTCCATGGGTCCTTTAAACATGTTCCTTGACAATCCTTCCCTTCTTTCCCCCGTTACTTCTCTCCTCCCACCTCCCCTCTGGTTACTGTCAGTTTGTTCTTAATTTTAATGTCTCTGGTTATATTTTGCTTGCTTGTTTGTTTTGTTGATTAGATTCCACTAATAGGTGAGATCATATGGTATTTGTCTTTCACTGCCTGGCTTATTTCACTTAGCATAAGGCTTTCCAGTTCCATCCATGCTGTCACGAGGGGTAGGAGCTCCTTCTTTCTTTCTGCTGCATAATATTCCATTGTGTAAATGTAACCATAGTTTTTTTCGACTTATTTACTGATTATTTTTATTGTTGACACTATTTCCGGGTGCTTCATTTTCCACCCCCATTGCCTTCCCCATTTATTTGTGAAGATGTGTGAACCCCTATGTTCACTGCAGTATTATTCAAGGTGGCCAAGAATGGAGACAACTAAAGTGTCCATCAATAGATGACTGTATAGAGAAGATGTTGTACACATATACAATGGACTACTACTCAGCTATAAGAAAAGATAAAATGCTGTCATTTGCGACTACATGGATGGATCTTGAGGATATCATGCTAAGGGCAGTTAAGTCAGACAGGAAAAGTTAAGAACCATATGACTTCAGTCACATGTGGGATATAAAATCAAAAGCAACAAGTTTACAGACAAGAAAAGCAATCAAACAATACTATTAGGCTTTTTCAATATGTTCCCAGCTCTATGTTTTCTACCTATATATATCCTATTTCATTACACAAGTATAGCACTAAAATAAAGTAAAATATTTTCTGCAGAATTCTCTGATTATTTTTACATCTAAACCCAGTCTCTAAATTACAATTATTTGCCTCATAAATAATTCGTTGAAGCGCTTATCCTGACTGTGGAATTGGAACCAAATATTAACCAAACTTTAGTCAAGATTCTCTCCTTCACCCATGCCCCTGAACTTTGGTTCATTCTCAGCCTAATCCCAACATTCAACCCATCCATAGTGGTCCTTCCAGAGGACAGGCAGGTTGAACCCATGGTAGACTTTCTCTTATCGGTCTCACCATAACTCCTAGACCTGTTAATCCCATCACACAACTTCCACACACTCAGTTCTTTGGAGTCTTGCCTATTCCTCCCTATAAAAGTCTTTTTTTAAACCTAACTTTGAGATGCTTTTAATTTTCATTGTCAGAGCATTCTCTCTACTGCAAAACATGGCTTATAGTATTAACTGACAACTTAGGCTTTGCCATCACCCTAAGTTTTGCTTTTCATAGTGCAAGATCATAAAAAATGAAAATATTATGGGTCTGTAAAGAAGTCAGGCTTTTATAATACTCAGCTTAAACTTCTGTTTCTCATGTGACTGTTGCACACCTGCCTCTACATGAGAAAGTATCTAACAATAATAGTTATGATCAGTATTTTATAGATGCATTAATAACTGAAGAAGAAACACATTCCAATTTTACAGAAAAGTGTTTTGGAATTTCTTTGACATTAGAATATAAGAAAAATAAATGAAATTGACCTCAAATTTCAAAAATTTTCCATTTTTAGATAGTCATCTTCTAGAAGGCAATATACACAGTATGTTTTTTAATATCTTGCTCACATTATAAAGCATCTGGCAAAATGACTGTATTTAAAAATTCTCAAGAAATTTTCAGCAGAAAAGTGTACATTTTTTGGCACCATCTCTCACTTCTAGGACAGCAGCCATTCATACATCCAATTTTTTGCTTATATTTGTTTCTTTCATGTTCATGCCTCAAATCAGTGATACCACATTCTTACATATATTTTAATGGTACCAGGCACATTAATTTTCTAGAAATTTTCTAAATTGAACTAATTTGAGTTGAATTTCTGTTATATGTATTCTAGATGCCTGATCAATACTGGATCATATTGTCTAATCTGCTATAACTGTCGATTGAAATTTTGCTTTATATAAGTACATTTTCAAAACCATAACACACATTTTTATTATAGTACATGACTTTCATTATACTGTGGTTTGAAAAAATATCCCATCTGGATGTTCAATAAAGATTAATATCATAGGACTCTTCTAATTTTAGCTTTAAGCTAGTTAAAATGATAGGATTTACAAATAGTTTCATAATCTTGCTTTTCCTAATCTTCCTTTTATAAATAATTCTTCAGGCCAAGAACTGCCAGACCCAATATGTTTAACAAAAAAATATTTAGGTTTTCAAGTACGAATCAAGATGTATCTTTTTCAAAATCATGATTTTTAATGTATTTGTGAAACATGAAAAATAATTCAATAAACATAACTAGACTAAGTATTTTTTTAAGATTGGGAATGCTATGCTACAACATCCTGAAACATGGCATGCAGTAAAACATTTCTTCATGGTACGTATGATATTAGGAAAAATTTAGTTGAATTTTGCTTCAGCTGATACCTGTTTTCTAGAGCATAGTGCTTCCAAGAGAGTTAAGAAGTTTGTCAAAATGCAATCAATAGGAATAATCAGATACTGTGCAATCTATGAAGCCTGATTTCAGTGGTATTAATGATAATAACCTTAGGAGCTTCACCTTTGGAATATATGTGCTGTACATTCTTTTGAAGCTTAAAGCAGAAAGACCTTTGCAAAAATTCCACAGTTACAAATTTAAACATTGTGTATTGATCATTTCATTAAGTCTAGGTATTTGAGGCCATGTCAGTTTTAGACTGTAGTATGTGATGATGAAGCAGGTTGACCTTCTGTGGCAAATTAACCTTTTTTTGTCCCCAGGTGAAGCATCAAAACAAATCAAAAAGTGCCTACAAATTGATAATGCTCACATTTTGACTGCTTCACCTGAATAATAAAATATCCTAGCTTCCTAGAAAGAATATTAATGCAAGAACAACAAAGATATCTATGTAACAAGTAGGTTCAGATAAATACTTATTCCTTAATTAAAATTAAAATTATATAGTAATCTATTTTCCTTTTTAAATATTTCTTTGTGTATTTTGTTTCAATATGCTGAGAAAACATGGACCACTCACTCTCCTATGTATTTTTACTTAGGAAAGAACTAGAGAATAAATTATGTGAGTAGTGCCCAAACTTGTCAGGTCAGTGAAACAATCCAGCAAACATAAAAATGCAAATACCTAGGGCCCACCCCTAGATATTTTTATTTAAAAAAACGTAGAGACAAACTAGAAAATCTTTGTTTTTCACATCCTACATGGGTGATTCTACTGATCAGTGAGTTCTGATAAACAATGAGGTAGACCACATTTAAGGTGTATTTTAACTCACATATTTTGTTTGGATTATAAAATTTTAGATCACAAGATTTTTTAATCTGTATTAAGAATCACTCATGAATTCTATCATTAATTATTAGAATTTACTTTCTTCCTTTTCTCCTTTCACCAACTTTATTCAAAAATTGTAAATAAGTCAGTTGATTGCCAATCAAGTACTCAATTTACCTTTTTGTTTTGTTAGTTGAATCCTAAATTTGTTCTAATGTCTATTTAGTAAATATTGATTAGGAGACTTCTGGTAAATATGGCAGCATAGGTAAATGTGGTACTGGAATACTCCCACAACCACATCAAAATCACAACAAAACTACAGAACAACCATTATTCAGAACAACCTGAAATTCAGCTGAATGGAAATCCTACAACTAGGAATTTAAAGAAGAAGCTACATCAAGACTGGTAAGAGGGGCAGAGACAGAGAACAAGCTGGTCCCACTCATGTGTGGCAGATAAAAATTGGGAGGAATATGTCAGCTCTAGAGTTCCCTCCTGAGGAGCCAAGGGTCCCAACCCAGGGTTCCAGTGCCAGGAGAGAAGTCCCCATAACTTTTGGCTATAAAACAAGTGGGGATTGTGACTGAGTGAAACAGAGGCTTCTGGAGTTCCAGCAGTTCCTCTTAAAGAGCTTATGCATGTACTTACTCACACTCACTCCCTCTAAGCTGTAGCACTGGTGCAACAGCTTGGACAGAACCAGGGACATACAGGGAGGAGCTGAATTATATGGCATCGGAGAAAGAGCTGGGGGTTGCAGATTTCTTCCAGTCAAAAGTACTAGTAGATGCTACTGATCCTTTGCTGAGCCATCCCCCACACAGAGCTAGCAGGCATTGCTATATCTGAGTCTCCATTAACCTGGCTCACACTGTTTGCCTGCCCTGGTGATTCCTTCAGTCCATACCCCACTCTACTTTCAGCTCACTCAAGTTGTTTCCAGTGGAAGTTCCATATGAATGTCCTGTCTCACTTCATGCTTCAGACTTTCCTAAAATCTCTCAAGCAAGCAGCATCTGGTCTCAGTGTGTCCCATACTTTTTGCTAAGTGGCCCAGCATTTGTAGAAGCTGGCCTTGCCTCATAGCTTGGCCTCTCATCGGCACCTCCAAGCCCAACACAAGTAGCATCCATCTGAAAATCACTCTATAGCTCATGCCAAGTGGTCCCAGGAAGAACACAGGTCGTGGCTCACCTTTCATCTCCCAGGAGGCTCCAGAGTCAGTGCACATGGTGGACAGCTTCAGACCATACCAGCTAACAACACTACCACCTCCTTGGGCAACACACTCAAGGGGCAGACTCGGTGAGCACCAAAGCCCCATTGAAGAAAGCCCTGCTCCATAGGGTCAGATTTGGAACGGCAGCTCCTTCACTGTAGTCTTAGCCAGTCCTTGCAGCTCCTTGGCCTGGGAGTCAGTCCCTCCTAATGATAGCAGCAGCAATCAAAAGCTCAACCACAACAGCAGTGCACATAGCCCACAAAGGGGTGCACCTGGAACACCCAGTTCAGGTGACTGGGGAGACTGCATCATTGATCTCTTCAAGACACCTACTGTACAAGGCCATTCCACCAAGTCCAGAAGACATAATAGCTCGGCCTAATACACAGAAACAAACAAAACAGGGAAACAGCCAAAACGCACAGATAAGAAACAAGTCCCAAATGAAAGAGCAGGAGAAATCGCCAGAAAAAGGACCAAATGAAATGGGAGTAAGAAAATTACCAGTGATAGCCCTGGTTGGTATGGCTCAGTGGATTGAGTGCCAGCCTGTGAACCAAAGGATTGCTGGTTTGATTCCCAGTCAGGGCACATGCCTGTGTTGCGGTCCAGGTCCCCAGTGGCAGGGGGAATAAGAGGCAACCACACATTAATGTTTCTCTCCCTCTCTTTCTCCCTCTATTTCCTTCTGTCTAAAAACAAATAAGTAAATAAAATCTTTAAAAAAATTACCAGAGATAGAATTAAAAACAATGTTTATAAAGATGCTCAAGGAACTTAGAACTACAGCATGAAAAATGACAAGAAACCATAACAAGAACCAGTCAGAATGATAGGTGCAGTAACTGAAATGAAGAATAATTTACAGGGTCAACAGTAGAGTAGATGAAGCTGAAAATCAAAACAGTCATTTGGAATATAAGAAAACAAAAAAAACATCTCATCAGAACAGCTAGAGAAAAAGATTCCAAAAAAGATGAAGATGGTGTAAGAAACCTCTGGGACAACTTCAAGTATGACAATATTCTCATCATGGGTGTTCTGGAAGGAGAAAGGAGAGAGCAAGAAATTGGGAGTCTATTTGAAAAAATAATGACAGAAAACTTTTCTAACTGGTGAAGGAAGCAGACATACAAGCCCAGGAAGTGCAGAGAGTCCCAGACAAAATGAACCCAAGGAGGCCCACATCAAGACACATACAATTAAAATGCTAAAGGTTAAAGGCAAAGTGAGAATCTTAAAAGCAGTAAGAGAAAAGCAGTTACCTACAAGGAAACTCCCATAAGACTGTCAGCTGATTTCTCAACAGAAGGTTCGGAGGCAAGAAGTATTCAAAGTGATGAAAAGCAAGGACCTATGACCAAGATTACTCTACCCAGCAAAGCTATAATTTAAAATAGAAGAAAATATAAAGAGCTTCACAAACAAGAAAAAGTTAAAATTCATCACTACTAAACCAGTACTACATAAAATGTTGTAGGGTCTTGTTTAAGAAGAAGAAAACAAGATTAAATTATGAATAATAAAATGGCAATAAATATATATTTATCAATAATTAAATCTAAAAACAAACAAGCAGAACAGAAACAGACTCATAGATACAGACATATTTACAGTTGCAAGATGGGAGGGAGGATGTGGGTGGATGGAAAGGTGAAGGAATTAAGAACTACAAATTGGTTGTTACAGAATACTCATGGGGATGTAAAGAACAGCATAAGGAATAGAGTCAATAATATTGTCATAACTATGTATGATATCAGGTGGGTACAAGATTTATTGGGATGATCATTTAGTAAGTTATATGTCTAATTACTGGGTTGTACACCTGAGACTAATATAATATTGTATGTCAACTGTAATTGAAAATTTTAAAAATGATTAAAAATAAATATATACTGATTAGTCTAAATCAATCATATTACACTGATTCTAATCACCAGAAATTGGTTGATGTGATACTATATTAATCAGTTCTAGACAAATTAACCTGAGGGGAAATCTGCTGTAGGGTTTTTGGGAAAGGTTGCTTTACTCTTAAAAAATCAGGGAAGAAAGAGTCTACATCATTTGGCTAGAATTATGACTACCATCTTGTGATTATGAGTTGGGCTAAGATAATGCACTATTCACACTACTGAGAAGAGTGAAAAAGTGAAAAGGCTGATGGCACCATTGAGTAACTGCATTAACCAACCCTGCAAGATAAGCCCTTTAGTTGTTTTTGTTTAAGTGCATATTTCAGTTTTAGTAATCACAATTATTCTTAAGGACAGTATCTGTGAATCTTGGCAATCTTTTTATAATTATTTATAATTATTATAATGAATCTTGGCACTATTTTGTCTCCGATGGTTGGCAAAAGCTCTATTTTGTGAGTCAACAACTTGGTGTGTGTCCTTCTATTAATGCCCAATGATTGCCAAGGCAACTTACCGCAACCTTGGTACCACAACCTTGAGACAAGAAGTCCAAATAAACAGAAGAGTTGTGCTCACTCTGTGACTGTAATGAAGAATTCATTCCTTGCCTCTCTCCAAGGCTATGGTGCCTGCCAACAATGGTTGGTGTTTCTTGGCTTGTAGCTGTATCACTCTGTTTTCTGCCTCTGTGCTTACCTCATTGTCTTCTCTGTGAATCTGTGCCCTCTCCTCTGTATGTCTCTCATAAAGACTCATATAAATGGATATAATGGTTATCAGGACAATCCAGGATGACCTCCTTGCCTCAAGATCCTTGCTTTAATCTGAAAATAATTTTTCCAGACATGGTAACATTTACAGATTATAGGAATTATGACGTGAACACATGTTGGAAGAGGAAGCTGCCATTTAGACCACTAGAGCCCTGATGATAGCATTTGTTGTTCGAAGATTTGGATTCCTATTCTATTTTTACCCCTATTTAGTTGTGTGACTTTGGGTGATTCACTACTCCTTTCCAAATTTAGTCCTGAGTTCATCCATCTGTTCAACTGAAATAAATCTACTTGAGTATTTTCCAAATGTGCTCATCTTCTAAATTCTTCTAATCTGATATTTTTATGGTACTTTATACCATAAGAAGAGTACACAGAGAAATGCCCAACAGAACCTTGTGATATTTTATGAAATTCTAAAGTAAGTGTTTAGGTACAAAATACACATAGGATCTATGAAAGGATTGAATAAAACAGCAATGGACAAAATATTTTACAAAGGTTTGTACCTAGTAGTCAAGCAGGAAAGGACTACCATTTTTTTCTATTGTTAAAATATATAACTTAAAATTTATCCTCATAACAATTTATAAGTGTACAATTTAGTTGTGTAAAGTATATTCATATTGCAGTGAAACACATTACAAATCTTTTTCATCTTGCAAATAGGAAACTGAATACTCATTGTATAACTCCTCATTTTCTTCACCACATAGCTTCTGATAAGCATGATTCAACTTCCTTTTTCTATTAATGTCACTACTTCAGATATTTCATATAAGTAGATTCATACAGTACTTGATTTTTTTGTGACCAACCTATTTTCCTTTGCATCATGTCCTCACTGTTCATCCATATCATATGACAGGTATGTAGATATCACTTTTTATTTATTCATTCATATATCATTGGCCATTTGGGGTTTTTCCAAATATTTACAGTTACAAAAATGGATGTATAAATATCTCTCCAATATTCAGCTTTCAATTCTTTAGGATATATATCCAGAAGTGAGATTGCTGGAGCATATGGTATTTCTTCTTTTAGCTTATTTATAAAACTTCCATACTGTTTTCCATAGTGGTTTAACCATTTTAAAATCCCACTAATGTTTATAAGAGGTATAACAATATGGTTTTGATATGCATTTCTCTAATAATTAGTGATGCTGAACAATTTTTATATGTATGTTAACTATTTCAAACTAATCTTTGGAAAATGTTCAAGTCATTTGCTCATTTTTAATCATTTTTGTAGCTGATATATTCTAAGTATGAACTCCTAATGAGATATATGATTTGGAAATATTGTTTCATTCAATAGTTTACTTTATTACCCTGTTTATTGTATTCTTTAATACACAAACATTTTTAAATTTGATGGAATCCCATGTGTTTATTTTTGCTTATTTTGCTGTTTTTGATGTCACACCCAATAAATCATTGCCAGATCCAATGGATTAAAGCTTTCCCCTTATGTTCAATTCTAAATATTTTATATTTTTATGGGTAACATTTAAGTCTTTAATCTCTTTTGAGTTACTGTTTGCTTAAAATATGAGTTCTACTTCACTTTTTTTTTGCATGAGGATATACAGTTTTTACAAATATGCAGAAGACTTTGTACTTTGCCCACATGGTGGTATTGGCATCCTTGTCAAAGACCATTTGACTGTGAATGCAAGGCCTTATTTCTGTTCTCTCTATTCTATTCCTCTGGTCTATTTGACTGTCTTTATGCCAGTAACTATCAGACTTGGCCATATTGAGCCTCCAGTAATTTGTCAATTGGAGTTTAGGTTTTCCTACCCTGTTACTGGTTCCTGTGGATATTTCTGCTCATGTAATTTGCAATTCTCAGTATTGACCTGTATGACTCTTCAATTTTGCAAGCGGTGGCTGGCCCTGTCACCTGTCCTCTCAGATAGACCTAAGAAGAGTTGATGTTTCAATTTGTTTAGCTTTTTCATTATTGTTAGGATGGTATGTTAATTTCTAAGCTCCTACATGCTGGACTGGAAAAAAACCAGAATCTTATGGGTAAATTTTTCAAGTATTAAAATAGATTTTTTTTAAAATTTAAGACTGATTCTATGCCTTTTATTAAATCTCTTCAATTCTAACTAACATAGTAAGCTATATTTCTAGGCAAAAATTAAACATAGTTTGTTTCATATTTTTGTAATTTATAAATTTTGGAGTCTATTTGAGGGAAATTCAATACATTGAGTAAATAATACTGTGACTAGTTTCCCTCTTATTTTAGATAATGCAAGGAAACAAGTGTGATATTTAGCTTTCTATAACTGTACTATTTAAAACATGAAAATTTATATACATTTTTTATTTTTAATTAAAATTTTGTGGTCATGTTGGTTAATAAAATTATGTAGATAACATTGTAACATTTCAGGTGTACAATTCTGTAATAACCACCCTTTAATATGGCATCTTACCCTTATACATTTTTGAAATTGTTATTCTCTTATTTTTGAGATTTTGGACCTACATTTGTAGGGTTTTTTTTTCTTTGTTAAACTGTCTTTGTTTTTGGTACCAGGAAAGTATTTCCTTCATAAATGAGGTACCAAGGCTTTTCTGTCTGTTTTACATAAGAAACTATGTAGAAATAGTGATTTTTTTCTTTAACTGTTTGGTGGAAAGAGACATTAAAGCCATATGGGACTGAAAAACAGTTGGAAGTGTTAAACTATATATTCAATTTTTTAAAGTATTTTTATTGATTATGCTATTATAGTTTTCCCAATTTCCCCCCTTTATAAAGCCCCTCTCCATCCTGGCCCCCCAACCCCCCAGCATGCCTCCCCTCAGTTCATGTCCATGGGTTGCACATATAAGTTCTTTGAATCCTCTGTTTTTACCACTTTTTACCTCTCCCCATCTATTTTTGTGCCTACTAATTATGCTTCTTCTTCCCTGTACCTTTGCCCCCATATTCCTCCCCTCCCCCTCCCCACTGAACTCCCTCTGTGTGATGTCCATTTCTCTGATTCTGTTCCTGTTTTAGTTGCTTGCTTAGTTTTTGTTTTTGTTGTTTTTCTTGTCTTTTAGGTTCATTTGTTGATACTTGTGAGTTTGTTGTCATTTTACTGTTCATATTTTTGATCTTCTTTTTCTTAGGTAAGTCTGTTTAACATTTCATATAATAAGGGCTTGGTGATGATGAACTCCTTTAACTTGACCTTATCTGGGAAGCACTTGATCTGCCCTTCCATTCTGAATGAAAGCTTTGCTGGATAGAGTCACCTTGGATGTAGGTCCTTGCCTTTCATGACTTCAAATACTTCTTTCTGGTCCCTTCTTGCCTGCAAGGTTTCTTTTGAGAAATCAGCTGATAGCCTTATGGGCACTCCTTTGTAGGTAACTGTCTCCTTTCCTCTTGCTGCTTTCAGGATTTTCTCTTTATCTTTCATCTTGGGTAACTTAATGATGGTGTACCTTGGTGTGTTCTTCTTTGGGTACAACTTCTTTGGGTCTCTCTTGGCTTCCTGGACTTCCAGAAGTTTATTTCCTTCACAAGATTGGGGAAGTTTTCCTTCAATTTTTATTATAATAAGTTTTCAATTTCTTGCTGTTATTCTTCTCCTTCTAGCACCCCTATCATTTGGATATTGGAATGTTTCATGTTGTCCCAGAGGTTTGTAACTCTCTCTTCACTTTTCTGAATTCTTGTTTCTTCATTTTTTTTTCTGATTGGATGTTTATTTTTCCTTTTGTTCTAAATCATTGATTTGAGGCCCGGATTTCTGCCTGTCACTATTGGTTCCCTGAATATTTTGCTTTATTTCATTTTTGGGTATTTTTCATTTGTTTTTTTTTTTTTTTTTTTAATTTTTCGACCAAGCTCAATCAGATCTGTGAGCATTTTGGTTACCAGAGCTTTAAATTCTCCATTAGATATGTCAGCTATCTCCTCATTGCTTAGTTCTCTTTCTGAGTTTTTTCTCTGGTCTTTCATTTGGACGATATTTCTTTGTCTCAGGGCACCTGATAAGTTACAACTGTAAGGAGGCAGGGGCCTTAAGTTTTCACCCAGGCAGGGCAACCCTCTGTGCTGCAGTGCTGCCTGTGGGGAAGGAGCCAGAGAGGGAACAATGCATGTCACCTGCTCAGCTGTAGCCCACTTTCCAATGAACCCTCGTGTGAGACTGGGAGTTTCTTCCACCATGGCAACCCCCACTGTAGTCCACAGTCAGCTCTGAGTCTCAGTTTCATCTTCAGCCAGACCCTTCTACCTGGTCTGGTGCCTTACAGGTCTGGTTGTTCTGATTGATTTTTCCTTTAATTCCTTGGTTGTCAGAGTTCCATTCAATTTGATTTTCTGGAGTGTCTGGTTTTTTATGAATTTTAGATTGGTTGTTATCCTCCTTTTGATTGTGCTAGGAAGTGAAGGGTTTCTACCTATGCCTCCATCTTGGCCAGAACTCCCTATATATTCAATTTCTAATAAATATAAGACCATTAAAATGATCTATTCTTTGGGTAATTTATATATTTCAAAGAATTGTTCTATTTCATCCAAGTGTATAATTTATGAGGGTAATGTTTGTCATAATATATTTTGTAATGCCTGCAAGATCTGAAGTGAGACCCAATTTTGTGTTTCCAATATTTCAATTTCTCTCTTATTTTTACTTCTATAGTATTTCAAGAAAGCTATTGATTGTATTAATATTTACAAAGAACAAGCTTAAGATATATACATGGTAACATCAAACGTGTGAAAGAGGGAGAAATGAAAGAATATATTTTTTGTAAGCCATCGAAGTTAAATTGCTCTCAGTATTGAAACAGACTTTGCATTTATACATTGTTTTTTGTAAACATAATGGAAATGATGAAGAAAAATAATAGATAAAAAATAAAAACAGAATCAAGGCATGTCATTAAGAAAAGTTAACAATTTATAAGAAATAAAGGAAGCAAGAAATAACATATAAATAAAATCACAAAATAATCATAAAATAATAAGATCATAATAATTCATTACCTGTGAATAATTACTACATGTTAATAGACTGAATTCTTCAATCAAAATATACTGAGAGGCTGTAAAGAAAAGAAAACAAAAGACACAGGGCCAAACCATATTACTACTTACAAGAGATTCACTTCAGATTTAAGAACACATATTGGCTCAAAGTAAAAGGATGTCAAAATGTGATTCATGCAAGTGGAAACCAAAATAGAGCAGCAGTAACTGTACTCATATCAGACAAAATGTATTTAAGTAAAAAATGTTAACAAGAGGCACAGATGGCTATCGTATGATGATAAGCGTGTCAATTCATTAGTAAGATTTAACAATTGTAAATATTTACCCTGCATTGTAGCACCTAAATATTTTAAGCAAACACTAACATATATGAAGGAAGAAAAATATAATCTTAGTAGGGGACTTCAATACCAAATTTTCAAGAAAAAAGATAGAACATCCAGACCAAAAAAATCAACAAGGAAACACTGGACTTAAAACAATTCAGATTAATAGACATAAATAATATATAGAGAACATCCTATCCAACAGCAGCAAAATGCACATTCTTTTTCAAGGACACATGGAACAATCTCCAGGATAAATTAAATAACAGGTCACAAATAAGTTTTAGAAAATTGGAGAAGAGGAAAATCATACCAGGTAACTTTTCTGACTCCTGTGGTGTGAAGCTAGAAATCAATACCGGGAGGAAAGCTGGAAATTTTTAAGAAGTGGGGATTAATAGGAAAGTTCCTGAACAACCAAGGGGTCAAAAAATCAAGAGATATCAAGAAATATTATGAAACAAATAAAACTAGAAGCACAACACATCAAAACTAATTGGATGCTACAAAAGCAGTTCTAAGTTTATAGTGATAAATGACTACATTAAGAAACAAGACAAATCTCATATAAACAATACTAGTATGCACCGCAACAAATGAGAAGAGCAACAAACTATGGCTAGAGTTAGCAGAAAGGGGAAAATAACAAAGATCAGGGCAGAAGTAAATAAACTACAGTCTCTTAAAACAATGGAAAGGATAAAATAAGCTGAAGGTTGTTTTATAAATGTAAACAAAACAGGCAAAACTTTCTACACAAACTCAGAAAAACTCAGAGGACTCAAATAAATACAATCAGAAATGAAAGAGAAGACATTACAACTGATACCACCAAAATACAAAAGAACATAAGAGATTACTATGAACCATAATTAGCCAACAAATTAGGAAGCCAAGAAGAATGGGTAAATTCCTATAAATATATAGATTGACGTCAATGAATTATAAAGAAATAAAAAGATCCAAACAACCACTAATATTGAGGAAGGAGATTGATTCAATAACCACAAAGAAGAGCCCAGTTCTAACGGTTTTAATGCTAAATTCTACCAAATATTTAACCCTGCAGAGGTCGTGACTGATCTGAGAGATACAAACTCTTTTCTTAAATATTGTTACATATATCAGGTGCATACATTCAAGGTCATGAGTAGCTTAGATGTTATGGCATACACCCGATCTATGTAACAATATTTTAAAAAAAGAATTTGTATTCCTCAGATCAGCCATGACCTCTGCTGGGTCAGCCAAAACTTCTCAAAATCTTATAAAAATGGAAGAGGAAGAACACTCCCACACTAATTTTATAAGACCTGCATAATCCTGATACCAAAGCCAGATAAGGATACTATAATAAAATGAAATTACAGATCACTAGTCTTATTTTGTTAATTTTATTTTGATTAAATTTATTGAGGTGACATTGATTAATAAGATCACATAGGTTTTAAGTGTACATATCTATGATACATGATCTGTGTACTGAACCGTGTGCATACCACCCAAAATCAAATCATTCTCCCATACCATATATTTGGTTCTTATTACCCTTTACTTTCCCCAGTATCCCTTTCGTCTGGTAACCACCATGCTGTTGTGACTATGTGTTTCAGCTTCATATCCCACATATAGTGAAATATGGTTCTTAGATTTTCTGACTGACTTATTTTGCCTAACATGATATTCTCAACACTCATCCACATTGTTGCAAATGGCAGTATTTCATCTTGTCTTATGGCTGGGTAGTATTCCATTGTATATATTCATAGAGGAGTAATCATTATGTCTTCCTTGGGCATAATTCTCACCAGGAGTACTATACATGTTTCATAATATTTTAATTAAAATGTATTTTAAATGCCTATTATATAGTTATTACTATGATGTATGTTTAACAGACAAGAGAAAGGAACTGATATTTATGACAGCAATAACAAGGTTTTCCAGCATCTATTGTATATTTTCAAACTAATGTTTTAAGATGGTGATCATCCTTATTTTACCAATGAATAATAGTGATTTAGACATGTTATATATTTATTTGCTCAAAATCACAAAGCTAGGAAATACATACATGTATCAAACTTGGATCTGTTAAACTCCAGAGTAATACTGTCCACCTATGATAATGAAAATGTTATCTGTCTATGTCTGATATGGTAGTCACTTGCCACATGTGGCAAGTATATACTTAAAATGTGTCTAGTGCAAGTGAAGAATAAATTTTTATTTAATATTAATTTAAATTTTAATTGTCACCTCTGGCTAATAGCTACTCATTTTAGCAATGTAGATCTAGAATCTATATCCTTAACCACCAAGCTATGTCCTCTTTATTGATAATTTTTATGGACAAAGTTTTGAGGTAGGTAGTCTACATTCTTTATGTCTTTTAATCCTAATGACAATACCATCAAGTAATTGCTATGATTATCCACTTTTTTTTTTAATTTTGAGGAAATGAGGCACAAAGGTCACACAGCAAATAACTAGAGAGGTCAGAATGAAAAATTTGATCTGACTCAAAAACCATTTCATTTCTGCCATACCACACTGATGTAACCATTGTCCATCTGCTCAAAGAGCTTACACAGTAATTAAGCAAACAAAAGAAAAGAACTTACACTTGTGGAAGAATTAAAGCACAATCAATTCAGTATTAAACTAAGTACTAAATTGTGTGATACAGACTAATTACTTATGTAAAATACTGAGTAAGGTGGTCTAGACTAAGTAAAGATGTATTTCTAAAAGGACATATAACTCAATATTATTTGGATATACAGAAAGGAGGGAGCATTTCAGACTTGGTGAAAAAAAGCACAAGCAAAAAACCAGAAGTAAACTTTTACCTGCTTGGATAATTTTTATCAGAATGAAAACAAAAACCTGACATGGTTGAAGTGAAGCTTTCATATTCAAGAAAAGAAGGTGAAGAGTTTGTACAAATTAAATGGAATGTAATTCTGGAGGGTCTTGAAAGTCATACTGAGGAGGACAGGTTTTGTCCCCATGGAGTAGAGTTAAGAATGAAAAAGTTTACTGTGGAATAACAGCTGGGTGTAGAAAAAGTTTGTTAGGTTCACAGAGACTCTTTCTAATCACTATGTATATAAAGATTAGTCCAGCATAAAAATAAATCATAACAACATACCCAAAGGAGTTAAGTTTCCAAAGTAATCAAAAGTTCTTTATCTAACAGCCTCCACAGCATTGGAGTCACAAGCAATTTGATAATAAAAAGTATGTGTTTGAAACATTCTCTGTCCCAACAATCCATAGTAAACAAATGTTTGTTTTTCATGAGTAGAGATTGAAATTTCTATAATACCATGATGTATATCAAAAATAACACCTGAAAGAAAAATGTAGCCTCAAATCTAGAGAATGCATCCAGACTCAAGAAATTTAGTTTGGAGGGGAGTCCAAGGGGAAAGGTTAGAGGAATACTGTTACTGGTATTAGAAGACTTAAGGTAAGTGAAGAAAAAGCCTCAATGTATGCTGTTTGGGAAGCTATTTAGGCACAGGTGGTCAAATGATTATAATGCATTATAGAGCAAAACCCAGAAAATTTGGTAACTTTTAGCATTATCTACAAAGTGAGAAGACAAAAATATTCTAGTATTTAAAAAAAATGATTGAGACACTCCAAAATGGAAGTCTTTTTAAACTTTAAAATTTCTCTCAGTATAAATAAAAATATGGTAAAGAGTAATTCTTGATTTGTTTCAGAGCAAACCACACTTATTAGACTTGCTGTGTTGGGATATGAGTAACAGTTAAACAGTTATTTCTCTTACCTGAATTTTAATTAAGGAATAGAAAACTGAGCTGTGTGATATTCAGCAAATCCAGTCACAGACGTCTTCTGAAAGTGCATGATAAATTTGAGCAAGCTGGTGTAATGGAAGCATGGGACCGAGGGGAAATAGAAAGTGCTCAAAGGTAAATGAATGTATGCCCACGGGTTAGCACACCTTCCAGAAATAATTACAATCCAGAGAGTGGGGAGTGGTGGGTTCTAAAGGTCAGTATAGACGAAAGGAGAAATGCAAAAAGTAATCAAGCATGTGGAAAGAGCATGCACAGGTTATAATACATCAAATTGAAAGACTAACTCCAATTATATCTTAATGAAGTTTAAGGGAGCACAAAGAGTGATTTTAAACACAAAAGCAAGAAGCAACTTTCATCCCCTAGGATATACTTTTTAAACCTTTCATCCCTGGTAGTTGTCAACTGCATGTATGGCCTCTAGAAATTAGTAGGCTAAGATGAACCAACTTGATGGGAGTAACTATTCATAGGGCCTGTTTCCAAAGAAAAGTATTGTTTAGAGTAGCAAAATTATAAGCAGTTTGTAAAGCTATTCAAAAGTAACTCAGAGTAACTTTTGTGAATGAATTGTAGCAATCAAATCACATTCTGCTTTAAAAGGTTGTGACAAATACAGGTGAATTAAACAGAAAAAAAGTAATGAAAAGATGTTTCACAAGAGGATGATAGTAAATAATAGAGAACTTTTTAGGGCCTGAATATCCAAATCAAGGAATATAGGAAAAAGACTGATTCAGGGGACTAGGAGAAAAAAAAAAGCAATTGGTTCCTTTTACAATATTAAAAGAAAAAGGGAAGGAAAATTTATGATCTTGCTTTAATCAAATATACAATGTTTTGGGAAATGCTGTGCCAACAAAAGAAATGACCATAATACCAAGTATACCAAAGTTGGGACTTCTTGGAAATGGCAGGTGACACTGTACTGTGCTTAGAGAAGAAACACACTTCTGTCACATTCTGTGTAGGCCCTGTCAACAGGGTTTCCTTTTCTAGGCACAGAATAGGGGCCAAATGCTAAGCCCCCATACATAAAGCCTCAAGACTTCATAAATTTTTCATATCTACTTTAACAGAGCTTGAATATGTAGAACCATGTTATTTGTTTCCAGGCACCTCTGTGAGCTTCTCTGATTCTGTAATTAGTTTACAGTTGTCCCAGTGGGATTGCAGTAAACCTCAGTAATCTGGAACCTGGATCTATGATATTCAAAGATTGTAGTTTCCCAAAGACACATTATGCGTTACCTGTTTGTATTCCCCCACCCCCTGCCTAGTGTGAGAACATTTACTTCATCCTTTGGAGAAGTTATTACATACATTAAAATAATCCTTTTCAGGAACTAATTACCAGACTTCTTAGGATTGAGGTCAATTATACATCACAGCAAAGAGAATATTTGATTGTTGCTGTCTGACTATACATAACAGATGATGTGGGATGTTTTCTGATTCTCCCAAAACATTTTTATTTTTAGCCTAAATAAAGATCAAACTGCATAACATTTCCTTAGATAACTCTCACTCATTTGAGTCAGGAAGAGTTGGCTGCACTGTTCTCACCCATGAGGCTGTATATTGCCCCCATACTTCATTCTGTGTGTTTAATCCCCCCCACCCAGTGCTACTTCCAGCTATCCATTCTTTTCTTTTCTTTTTCTTTCTTCTCTTCTCTTTTCTTCCCTTTCCTTTCCTTTTTATTTTCTTTCCTCTTTTCTTTTCTTTTGTTTTGTTTTTGCTTTTTTTATTGTTCAAGTACAGTTGTCTCCATTTTCCTCCCACCACTCCCCTCACTAATCTTTTCTTAACTTTTCTACTCACATTTCCTTAGGTTTTTGACTCACTGTCAGACAGTCCAACTCTGCTCTCCCTGCAACACCCTCCTATGTAAATGCAGTAGAGTTTTCTGAAGCCATCCTTTTTCTTTTCCTTCCATTTGCCACCTGGATTTTGTTATACCTACTGATTCAGAAATCTACTGAATGCCTGTTCTGTACCATATTAAGCACCAGGCACACAATGGCGTACATTGGGAGGATTGTATATGTTCCAATAGGGAGAGAAGAGCAATAAATAAGTAAGTAAGTAAATTAAGTTTCTGGGTACAATATATGCTATGAAGAAAATCAAGGGGATAGTATGATATAAAGCCATGAGGGATAGTTTAATAGAGCCAGAAGAGTTTTCTAAAGGGGGGACATTTTAGTTGTGACTTAGAGAGTTAGTTATAGGAAGCCATGTGAATTTCCCTTCCAAAATATACATACTTATTTGTTGCACTTCACCATTCTGAATAAATCTAGTTCCAAGATACTGTTATTTTGTTATTGGATGACCTGGATTGCAGATTATTCATGGACTATCATGCAACTGCTTGAAAGTAAAAATCTCAGCATAAAACTGTATCTGAGTGATTTCATCCTGACACTGCCAACATTCTTGTGTATCTTACTACTGATACACTCTAAGTTAATTGCTTCCCAGTACTACTCATGATCCTAATTGGCTCCGAAAATGTTCACAAACTCAGTCTTCCTTTGCCTTGATTTCATAATATTTAAAATAAGATTAGATTACATGTTTGATTAGGATTTATTCAGGATGAAATTCTTCCATTGAAGTATTTCCTCATGAAATGACCTGTGAAGGTTTTGCTGTTGAGTTGTAAGAGTTATTTATACATCCTGGATGTTGATCACTTATCAATACATAATTTGCAAGTGGTTTCTCCCAATCATTGGGTTACCATTTCACTCTGTTGATTGTCTCCTCAGATGCACAAAAGTTTAATTTTAATAAAGTCTAATTTACTTTTGGTTTGTTTCTTATACTTTTGGTGTCATATCCAGTAAATCATTTCCAAATCCAATGTTATAAAATTTCATCTGTGTTTTCTTCTAAGAGTTTTACTGCTTTAGCTTTTAAGTTTAGGTCTTTGATCTATTCTGAGTTCAATTTTTATATATGGTGAAATATAAGGGACAAACTTCATTTTGTTGTGTGTTGAATATACAGCTTTCCCAGCACTATTTGTTGCAAAGATTGTTTTTTCACCATTCAATGGTCTTGGTCCCCTTGCTAAAAATCAATTGACTCTATATGTGAAGGTTTATTTCTGGGCTTTTTACTCTATGTATGCATATTTATGAATAGAGAACCCAGAAAGGATGTATGAAAAGATATGAAGACATTTATAAGAACCCTTAGCCTCAAGGAACTTACAATTTTATTGAAGAGTTAAGATATTTTAACTAAATGTTCAATTTAACATCAACAAAGTGTTATAGAAAAATGGGAGTCATATTGGACTAAAGGAAGAAGTTTGACAATGATGATCAACTAGATAAGATGGCCAGAATTAATTGGGTCTTTACAAGTACACAGAATTAACCCTGGCTGAGTAGCTTAGTTGGCTAGAGCATTGTCTTGGTATGCTAAGGCTGTGATTCAATCCTTGGCCAGAGTACATATAAGAATCAACCACTGAATGCTTAAATAAGTGGAACAACAAATTGATTTTTCTGTCTCTCTTCCTCTCTCTCTGTCTCCCTTCCTCTTTCTCTCTAAAATCAATAAATAAAAACAAAGCAAAATACATAAAAGTAGACAAAGGTTGAGAAGAGGAAAGGGGCTGTTCATGAAAATAAATAAAAGAATCTTCTTGTTATGGGAAATAAGTAACTTGTCTCTGTAGTCAACTATAATAATAGTATTTCTATTTCAGTCAAAGTATATAAAGACTTAAAAAGTAGGTAATCTATATCCTTCCAATCTACTAACTGTCTCATTTTTTGGTAACCTAGGTATATAGTTAAGGCCCCCATTAACAATTAATAACCTTTTACATAATAATCTTACAAGATGCTCACTTCCTACAGTGAAATTATTAAATTTTACAGTTTTCCTATGTAACCACTAGAGGGAGAAAACCTTTCCTTAAATCTTGATCTTTGGTTTATCTTTGGCAGAGTTGATTTAGTAGAGTTGTAAGGGAGAAATTGTGAACAGTTTCAAGTGTTTGACATTGGAAAGTAACATGCATGGGTAATCCAGAGTTTCTTAATATCAATTTTAGAAAAAATTAGTCAAAGGACTTTTTTCCTGTTTACCTACAAATTTGAACATAGCCATTTTTAAAAATTTCATTGTTGATATTAAGACTTGCATAAACCCTCTCATTATAATTATTCCTATAGTGTCTAATGATGGAATTATAATAGAAAGTAAACACAGTAGTGCTTACCAACATACAAACATTGGGTGACTTCTAAAAGCTCACACATTTATTTTGGGAGAAATCAATTATGAAATATATTGTGTTAATTCTCTGATACTATAATTTAGGTAGAACTAGCATATAATCAATGATAGCTTAAACAGAAATGCCACAAACTTCAATAGCAAAATCATTTGGAGATGTTTAGCAATCTCTCCTTTTCTGGTCAATACTAGTTTAATAAGATATTTATTATCTATGCTGAACACAGGAGAAAGAGAATAGCCATGTTTTCTTTGCCTTATAAAATCATTTAAGAGTTGATGACATGGGTTAAAATACTTTCACTCAAATAAACTGGAACATTAGGCATGTCTTATGAAACTGGAACATTAGGCATATCTTATGAAAACAATAGCAAACAAACTAGTCAAGCTTCTAGATGATTTTCTTACCAAGTGGGAGAAGAAAACTAAAATAGCTTTAAATCATTTATCTTTAATAAAAAAATAATTGGATATCAGAGATGGCAGTGAATGATTTAATTATATCAACACTCCACATTAGCATATATTTCTCTTTTAAGTGTTATCATGAGGGGGGCTATCACTTAAAATAAAAAACACTAATGTGTAAAAATGCTTGTAAGTTTCATGTTAGTATATAGTGAAAGTTCAGTCATAGTTCTACAGGAATTCTCCTTCTAGTCAGTTTGTATATTTGAAAAAAATGGCCAATGTGTAATATTCTTGCTTGTCTAAAGTGGGCAATATAGAGCCACAACTATTGGAATGTCCAGTTTCAGCCATAAGAGTATTTTTCTGTACTTCTTGCCCACACATTCATTGTCTCAGTGGCAATGAACCAGAAATAGAAGTTAATCACTGTCAAAGTCAGGTGTTGTGTTCACAAACATACAGGATACATACAAGGGTTTCAATATCCCCAACACAAGACTTGGTTTTAAAAAAAAGAAATATAGAAGTCTTTATTCCCCAGAACATGGCAAAAAATAAAAGCATAGTATTGGAAGTAGGGTCTAAAATTAGACTTGATGACAAAGAAATAATTTTTATGACCAAAGGAGGGGCATTAAACCATCATTAATGAGACAAAGAAACTTCCTTTCCCTGACAAGCCTCAATTTTATTTGCAGGAAAAGAGCATTTAAAGCACTGTGGCCTTGCCCACCTTTCTCACATTTCAGACCCACAATAGCAGCCTCCAAGTCTTGCCTTACTGGAACCAGCAACCACATAGAGTATTGGGTGTGTTCGGATAGCCATATATAGCCTGTGTCATTTATGTATATTTTGTTTGTGTCAATTTCTTGCAAACAGAGCATGGCCAGTTGCCAGTTGCCAAAATAACTGAGCACAATATTGTCTCTGCCTATTACATGATGGGGGTGGCACAAAAACATCTTTTCCTTCCTCCTTTTTTTAGTGTTATTTACTGCTAATGTCAATACAGAAAAATAAAGAAATAAAGTGGAGTGTGGCTGTGCTCCATAAGGAAAGAAGTCAAATAAGATAAATCCCTGATTTTTTTCCAGATGTCACAACCACTGTTGCTACCTAAGATTGCTGCTGGCCAGTGTAGAGATAACTGAGGGGTCAAGTTGGAGGCACGTGTTCATACTTGGTCTTATTAGTTGGTTCACCTGAGACTGATCTGAAGGACTCCTACTGGGATAGAGCCAGGAAGGCTAAAAAAGGCCAAATGTTAGGTACAGAATATTTGTGTCCCCCTAAATTTCATATATCAAAGTCCTAAGTCCCCATAGAGTGGTAATACAAGGCGAGATGAATAAAGTGTGCACTCTTATGAAAGGACCTCCAGAGAACTCTCTCAACTTTCCTGCAACAGGAGGACACAGCAAGTAGAGGACTGAATGGGAATCAGGACGACTGCACTCACCAGACACTGTATCTGCTGGCATTTTGATATGGGACTTCTCAGCCTTGAGAAATGTGAGAAATGAATGCTTTTGATTAAGCCCCCCTGTCTATGGTGTTTTTAGTATAGCAGCTCAAAAAGATAAGACACAAACTAAAAGACACAGCAAGACTTTAGCTATTGGGACAGCAACAAGGACCACAGCTCCAGTGACAGCTTCCAGCTTTGCAGGGGTTGGCAGAAGTAGGTTTACAGTTGTACAGCAAATAAAACAAGAATAAACTGTGTTTTGTTTACTCACTCGTGCAAACATACTTTTGCCCCACCCTGCATATGTTGGGGTGAGTGATAAGTAGGATGGACCTTATCCTTAAAATTCATAAGCTGCCAAAAAAATAGGTGACTATTGTATTTGCAGAACTAAATGTTTATTATTCGAACTTAGTTCATTTCTCATTTTCTTTTTTTTCTATTTGCATTGGTTAATAAAATTATATACATTTCAGTGCATTGTGTCTTCACCACCCAAAGTCAAGTCTGTTCCATTACCATTTATACCCCCCTTTACCCTTTACTACCTCCCCCACTCTCTTTCCCTCTGGCACTCACCATACTGTTGTCTATGTCTATGAGTATGCTTTTTCCTGGGGTCTTAAGCCCTTCACCTTTTTCACCCAGTCCCCCAACCCCATCCCCTCTGACAGCTGTCAGTCTGTTCTCCATATCTCTGTATCAATGAGTCTGTTTTACTTTTGTTAGTTTATTTTGTAGTTTAGATTCCACATACAAGTGAAATCATATGGTATTTGTCTTTCTCTAACTGAATTATTTCACTGAGCATAATGCTCTCCAGTTCCATCCATGCTGTGTCACAGAAGGTAAGATTTCCTTCCTGTTTTTAAAGTATGGCTGAGCAGTATTCCATTGTGTAAATGTACCACAGCTTTTTTATACACTTGTCTACTGATGGACACTTAGGCTGCTTCCAAACCTTGGATATTGTAAATGATACTGCAATGAATACAAGGGTGCATATATTCTTTGGCATTGGTGTTTCAGATTTCTTCGGGTATATTGCCAGAAGTGAAATAACTGGATCATAAGGCAGTTCTGTTTTCAAAATTTTGAGGAAACACCAAACTGTTTTCCACAGTGGCTTCACCAGTCTGTATTCCCAACAACAATGTACTAGGGTTCCCTTTTCTCCACATCCTTGCCAGCACTTGTTATTTGTGGATTTATTGAGGATAGCCATTCTGACAGGTGTGAGATGATATCTCATTGTGGTTTTACTTTGCATCCCTCTGATGATATAGTGACATTGATCATCTTTTCATATGCCTATGGGCCATCTGTATGTCCTCTTTGGAGAAGTGTTTATTCAGGTCCTCTGCCCATTTTTTAAAATGGTTCATTTCTTTGTTTGGGGGTTGGGGTTTTTTTGGTGTTGAGTTGTATAAGTTCTTTATAAACATTGGATATAACCCCTTATCAGATATATCCTTGGTCACTATGTTCTGCCATTCAGTGGGTTGTGTTTTCATTTTGCTGATGTTTTCCTTTGCTGTGCAAAAACATTTTAGTTTGATGTAGTCCTGTTTGTTTATTTTTCTTTGCCTGAGGAGATATACCGGAAAAAATATTGCTAAGAGTAATGTCAGAGATTGCACTGCCTATTTTTTCTCCTACAATTTTAATGGTTTTGAATCTTACATTTAACTGACTTCTCTATTTCAATGGGTGTTCCTATTGTTGCTGTAACAAATCACCACAATTTTAGTGAATTTAAAAAGCCACAAACTTATTATCTTATAGTTCTTGAGGTCAGGAGCCCAAAATAGGTCTCACTTGTCCAAATCAGCAGGGCTATTCTTCCTGAAGACTTCAGGGGAAAATCCACATCTTTTTTTTTGCCAGTTTTTATAGGCTGCCAGTATTCTGTAGCTTATGGCCCCCTTCCTCTCTCTTCAAAGATAGCAGTGGACATTCACAGAAAGTCGTTTTACATAACATCACTCTGACACTTTTCCTTCTGCCCCACTTTTAAGGATCTTGTGATTATAGTAGGCTCAAATGGATAATGTTTGTATTTTAAGATCAATAAATAGTAACCTTAATTCCACCTGAAACCTCAGTTCCCCTTTGCCATGTAACATTTCATTTTTAAATGTTTTGGGAATTAGGACATGGACATCTTTGGAGGGTTATTATTCTGCCTATCACACTATGTCACCAGTCATTCTTTAGACATGCGTAGTTTATTTGAGGTCAAGTCAAATTCTTTCCTGAAAGTAGGTAGGTGTAGGCAGGTATATTTACAACTTTACTTGTTGAATGTAACAATTGTATGTCAAATCTCCATTGATTTATCGAAAATCAGTTGAGTACCTAGTATGTCAAACATAAAAAATATGACATGCTTCCTACTCTTGAGAAGCTTTTAACTCTACAGTTGATAGATTTTTCAGAGGTAGACATTTCTCAATCTTTTAGTTTTCTGATTCAATGCCTGCTACCCCAGCTGCTTTGTGTAGTGAATGATCTGTAAGCAAATATGTAAATATTTTTAGGGAACTGCATAATTAAAGGAGCTCTGTAGTGAATCTTCACGTAAAATAATTTTTTCATAATGTAATCACTCATGATGTATCAATGTTGTAACTTCATATTTTTACATAAAACTCCTAAGTTTAAGAATGCCTGTCACATTCTACCCTTTATCTCAGTCAAATAAGATACAGATTATTTAGGCCAACAGCATCACCTATCTACCATCTTAGGAACCAGCTAGTCTCTTTTTCATTCCCTCCCTCTTTCTCCTTAAGGGGATTGTGCACATTCTACCTTTCTTCTTTTACTTTGTGTTCCCAGTTCAAATTTCAGTTAATTTTAGTTAGGTCATAGAATCTTATTTAATCCATATAGAACTTTATTTTCTTAGTCAAATATGTCCCTTTTACTACATAAGAATCTCCCTTCCTCGCAACTCATATTTTATTTCATTTTCAAATAAAAAAGCCCAAATTCCCTACTGATGATTTATAAACTTATACTTAATATTTACCACAGGAGCATATCACATATTCTTAAGGGATGTTTGAGAATGAACCATGCCATTATAGATAACCAGCATCATCAACCACAAATTGCCCAAAAGTGCCCAGAAGTCCTCATCTGAATTTTCCAAAAAAAACCCAATTTTACTTCAACCGCATATTTGTTACACCCAGAGGTTAGTACTTCTAAAAGTCAGGATCCTAGGTCACAGCATGGTAAGACTATGATGATAAAGGGTGCAAAACACCTCTGATATATACAGATTCTTCACATACAACTGGGACAAGACTTTGCACTTTGGCATCCCAGCTGAGATTCTTTTTCAGTAACTCATTATGACTATTCTGTAAGAAAAGGGGCTCACAGGTTTTTCCCTTCTATTAGATGCTGAAGCTTGTACAACTCATATAACCTCTCTTAGCCCCAATGTTACCATCTGCCAAGTGTAGCTACCCTTCCCTTTGCTCATATTATATAGCTCCTTTACCTTGCCCCTCAAGAGGTCATGAGTTTTAAACAAGGAAAGATCTGCTATGAATGAATAGCAGCTCATCCAGACCTTCAAACTTTCAGATTCAAGGTCTACCACCCAGGAGCAAAATCAGCAGAGAAATTCTCAACTCACTGTCATAATCATCACCATCATACCACCAATTCCTCACTTTTATCTATCATCTTAGACCAGGGGGGTCAAACTCATTTTCACTGGGGCCACATTAGCCTCGTGGTTGCCTTCAAAGGGCCGAATGTAACTTTAGGACTGTATAAATGTAACTACTCCTGAACAGTTAAGCAAGAGCTTGGCGCTGCTGCCAGGTAGAAATAAGGTGCTGGGCCAGATAAAACAAAGTGGAGAGCCAGATTTGGTCTGTGGGCCTTGTGTTTGCCACCTGTGTCTTAGACTGTTTCAGGCTTAAAGTGCCTCAATTAGGCTTAAGCAAAAACCATTTTCTTAAAACCACCATGCATGCCTAGTATACTTGAAGGTCACAAACACATAAAGCACATTGAGCCACAGATATATTTTAGTAAATAAATTCACTTAGGTGAGAAATGTACTCTATTTTCATTTTTTGGTGTCAACATAAGAAATGTCCAAACTTGTAAGAATTTGTATTTGAACCAAACAGATGACAACTGCCAAGAAGCAAAATCTCAATGGATTCAGAAAATGCTCCAGAAAATGGCAGTTTACACCTTATTTTATATGATCTCACTATTAGCAGGAACCTAATCAATACAACAAACAAGCAAGCAAAGTATAGGCAAAGACACTGAAATTGAGAACAGGCTGACAGTGATCAGAAGGGAGGGGGAGGGGATAATGGGGGAAAAGGGTAAAGGGTTTATAGGAACAATTATAAAGGACACATGGACAATAACAAGAAGGGGTGGAAACGGGAGGGAGGCAAGGAGGGCTGGGGGGTGGGAAGGGATGGGGGGAGAAGGCAGAAAACTACTTGAACAATAAAAAAAGAGGAGGAATAAGGCAGCTAGTTACATGAAATCCATTGGTGCTAGATTAGGGAGGTGGGAGAAAACAAACTTTTGGGATTGGATAAAAAGTGAAATGGTAGACACACACTTCTTTTACACAGGTGGGTACAGGATAGTTAGCAGTTACCAATTAACAGGATAACAATAACAATGAGGGGATTTGTGGTCTCCCTCTGGTGCTGTGCCTGTGCTTTGAGAGGTCTGGAAAAAGGAAATTTGACATAAAGTTAAGTTATCATAGATACAAAAAGATAACAGAGAGGATCAGTTAAGGTAAAGATTGACTTTTGTCAGGGAAGATTTTAGGTTAGGGCATGACTACCCACCATGACTTGCTTTTAGTTGGAAAGTATTAATTTTAGATTATCCTTTGTAGTTACTTTTCATCTTTGAGTTTGCAAGGCCACCATGCAGGTCTCCCCTGAGCTTGTTGACTTAATATGTGGTCCCCTTTCTTTCACACTGGGTTCCATTGCTTTCACTTCTACAAGAAGCCTCTTCACAGATTTATATCAACTTGCTGGTCCCAGAAGATGTTCAGATTAGCAACCTGCTCAGCTGTTGTTTTTTTTGTTTGTTTGTTTGTTTTCTTTTTAATTTTAACTCACTCACCCTGAATTTAGATACTGACAAGCTCAGCCCAGTGCTGTGTGCTCTTTGACATACAACCAATACTGAAAACTCAGTCATGACTTTACCATCTCCTGACCCATATTAGTTTTTTCCTTTGAATTTGGTTCCAGTTTATCATAACATTGCTTACACATAATCTAGTGCCCACTCAACCTTCTAGGGACAAGCCTTCAGAAAACTTGGAGTGTGGCTGTTAGTTTCCAGCGTAGGATCGACATGTTGTAATCTAATGTGCCTTTACAAGTAACAACATTCAAGATAAATAACACACTAATTCATCTATCTTATAGTGATTCTTATTATTATTTTGGCTTCGATGAAATATTAATGTGCTAGTGAAATTATTGGCTTCTCTTCTTCCATTGTAAATATGCAATAATTTTACTTCTGTAGGCTGACCTGAGGCTTTAATTTCTCTTTTAACTGCTCTTAAATTAAAGACTATTAACCAAAAAACCAAACTTTTTATATAATTATAAATTGGCAATAAACTTGTATTGATTTTATTATAATTTCATAAATATAAAAAAGTAGAAAATAATAATATCCCTCAGTTATAACCAAATGTCTGAGCAAGCTAACTATGCAGCATGATTTGAAGGATTGTTTAGTGAAGTCCCCTTAACCAGGTTATGGAATCTTATGCCAGCATTGTACCATTATAACTTTATTTCTTTGGGATTTGAGTATTTTTTCCATTACAGAGGTCATCATACAAATGCAAATAAAGTAGAAAGTGCTAAGTGTTAGCAGATAAGATTAGTCAGTGTGATAGGCAGAATTCTAATAATGACCCCCTGTGATACTCTCTCTTGTATATTTTCTCCCCTTTAGGTAGAACCTGCAAATATGATGTGACATCACCCTTGTGATTATGTCACATTATATGGCAATGCAAATCTATCTGGGTGGACCTAACCCAATCATATGAGCCTTTTAAGAGCATAGAGTTTTCTTCAGCTGGTGGCAGAAGTGGAATTCCCATACTGGAAGCCTGAGAAGAATTTAATGTTTTATTTCTGGCTTTGAAGATGGAATATGCCATGTGAAGACCTCAGACCTATAACCAGAAGAAACTGAATTAGACTAACAATGAGAATGAGTTTGGAAGCAGATTCATCAAGGACCTCCCTGGTGAATGTCAAGCCAAAGCAACACCTTGATTTTGGCACTGTGAGATCCTGAGTAGAGGAGAATCTAACTGAGTCTTCTAGGACTTCTGACTTATAAAACTCTAAGATAGTAAATATGGGTGTTGAAGGTGCTAAATTTGTGATAGCTTGTTACTCAGCAATAGAAAATGAACGCAACTGACCATTGTAATACTTCACATGTTCATTGGTAATTACTCACTGAGAGAAAGTAATATGGAATTAGTTCAAATAGAGGGGATGTCGTCATGTACCATACACAAAGTTAATATCAGTCACAGTTTATCTTAGGACCAATCCTAAGTACTGCTCTATTAGTTACCTTAAATTACACCAGTTTCTAGTCCTAGTTTGGTAGTCGATTGTTTTCAGTCATTTTCAAATCTGTGTCTTAGGACACCAGGTATTTCTAATAACCAGGTAAATAGGCTTCAACAAAATTTTTACTTAAGCAGATCTCCCCAACAAACAATATAGGCTCATTATCAACTCAAGTTACTATTGCCCCCTCACATTTTGGCAGGTTTGATGTCATTTTTATACTAATCCATTGTTGCTACAGAGAATAGTAGTAACATCTGCATGTTGACTTTCCTTGGTTACCATTTTAGTAATGATATTATTCAAACAAGTATTTCAGCCAAATATTTCCAAGTTTGAGCAAAGAAAGTCACTCAAAGTTTTCTGCAATATCTTATTTTGTTCATTTATTCTCAAGCTTTCCAAGTATGCAGTCAAGATACAATATTTACAGAATATGCTATTTTAAAGATTCATTCATTTATAAGGCACTTTATGTCTGTGACCCAATATATTGTGCAGTCTGTTGTCACTGCACGTTTCTAGTTGCTCATTGAAGTCAACAACAGCAGGCTATTCAGCTTCTCTAGAGTACAATCTCAAAACCCTTGGAGCAAGGGCTTTTAACAACTCTATTTCCTCATTATGGAATTGATTTTCAACTTCTGTTTGTAGGGTCCCTCCTGTCTTGGCATTTAAAACTAAATGTTTGACATATTTGTTTGCTGCTGCAGCCAAAAACTTTCTTATTTTTAATGGCATTTTTTTCTCTCCCCACACCATGTGCTTTTATGTCAATGACAATTCAAAGTGCAATTATTTTTCCTTGATTTAATAACTTGGAAAAAAGCTACCCTCACCTCTAACAATAATTCCTGCCAGTTAGGGACTAGACATTTTTTTTTAAATCTCCAGTTGAAGTGTTTCACTTGCTAAGATTAAAAAGATGTATCTAAGATGCACTGAGCCAGCTGCCACCCACCTTCACCTTCCAGCTCCCATTCTGAAGCCTTATGATAATATGTTCTTCTCCTAAGGTCATCTTGTCAAGTGACATTTCACCGAGGAAATAAATAAACTGCAGTGTGTGCTTTTACTGGGCACTGTTGACTTCTGTAGACATGATTTAAAGGACATTATTATGGATATCATAGAAGTCTAATGTAAATGATGGGGAAAGTATAGGTCATCACATCTTAATAAATGTAGCATGTATTTCCCAAGGCTAGAAATGGCAGAAATTGGAATTGAAATTTTATTATTAAATCATACAGCCTAGAAAACACCATGATGCCTGGCATGCTTTTCCCAAGAAGTTTTGACAACATTTTCTAGGTAACACATCAGATCTTACCAAAAAACACAGAACTTTTAATAAAAATATTATTGAAAACATAGTCTTTTATATTACTCAATAACCCATATATAATGATTTACACAACAATTAACTTTTAAAGTTCAATTCTAGACAAATTTTTTCTCTCCCAGAAAGTAAGCCCATTTCTATTACCCAACTGGCACCACACATATTTATTACAGTATTATCAACTATATTCCCTATGTTTTACTTTACATTCTTATGACTATTTTTGTAACTACCAATCTGTACTTCTCAATCCCTTCATCTCTTTTTACCCAGTGCCCTAAACCACCTCCCTGCTGGCAACCACCAGCTCACTCTATATCTATGAGTCTATTTGTATTTTGTTAGTTTATCTTATTCATTACATTCCACATATAAGTGAAATCATATGGTATTTGTTTTTCTCTGACTGACTTACTTCACTTAGCATAATACCCTCTAGGTTCATCCATGCTGTTGCAAATGGTGACATTTCATTATTTTTATAGCCGTGTAATATTTCATTGTATATATGTAACACTTTTTGTCCACTCATCTATTGATAGACACATGGGTTGTCTCCATACCTTGGCTATTTTAAATAATGCTGCAACAAACAAAGGGATACATATATTCTTTCAGATTAGTGTTTTGGGTTCATTTGGTTGCATACCTAGAAGTGGGATTGCTGGGTCAAAAAGCAGTTCCATTTTTAATTTTTTGAGGAAACTCCATACTGTTTTCAACAGTGCCTGCACCTGTCTGCATTCCCACCAACAGTGAAAAAAGGCTCCCTATTCTCCACTTCATCACCAGTACTTGTTGTTTTTTAATTTATGGATAATATCCATTCTGATAGGTATCAGGTGATATCTCATTGTAGATTTAGTTTTCATTTCTCTCATGATTATTGACCTTTAGCATTTTTTCTTATGTCCATTGGCCCTCTCTATGTTTTCTTTGGAGAAGTGTCTGTTCAGTATTAGCCCATTTTTAAAAATTGGATTGTTTGTTTTTTGGTATTGTGTTATATGAGTTCTTTATAATTTTGGATATCTTCCTTGTGTCAGATGAATCATTAGGAAATATGTTCTCCAATTCAGCAGGTTGTCTTTTCAATTTGTTGATGTATTTATTTTTGCTGCACAGAAACTTTGTAGTTTGATGTAGTCCTATTGTTTATTTTTTCTTTTGTTTCCTTTGCCCAAGGAGATATATCACAAAAGATATTACTGAGAAATGTCTAATTTTACCACTTATGTTTTTTAAAGTTTTTATGGTTTCAAGTCTTACATTTAAGTCTTTAATCCATTATGTGTTTATTCTTGTTATTGTCTAAGAAGGTGGCCTAGTTTCATTATTTTTGCATGTATCTGTATAATTTTTCCAATACCATTTATTGAATAAATTATCTTTATTTACCCATTGTATATTCTTGCCTTCATGTCAAATAGTAATTGGTCACATAAGTGAGGGTTTATTTCTGGGATCTCTATTCTGTTTCATTGATCTACATGTCTGTGTTTATGCCCATACCATGCTGTTTTATTTATTGTGCCCTTGTAGTATAGTTTGATATTAGTTGGCATGATATGTCCAACTTTTTTTTCCCCCAAATTGCTGAGTATACTAAAGATCTTTTTTGGTTCTATATAAATACTTGGATTATTTGTTCTAGTTCTTTGAAATATGACTTTGGTATTTTAAAAAGATTTGTGTAATGGAAAAAGACAATGGGAGGGAGGAGGATTGAATGTGAGAAGTGGGGGTGGATGGGGCAGGGAAGAGTAAAGGGAAAAATATGGGATCAACTGTAATTGAACAACAATAAAAATTTAAAAACCAATAAATAATAACAAAACTGTGCCAAAAAATACAAGAAAAGAATTATGTTGAATATATTGATTATTTGGGGTAGTATGGATATGTCTTTGCTTCCTTGTTTAATTTCTTCCTAGTTATTTGTATGCAATTATAAATGACATTGTTTTATTAGTTTCTGTTTCTGATAGTTTATTATTTTTGTATTTAGTACATTTCATTTAGTTCCTTTTTGGAGATTACTTTTGTTTTTTCATTTGGGGAATTTTTCCTTTTCTCCCCATTTTGACTGCATCTCTGTCTTTGTTTCTATGTTTTAGGTAAGTCTGGTATGTCTTCAAGTTTTGGCAAGGTGATCTTATTATTAGGTGTTCTATGGGACCCAGTGGCACAGTCCCCTTGATCACCTGAGCTGGGTGTTCCAGGAATGTACTTTGTGTGGGTAATGTGACTACTCCTGTTGTTGTTCAGTCTCATTACTGTAGTACCATCCATGCACGGGGCCAATGATCAGGCTGGCTGACTGTGAAGCCTCAATCCTGTCCACAGTGTATGAGCTGCAGTGTGGGTGTTGCCACACAAAGTGGAATTTGCTTCAGCAGGGTCTAGTGCCTGCTAAAATGTCCCTTTGGATATTCAACTTGTGGAGCTAATTGGATCCTGCTCTGATGTTGTTTAAAGATAACTATTGCATGTGTTGGTTCTGGAGTTTCTTGGGAGTGACTCTAAGCCTTCCTATCACAGAAACAAAAACATAGGGTCTGGAGTCAGTCTTTCCATGTGTCGATTCTGGTTTTAGTTATTACTAGTTCCAAAAATTTGGGCAAGTTACCAAAGATTTATGTTACTCTCTTTCCACATTGGTAAGATGAATATAATACCTTGTTCACAGGATTATAGAGAGAATCAATTGCATTAACAGATGTAAAAATCCTGCAAGAATGTCTGACACATAATAAGCACTGAATAAGTTTTAGTTAATATTGTTATTGTCTTATGTGGTGACATTTCCAACACCATGGCTGCACAGTTTCCAATCTCCTTGATTCATTGACTTATCCATACTCAATATCATTTCTCTTCACCTGTAGCAATACTTTATCATCCCCCAGTATTCTTCTCATGTATAAAATATTAAATTAAATGTCCAGCTCTCTGATCATAACTATTTAACTTCTCTGATCCTGCATTCACTTCTTCCACTGTATTTTTTAAAAATGTCATTGAAACTCTTATCGTTGACTGTCCATAAAATTCATTATCCTTTCTTTCTTTGCAATAAAAGTTCAAAGCACATGGCTGACAAGCTACATTACATTCCCAGCCTCTGTTGAATTACGTGCATCTGTATAACAAGTTATCATCAATGCAGTGTGAGCAGAAATCATGTTTTCTACTTGTCTTTTTTATTTGCTCTTTTCCATTCTGCCAGATAGAGGCAAACAATGTTAAAGTCGTAGTCACGAGCTGGAAAAGTGAAGTGAAGAAGTTCTACCTTTCTTTCAAGAATACCGGCCTTGAATTATTTGTGAGCTAAAATTATAAACTTATACTCTGTTTAAGCTATTTTTCATGTAACTAATGAAAACTTTCAGTTCCTTACTATTAACCATTTTTCCTCCCTAGGTAGTCAAAACCTTCATCACTGTAATGACTCACTAATCAATATACTCATCACTTACCTCTTTCTTTCCACCACACTTACCACTATAATAGATAATGTGATGCCCCTTTCATATTCATTCTTTGGGGTTGTTTCAATCACTCAGCTGTTGGAATTATAAGTTATTGATACCTCATAGCTCTGTCCTTTATTAGAAATTAACCTTTGCTAAGGTTATGTCCCTTTCCAGAGGACAGTTTATATCAGTCTGTCTATTGCAGGAATATACAAGCTCAGTAACTTTGCTTCAATTTGAAACAATTTTGAATGGTCATCCAAGATCTGGAGATGCCTAAGAGTGGCTAAGATCTCAGTTTTAACTAAATACATTGTGGATCATTTCATCCTTCCACTCAATGCAGCCTTCCTTACTTCATATCAACAAACACACATTTTCATGCAGCTGTCATTTCAGAGTCTGTTCCAGGGAACTCAGTCTAAGAGACCTGGTATGTCAGAGATTACTAACTGCCTATCCCAACAGCTATTCATCTTTTCTCCCTCAAAACAGAACCCAGTATTTTAGCCAGACACCTCAGAACACAGAATAAAGATTACATTTTCCACATTTATTTGTAGCTAGGTGTGGTCATGTGACTTCATTCGAGTCAAAAAGTTGTAAGTGGAAATTGTATGAGAATCTTCGGGGAAGGCTTATTAAAGGAGGCTGACTCAGCCAAGGGGATCCACATTTTGCCCTTTGTCCCTGCTTTCTTCCTGCTGTGGTAACATGGATCTAACAGATACACATAGCTGTCATCTGTGCTATGACATGGCCTTGATAATAGAAGATCTGTACTAGGAATTGTAGCGGATAGATGCAAAGGAACTGTATCTCCAGTAACTGAAGCCATGATATCAGCCCTGATTGCCTCCTCTTAGGCTGTTTTCACTTATTCTGTCTGCCTCCATCAAAATATAAAGACACTAAACTCTCTCCTATTAAAAAAGTTTCCAAGGGCTTAAAAACAAAGAAAAGAAGAAAAGGAAAAATCAACCTCATACAAAATTCTTGTTTCTGTCCTATCTCTTCCTTTCCCTTCACAGTTAAGTTCTTGGCATGGTTGTCTACATTCATTGACTCCCCTTCCTTACTTCCAATTGACTCAATGCATTCCATTGTAAAATCTCTTTTTCACCAAAAAAAAATTCATTTACCACCTGACTATATATACATATATTTTAGACACACACACACACACACACACACACACAAATATAGTCTGTCTGGAAAAAGCCCAGCTATTGTTATTGTAGTGAGAATGTTTTGTGCAACATCGATATAACCTGGCAGCCAAGGAGAGTGGAATGGAATGTGCATGCATGAACAATGACAACTTCCCTTTACTAGTCAGTGGGAGTGTGGTAGACACCTTGAGTGAGCATGTATACTATGTGGCTGTTGCATTCAAAATGAGAGAGTAGAGCAATGATGCTGCATCAAATTTTGCTTAAGCTTAAACATTTCTCTGTGAAAACTATTTGGGTGATTCAGAAGGCCACAGCCATGCACAACTGGTGACTGGCAGCTTCATTACAACAATACATCTGCTCATGCATCACATCTCCTGCAGACTTTTTTTGGTGAAACATCAAATCACCCAGATAATTCAGCTTCACTACAGCCTACATTTGGCATGCTATGACTTCTGGCTTTTCCCAAAACTAAAATCACTTTTGAAAGGGAAGAGATTTCAGGCCATTGATGATATTCAGGAAAATATGACAGGGCAGCTGATGGCAATTGGGAGAACTGTGTGAGGTCCCGAGGTGCCTACTTGGAAAGGGACTAAGGTTTCACTGTCCTATGAACAATGTTTCTTCCCTCTTGTATCTTCTTTGATAAATGTTTCTTTTTTCATAGTACATGGCTGGATACCTTCTAGACAAACCTCGTATATGGGGGGGGCACCCACAAAACAGGATTATCTTCTGGAGGATGGCTCCCTTGTAATACAGGTTTCTCGTGCTAGGTGAGTGTTCTAGGAAACTATCTGTAATCAGTGTACAAGCTAGCATTGTTCTGAGACATTGTGTTTGGCTTCAATGAATTTTTTTTAAAAGACATTCAATGTGTTCGTCCATTTCATGATGGGTTATTTACCAGTACACCTGCCCACACTGCCCTGAATGTTCAGCAGTTTTTGACCAAAAATGGCATGACTCCTGTGTACCACCCTCCCTGTTCACCCCATCTTGCCCCAAGTGGCTTTTTTTTGTTGTTGTTTCCCCAGATGAACAAATTCTTTCTTAAAAGGGAAGCTTTTTGCCGATGTGGAAGAAGTGAAACAAAAAGCAGCAGAGGCACTAAAAGGCCTCAAACTTGGCAAGTTCAAAGTCTGTTTTGACCAGTGGATAAAATGTCTTGATAGGTATATTGCATCAAATGGAGAGTACTTGAAATATGACCGAAGTTTAAGCATGTAAGAATAAATACATAATTTTTTATAAATAAATTATGGATTTGGGGATCTCCACTTGTGTGTGTATGTATAATTTCTGTGGATTATACTTTCTCATATTTAATTATTTACTCAGGTGTATTTTCAAACTTTCAACTATGCTCTCTTCCTTAACTCATTCAAACATAAATTTTCAGAACATTGAAAACCAATGACTTATCAGTAAATGAGTGGATAAAACAACTATGGGACATTTACATAATGGAATACTACTCAGCCACTAAAAGAAGAAAATTTTACCCTTTGTGATAGTATGGATGGACCTGGAAAACATCATGCTAAGTGAAATGAGCCAGTCAGAGAAAGATAAGTACCATGTGACTTCACTCATATGTGGAATCTAATGAAAAAATTTAACTAACAAGCAAAATAGAGACAGACTCATGGACAGAAAGCAGGATGACAGCCAGGCTTGGGGTTTAGGGGGTAGAGGGATAGAGCAAAAAGGAAAGAGGACTCATGGACATGGACAACAGTGTAGTGATTGCTGGGGGGAGGGGGGTAAAAAGGGGAATAAATGGTAATGGAAAAATACAATGAAAATTAAAATAAAAAAGAAAACCAATGATTTATCTTTTCATATATACCATCAATTGCTTAAAATTGTGGAACATTTTCTCCAGATATTAAACCTGGCTATGAAAATGCTGCAATCGCCCTGGCTGGCGTAGCTCGGTGGATTGAGCGCAGGCTGCGAACCAGGCATCGCAGGTTCGATTCCCAGCCAGGGCACATGCCTAGGTTGCAGGCCATGACCCCCAGCAGCTGCACATTGATGTTTCTCTCTCTCTCTCCCTTCCCTCTCTAATAAATAAATAAATAAATAAAATTAAAAAAAAAGAAAATGCTGCAATCTAGATAGGGCAAGAAAAGGGTGTCTCAGTGTTCATTACATAGGCTTTCATTTATTCTCTTTCTTAGCTACCAAATATTGTCACCAGCCTTTTATTGTGACCAGCGAGCAAGATGCCAGAGAATTTTTCATTTAATTTCTTTAAAGAAAATATCTAATGACTTAAGGAATGAGATAGATAATGGCTTGTCTAACCAGCAGGAAGAAGAGATCTGGGTGTCTAAATGCTATTTTCACAAAGTTTCAACATACTCTTATACTCTAACTACATTAATTTCACATTTTATTACACCTAGTGTCTCACATTTCTGGGACTTTCTGGGATGTGGTTTCAGAAAAGGACATGGGGAAAATAACTGTAGTCAGTCTTGAATAGAAGCCCATAGAAAGCAGATTTAGTTTCAAGTGCATTTTTTTCCTTCTATGCCACCTCAAAATTTATCTGAGCTGTTAATAAAGATCTTACAATGTATTACATTGAATGATAAGGAATAATGGTCTTATGGCTATGCATATTACCTCATGCTTGTTAGAGTGGTCATTACCAAAAGTCAAAAGATAATAAGTGCTGGTGTGGGTATAGAAAAAAGGGAACACTTGTGAACTGTTGCATTGTTACTTGATACAGCTTCTATGGAGAACATTGTGGAGGCTTTCAAAAATTAAAAATAGAACTACTCTATGACCCATCAATTTCAATTCTGAATATATATCCAAAAGAAAAACTGACTCAAAAAGATACCTGTACTTGACCCCCATGGTTATAGCAGCATTAGTTATAATAGCAGATACCTAAAACAACCTAACAGGAGAATGGATAAGGACATTGTTATATGTATAATATATAATAATATAAATCTAAATAAGTTATAAATAATATAAATATGTGTATAAATAATATACATAATGAAGTATTTAACCACAAAACATGAGGAAATTGTACCATTTGTGACAACACCAAGAGACCTTGAAAATATTCTGATAAGTGAAATAAGTCAGACAGAAAAAGATAAATACTATGTGATCTCACTTACATATAGGATACAAACAACACAAAACAAAACAAAACAATACCAAAGTCATTGAAGAAGAGATTGGAGTTTTGGGATTAGGGAGGTGAAAACTGGAGGAAGGTGGTCAAAATGTATAAATATCTAGTTATAAGATAGATAAGTACTAAGGATGGAAAGTAAAACATGATGACTATAGTTAATATTTCTGTATGATTTACAAGAATGTTGTTATGAGAATAGATCCTAAGAGTTCTCAACACAGATGTTTTTATTATATCTATATGAGGTAATGAATATTAACTAAACCTCTTATCATAATCATTTCACAATATATGTAAATAAAACCATCGTGTTGCACACCTTAAAATTATACAGTTATATATGTAACTTATTTATCAGTAAGACTGAAAAAAATACCACCTTACTCACTCTGTATTTTGATTAGCACAAATTCATGTATTTCATGACAGCAAGCATGATCCTTATTTACTAAATATTTGTGAAAAAAGAAAAAGATAAGCAAGGAAATGGAGATCTCGGAAATTAGGAAGTGGATACTGAAGACAAATTTCAACAACTACATGTTTTTCATCCATCAAGACATGTTTATTTTGTTTTGTTTTCTTTTTGGTTGTTGGTGTATTTATTCCCCTTTAACTAATTTCCTCCTTCTTGCCTTGTATTTTTCCACTAAAGCAGGCAAAAGACCTTGTTGTTTAAGGCACTGGAACAAGAATTTGTATCTCAGTTTCTCTATTATGCATAATTTATTGGTATTTAACAAATGTTAAATAATATCATCACACAAAATTCAATGCTACTGAGATCAAATGTTCAGTAAATTAAATGAGCAAGTCATATGCTGTCTAAATGATTTTGATTGAATTGGAAACACAAACATACTGTAATAGAACAAAGCATGCAAAGCATGCTTTTGACTTTAAGTACTCTCATTTTGGATTCATTTGGCTTTATTTTTGATAGTAAACATTTTCATGCTTCTATCTCTTTGGCAATAAGCTCATCATTTAAAAGGGGAAGAAAGGCATTGTCTATCCCCTTTTCAATTATCTTCTTAGAAGGGAGCTGAGCTAGCTCTAAGTTTCTTGTCTTAAGGTACAACATGGGGGTTAGGAGAGCTAGGTCAACCGGCTGCCTGTCTAGTTCAAGATATGAATCTATCATTTATTAACTGTGTGATCTTGGGACTCCAATTGTTTATATTTCTTATGCTTCATTTCCTTACTTATGAAACAGAGATATAATGTCATTTATGTCTTAAATTTAAATATGACATCACATATGAAATAAATGCTTGATAGTTCATACTTCTAATGATTTATATGATATAATTAAGTATCAAAGGTAGCTGGCAAAGGTATTGGCAACATGAGGAATAGAACATTTCATATATGTTACCATCTGCTGGCCTTAAGGTGTACACAGTTAAGGCCAGCAGATGGTAATCACATTTTGGTATGTTGCTGTGTGGCTATACAATGGGAATTTCCTGGAAACTTTCCAACAAGTAACTCTCCACACACTAGGCGATATATTTTACATATCCCTAAATAAACCAATGACTCCAAATGAAATTTCAGCATTTGTCCTCATATCTTTTCGTTTGTAATCTATTGAATAAACATTGGCTAGAATCTACCATGTGTAAAACATTTTGTTAGGCTCTTGGCTCACAATAATTATTATTATACAGTTTATAAACACAAGTGGTTCATAGTCTTGTAGGAAGTAGAAAAAACAAACATTATGGTTGTAATAATATTGCAATATATATATATGTATTAAAGGACACTTTGTTGTACACTTTAAATTTACACAATATTATATGTCAATTATGTCTCAATAAAGTTGGAAAAACAATAATAATAACTACAATTTATTAAGTGCTTATTGTGTGCATGGCTCAGATATTGTTACTTGTCCAGACAAAACCTTAAATCTAGTTGAACAATTTAGGGGAAATAGTATATTTGCAATTTTAACATCAACTGTTTGACTTCAGAGATCATAACACTTAAGTTCCACTGCTATGCTGTACCTATAATGACACAATTTCAATATAATGCAATTAATTTATAAATACTGCAAGAATTTTAACCTCAAGCCTCACTATTCCTATTCTTTCTGCTAGAAATAAACTTCTATGTTTTCACTACATTCTATGTTTCATACCCTCCAAGGGGTGTCCAACCTCTTGACATCTCTGGGACACACTGGAAGAAGAGTTGTCTTGGGCCACACATTAAATACATTGTGACACATAATCACAAAACAATCTCACATGTTTTAAGTAAATTTATGATTTTGGGTTGGGCCACATTTACAGCCACCGTGGACTGGGTTGGACACCCCTGCACCTTCAGATGTCATTTTACCTTAAATATCATCTCAGAATGATCTACTTTCTTTATCCTATCTAAAATACTGCTACTTTCTTACCCTCTAATTCAACAAAATATTATTTATTTTAATAGATTTTAACATAATTCATAATTGTAAACATATTTACATTTATTTTTATTTTTCTGACTATCACACAGGCTTCATGAGGTCTGGGACTTCTTTTGTTTACCACTTCTTTAATGATACACATTCATATGCCTGGGACATAGTAGGTGCTTAAAACATATTGAATGAATAAATGAATGAAATCATATTCAAATAACATTAGAACTAAGAATGGCCTGCCCTATTCTAAATATCTATATTATTTGAAACCAAGAGAAAAGGTATAATTATCACACCTGTTACTACATCATGAGACAATTTCTAGGTTGTGTAATTTGTTCCTTGTAAAAAAATTTTGTGATCTTGCTAGAGCTCATTCCACTTAGGTATTCCTCATCACAGGAGGTACATACTTTTCAACCTTCAAAAAACCAATTTTATAACTGTTTACAGATGGTCAATGTTCAGTTCTTTTACAGTAAAGATTTATAAAGTAAGTACAGAAGCATGATATTTTAATATATTAAAATGACACTTGGTCTCAATTATATTAACTTAAAACAGTAATACAGTTTCATAACAGAATAAGTAAAAGCTTCAGCTCATGATTTTCCATTTGTCACATAAGAAAAAATGTTCAGAGCATATTCTTTCCAGATTATCTCTTTTCCACTTTAAATTCTGCCAATACGAGAATTTTTAACTTGCAGAATTCACATTTTAAGGCCCCTGATTTTTTTTTTTTACAGATCCTTCCTTACATCTGTTTAAGCAGTCTATAATAGAGTCCAGATAGTTTCACTCTGGAATACCATTTCTTATTCCTGATTTTCTAAAATACTCTAGCAATTCAAAATTTCTTTTAAAGATTATTGGAGAACAGAAACATCATCACACAAAGCTGAAGAATTTCAGTATGTTTCTATTTCAACACAATTGACTAAGTAAATTTTTATTGTCACTCTTCCACAAACATCTATAGAATAATAGGAAGTAAAAAACATTACAAAGGAAATAATCCTATGAAATAGAGAAAATAAAATCACCAGCTAATGAGAGCATATTGACAAGCAAAGTAGAACAGAGTGAGTGAACAAGTGTGGAAATGGCATCCTGTCTTTCCAGAGAGAAATCATAGAGGTTCTAGAAAGATGCAGAACTTGAGAGTGATATGGAGTTGATAACAGGACAGCACCACTACTTAGCACCCCTCCATACACATGCACACCAACTCACACACACATACACCCCTTTCTAAGGTGATCGGCAACTTTGTATTCTCCTGTGGACAAAATAACTCATGAGAATATTTCCTAATGAAATACAGTACCTGTGTAGAACTAAGCCTTCCAGTGTGGGATATATACATGAATAAATATCTCATGTTTCCACTTGGGGAAGTCCCATACCCTCACACCCTAAAAAAAGGAAAATTTGGAAATTGACATATCTTAGCCATATATCCATGCATACAGATTCCACACTCAAAATTTTCTTTAAGAGGTCAACCACAGACAAACTATTTTGTTAGTCTTCTTTAACCTGTCTGCAGTGTACCAGGACAGGTTACGAATGGTGTTTGTTCCCTCTTAGTTGAACCTATTAGCTAGGAGAAGTTGCAGATGTTGCTGAAAAACATACTGTGATATAAAAAAAGTATCCAAACCTACCTGGAACAGAGATTGCAGTAGACACATTCAGTAGAGCACCTAAACCTTGGAAGAAAAGCTAGGAAGAGACATTCTTTGGAATACCTGGGAATTCCAGTGCATTTGTATATACTGTGGAGTTCAGAAAGCCACACAGATGCTCAGGAAAAACATGTGTGCAGAAATATTCTACAACTTTAAGCTTTCACTACTGGTGAAAAGAACTCTTCACCTCTTACAGGCATAATTGCTAATGACCTGCCTACATGTTAAGGGAACACCCCAACACTCGGTCAATGTAAAAAATATGATATATTTTTTCTTTAAATCTTCTGGCATTCAAAGAAGTCTTAGTCAAAACACTAAGTGAACTCAAGGGAAGACTGCAACAATTGAGAAAAAAAAACCTTGAGGAACAGTGAGAAACCAATTTCCAGAGTTATGCCATTATAATATTTTAATGTTTTCAACAAATATATTTCCAAGTGTATGAAAAAACAAAATCTATATTCAAAGGGAAAATTAGTTGACAGAAACCATCCTTGAAGAAGCCCAAACATTGAACTTAATGAACAAAACCTTTAAATCAACTGTCATAAATATGTTCAAGAAGCTAAAAAAAAAAAAAGACAGAGAATTCAGAAATCAAGAAAATAATATATGACAAATGGGATTATTAGTAAAGCTATATAATTTATAAAAGTTGCCAAAAACCCCTCTAGAGGTGAAAAATACAGTAACTGAAATGAAAAAATAATTCATTAGAAAAATTCTACATCAGACTTGAATATGCAGAAGAAAGAATCAGGAGACATGAAGATAAGACAATTAAAATTGAGTCTGTGGAGCCCTGGCTGGTGCAGTTCAGTGGACTGAGCACCAACCTGCAAACCAAAGGGTCGGGTTGGATGCCCAGTCAGGGCACATGCCTGGGTTTGCAGGCCAGGCCGGCCCCCAGTAGGGGGCACAAGAGAGGCAACCACACATTGATGTTTCTCTCCCTCTCTTTCTCCTTCTCTTCCCCTTTGTCTAAAAAATAAATAAATAAAATATTTTTAAAAATTTAGTCTGTGGAGCAGAAAGAAAAAAGAATGACTAAAAGTAAAGTAAATTTGACTGACTTGTATAAGTAGCATATGAGAGTCTCAAAAGGAGAAGAGAAGGAGAAAAAGGCAGACATAATATTTGCAGAAAGAGTGACTGATTATTTTCCAAATTTGATGAAAGGTATGTACCTAAGCCTACATACTCAAAAACCCCAACAAAATCCAAGCAGATTAAATTTAGAAAGCTACAACACTGCAATACATTATAGTCAAATTGTTGAAAGACAAAAAGAGAACCTGTGCAGCATGAGAAATGAGATTCTTTACCTGCAAGGGGTACTCAATAACATTAGTAACTAATGAAAAATCATCATGTCCAAAAGGTAGTGAGCTAGCACATTTCAAGAGAGAAATGAAAAAAATTTAAAATCAAGAATTTATAATTTCTGTATTTGACAAACTATCCTTTTAAACATGAAGGATAATTAATAATTTCCAGAAACAAAAGCTAAGGAAATTTGTTTCTAGAATACATTCACTGCAAAAAATTATAAATGGAGTCCTTTCTGCTGAAATGAAAGGACACTAAACAGCAATTCAAAGCCATATAGATAATAAAAATCTCCAGTGAGGTAACTCTATAGATAAATATAACAGCTATTATTATTATAAATTTGAGTTGTACCTTCTGTTTATTTTTTATATGATACGAAAAGGAAAATATAAAACAATAATTATAAGTCTATGTCAATGTGCACATGTTATATAAAGTTCCAATCCGTAACAATAACAATAAATAGGGTTAGGACAAAGATTAATAAGATTGCAGTGTCTACATACTTCCAAAACTAAATTGTTACTCTATACACTAAGAGGTTTTAAATTTTGGAAGTTATAAATTTCAAGGTAATGAATAAGAAAATAACTAAAAATATAGAACAAAGGAAAAAAGAGGGAATTCATATTGTACATTATCAAAAAGATCAACCAAAATTTTTAAAATATAGTAATTAAAGAATTGGCAAAATACATATTAAACCAATGGGAAAAATAGTTAAATGACAGGAGTAAGCTTTTATCACCAATTTAAATGTAAATGGGTAAAATTTTTAAAATAAGAGACAGATAATGGAAGACTAGATAAAAAGGAGGCACAATATGACTGCATGTATATAGATCATCTACAAAAAACTAACTTTAGATGCAAAGAAACAAAGCAATGGAAAATAAAGTGATAGAAAAAGATATCCCAAGAAAATATTAACCAAAGGAGAGCTGGAAATGTTATATTATTATTAGTCATGTAGATATGAAGCAATAAAAGACTACAGGAGATTAAGAAAGACATTATCTATTGATTAAAGGTCAATCTACCAACACTATATAAGAGATATAAATACACATGTCCTTAACAACAGAGTTCCAAAATATATAAAGTAATAACTTTCAAAATTAAAAAGAGAAATATACAAATATAGAATAATAGATGGAGACTTTAATATCTCACTTTTAATAATGCAATAAACAATAAAACAGAGTAAAATATAAAGAAATAGAAGACTTGAACAACTCTATAAAGCAGTAAAACCTAAAATATATATGAGGAATACCTCAACTGAGAATACTCAATTGTCATACATTCTACTCAACAGCACGTAGACTACTGTCCAGAAGGAACCATTATGTTAGGTGACAAGACAAGTCTTAGTCAATTTTGAAAGACAGAAATCATTAAAGTATCTTTTTTGAAAAGAATAGAATGTAACTAGAAATAAATAACAGAAAGACAACTGAAAGATTCACAAGTATATATAAAAAAACAACATAAACTTATATAAGGAGTCAACAAAATAAGTCACAAAGTAAATTAGAAAATACCTCAATACAAATAAAAATAAAACCACAACACACAGGCAGGGCCAATACAACAGTGTAGACAGACCCTAAACTTACCTCCTCCAATGAACATAAGAAACACACACCTTTTTAGACGGTAATTCCTCCTGAAGGAGAACTGAGGGCTGATTTGAACAGCTGCTGCACAACAAACTATAGAGGCACGACACAGAGAACAGTAGGAGAGACAGCAAAAGTGGAATCTCACCACTGATCTACAGTAGGGAGGGATAATGCTGACAAGGCCACATGCAAACTTGCCCAGACTACATGCTAAGAAAATTCATTTACTCAACCCTACAGCATCTGTCAAATGGGCAGACATTTGCTGGAAGTGGGGATGAGGGCTGGGTGGAGGTGGACAAAGTGAGGGATGGAACATCTGTAATAGTATAAACAATAAGAATAAAGGAAAAATATAATTTAAAAAAGCACATATATACAAAATTCACCAATGTCAAGTTGCCATAAAATTTTTGAAAATATTTTTCTTAATCTCAATTTTTCCTTGCCATTGTTCAGTTCACAAACCAGCTCCAGTCCCCATACAATCCCATGAGTAGCACTGGCAAAATGCATTTTAATATGCATAGGAATCATGTGGGTATTTTGTTAACATCCAGGTTCTAATAGTTCTGGAATCAGGTTTGAGATTTGGCATTTCTGGAAATTTACCAGGGTATGTCTACAATGCTGTTGGTCTGTAAAACAAAATTTCAGCCATTCAGCTGTAAGTAATTAGATGATGTGCTTCCAGTAGAAAAAGATTGTGTATATTCATTTTTATAATTCTAGTGCCCATCACAATAGCTACATAAGGAAAGTTTAGTTTGCTCTGGCTAGTGTGGCTCAGTGGATTGAGCACGGGCCTGTGAACCAAAGGGTCGCCAGGTCGATCCCCAGTCAGGGCATGTGTCTGGGTTGCAGGCCAGGTCCCCAGTAGAGGGCACGTGGGAGGCAACCACACATTGATGTTTCTCTCCCTCTCCTTCTCTCTTCCTTCCCTTCTCCCTAAAAATAAATAAAATATTTTCTAGAAAAGAATAGTTTAGTTTGTAGAAAATGATCCACTTTATGACCTTTCCACTTCCATGGATCCCTGAACTCTCTTTAAAACAAATATCCAATTTATTGTAAATGTATACTTTTATAAAATACATTTGAGATAAATTATTAGAAAAGTGAAATTAAAATGAAAAGATATATAAAATTCAACACATCTTTGGATGTTGCAGCAATGTCAGATTTCATGCATTTTGATTCTGTCCTGTATTCTAAATTCATGAAGGTGTATTAAGGAGAGCATTTCTTGAATCCGCATGGTTTCATGCAACATTGATTTTGTAACAGTGATGAGGGGATGGTGTTTTTCAAACAGGTAAAACGTTCTTTGTTTTCAATGCACTGTAATGCAACTACAGCTCTGAAGAGACATTGTCAAAATTTTATATTTTGTTGTTTTCTCCTTTCATTGAGGTGACTACATTGACTGGTTTAACTTGTGAAACTAGTTATGCATGCAAAATAGGATGAATATGGTAAGTTCTGGGAAACTAGGCAGCAAAGCTTCATGAAAGCTGTTCTGAGTATTGTCTTAATAATTTCAATAATGCATTACCTTTGAGGCATGGCATTTTACCAAGCTTGTGATTCATGTCACTGTCATCAAGCTTTTCTCTGTTTTATATTTACCTTCTTTGGGCAAATTGTGACATGGTGGTTTTAGCAAAAGAGCTTTCAAAAAGCTTCCAAAAAGACTTATGAGTAATCTCCAGTTTCAGAGAATTCTGTCAAAGATCTGACTTGAAGTGTGCCACACAAATGAACCTGCTTTTAGAATTACAGCAAATGGTTCATAATAGAATATACAGATAATGTATTATAGAATTGTATGCCTGAAACCTATATTATTTTGTTAACCGATGTCACCCCAATAAATTGAATTAAAATGAAAAACAGTCTTGGCTGGTATAGCTCAGTGGGTTGAGTGCCAGCCTGTGAATCAAAGGGTCACTGGTTCAATTCCCAGTCAGGGCACATGCTTGGGTTGTGGGCCAAGTCCCCAGTAGGGCATATGTGATAGGCAACCACACACTGATGGTTCCCTTCCTCTCTCCCTTCCTTCCTCTCCTTCTAAAAATAAATTTTAAAAAATCTTTAAAAAATAAAAAAAAACCATACTGATATAAACATTCATTAAAAATAACAATATGAGGTGGGAGAAGGGCTGAATAAAACACATTGTGTTTAATGAACCACCTAAGAATCCAATAATGGTTTAAATGACAATGTTCAATGCTTGCCTACTTGCTGAAGTTGTCCTTCAAAAAGTCCCCATGTGTTCTTGATATTATGGGACTCCTTACATTTGCTTTCTCCTTTGGAGCATTTCTATCATTGCTTACCAAGATATATATTCAGAAACTGACAACAGCCCTAAAAGATCTTATATGTTAACAACAACAACAAAAAAATACAGCTTCAGATTCCCTTAGAATACAGTACAAAAATTGCCAATTGGTGTATGAATCAATCAATAACACTTTTGATATTTGTGGGATGTATGTTATTATTTTATAACTTGTGCATGTAAATTAATCACTCAAGAGTCCAATTCTTTTCTTTATCACTTTAATTTTGGTAAATGAGGACTACTTTAAGGAATGTTTGGTGTGGTAGTAAGACAGTTACAGAAATTATGAAAATGTGTGTAGTATGTCTTTTCAGATTATTTCAACTCTGCCTCCCCCATCACATGTAAGCTCTATGAGGGCAGGGATCTTGCCTGTTTTTGTTACTGCTGAAATTTTAGCATCTAGAACAGTGTCTGGCTTATTCAGGATGCTTAATAAGTATTTGTTCAGAGAATGTTCAATTATGGTTTCAAACATTATACTCAAAAGTATAAATATGATTAATTGATATCTATATCTAAACATAAAATCAGTTATCCCAGCCTTTAATATTGGTGAACTTAAGCAACATTAAAACAATTCAAAGAGAAGCTAATCAATTTATGCATTTAAAGATATGCTCACTTACATTCAATATATAACCTTTCTTTTTTTTTTAAAGATTTTATTTATTTATTTTTAGAGAGGGAAGGGAGGAAGAGAGAGAGAGAGAGAGAGAGAGAAACATCAATGTGCAGCTGCTGGGGTTATGGCCTGCAACCCAGGAATGTACCCTGGCTGGGAATCGAACCTGGGACACTTTGGTTCCCAGCCCGTGCTCAATCCACTGAGCTACGCCAGCCAGGCAATATATAACCTTTCTTACTAACCCTTAATATTGTTGTGAGCAAAGGAGCATCACCGAAAGTAATCATTCACACATCTTTGTGTCTTTCCACAATGCTAGGTTTATTATGGGTGGCCCCACGCAGCCACTGGAGCTGAAGTCCTATTGTGCTCTGAGCATGATTGTGACACAGCCAAACTCCAGCAATGAATGGCTGGAGCTCCCAGTTCTTACAGCCCACAGTGGCAAAGGTCCCACTCATATCAGTATCCAGATGGAGTCCTTATCCCAGTGTCTGGACTTGTGGTTTTGGGATTCTGGGACCTTCTCAAGGGCATTCCTCATTGAACCCCATTACCTACGTCTTGGGCATGTTGCCACTTGACATAACTGTTATGGCTGATAGTGACTCCATATTGGATTGTCAAAAGTGCCCAAAAAGTCCACTCTGTTTTTTACTTATACAACAACTCACTCACAGCTTAATTTAAGTCTGTTTTTAACCACAAATTAAATTATAATACTTCTTTCAATTCATTTTGAAGCTTATCTTAGAGTCAAATCTCTCTTATCTTTGGTTGTACATGGGTCTGAAACTTAACACAGGTCTCTTTGGGAAGAAGAGTATGCCACTACCAATAGTTTAAGGTTCCTTAAACGGAACCAATTATTTTTAGAACTCTCTATATCATAGCAACAAACTGAAGTAAACCCTCATATGACAAAGGGAAAACTAAGGGCACATATAAATGCCCTTAAAATGCTCTAATCTCATCTCTATGCCTACTCCCAATCAGAAAGTCACTTTCTGTTCTTTTTTTTATTGTTGTTCAAGTACAGTTGTCTCCATTTTCCCTCATCACTCCTAAAGTAGAACACTCGGTGCTCCCTGCTCAAAGCAATCTTTATTTATAGCCATTTAATAGCGATTAGAAATATTCTGGAAGCCTATAACTTCTCCTGTTTGCCATTGACACATGTTGGCTTTGGAAAAGGATGTCCATTGCCATAGAACAACACACCATAAACAGAAATCTGAAATGATATCAATGGACTTATTGCTCTCCTTCTTTCCTCACTGTGCTAGAGCCACAATAAGGTCTTTCCTGTCTCTTAGAACACTCCAGGAACATTTATGTCTTCCTTGTTACTTTTATTCATAGTATTTATCACCATCTGTCTTTCTATAGGTTTTACTTACTCATATATTGTCTGCAGCCTTCCTATGTTTTTAATTTCACAAATACATCTATAGCTTATTATGTTTTGCATTTACAAACATTAACTCTTTTTTCTTGAGTCAAAATTACAAATTTGTTTTATTTTTATTGTATTTTCTTCCATTACCATTTAACCTCATTATACTCCTTCCCTGCAATCACTACACTGTCATCTGTTTCCATGAGTCTTTTTTCCTTTTGGCTTGATTCCTTCACCCTCTAACTTCTACCCCCTAGTAACTGTCAACCTGCTCTCCATCTATGAGTCTATCTCTATTTCACTTGTCCATAATCTTTGTGGTAGCTATACACTATTCATATATCTATTTTGCAAATGAGGAAAATGACCAATAATAAATTAATTTGAACAAGGTCATACAAATATTAAGTGTGGAGTTGGAATTAAAATGTAGGTAATATGGCCATGGCCAGTGTGGTACAGTTGTTTGGAGCATCATCTCATGACCAAAAGGTTGAGGGTTTGATTCCCAGTCAGGGCACATATCTAGGCTGCAGTTTGATCCCCAGTCTGGGCACAAATGATAACTGGTCCAGATTCCTCATACAGGAAGCAACCAACTGATGTTTCTCTCTCACGTCAATGTTCTCCCTTCCGCTTCTCCCTTCCTCTCTTACTTCCTTTCTCTCTAAAACCAATAAAAAATGTCCCCAGGTGAGGATTTTAAACAAATATAGACAATATGGCCCCAGAATCCATGCCTTTAAACAATATGTTATATTTAGAATATAGGATTTGTAAGGGCAGATAATTTGAATATTTTTTTGGTGGTGTACTCCCAGTACCTAGAAGAATGATTGGTGCATAGTAGGTTCTCAATAAATATTTGTTGAATTTATCAATGTATTACCTTGATGGTAAAGAAACAAGCAACAATTTCTTCATACTCTATTACAGTTTCTCCTGACAGTTTGGAAAGTTGGTATTTTCAGGTAATTCATGGAATTTTGTCCTCAGAGAGGTCTGTTGATATGGATTGACACATGAAAATTACTCAGTGAGTTGTATAGCAGCATAGTGTTGTTGAATGGTTGTCAAAATGTGTTATGAGATTCTTAGAAGGACTCTTAGTGTTGTGAAAAAGGATCTGAGAAGACTGATGAGACTTTAGGGCTCTGCTCCCCCCAAATCTTCTTCAAACAAATATCTTTGCTTGTATTTGTTTTCTTTTTTTAATCTTCAGATGTTCCTAAAAATTTTATTTGAAAAGAAACTGAAAATGTTTGGAAACTACAGTAACAGTGGAAAGAATTCTGCCTGAGTCCAGTCAGCTTACTACTTTGGTTCTGCCTTCTTCAAGGCATTACTAAGAACATGAAATGAGATGATTGTAACAAGTGTCTTTTAGTATAATTGGGATTCATTGCTATTGTGAGCAGAATAGGTGGTTCCCTATCTATTAAATAACTGTTTGCCCACCTTGCCACTAAATAAAATAATTTTTCTGAACAACAAAATAATTTAAATTAAAAAAAATAATTTTCCCCATTTACCTGCTGCAGTGCCTATAATTTGTGCCCTTAAAGTCACTGCTTTTGACTAAGGGAGCATTTTGACATATTCTTGCTAAAATATCCTGAAAGTGAAATTAATCCACCACAACCAATTAATGCATTAGTATAAAATTGTTTATCAGATTAACACATATCATTTAGCAAGAGAAAGTTCCTAAAGAAATGGGAAAGTGGAATGACAAATATGAGGGACAGAGAAATGAAGGACTTTGAGAAAGCAAAAATAATAATCCCTCCTATCATTTAATTCTTTACAGTCTTTGCGCCATTTTCACATTTTTCATCTATTTTGTCTTCACAGGATACAGAGGAAATATATATATACAATTTTACAGATAATGAGACTTCAGCTCAAGAAAATTAATCTGACCTATACCGACCTGAAAATTTACATTGAAATGCCCTCTCTCTAATGCATAGATGACTCATTTAAATCATTTCTGCCAACTTGATTCAGTTTATATGTTTTCTCTAAAGAGCATTCTTTGATCCCTATAGACTTGATAAAATGCTTCCAGGATGTTGTGCTTCTTAAAACATAGCCAATGACATATTAGTGTGATTTTCTGCTCAATGAACTGTTTTCAACTGCTAGATTTTAAGCAGTCTTGATGGAAGAAAACCTGTTTATCTTGCTCAGTATTTTCTCTGAGCCTAAATTAGGGCCCGGCAAATATATAGCAGTTATTCAACATATTCATTGAATAAATAAATGATTTACAAATGTTCAAAAGTATATTCTACTGAGTGGAATTTAGGTCTTGGCAGAGCTTGGTCACCATTCAAATGTAATAAATCATACCTGGATAAAATTATTCAAATCCTAGAATTAGGCCAAAGGTAATGCCATTTCCCTTGATTACAGGACACCTTTTATATTTTTTCTTAAAAAAGCCCTCAATCCAAATATAGTCATTTATAATTAATACTTGTCAAAACTAAAACCAGGCAGATCGGTGTTATATGGTAGCTTAAATTCAGAAATCATTATGCTCCTCTGGTTTTCTTGTACTGTTCATTTTCTGTAGGGACTTGCTTTTATTTTAATTTTTGCAAATGTGTGACATTAGTGGAAATCATTACATTAAGTCAATAGGCTTAGAAGCAGTCCAGAAAACTAAAAGACATCCCAAGTATGTTCTTAATTTTCTTTATTAAAACTCAATTTTTAAAAACTTTAATATAAATTTAAATCAACTCTATTACTATCATATTGATTAGTGAATTATTTAAATACTGGCCTCTGTGAGAGACATATTCTTGAGCTTAGCTTTTATTATTATTTTTATCATCAGTTTGTAACCTCTGTAAAACAGAATGCTTTTTATAAACACTTAGTTGGACACTATCATACTATGAATTTTAAAAATTGATTTTATTTGGTTAGCAGAGTTTATTGCCATCCCTGTAATTAATAGACTCTATACTGAATGTATCTCATAGTGATGAATTAATAGAGTTACTCGTTATGGTCTTATTATATTCCTAGTGACAAGTGCAGCTCAAGAAAATATCTGGGAAATTCAGTCCACAAATGATTCTGCCATAATGACCATCTCAAGCAAGGGGTTACCTTCATCCTGTTGATATTTTTTACCCAATTGATAAAATGAAAATACCACACTTACAGAGTGTTGTTAATACTCAAGGTGCCATTTGTGTGTTCGGTAGATTAACAAATATTTTAAACTAAAGTTTCAAAACAGAAGTCAATATACAAATTCCTGAACTGCATTCTGAAGATTTCAGATTGTTAAAATCATATAAAATTAAAAGTTCAGGTGTTGTACTTAATAAATATTCACTCATGTTAAATAATGTTAAATGTAGAACATTTATTGCTATTGACAGCTCTAAAGATTGGAGAAGAAAGAGTATAGAAATATATTACTTTTTAATGAATGGTTACAAAGTAATCCATTGATAGTGAAGAAAAACCAAGCAATGTAAAATAAACCAAAATAGCAGTACATGCAATCTTTCTCACATTAACTTCCTGTAGCTAGTGAACACAATTTCTGGGGTATAAGATTTGATTTTCTGATTTGGCATTAAATATTTGCTTCTAATTATAGTCTTATGTGAGACAACAACAAAAACTAATTTGCATTATTAATGATGCAAGTAATGTGATGTTTAGTCTGCTCAGTTTGGTAATAAAGAGAAAAGCATGTTGGAGATTTACTTTACATTTTTTTCCTTTGGAAACCAAGTTAAAATGATAAAACTTATTTAATTAACTACTTCGAAATTATATGTTTCATCCAACTAAGATAAACAAGGGCGTGCTGTCTGAAATGGAACTAAAACTACAAAGTTTCCATTTTCATTCTAATAGTCTCCAGGGAGAAATCAAAGGATTTCTTTCTTTTCGACAGTTTGGGTGAGATGATATTTTGAGATGGTGAGAGATGCCAAACTAGAAAAACAGTAAAGGAACTCCTCCAAAGAAATTTGGTTTTGTCCCCACAGTTGTTTGGCTTTTTATCTCCTTTATTCTCTTGCTGATTTTCAAAAAAAAAAAAAAGAAAGAAAGAAAGAAAGAAAAAAGAAAGAAAGAAAAGAAAAGAAGAGAAAGAAAAAAGAAAGAAGAAAAGAAAAGAAAAACAAAAAGGAAAAAAACATTAGGGGGGACTAGAAAAATGCCATTCTTCTCATCCAGAAAGCAGCAAACCAGTATTTGTATATATAGTAATCATTTACCAAGCCATGCCTTCCACAAACTCTGTTTTTTACATACAGTTTTACCTGCTTGATGATAGACAGCCCAATGTGAACTAACATGAAAGCCTGACTTAAATACACGTGAATGGGAAATCACTGGAGAACTCACTATTTTAATCTGATGTAATAAGTGTGCAGAATGGAATCCTACTATTTTGTTTTATATGCTGTCCTATCCAAAATATTTGCACTAATCTTTGAGACTAGATTCTAGAAGATGACCAATCTCTTGACACAAACTAAAAAACAAATCAAGTATTTAGATATTGTGTCTTAATGATGTATAAAATTAGATGATTCAAATATCTCAATGTTGCATATTGTTAAAATGAAATATAAGAAGTATTGGCAGTTCTTTGGTCATTACCTAGAAGATGTTTTGAACTCAGCTTGGTCAGTGTGGGCTAATGCAAAATGTGTGGATTATAAATACATACAGAATTTAGTTTATAATATGAAAACTTTACTAGATATAAGCTTTGTAAGAAATATTCAAAATCTCTCAATCTTGATAACCTTATCTACAAAATGAGAATATTGATAGTATTTGCTTCATAGAATTTTGAGAATCAAACAAAATTATACATAAAGCACATACCACAGTGACTGGAACAAATATGTGATCAGTAAGAAATAGCTATTATTATTGCCACATCTGAGTTTTAATTCTACAGACAGCAATATCTATTAACAAATAGTTCCCTGCCTTTTGAATTTTTTATTACAGCATTGGAAAGGTGGTTAACTTGTTCAATTTCTTTCAATTTTTATTTTAAAATGTTGTTGAAAGGAGGCTTTCATTGAAAAGTGTCCTATTTGATCACTATTCCTACCATGCCTTTATCTTCAAACTGCACCTTAGTTGCCTGTGAACTTAAAATTATGGAAAAACATATTTGAGGTGAAAAGAGGCAATGTAATTCAGACAGAAATGTCTCATATAAACCCAGACTATGAGTGGTAAGCTGATTTTTGATCTTGCTTCCTGAAATGTCAAGTTTAGGACAATATTCCATCCAGCCAATCTTTGGGACTGGGAATTTTATGCTTTCCCTTGAGGAAAAGAAAGCCTTTACATGGCAGGAAGGCAGAGGTGAGGGGTTAGTTTAAACATTAGCCAAAATCTGGAAAATAGAAGTGAAATAACAGAATAATGAAATCCTGAAAGAGGCTTGGGATTTTAAACCTTTGGAAAGCCTAACAATAAAAATTAGCAAATTGTATTCATTCACTGGTCCTGACTCTAGAAGAAAGGTTAATGAAACAGGTTCCCTTTATTTATTTTTATTAAGAATAGTTGGTATACAATATTATATTAATTAAACTAAATTCAGGTGTACAACATAGGGATTTGAGATTTCTATCCATTACAATGTGATCATCCCACTAATTCTAGTAATCATCTGTCACTGTGCAAACTTATCACAATATTACTGAGTATGTTCCCCTTCACTTTTTCACCCGTTCCCCCAGCCCATCCCTTCTGACAACCATGCCTTTGTTTCTGTTTCTGTGAACTTTGGGTTCTGCAATAATGCTATGCTTATACAAAAGTTGCAAAAGTGGTACAAAGAATTGTACCCCTATATACCCCTATTCCAGATTTCCCTGAGTTAACATATTACATAAGCACATTACAATTATCAAAAGCAGTAAATTAACATTGATACCATATACTAATCTACAAACCTTATTCACTTTTTTTCTAAATGTCCTGCTCATTTCCTTTACCCATTTCAGGATAATGTACTAATTGTTATGTCTCTTTAGTCTCCTTGAATCTAGAATGGTTTCCAAGTATTTCTTTGTCTTTCATTATCATGCCACTTTTGAAGAATAAAAGCAATAGAATCCACTTCATTTTTCTTTACCTAATGTTTCCTAATGATAAAATTCAAGCTATTCATTTTTAGCAAAGGTATCACTGAAATGTTTGTTGCCTTCTTAGTACATCATATCAGAAGGTCCATGATATTGGCATAACTCATTATTTGGGAAGTTAGCCTTAATCATTGGTTTAAGGTGGTGGCCAGGCTTCTTATATGCAGAGTTAATATTTCCCCTTTGTAATTGATAAGTATTTTATAGGTAGATCCTTTGAGGCTGTGTAAACTATTTCTTTTAATACATCTACCTACTATTTTTATGACCATTGTTAATTATCAACTGAAACGATTATTGTACTGTTTACCAATGGTAATTTACTATTTCTATAATCCCTTCTACATTTATTAATTTAAATTACATGTCCTTCATTGATGTATTTGGTTGTTTGTTTGTATTAGTATAGATTCATTTATTCATATATTATTCAGTAGGTTATAATCCATTATCATCATTTTTTTGTTAATTATTTTCTTTTGGTGGTTGGGAACCTATTTAAATTGTATTCTGAAGATAGGTTATCATTTTAGTCATTATATTTTTAGAAAAAAAAGCTGTTCTTAAATAATATTTACATGCTACAACCTATTTTTGTTTTGGCTATATTCAGGTGCCACAAGTAACCAGGGTTCATTTTATTTGAGATAGAGCCAGTTGTCAGTAAATTATTTTTCATTCCTTCACCTCAGCATTAAAAAAAATCAGTAGCAAAGCTTAGTGGACTTTTAATAATAGGGATATTTTGACTCTAAAAAAATATTTGATTCTTATCTGATAGAAAGAGGTGCTGGTAGTCAGTTGACAGATTTTTTTTCAGTAAATTGATGGGTATCAGAGCTATTTAAAAAGATTAAGGATATGTTTTCTTGGAGATTACTAAGGGAAACAAAGTTTATCGAGAAGTGCAAAAGCAGAGCAACAAAACTTATAAAGGAAGATTTGCTATGTATCTCTAATTAAAGAAGAGATGGAGTTCTTGGCCTTCTTTGGCATATAAATGTTACATAACCTCAAAAAGACAGTATTGATGATATTCTACTGCTCAGCTCAGAAAATAGCTGTAATACTACAAATATAACAGCTATTGTTTCACATGCAAAACCAATGGGATAGAAGCTGTTGGATTCAGTAAAAAATGTATCATTGATGAGTTGTAAAAATGAGAAAAACTGAAGACTTCTTGACAGGTGAATAAGATTTATGTGTGGCAGATATAAACTGAATAGGTTTTAAGGATGACAGATATAAAAATTTTTAAATAACTCCTTGCCTGATTCTTTCAGGTGGAATAAGCTTTTTTTATAAATCCTCATTATATGCACTTCAATATTTTCCACTCTCAATGCATATATTTTTATCTTATTCTTAAAACTATAGTTTAAGCCAAACTTGAAAATATTAAAAAATACAAAAAGGAATATACATGAAACATCTTTCCTATCTTGTAGGAAAAATGCATCATATAATTCAAAGTGTTCTATTTTTATTCCAAGATAGTATGGTTCTAATTCATGATTTCTCAACCTAACTTATAAGTTATAACTCAACCTAAGTTATAACTTATAACATAACTTATACCTAAGACAGTCTTTCATTAAGTTAATATGTTTGCTTCAGTATTAAATTCAGAGTAATAACTTTTTCAAAATTATGGTAAAACATAGCAAATTTATTTTTTTATTATTAAAATCCTTTTTACCAAAACAAATAATTCCTAATTGGTTGACAAAAACACATTCACGTACACAGAATATTTGTAGATTTTTCTTTTATAACAATTTTAATGATGATATAAACATCAACATCAATTGTTTAAATAAAAAGGTATTATACAATATTCTTCTTATATTACAATAGATGTTTCTTATAAGAAAGTCACTAATTAGTATCTATGTCAGTTAATTTCATGAAAACTAATATGTTTAATTAAATAATAATTTTTTAAGCAATACTGATATTTGCTAGGGTATAAAAACACCATCACTAATCATCTTCTTAGAGGAAATAAGATTAATTTTTCTATTGAAACAAGTGCATCATTCCTGTGCAATGAGATCCTTATTTATATTTCATGGGAAATTTGTAATCATATTTGTACCTGAGAGTGAGTGAGTTCTCACAAAGTAGACTAACCTGGTACAGCTTTGAGTTATTAGAGGGCAATGTAGTCCTCCCTAAACTTCAACTAGAACTTAAAACTTTAAATTCTCAATATTCTCAAGAAGTTTAACTTACCATAAGAAGTACTGTTTCCACTAACTGGTTTCATTTTCCATGCCAAGGAGGAATCTTACAGGAGCAGAAAGTGTACAGTTGCCAGGCCTGAAACCAATGGCAACTTAAAATTTAATTTGTTCTCATTCTAAAGTGATAACGACTAGGCCTATGTCAACTTTGCCCAAATAAAAGCATTTTCACCTCTGAGGGACCACAGCATATTAAACAACTGATCAGCTGTATTTAACACCTTCAATCTTCATGATGTACATATCCAAATGTAGTCACTCTCAACTATACCAAGCCCACCACAGATTTCCAGGCTTGTAAACAGCATCTGGAGCCCAGGGAAGAAAAGAGGGAGTTATTTGCATCTGACTCAGGCAACTCAAAATAAATGGATAGAAAAGGCATGAGCAATGGCAAGTTGTATACTGTCAGCAATGATGAAAATAACAAAGGAACATGTGTAATCCATTATACACATTTTATACTATCCACCTCCCTTGTGAACCAGCATTTCTGTGGATTAGAGCAGCTGCCCACTATCCAATCAGGATGATTGAGGCATGGGTAAATTTAAACCATTTGCCCAAACATTTTTATGAAAACCTAGAAATAGGGTTGTGCTTCATAGATGTGGGATCTCAGGACAATTCTGAGATGGGGAAAGAAGAGGTGGGGACTGAAATTACAGAATTCCTAACAGCTGATCAGTAAGAGTAGCAAGAACCCATAGTTATTAGATCTATTATCTTCAGTCCTTAGCCCTTTGACTGTGCTCTGCTTCCTTGAAATTTTAAAAGTCTTTTAGGATATTAACATGAAGACCAGAACAGTTCAGTTTAGAACACATCAAAGGTTTCTGATACAGCCAGATCCAATACTTTCTCCCCTAAGACATTTCCACATCACTGTAATACAAATGCATACGTTTTTCTCTGAACTTCTTTGAAACATATTATTTTTATCACTCATTGCAATACAGGCAATTAATCATACTGCCTTATAGCAACTCACCTTTTTCTGGATTTTGGTTTATTTGTATTATTGTAGTTTTCCTCATGTTACATTGTTTTTATAGCTCTAGATGATTAGTTCCTTGAGACTAGGAAGCTTCTGTTGCTTTCAACCATCTCTCTGATGCTTACCGTATGCCTTTTACTTACAGAAACTTTCACTATAGGAGCGCTGACTAATTTGGGGATAATCAGGAATTAGGAAATATGGAATCTACTAAAAAGAAAAACTCCACTTGTAATTCAAAAGATATTGAACCAGACCAGGAAACTGAAAGTGCATAACATAAAGATATGGTATTTTGGGTCTCTAATTCATTTTTCTCTTAAATATGTTCTTATTTCTAGTTATTGGTATTAATTGCTACTACATCCAATTTTAATTTGAAAGTAAGTTTCCTTTGGCAATGACCTGGGGCAAGCTGAATACTCCATTAATTGATTCAAAACTCTATTGTAATCATTTAAATCTCTTCTTTTTTTGTAAATCATATCTATGCTATAAATATGTACTCTTTTTAATACAAATGAACATTTTTCTAAATACATTATTGGTGTATGAAAATGGGTTACATATTGGAGCAAAGGAGACACACTGTCACTGGTGTTAAGAAAATCTAGTCTAGAAGCATAATGTATATCCATATGGTCACAGACAACAGGTAGTTTAGGCTTGCTGTGAAGCATGCATGATTTAAATACTTTGAAAGTGCATAAAGTAGATCTTAGCATACATTTAGCATTAAATTAATATTATTCATTATTATTTATTAGTAGTATTTGAATCCATCTAATAGGGATAGCAGAGCAGAGAGAGGAATCTAATTGGCTGCCAGTAGCCAGCAACATCCTAACTATTAATCTGGGGTTCGTGAAAAAGAACTTTAGACTTTCAGGAAGTGAATCAATGAGCATTTATTTCCAATTCTAAAGGGACAGGGACACAAAAACAAGGGTTCATACATAGGATATGAAGACGAGAATCCAGGCAAGATTCTAGTTACAAAAAAACAATATGCCCAAGACTGACACCAGATAAATAGCAAGGAAAATATGATCTGTGGTGAAGTATTAGTCCAACTTATCTTAGCTCCTGATTGCAATTATGGATTGGAGAAAGGGATGATTATCTGGGCCAAGGGGCCCCTTTTATTAAGAGCAGGGAGATTCAAGGGGTATAAATCAGTCCAAGAGCATATCTTATGGATTTTTCCCCAGTTTCCTTCTTCAGCATAACTAATCCCTGTGATCTACCATAGTCTAAACTGAAAATGCATAGCTGCCACATACTAGAGTTTGATTTGAGAGAATTATGACTATCACTTAAGATTACAAAGTGAACACCATGACAATTACTGGGAAATTCACTTTGAAGAGACTGAGAGAGCAGTCCAAGCAGTAGACCAGAAAACTAGCCAAGCTTAATAACCGTTAGAAGTCAGGCTGAAGCAGAAAAAGGAAGACAGTCCAACTAGGATCCCAAAATGCAAGGCAAGTTTGAAAAATTTTAGGTGACTAGTTCATATAGGAAATGGAAAATATGAAACCATACCTGGGAGGTAATAATTTGGGCATGGAACTGTTAAAGTCAGATTTGTCAAATGGAGCTCAAAATTGCCAGGTAAACAAAAACCATATCCAAAGACTGGTAAAAAAAAATATTGAACAGATGAGGACTGAACCCAGAAATTCAGTTTTGCTCCATGAAGAGCAGATACTAGTTTAAAAGTGATATTTTGTCTCTGGCCTGGTGGTTCAGTTAGTTGGAGTATCATCTTGTATGCCAAAACGTTGCAGGTTTGACTCCTGTTAAGGGCACATACTTAGGTTGTAGTTCAGTCCCTGGTCGGAGTGATGTTTCTCTCGTGCTCTCTTTCCCCCACCCTTCCTCTATCTCTTCAATAAGGGTTAAAAAAGAAACAACAACAGTGAAGATCTACCCTGGCTGGTGGCTCAATGGATTGAGTACCAGTTTGCAGACTGAAAGGTCGTTGGTTCCATTCCCAGTCAGAGCACATGTCTGGGTTGTGGGCTGGGTCCCCAGTTGGCAGTGTGAGAGAGGCAACTGATCGATGTTTCTCTCCCTCTCTTTCTCCTTCCTTCCCTTCTTTCTAAAAATAAATAAATAGCCTGGCTGGCATAGCTCAGTGGATAGAGCTCGGGCTGCGAACCAAAGTGTCGCAGGTTCGATTCCCAGTCAGGGTACATGCCCAGGTTGCAGGCCACAACCCCCAGCAACCACACATTGATGTTTCTCTCTCTTTCTCCCTCACTTCCTTCTCTGAAAATAAATAAATAAAATCTTTTAAATAAATAAATGAATAAATAATATCCTAAAAAAATGAAGATCTTGCATCTGACAAATTAAATTATTGTTTTTCAAAGAGCACTGAGTTTTAATAACTCTCTGAAGATGGAATCAGTCTTTTTTTTCTTTGAGGAGAGAAGCAATCTGATTTGAAAAACAAATAAGAGAAAGAGAAATGGAACCAAGAGTCCAAAGTTCTAATTTAATTTTCACTATAATGCTATGACCTTGTGCAAATCACTCAATTTCGGTGTCCCTGCTGTGAAATAAGAGTAGCAACACCTGAGCATTCACTTCTTTGACAAGATAAAATTTAAAGTGAAAGGATCTAAGTATTTGATTTTTTAACAAATTCAGCAATAAATAAAATAAAATATCAGAATGCTGATAATTTTTCAAGTTACACTCATCTTTTTGATTATGTAATTTTTAAAAAAGATTTCATTTATTCACTTTTAACAGAGGTAAAGAGAAGGAGAGAAATATCAGTGTGTGGTTGCCTCTCAAGCGCCCCATACTGGGGACCTGGCCCACAACCCAGGCATGTGCCCTGACTGGGAATTGAACCAGCGACCCTTTGCTTCACAGGCCGGTGCTCAATTGACTGAGCCACACCAGCCAGGGCTCTGTTTTTCATACTACATGGCTAGATACCTTCTGTACAGATCTTATATTTACATCATATACCTACTAATATAATTAACTGAAAAAGGCACATCACTGTGAAGCATTCCTGCCAATAACATATAACCTTGATCTAGTCATGAGAAAATATTACATAATCCCAAACTGAGAAATATTAGACAAAATATCTAATTAGCACTTTAATAATTGTTAGTTATGAAAATAAGGAAAGAATGTGAAACCAGCATAGACTAAGGAGAAGCAAAACTAAATACATTATGGAAAGGATCCCAGAACAAAATAATAATAATAATAATAATATAAATGGAAAAACTGGAAATTTCTAATAAATTATGTAATTTAATTAATGATATTGTACTAATGTTAATTTCTTAGATTTGATGGTTGTACCATGGTTATGTATGTTATCATTAGGGAAAGCTGAGTAAAAGATATGCACCAACTCTCTATAATCCTAACATTATTTAAATTATATATATATATTTTAATGTATGGGCTATGTTTTTTTAAAAAAAAAGTTTTCCACATCAGTAGAATTTTGTCGAAGTATTGAAGATGTGTTACATTATATTCCTAGAAATATTTTTAAAAGACTGCAAGCTACATTCTTTGAAAGTCAGAATAAGCTCCCCCTCTTTAATACAATCTTTTCAAAAGTATTATAAAAAGTTTTTTAAAAATTAGACGAAAGCCTGTTCAATGCATTCAAAAACTCTGAACTGTTGTACAAATAAAGGGACTAGTAATATTTCTTTTCATTAAATTTATTGGGGTAACATTGGTTAAAAAGATCATATAGGTTTCAAGCATACATTTCTATGGCACATGATCAGTATATTGAATTGTGTGCCCACCATCCAAAATCAAGTCATTTTCCATCACTGTAGATTTCACTCCATTTACCCTTTATGACCCTCCCACACCCTTCTCTCTGGCAACCACCATACTGTTGTCTCTGTCCATGAGTTTTGATTTTCCTTGTTTGTTCATTTGTTGTTTTCAGCTTTATATCCCACATATCGGTGAAACCATATGGTTCTGGACTTTTTCTGTCTGTCTTATTTTGCTTAGCATGATATTCTTAAGATCCATCTATGTTGTTGCAAATGGAAGTATTATTTCACTTATTTCCTCTCCAATGAGAGATGGAAATATATATCCTAGCAACATTATGCTAAGCAACAAAATAAGCATAGGCTAATTTAAGCTCCTTTGTATGCTAAGTGTCATTTCTGTAGCTGGCTTATAGGGCTGAAGGTAAATGTTACATGTCCTTAAGTTATCTCTGAAGGACTCATTGCTGTGGGCAATGAGGGATGTTCACATATGCTTCGTTAGTGATCCTTTACAGTATTTCTTTCTCATAAACCAACCTATCAGCATCAGCTATTAAATTACCCTAAAGACATACTAATTGGGCCTGAGCAATTCTCTAACATCTGTAAAGTCCTCCAGAAAAAATAACCACTTCAAATTCTTACAGAATTGTTGATTTGATTGCTGCTCACCAATCCTGCTGGTTCCACACATTTGAAGATGTCTGTGCAATGGGCACTGACTATATGCTTTTAATACATGGAGGTCAATGTTAAGATATTTTTTTGCTCAAAAATTCTCTTCCACCCTGAATCTATTGTCTGAACTCAGCATCACTGGATGATTACTTATTGGCCTACTTATTAGTCATGACTATTTTATTTAGCTTAATGCTATCTGTGATATACTTATATGTAAATCTTTCAATATATGTATGTAAATATCTTTTAATTCACTAAAATAATATATAGCAAACTGTTTATACTTTCAAGTTTTATAAATATATAAAGTTTGTATGAAACATAGAGATATTTTATATGTAAATATAAATAG